>NC_086444.1:14602537-15305037 GCF_028390025.1 Pseudophryne corroboree | reverse complement strand
GAGGGGGAGAGGACGCTGCAAGCTTCTATTGTAAACATCCCTCCAAAAATGGCCGCTGCCTCAGAGGAGACAGTTATTAAAGATACTAGAGAAGGCACCTCTCGTATATTTAATAACTGTCTCCTCTGAGGCGGCAGCCATTTTGGCAGAGACTTTTCAATAGAAGCTTGCAGCATCCTCTCCCCCCTCCTGTGACAGTGCCAGTATACCGGTCACCTGCCCGCCTTGTCCGCACATCTGTGATCATAAGTCTCCAAATTTCCAGCAGTATTTTCTGCTGCACCTGTGTATAATGCCCACATCAACCATTGGGATCATTGGCACTGTGGGGGTCAATGTGTTTTATTGTTTTCCGTAGGGGCCAATGTGTTTGGTTATTTCCTGAGGGGGCCAATGTATTTGATTTTTGCCTGTGGGGGTCTTTTATTTTTTTGCTGTGGGGAAAAGTTTGTTTTATTATTTCCTGTGGGGCCTACTGTATGTGTTTTTTTTCTCTCAGGAACCAATGTGTTTTTTTTTCCAGTGGGGCCCAATGTGTTTTATTTTATTTTTTGTTGGGAGACAAAGTGATTTTTCTCCAGGCAGGGGCCATTATGTTTGATTTTTTTTCCCCAGTGTAGTCCATTGTGTTTTTTTGTTTTACCTGCGGGGTCCAAAATGCTGTATTGTTTTCTGAAGGGGCCAACATGATGTTATCTGTAGGGGCCAATGTGTTGATTTCTATAGAGGCCAATGTGTTTGTTTTTTCTGTTTTTGCCAATATGTGTCTGTTTTTTCCCTGTGGGGGCTAGTGTGTAATTTTTTTCCTGTAGGGGCAGTGTGTTTTATTTTTTTCCTGTGGGAGCAAGTATGTTTTTCTTTTTCCTATTGGGGCCATTTTTTCCCTTAAGGGACTAATGTGTTTTATTTTTCCTGTGGGGGCAAGTTTGTTTTATTTTTTTCCTGTGGGTGACAATATGTTTTATTTTTTCCTAAGGGGCTAATGTGTTTTTTTCCTGTAGGGGACAATTTGATTTATTGCTTTCTGCAGGAGCCAACGTGTTGTTGTTTTTCCTGTGAGGGCTAATGTGTGTGTTTTTTTCCTGTGAAGGCAAATGTGTGTGTGTTTTACTTTGAGGATTAATGCGTTTTATTTTTTTTCTTGTGCAATGTTTTTTTCTCTGTGCATGCACCGTGCAAGAGTCCCATTTGTGTTGATACAGAGCTGCAGTACAGATTTAGAAGCATACGCCAAGAAGTGTATTATAAATGTGTTGGCGTTCCTAGGCAGTTACAGGGGGTTAGATAATCAGAAGTAGAAATAATTTAGTATGGGCTTGTTGCTGAAGTGTTGCGTATAGAGATGTTGAATTGCTCACTCTGGAGGCCATAATCAGATGGGTTATCTGCACCTAGCATAGGGCTGGTTAAAGTTGGATGGTGTGCTGCATGATTGCAGCATCTGTAGACAATGAAAGTGGGCATCTCAGTCCTTGCATATTCGGACATATATACAGTAAGTACTCCAGGGGAGGGCATTGTAATGGCATTAGCAGACACAAGTGCAGCAACAGATGCAAGGAAAGGTGCCAAATGAGTCCATATCAAAATCACACCCTATGGGGAAAGATACCACCTGCTTCCATAATTTCCCAAACTGCCCCTGGATATGTACTGTATATCAGGTACAGTATGGGTAATGTATTGCAGGACTCTGTAGATCTGTATATCAGGTACAGTATGGGTAATGTATTGCAGGACTCTGTAGATCTGTATATCAGGTACAGTATATGGGTAATGTATTGCAGGACTCTGTAGATCTGTATATCAGGTACAGTATGGGTAATGCATTGCAGGACTCTGTAGATCTGTATATCAGGTACAGTATATGGGTAATGTATTGCAGGACTCTAGATCTGTATATCAGGTACAGTATATGGGTAATGTATTGCAGGACTCTGTAGATCTGTATATCAGGTACAGTATATGGGTAATGTATTGCAGGACTCTAGATCAGTATATCAGGTACAGTATATGGGTAATGTATTACAGGACTCTGTAGATCTGTATATCAGGTACAGTATATGGGTAATGTATTACAGGACTCTGTAGATCTGTATATCAGGTACAGTATGAGTAATGTATTACAGGACTCTGTAGATCTGTATATCAGGTACAGTATATGGGTAATGTGTTGCAGGACTCTGTAGATCTGTATATCAGGTACAGTATATGGGTAATGTATTGCAGGACTCTGTAGATCTGTATATCAGGTACAGTATGAGTAATGTATTACAGGACTCTGTAGATCTGTATATCAGGTACAGTATGGGTAATGCATTGCAGGACTCTGTAGATCTGTATATCAGGTACAGGATATGGGTAATGCATTGCAGGACTCTGTAGATCTGTATATCAGGTACAGTATATGGGTAATGTATTGCAGGACTCTGTAGATCTGTATATCAGGTACAGTATATGGGTAATGTATTGTAGGACTCTAGATCAGTATATCAGGTACAGTATGAGTAA
Organism: Pseudophryne corroboree; assembly: GCF_028390025.1. NCBI lineage: Eukaryota > Metazoa > Chordata > Amphibia > Anura > Myobatrachidae > Pseudophryne > Pseudophryne corroboree. The sequence continues at coordinate 15,302,526 of NC_086444.1, read as the reverse complement.
TGTATTACAGGACTCTGTAGATCTGTATATCAGGTACAGTATATGGGTAATGTATTGCAGGACTCTGTAGATCTGTATATCAGGTACAGTATGGGTAATGTATTGCAGGACTCTGTAGATCTGTATATCAGGTACAGTATGAGTAATGTATTACAGGACTCTGTAGATCTGTATATCAGGTACAGTATATGGGTAATGTGTTGCAGGACTCTGTAGATCTGTATATCAGGTACAGTATATGGGTAATGTATTGCAGGACTCTGTAGATCTGTATATCAGGTACAGTATGGGTAATGCATTGCAGGACTCTGTAGATCTGTATATCAGGTACAGTATATGGGTAATGTATTGCAGGACTCTGTAGATCTGTATATCAGGTACAGTATATGGGTAATGTATTGCAGGACTCTGTAGATCTGTATATCAGGTACAGTATGAATAATGTATTACAGGACTCTGTAGATCTGTATATCAGGTACAGTATATGGGTAATGTATTGCAGGACTCTGTAGATCTGTATATCAGGTACAGTATGGGTAATGTATTGCAGGACTCTTTAGATCTGTATATCAGGTACAGTATATGGGTAATGTATTGCAGGACTCTGTAGATCTGTATATCAGGTACAGTATGGGTAATGCATTGCAGGACTCTGTAGATCTGTATATCAGGTACAGTATATGGGTAATGTATTGCAGGACTCTGTAGATCTGTATATCAGGTACAGTATGGGTAATGTATTGCAGGACTCTGTAGACCTGTATATCAGGTACAGTATATGGGTAATGTATTGCAGGACTCTAGATCTGTATATCAGGTACAGTATATGGGTAATGTATTGCAGGACTCTGTAGATCTGTATATCAGGTACAGTATATGGGTAATGTATTGCAGGACTCTAGATCTGTATATCAGGTACAGTATGGGTAATGCATTGCAGGACTCTGTAGATCTGTATATCAGGTACAGGATATGGGTAATGTATTGCAGGACTCTGTAGATCTGTATATCAGGTACAGTATATGGGTAATGTATTGCAGGACTCTGTAGATCTGTATATCAGGTACAGTATGGGTAATGTATTGCAGGACTCTGTAGATCTGTATATCAGGTACAGTATATGGGTAATGTATTGCAGGACTCTAGATCTGTATATCAGGTACAGTATATGGGTAATGTATTGCAGGACTCTGTAGATCTGTATATCAGGTACAGTATATGGGTAATGTATTGCAGGACTCTGTAGATCTGTATATCAGGTACAGTATATGGGTAATGCATTGCAGGACTCTGTAGATCTGTATATCAGGTACAGTATATGGGTAATGCATTGCAGGACTCTGTACATCTGTATATCAGGTACAGTATATGGGTAATGTATTGCAGGACTCTGTAGATCTGTATATCAGGTACAGTACATGGGTAATGCATTGCAGGACTCTGTAGATCTGTATATCAGGTACAGTATATGAGTAATGTATTGCAGGACTCTAGATCTGTATATCAGGACAGTATGAGTAATGTATTGCAGGACTCTGTAGATCTGTATATCAGGTACAGTATGGGTAATGCATTGCAAGACTCTGTAGATCTGTATATCAGGTACAGTATATGGGTAATGTATTGCAGGACTCTAGATCTGTATATCAGGTACAGTATGGGTAATGTATTGCAGGACTCTAGATCTGTATATCAGGTACAGAATGGGTAATGTATTGCAGGACTCTGTAGATCTGTATATCAGGTACAGTATATGGGTAATGTATTGCAGGACTCTGTAGATCTGTATATCAGGTACAGTATATGGGTAATGTATTGCAGGACTCTGTAGATCTGTATATCAGGTACAGTATGGGTAATGTATTGCAGGACTCTGTAGATCTGTATATCAGGTACAGTATATGGGTAATGTATTGCAGGAGTCTGTAGATCTGTATATCAGGTACAGTATATGCCTATGGGTAATGCATTGCAGGACTCTGTAGATCTGTATATCAGGTACAGTATATGGGTAATGCATTGCAGGACTCTGTAGATCTGTATATCAGGTACAGTATATGCCTATGGGTAATGCATTGCAGGACTCTGTAGATCTGTATATCAGGTACAGTATATGGGTAATGCATTGCAGGACTCTGTACATCTGTATATCAGGTACAGTATATGGGTAATGTATTGCAGGACTCTGTAGATCTGTATATCAGGTACAGTATATGGATAATGCATTGCAGGACTCTGTAGATCTGTATATCAGGTACGGTATATGGGTAATGTATTGCAGGACTCTGTAGATCTGTATATCAGGTATAGTATATGGGTAATGTATTGCAGGACTCTGTAGATCTGTATATCAGGTACAGTATATGAGTAATGTATTGCCGGACTTTGTAGATCTGTATATCAGGTACAGTATATGGCAGAGATGAGCGGGTTCGGTTTCTTTGAATCCGAACCCGCACGAACTTCACTTTTTTTTTCACGGGTCCGAGCGACTCGGATCTTCCCGCCTTGCTCGGTTAACCCGAGCGCGCCCGAACGTCATCATGACGCTGTCGGATTCTCGCGAGACTCGGATTCTATATAAGGAGCCGCGCGTCGCCGCCATTTTCACACGTGCATTGAGATTGATAGGGAGAGGACGTGGCTGGCGTCCTCTCCATTAGAATAGATTAGAAGAGAGAGAGAGAGAGAGAGATTGTGCAGACAGAGTTTACCACAGTGACCAGTGCAGTTGTTGTTAAGTTAACTTTTATTTAATATATCCGTTCTCTGCTATATCCGTTCTCTGCCTGAAAAAAACGATACACAGCAGTCACACAGTGTGACTCAGTCTGTGTGCACTCAGCTCAGCCCAGTGTGCTGCACATCAATGTATAAAAGCTTATAATAATTGTGGGGGAGACTGGGGAGCACTGCAGGTTGTTATAGCAGGAGCCAGGAGTACATAATATTATATTAATTTAAAATTAAACAGTGCACACTTTTGCTGCAGGAGTGCCACTGCCAGTGTGACTAGTGGTGACCAGTGCCTGACCACCAGTATAGTAGTATATTGTTGTATACTATCTCTTTATCAACCAGTCTATATTAGCAGCAGACACAGTACAGTGCGGTAGTTCACGGCTGTGGCTACCTCTGTGTCGGCAGTCGGCACTCGGCAGGCAGTCCGTCCATCCATAATTGTATAATTATATACCACCTAACCGTGGTATTTTTTTTTCTTTCTTTATACCGTCGTCATAGTCATACTAGTTGTTACGAGTATACTACTATCTCTTTATCAACCAGTGTACAGTGCGGTAGTTCACGGCTGTGGCTACCTCTGTGTCGGCAGTCGGCAGGCAGTCCGTCCATCCATAATTGTATTATAATATATACCACCTAACCGTGGTTTTTTTTTCATTCTTTATACCGTCATAGTGTCATACTAGTTGTTACGAGTATACTACTATCTCTTTATCAACCAGTGTACAGTGCGGTAGTTCACGGCTGTGGCTACCTCTGTGTCGGCAGTCGGCAGGCAGTCCGTCCATCCATAATTGTATTATAATATATACCACCTAACCGTGGTTTTTTTTTCATTCTTTATACCGTCATAGTCAGTCATACTAGTTGTTACGAGTATACTACTATCTCTTTATCAACCAGTGTACAGTGCGGTAGTTCACGGCTGTGGCTACCTCTGTGTCGGCACTCGGCAGGCAGTCCGTCCATCCATAATTGTATTATAATATATACCACCTAACCGTGGTTTTTTTTTCATTCTTTATACCGTCATAGTGTCATACTAGTTGTTACGAGTATACTACTATCTCTTTATCAACCAGTGTACAGTGCGGTAGTTCACGGCTGTGGCTACCTCTGTGTCGGCAGTCGGCAGGCAGTCCGTCCATCCATAATTGTATTATAATATATACCACCTAACCGTGGTTTTTTTTTCATTCTTTATACCGTCATAGGGGTATATTTACTAAGATTCGTAATTTCCGAAAATAGGTCAAAGTTCAATCACGAATGACATCGGCAGTGTAAAACTGCAACTTTTTGAATGGATTACGACTAATTTACTAAGCTGTCGTATTCGTGTTTTTCTTTGCTTCCGATGTCGATGTCATTCGTGTTTTTTTACCTAATTTAACGGCAGTGATTAGCAAAACACTGCCGTTTTTTTTTACAATCAATCTCGGCCGGATTTGTGTGATCCGTGCTGGGTTTTTTTTTTTTTTTTTTTTTTAAAGTAAACAATGTAATTTTTTAAAAAAAAATGCGTGGGGTCCCCCCTCCTAAGCATAACCAGCCTCGGGCTCTTTGAGCCGATCCTGGTTGCAGAAATATGTGGAAAAAAATGACAGGGGTTCCCCCATATTTAAGCAACCAGCATCGGGCTCTGCGCCTGGTCCTGGTCCCAAAAATACGGGGGACAAAAAGAGTAGGGGTCCCCCGTATTTTTAAAACCAGCACCGGGCTCCACTAGCTGGACAGATAATGCCACAGCCGGGGGTCACTTTTATATAGTGCCCTGCGGCCGTGGCATCAAAAATCCAACTAGTCACCCCTGGCCGGGGTACCCTGGGGGAGTGGGGACCCCCTCAATCAAGGGGTCCCCCCCCCCCAGCCACCCAAGGGCCAGGGGTGAAGCCCGAGGCTGTCCCCCCCATCCAATGGGCTGCGGATGGGAGGGCTGATAGCCTTTGTTGTAAAATAAAAGATATTGTTTTTAGTAGCAGTACTACAAGTCCCAGCAAGCCTCCCCCGCATGCTGGTACTTGGAGAACCACAAGTACCAGCATGCGGCGGAAAAACTGGCCCGCTGGTACCTGTAGTACTATTACTAAAAAAATACCCAAAAAAACACAAGACACACACACCGTGAAAGTATAATTTTATTAAATACATACACACATACATACATACTTACCTTAAGTTCCCACGCAGGTCGGTCCTCTTGTCCAGTAGAATCCAAGGGGTACCTGTTGAAAAAATTATACTCACGAGATCCAGTGGTCCAGGCTCCTCGGCAAATCCAGGGTTAATCCACGTACTTGAATAAAATAAAAAAACGCTGTCACGACCACGAACTGAAAGGTGACCCATGTTTGCACATGGGTCACCTTGCCCCGAATGCCAGAAACCCACTTTGCCTTCTGGCTAAGTGGGTTTCTTCAGCCAATCAGGGAGTGCCACATTGTAGCACTCTCCTGATCAGCTGTGTGCTCCTGTCTTCACTGACAGGCAGCACACGGCAGTGTTACAATGTAGCGCCTATGCGCTCCATTGTAACCAATGATGGGAACTTTCTGCCCTGCGGTTGACCTAAAGTGACGTCACCGCTGAGCAGAAAGTTCCCATCATTGGTTACAATGTAGCGCATAGGCGCTACATTGTAACACTGCCGTGTGCTGCCTGTCAGTGAAGACAGGAGCACACAGCTGATCAGTAGAGTGCTACAACGTGGCACTCCCTGATTGGCTGAAGAAACCCACTTAGCCAGAAGGCAAAGTGGGTTTCTGGCATTCGGGGCAAGGTGACCCATGTGCAAACATGGGTCACCTTTCAGTTCGTGGTCGTGACAGCGTTTTTTTTATTTTATTCAAGTACGTGGATTAACCCTGGATTTGCCGAGGAGCCTGGACCACTGGATCTCGTGAGTATAATTTTTTCAACAGGTACCCCTTGGATTCTACTGGACAAGAGGACCGACCTGCGTGGGAACTTAAGGTAAGTATGTATGTATGTGTGTATGTATGTAATAAAATTATACTTTCACGGTGTGTGTGTCTTGTGTTTTTTTGGGTATTTTTTTAGTGGTAGTACTACAGGTACCAGCGGGCCCGTTTTTCCGCCGCATGCTGGTACTTGTGGTTCTCCAAGTACCAGCATGCGGGGGAGGCTTGCTGGGACTTGTAGTACTGCTACTAAAAACAATATCTTTTATTTTTCAACAAAGGCTATCAGCCCTCCCATCCGCAGCCCATTGGATGGGGGGGGACAGCCTCGGGCTTCACCCCTGGCCCTTGGGTGGCTGGGGGGGGGGGACCCCTTGATTGAAGGGGTCCTCACTCCCCCAGGGTACCCCGGCCAGGGGTGACTAGTTGGATTTTTGATGCCACGGCCGCAGGGCGCTGTATAAAAGTGACCCCCGGCTGTGGCATTATCTGTCCAGCTAGTGGAGCCCGGTGCTGGTTTTAAAAATACGGGGGACCCCTACTCTTTTTGTCCCCCGTATTTTTGGGACCAGGACCAGGCGCAGAGCCCGATGCTGGTTGCTTAAATATGGGGGAACCCCTGTCATTTTTTCCCCCATATTTCTGCAACCAGGATCGGCTCAAAGAGCCCGAGGCTGGTTATGCTTAGGAGGGGGGACCCCACGCAATTTTTTTTAACAACAAAAAACACTTTCCCACCCCTTCCCATTGATATACATGCACGGATCTCATGGATCCCTGCATGCATCTCAAATCACGAATAAAAAAAGCAGGTCTGTTTTTTTTTAGGACTTTTTTGCGAATTGTAATTTTTCACGGCAGTGTTTTGTGTTTTTTTGCTTAGTAAATGACCGAGATTCGTATCTAAACAGGCGTAATTTGACCGATGGTGTATTCATTCGTAATTTTTTACCTGAACTAGCAAAAAATTACGAATGCCCTCATCACTGCCGTGATTAGTGTTTAGTAAATGACCGAGATTGACCGAGATGACACTTTGATGAAAAAACGGCATCTCGGTCAAAATCGGGAGCTTAGTAAATATACCCCATAGTGTCATACTAGTTGTTACGAGTATACTACTATCTCTTTATCAACCAGTGTACAGTGCGGTAGTTCACGGCTGTGGCTACCTCTGTGTCGGAACTCGGCAGGCAGTCCGTCCATCCATAATTGTATTATTATAATATATACCACCTAACCGTGGTTTTTTTTTCATTCTTTATACCGTCATAGTGTCATACTAGTTGTTACGAGTATACTACTATCTCTTTATCAACCAGTGTACAGTGCGGTAGTTCACGGCTGTGGCTACCTCTGTGTCGGCAGTCGGCAGGCAGTCCGTCCATCCATAATTGTATTATTATAATATATACCACCTAACCGTGGTTTTTTTTTCATTCTTTATACCGTCATAGTGTCATACTAGTTGTTACGAGTATACTACTATCTCTTTATCAACCAGTGTACAGTGCGGTAGTTCACGGCTGTGGCTACCTCTGTGTCGGCAGTCGGCAGGCAGTCCGTCCATCCATAATTGTATTATAATATATACCACCTAACCGTGGTTTTTTTTTCATTCTTTATACCGTCATAGTCAGTCATACTAGTTGTTACGAGTATACTACTATCTCTTTATCAACCAGTGTACAGTGCGGTAGTTCATGGCTGTGGCTACCTCTGTGTCGGCACTCGGCAGGCAGTCCGTCCATCCATAATTGTATTATAATATATACCACCTAACCGTGGTTTTTTTTTCATTCTTTATACCGTCATAGTGTCATACTAGTTGTTACGAGTATACTACTATCTCTTTATCAACCAGTGTACAGTGCGGTAGTTCACGGCTGTGGCTACCTCTGTGTCGGCAGTCGGCAGGCAGTCCGTCCATCCATAATTGTATTATTATAATATATACCACCTAACCGTGGTTTTTTTTTCATTCTTTATACCGTCATAGTGTCATACTAGTTGTTACGAGTATACTACTATCTCTTTATCAACCAGTGTACAGTGCGGTAGTTCACGGCTGTGGCTACCTCTGTGTCGGCAGTCGGCAGGCAGTCCGTCCATCCATAATTGTATTATAATATATACCACCTAACCGTGGTTTTTTTTTCATTCTTTATACCGTCATAGTCAGTCATACTAGTTGTTACGAGTATACTACTATCTCTTTATCAACCAGTGTACAGTGCGGTAGTTCACGGCTGTGGCTACCTCTGTGTCGGCACTCGGCAGGCAGTCCGTCCAACCATAATTGTATTATAATATATACCACCTAACCGTGGTTTTTTTTTCATTCTTTATACCGTCGTCATACTAGTTGTTACGAGTATACTACTATCTCTTTATCAACCAGTGTACAGTGCGGTAGTTCACGGCTGTGGCTACCTCTGTGTCGGCACTCGGCAGGCAGTCCGTCCATCCATAATTGTATTATATACCACCTAACCGTGGTTTTTTTATACCACCTAACCGTGGCAGTCCGTCCATAATTGTATACTAGTATCCAATCCATCCATCTCCATTGTTTACCTGAGGTGCCTTTTAGTTCTGCCTATAAAATATGGAGAACAAAAAAGTTGAGGTTCCAAAATTAGGGAAAGATCAAGATCCACTTCCACCTCGTGCTGAAGCTGCTGCCACTAGTCATGGCCGAGACGATGAAATGCCAGCAACGTCGTCTGCCAAGGCCGATGCCCAATGTCATAGTACAGAGCATGTCAAATCCAAAACACCAAATATCAGAAAAAAAAGGACTCCAAAACCTAAAATAAAATTGTCGGAGGAGAAGCGTAAACTTGCCAATATGCCATTTACCACACGGAGTGGCAAGGAACGGCTGAGGCCCTGGCCTATGTTCATGGCTAGTGGTTCAGCTTCACATGAGGATGGAAGCACTCAGCCTCTCGCTAGAAAACTGAAAAGACTCAAGCTGGCAAAAGCACCGCAAAGAACTGTGCGTTCTTTGAAATCCCAAATCCACAAGGAGAGTCCAATTGTGTCGTTTGCGATGCCTGACCTTCCCAACACTGGACGTGAAGAGCATGCGCCTTCCACTATTTGCATGCCCCCTGCAAGTGCTGGAAGGAGCACCCGCAGTCCAGTTCCTGATAGTCAGATTGAAGATGTCAGTGTTGAAGTACACCAGGATGAGGAGGATATGGGTGTTGCTGGCGCTGGGGAGGAAATTGACCAGGAGGATTCTGATGGTGAGGTGGTTTGTTTAAGTCAGGCACCCGGGGAGACACCTGTTGTCCGTGGGAGGAATATGGCCGTTGACATGCCAGGTGAAAATACCAAAAAAATCAGCTCTTCGGTGTGGAGGTATTTCACCAGAAATGCGGACAACAGGTGTCAAGCCGTGTGTTCCCTTTGTCAAGCTGTAATAAGTAGGGGTAAGGACGTTAACCACCTCGGAACATCCTCCCTTATACGTCACCTGCAGCGCATTCATAATAAGTCAGTAACAAGTTCAAAAACTTTGGGTGACAGCGGAAGCAGTCCACTGACCAGTAAATCCCTTCCTCTTGTAACCAAGCTCACGCAAACCACCCCACCAACTCCCTCAGTGTCAATTTCCTCCTTCCCCAGGAATGCCAATAGTCCTGCAGGCCATGTCACTGGCAAGTCTGACGAGTCCTCTCCTGCCTGGGATTCCTCCGATGCATCCTTGCGTGTAACGCCTACTGCTGCTGGCGCTGCTGTTGTTGCCGCTGGGAGTCGATGGTCATCCCAGAGGGGAAGTCGTAAGCCCACTTGTACTACTTCCAGTAAGCAATTGACTGTTCAACAGTCCTTTGCGAGGAAGATGAAATATCACAGCAGTCATCCTACTGCAAAGCGGATAACTGAGTCCTTGACAACTATGTTGGTGTTAGACGTGCGTCCGGTATCCGCCGTTAGTTCACAGGGAACTAGACAATTTATTGAGGCAGTGTGCCCCCGTTACCAAATACCATCTAGGTTCCACTTCTCTAGGCAGGCGATACCGAGAATGTACACGGACGTCAGAAAAAGACTCACCAGTGTCCTAAAAAATGCAGTTGTACCCAATGTCCACTTAACCACGGACATGTGGACAAGTGGAGCAGGGCAGGGTCAGGACTATATGACTGTGACAGCCCACTGGGTAGATGTATGGACTCCCGCCGCAAGAACAGCAGCGGCGGCACCAGTAGCAGCATCTCGCAAACGCCAACTCTTTCCTAGGCAGGCTACGCTTTGTATCACCGCTTTCCAGAATACGCACACAGCTGAAAACCTCTTACGGCAACTGAGGAAGATCATCGCGGAATGGCTTACCCCAATTGGACTCTCCTGTGGATTTGTGGCATCGGACAACGCCAGCAATATTGTGTGTGCATTAAATATGGGCAAATTCCAGCACGTCCCATGTTTTGCACATACCTTGAATTTGGTGGTGCAGAATTTTTTAAAAAACGACAGGGGCGTGCAAGAGATGCTGTCGGTGGCCAGAAAAATTGCGGGACACTTTCGGCGTACAGGCACCACGTACAGAAGACTGGAGCACCACCAAAAACTACTGAACCTGCCCTGCCATCATCTGAAGCAAGAAGTGGTAACGAGGTGGAATTCAACCCTCTATATGCTTCAGAGGTTGGAGGAGCAGCAAAAGGCCATTCAAGCCTATACAATTGAGCACGATATAGGAGATGGAATGCACCTGTCTCAAGTGCAGTGGAGAATGATTTCAACGTTGTGCAAGGTTCTGATGCCCTTTGAACTTGCCACACGTGAAGTCAGTTCAGACACTGCCAGCCTGAGTCAGGTCATTCCCCTCATCAGGCTTTTGCAGAAGAAGCTGGAGGCATTGAAGAAGGAGCTAACACGGAGCGATTCCGCTAGGCATGTGGGACTTGTGGATGCAGCCCTTAATTCGCTTAACAAGGATTCACGGGTGGTCAATCTGTTGAAATCAGAGCACTACATTTTGGCCACCGTGCTCGATCCTAGATTTAAAGCCTACCTTGGATCTCTCTTTCCGGCAGACACAGGTCTGCTGGGGTTGAAAGACCTGCTGGTGACAAAATTGTCAAGTCAAGCGGAACGCGACCTGTCAACATCTCCTCCTTCACATTCTCCCGCAACTGGGGGTGCGAGGAAAAGGCTCAGAATTCCGAGCCCACCCGCTGGCGGTGATGCAGGGCAGTCTGGAGCGACTGCTGATGCTGACATCTGGTCCGGACTGAAGGACCTGACAACGATTACGGACATGTCGTCTACTGTCACTGCATATGATTCTCTCAACATTGATAGAATGGTGGAGGATTATATGAGTGACCGCATCCAAGTAGGCACGTCACACAGTCCGTACTTATACTGGCAGGAAAAAGAGGCAATTTGGAGGCCCTTGCACAAACTGGCTTTATTCTACCTAAGTTGCCCTCCCACAAGTGTGTACTCCGAAAGAGTGTTTAGTGCCGCCGCTCACCTTGTCAGCAATCGGCGTACGAGGTTACATCCAGAAAATGTGGAGAAGATGATGTTCATTAAAATGAATTATAATCAATTCCTCCGCGGAGACATTGACCAGCAGCAATTGCCTCCACAAAGTACACAGGGAGCTGAGATGGTGGATTCCAGTGGGGACGAATTGATAATCTGTGAGGAGGGGGATGTACACGGTGATATATCGGAGGGTGAAGATGAGGTGGACATCTTGCCTCTGTAGAGCCAGTTTGTGCAAGGAGAGATTAATTGCTTCTTTTTTGGGGGGGGGTCCAAACCAACCCGTCATATCAGTCACAGTCGTGTGGCAGACCCTGTCACTGAAATGATGGGTTGGTTAAAGTGTGCATGTCCTGTTTTGTTTATACAACATAAGGGTGGGTGGGAGGGCCCAAGGATAATTCCATCTTGCACCTCTTTTTTCTTTTCTTTTTCTTTGCATCATGTGCTGATTGGGGAGGGTTTTTTGGAAGGGACATCCTGCGTGACACTGCAGTGCCACTCCTAGATGGGCCCGGTGTTTGTGTCGGCCACTAGGGTCGCTAATCTTACTCACACAGCTACCTCATTGTGCCTCTTTTTTTCTTTGCGTCATGTGCTGTTTGGGGAGGGTTTTTTGGAAGGGACATCCTGCGTGACACTGCAGTGCCACTCCTAGATGTGCCCGGTGTTTGTGTCGGCCACTAGGGTCGCTAATCTTACTCACACAGTCAGCTACCTCATTGCGCCTCTTTTTTTCTTTGCGTCATGTGCTGTTTGGGGAGGGTTTTTTGGAAGGGCCATCCTGCGTGACACTGCAGTGCCACTCCTAGATGGGCCCGGTGTTTGTGTCGGCCACTAGGGTCGCTAATCTTACTCACACAGCTACCTCATTGCGCCTCTTTTTTTCTTTGCGTCATGTGCTGTTTGGGGAGGGTTTTTTGGAAGGGACATCCTGCGTGACACTGCAGTGCCACTCCTAGATGGGCCCGGTGTTTGTGTCGGCCACTAGGGTCGCTTATCTTACTCACACAGCGACCTCGGTGCAAATTTTAGGACTAAAAATAATATTGTGAGGTGTGAGGTATTCAGAATAGACTGAAAATGAGTGTAAATTATGGTTTTTGAGGTTAATAATACTTTGGGATCAAAATGACCCCCAAATTCTATGATTTAAGCTGTTTTTTAGTGTTTTTGGAAAAAAACACCCGAATCCAAAACACACCCGAATCCGACAAAAATAATTCGGTGAGGTTTTGCCAAAACGCGTTCGAACCCAAAACACGGCCGCGGAACCGAACCCAAAACCAAAACACAAAACCCGAAAAATTTCAGGCGCTCATCTCTAGTATATGGGTAATGTATTGCAGGACTCTGTAGATCTGTATATCAGGTACAGTATATGGGTATTGCATTGCAGGACTCTGTAGATCTGTATATCAGGTACAGTATGGGTAATGTATTGCAGAACTCTGTAGATCTGTATATCAGGTACATTATATGGGTAATGTATTGCAGGACTCTGTAGATCTGTATATCAGGTACAGTATATGGGTAATGTATTGCAGGACTCTGTAGATCTGTATATCAGGTACAGAATATGGGTAATGCATTGCAGGACTCTGTAGATCTGTATATCAGGTACAGTATATGGGTAATGTATTGCAGGACTCTGTAGATCTGTATATCAGGTACAGTATGGGTAATGTATTGCAGGACTCTGTAGATCTGTATATCAGGCACAGCATATGGGTAATGTATTGCAGGACTCTGTAGATCTGTATATCAGGCACAGCATATGGGTAATGTATTGCAGGACTCTAGATCTGTATATCAGGTACAGTATATGGGTAATGTATTGCAGGACTCTGTAGATCTGTATATCAGGTACAGAATATGGGTAATGCATTGCAGGACTCTGTAGATCTGTATATCAGGTACAGTATATGGGTAATGTATTGCAGGACTCTAGATCTGTATATCAGGTACAGTATATGGGTAATGTATTGCAGGACTCTGTAGATCTGTATATCAGGTACAGTATATGGGTATTGCATTGCAGGACTCTGCAGATCTGTATATCAGGTACATTATATGGGTAATGTATTGCAGGACTCTGTAGATCTGTATATCAGGTACAGTATATGGGTAATGTATTGCAGGACTCTGTAGATCTGTATATCAGGTACAGAATATGGGTAATGCATTGCAGGACTCTGTAGATCTGTATATCAGGTACAGTATGGGTAATGTATTGCAGGACTCTGTAGACCTGTATATCAGGTACAGTATATGGGTAATGTATTGCAGGACTCTAGATCTGTATATCAGGTACAGTATATGGGTAATGTATTGCAGGACTCTGTAGATCTGTATATCAGGTACAGTATATGGGTAATGTATTGCAGGACTCTAGATCTGTATATCAGGTACAGTATGGGTAATGCATTGCAGGACTCTGTAGATCTGTATATCAGGTACAGGATATGGGTAATGTATTGCAGGACTCTGTAGATCTGTATATCAGGTACAGTATATGGGTAATGTATTGCAGGACTCTGTAGATCTGTATATCAGGTACAGTATGGGTAATGTATTGCAGGACTCTGTAGATCTGTATATCAGGTACAGTATATGGGTAATGTATTGCAGGACTCTAGATCTGTATATCAGGTACAGTATATGGGTAATGTATTGCAGGACTCTGTAGATCTGTATATCAGGTACAGTATATGGGTAATGCATTGCAGGACTCTGTAGATCTGTATATCAGGTACAGTATATGGGTAATGTATTGCAGGACTCTGTAGATCTGTATATCAGGTACAGTATATGGGTAATGCATTGCAGGACTCTGTAGATCTGTATATCAGGTACAGTATATGGGTAATGCATTGCAGGACTCTGTAGATCTGTATATCAGGTACAGTATATGGGTAATGCATTGCAGGACTCTGTACATCTGTATATCAGGTACAGTATATGGGTAATGTATTGCAGGACTCTGTAGATCTGTATATCAGGTACAGTACATGGGTAATGCATTGCAGGACTCTGTAGATCTGTATATCAGGTACAGTATATGAGTAATGTATTGCAGGACTCTAGATCTGTATATCAGGACAGTATGAGTAATGTATTGCAGGACTCTGTAGATCTGTATATCAGGTACAGTATGGGTAATGCATTGCAAGACTCTGTAGATCTGTATATCAGGTACAGTATATGGGTAATGTATTGCAGGACTCTAGATCTGTATATCAGGTACAGTATGGGTAATGTATTGCAGGACTCTAGATCTGTATATCAGGTACAGAATGGGTAATGTATTGCAGGACTCTGTAGATCTGTATATCAGGTACAGTATATGGGTAATGTATTGCAGGACTCTGTAGATCTGTATATCAGGTACAGTATATGGGTAATGTATTGCAGGACTCTGTAGATCTGTATATCAGGTACAGTATGGGTAATGCATTGCAGGACTCTGTAGATCTGTATATCAGGTACAGTATATGGGTAATGTATTGCAGGAGTCTGTAGATCTGTATATCAGGTACAGTATATGCCTATGGGTAATGCATTGCAGGACTCTGTAGATCTGTATATCAGGTACAGTATATGGGTAATGCATTGCAGGACTCTGTAGATCTGTATATCAGGTACAGTATATGCCTATGGGTAATGCATTGCAGGACTCTGTAGATCTGTATATCAGGTACAGTATATGGGTAATGCATTGCAGGACTCTGTACATCTGTATATCAGGTACAGTATATGGGTAATGTATTGCAGGACTCTGTAGATCTGTATATCAGGTACAGTATATGGATAATGCATTGCAGGACTCTGTAGATCTGTATATCAGGTACGGTATATGGGTAATGTATTGCAGGACTCTGTAGATCTGTATATCAGGTATAGTATATGGGTAATGTATTGCAGGACTCTGTAGATCTGTATATCAGGTACAGTATATGAGTAATGTATTGCCGGACTTTGTAGATCTGTATATCAGGTACAGTATATGGGTAATGTATTGCAGGACTCTGTAGATCTGTATATCAGGTACAGTATATGGGTATTGCATTGCAGGACTCTGTAGATCTGTATATCAGGTACAGTATGGGTAATGTATTGCAGAACTCTGTAGATCTGTATATCAGGTACATTATATGGGTAATGTATTGCAGGACTCTGTAGATCTGTATATCAGGTACAGTATATGGGTAATGTATTGCAGGACTCTGTAGATCTGTATATCAGGTACAGAATATGGGTAATGCATTGCAGGACTCTGTAGATCTGTATATCAGGTACAGTATGGGTAATGTATTGCAGAACTCTGTAGATCTGTATATCAGGTACATTATATGGGTAATGCATTGCAGGACTCTGTAGATCTGTATATCAGGTACAGTATATGGGTAATGTATTGCAGGACTCTAGATCTGTATATCAGGTACAGTATATGGGTAATGTATTGCAGGACTCTAGATCTGTATATCAGGTACAGTATATGGGTAATGTATTGAAGGACTCTGTAAATCTGTATATCAGGTACAGTATATGGGTAATGTATTGCAGGACTCTAGATCTGTATATCAGGTACAGAATGGGTAATGTATTGCAGGACTCTGTAGATCTGTATATCAGGTACAGTATGGGTAATGTATTGCAGAACTCTGTAGATCTGTATATCAGGTACATTATATGGGTAATGTATTGCAGGACTCTGTAGATCTGTATATCAGGTACAGTATATGCCTATGGGTAATGTATTGCAGGACTCTGTAGATCTGTTTATCAGGTACAGTATATGGGTAATGCATTGCAGGACTCTAGATCTGTATATCAGCTACAGTATATGGGTAATGTATTGCAGGACTCTGTAGATCTGTATATCAGGTACAGTATGGGTAATGTATTGCAGAACTCTGTAGATCTGTATATCAGGTACATTATATGGGTAATGTATTGCAGGACTCTGTAGATCTGTATATCAGGTACAGTATATGGGTAATCTATTGCAGGACTCTGTAGATCTGTATATCAGGTACAGTATATGCCTATGGGTAATGTATTGCAGGACTCTGTAGATCTGTATATCAGGTACAGTATATGGGTAATGCATTGCAGGACTCTAGATCTGTATATCAGCTACAGTATATGGGTAATGTATTGCAGGACTCTGTAGATCTGTATATCAGGTACAGTATATGGGTAATGTATTGCAGGACTCTGTAGATCTGTATATCAGGTACAGTATATGCCTATGGGTAATGTATTGCAGGACTCTGTAGATCTGTATATCAGGTACAGTATATGGGTAATGTATTGCAGGACTCTGTAGATCTGTATATCAGGTACAGTATATGCCTACGGTTAATGCATTGCAGGACTCTGTAGATCTGTATATCAGGTACAGTATATGGGTAATGCATTGCAGGACTCTAGATCTGTATATCAGGTACAGTATAAGGGTAATGCATTGCAGGACTCTGTAGATCTGTATATCAGGTACAGTATATGGGTAATGTATTGCAGGACTCTGTAGATCTGTATATCAGGTACAGTATGGGTAATGTATTGCAGGACTCTGTAGATCTGTATATCAGGTACAGTATATGGGTAATGTATTGCAGGACTCTGTAGATCTGTATATCAGGTACAGTATGGGTAATGTATTGCAGGACTCTTTAGATCTGTATATCAGGTACAGTATATGGGTAATGTATTGCAGGACTCTGTAGATCTGTATATCAGGTACAGTATGGGTAATGTATTGCAGGACTCTGTAGATCTGTATATCAGGTACAGAATGGGTAATGTATTGCAGGACTCTGTAGATCTGTATATCAGGTACAGTATGAGTAATGTATTGCAGGACTCTGTAGATCTGTATATCAGGTACAGTATATGGGTAATGCATTGCAGGACTCTGTAGATCTGTATATCAGGTACAGTATATGGGTAATGCATTGCAGGACTCTGTAGATCTGTATATCAGGTACAGTATATGGGTAATGCATTGCAGGACTCTGTAGATCGGTATATCAGGTACAGTATATGGGTTATGTATTGCAGGACTCTGTAGACCTGTATATCAGGTACAGTATGAGTAATGTATTGCAGGACTCTGTAGATCTGTATATCAGGTACAGTATATGGGTAATGCATTGCAGGACTCTGTAGATCTGTATATCAGGTACAGTATGGGTAATGTATTGCAGGACTCTGTAGATCTGTATATCAGGTACAGTATGGGTAATGTATTGCAGGACTCTGTAGATCTGTATATCAGGTACAGTATGAGTAATGTATTGCAGGACTCTGTAGATCGGTATATCAGGTACAGTATATGGGTAATGTATTGCAGGACTCTGTAGATCTGTATATCAGGTACAGTATGGGTAATGTATTGCAGGACTCTGTAGATCTGTATATCAGGTACAGTATATGAGTAATGTAGTGCAGGACTCTGTAGATCTGTATATCAGGACAGTATATGGGTAATGTATTGCAGGACTCTGTAGATCTGTATATCAGGTACAGTATATGGGTAATGTATTGCAGGACTCTGTAGATCTGTATATCAGGTACAGTATATGGGTAATGTATTGCAGGACTCTGTAGTTCTGTATATCAGGTACAGTATATGGGTAATGTATTGCAGGACTCTGTAGATCTGTATATCAGGTACAGTATGGGTAATGTATTGCAGGACTCTGTAGATCTGTATATTAGGTACAGTATATGAGTAATGTATTGCAGGACTCTGTAGATCTGTATATCAGGTACAGTATATGGGTAATGTATTGCAGGACTTTGTAGATCTGTATATCAGGTACAGTATGGGTAATGCATTGCAAGACTCTGTAGACCTGTATATCAGGTACAGTATATGAGTAATGTAGTGCAGGACTCTAGATCTGTATATCAGGACAGTATATGGGTAATGTATTGCAGGACTCTGTAGATCTGTATATCAGGTACAGTATATGGGTAATGTATTGCAGGACTCTGTAGATCTGTATATCAGGTACAGTATGGGTAATGCATTGCAGGACTCTGTAGATCTGTATATCAGGTACAGTATATGGGTAATGTATTGCAGGACTCTGTAGATCTGTATATCAGGTACAGTATATGGGTAATGTATTGCAGGACTCTGTAGATCTGTATATCAGGTACAGTATATGGGTAATGTATTGCAGGACTCTGTAGATCTGTATATCAGGTACATTATATGGGTAATGTATTGCAGGACTCTGTAGATCTGTATATCAGGTACAGTATATGGGTAATGCATTGCAGGACTCTGTAGATCTGTATATCAGGTACAGTATATGGGTAATGTATTGCAGGACTCTGTAGATCTGTATATCAGGTACAGTATGGGTAATGTATTGCAGGACTCTGTAGATCTGTATATCAGGTACTTTATATGAGTAATGTATTGCAGGACTCTGTAGATCTGTATATCAGGTACAGGATATGGGTAATGCATTGCAGGACTCTGTAGATCTGTATATCAGGTACAGTATATGGGTAATGTATTGCAGGACTCTGTAGATCTGTATATCAGGTACAGTATATGGGTAATGTATTGCAGGACTCTGTAGATCTGTATATCAGGTACAGTATGGGTAATGCATTGCAGGACTCTGTAGATCTGTATATCAGGTACAGTATATGGGTAATGTATTGCAGGACTCTGTAGATCTGTATATCAGGTACAGGATATGGGTAATGCATTGCAGGACTCTGTAGATCTGTATATCAGGTACAGTATATGGGTAATGTATTGCAGGACTCTGTAGATCTGTATATCAGGTACAGGATATGGGAAATGCATTGCAGGACTCTGTAGATCTGTATATCAGGTACAGGATATGGGTAATGCATTGCAGGACTCTGTAGATCTGTATATCAGGTACAGTATGGACAACATATTGTAAAACACTCTCTAACTAAAGAGACTAAATGTAACTTTTTAAAATAAAACATTAAGTTAAACATCCCCAGGGTTCTGCTCTGAGAGACCTTCCTGCGAGCCGCAGATGTTTGCTGAGAGCCGGAGGATAATGAGCTGGAGAGAGGGCCATGCATTTGTCTGCTTTGTGTCTCTGCCTCAGAGCTTCATAATAAGCTGCTATTGACTTTCGCTAAGGTTAACAGTGAGCGGCAATAGGAGAGAATTGTGTTTATTATAACATAGTGTTTGCTCTTCAGCCGTAGTATCTCATTACATAGCAGCTGCTGCTGCCCGGCTGTAGGGTGAAGGTGGGTGAGACGTGCCCTGCAGAATCATTTCATGAGACACTTACTGACAAATCTACAATCTCATCGGCATTATCCTAATTAATACAATGAATTAACATTCATTATTATTATTATTACTAATAAGATTATTTATATTGCTACTGTATTACGTTTTATTTATAGATGAATGATACCTAGGGAAAGATTTACTAAACCTCGATTTTTGTTGATTTGCCATTCTTGTACGATTTGGGTGTGATAATTGCTAAAGCCCAATTTGACGGCAAAATGCAGGTCAAACAGGACGTAGGGCCTGATTCACTATCAGCAATTATCGGCAGAATGCGCATGCGCTGCAAATGCATTGGCGTGAGCGAATGGCTAAATGCAATCGCCTTGCACACTCACATAAATACACACACTCACACATACTTACCTACGATCACACGTAGCACTTCAGTCCCCTTGTCTAGTAGAAATCCATAGATAACCTGTTAAAAAAATAAACAAACATATTCACCTAAATCCAGTTTAGAGCGGACCTCTTCTGTCCAAGTAGGCATCCCAAGGGTTCAAAATAAAAAAAATTAGTATGGACCCAAAGATCCTTTCCCAAATGGCGGGCCTTCTTCTGTCACTTGGGGTCCTGCCAGCCAAATAGGCAGTGCCACGTAGTAGCTTATTTTCTTTCATGATCTGCTACACCGTTCCCTTCTCTTCCCCGCCTCTTACCCATAAAACTGGTCACTATATTGTCATTTATACAGTATTTTGTTTACTACTAACTATTCCTTTCCAGCTTATTATGTTTTCTTTTACATGTAAACGTTTCATTTCATTGTAACCCAGCAGTGGCCAACCCGCAGCTCTCGAGCCGAATGAGGCTCTTTCATCCGCTGCATGTGGCTCGGTCGGCTCCTGGCCACCAATGCCCCCAGCCCCAGACACACGCACGGCGGCGGTGTCTCGCTTCAATTCGGCGCCGGCTCGTGAGCCAATCGGAGCTCGTGGACCAGCAGCTAAGGCTCCTGATTGGCTGCCGGACCGCAAGCTTTGGCTCACGGACCAGCGTCTAATTGAAGAGAGAGACAACGCCGTCGGAGAGTGAGCAGAAGCAGCAGTGCGGGGGGGGGGGGGGGGGAGGTGCTGGTAAGCACAAAGGGGACATGTGTATCTGGCACTGGGTACAGGAACGGGGGCATATCTGGCACTGTGGGGACATGTGTACCTGCACTGGGGGCATATCTGCCACTGTGGGGACATGTGTATCTGCACTGGGGGCATATCTGGCACTGTGGGGACATGTGTATCTGGCACTGTGGGGACATGTGTACCTGCACTGGGGGCATATCTGCCACTGTGGGGACATGTGTATCTGCACTGGGGGCATATCTGGCACTGTGGGGACATGTGTATCTGGCACTGTGGGGGCATGTAAATCTGGCACTGGGGGCATATATATATCTGGCACTGTGGGGGCATATATGTATCTGGCACTGTGGAGGCACCCATTTATTGGCGTTTTTATATGTATGTGGCACTGTACTGGGGCATTATGTGTATCTGGCACTGTACAACATGATGAAAAACGAGGTTATGATATGAGGTCATACTTCTACAAACATCATACCGAAAGGTGTGCACACAAAAATGGGGTGTGGCTTTGTGACAGCTAGGCCACGCTCCCATATTTGTGTGCACGCCTTTGGCGCGCGCATGATAGTGGCTCTTGAGGGCCCCATACACTACAACAATGTATCTGAGGCTGACGTCGGATGTAATTTCCCTTGAACTCCCCTGGGACCTTCCCGGGAGTGATTCCACACGATTTGGTACTTTTGTGCTATTTTTGCATAAGATATATTGCATGCGATTGATGAAGCCGCTATAGATCGCATGCGATATATCGTACGGCATACAATTGTACCATGAGATATATCTGATGGGCTGGATAGAGGGCTACGGGGGCTGGAAGTGTCCTGGGAATGCCGGTCACACTTCCCTGTGATACATCGCATGCCATATATCACATGCACAAAAAACACACTTTTCTCATCCGATTCCATCCAATTCCGATATATCATTAGTGCAGCGCCAACGACCTAGGGGATCCTATCCGACAGCCACGGGGACGCGCATCAGATTGGATATGATCTAAAACACATACGACTGTACACAATTTCATACAATATATCAGACGGATATATCGGAATTGCATGAAATCGTGTAAAATCATCCTAGTGTATGAGGGGGTTTAGTATGGTATGCCGGCGGTCGGGCTCCCGGCGACCAGCATACCGGCGCCGGGAGCCCGACTGCCGGTTTTCCGACAGTGTGGCGAGCGCAAATGAGCCCCTTGCGGGCTCGGTGGCGCGCTATGCGCGCCACGCTATTTTATTCTCCCTCCAAGGGGGTCGTGGACCCCCATGAGGGAGAATAAGTGTCGGTATGCCGGCTGTCGGAATTCCAGCGCCGGTATACTGTGCGCCGGGATCCCGTCAGTCGGCATACTGAAGACCACCCGTATGAGGCCCTTTGCTCTTGACTACAGATCTTTTCTGGCTCTTTGCCTCTGACTGGATGGCCACCCCTGTTGTAACGTTTCAATAAACTTTATATAACAAAATTATAAAAACAGCTAAAATTATGTAAGGTGGGCATTTTCTTGTTCCTACAATATTATTAACCTCAATAACATTCATTTCCAGTCATTTCCAGTAAATTCTGACCACCTCACAATATTGTTCACAAATATTGGCCAAAGGCTGGCTGGCTAAACGAAGCAACGGAACAGCTGCACAAACACACGGCAGTTGCAGAATATATAACATCTATGAAGCATTGCAGCACAGCTGTGGCAAACACGATGGCAGTTTAATAAACTATATGACCCCATAGAATGACTGTTTTGATTTAGAACATTAAATTTGAGAAGTGGACTTGCAACAGTCAGAAGACTCTCTTTTGCAACAACTGAGAAGAGAAAAGGTCATAAAAGACTAAAATGTCAATAGCCAAGGATTCCTGACAAGGGTTGAAAGAGATGCCAATAAAATTAATAGTTGTACTGCAGAGCTGCAAACTCTAAATCAGCCTATCTTAAACTAACAAATATTAGGAGGCTGATCTGCTGGACATATTACCACCCCTTCCCCTTCTTCCTAATTAGGTAACACACCCCTATAGTACATTTATGATGTGCACCAGAGAATCTAAATGTGAGGGATAATAAAAAAATTTCTCCAAAATTTAGTCAACAGGCAAATAGATTTTAGACTTATCCACGATCTACAAGTTTGCAAGCATTTAACTTTTAACTATTGCTGAATAATACCAAATAAGGCCTATATAAGTTGTTTTTTTCTGTTATTTTTATTGTGAGGCACCATGCGATTTCTGGTTAAAATGTTTTGCTAATTAGTAATGTATTAGAGTAATAACCAATAAAAATGTTTGTCTATGCATAAAAGACCTTCAACAATGCCTCCCAATAGTACAGCCTTTAATAAAAAGCGATTCTAGTCATGGCAATGGTGGGTCATTTGCCGTGACTAGCATGACTGTGAATGTGCATAGGATCGCATGTTGCATATGCTCCCACAACGGTTGGCAAGCAGGTGTGAATAGTTGCAATTGTGGCAAAAGTGCAACCACAACCTGGTCATGACAAGGATGAATGTGGACACATTCGTATATTAAAATCGACATGCAGTTTAACAAACCAAGCACTTCAGCAACAAAGACTAAAGTTGGCCATACATGTAAAAAATTATCTGTCAGATCTGCTGGCTGGAATGAAAATCTGGTAATGGATGAGCACAAATGACAATTGACTATTTGCTTCTAAATGCCATAAAACTGACAAAAAGGTTGCTCAGACAAATTGGTTAAATCAAATGGATTTAACCAATTTGTCTGACCATTTTTGTCTGTTTTCCAGTGTTTTTGAGCAAATGGTAATTCTCATTTGCTCTCATCCATTACCAGATTTTCATTCCAACCAGCCAGATCTGACAGATACATCTTTATGTGTATGGCCAGCTTACACTTTTGATTCTGAAGTGCTTGATTTGTTTGGGTCCCCACAAAACAAGCTACCAATGGCCTTAAGGCAGCTAACAGTGTTATTAATTATCTCTTTACAGATGTGTCCTCTCATAACGTTGCATGTGATGCATACCATTCCT
The DNA here is from genome assembly GCF_028390025.1 of Pseudophryne corroboree. Lineage (NCBI taxonomy): Eukaryota > Metazoa > Chordata > Amphibia > Anura > Myobatrachidae > Pseudophryne > Pseudophryne corroboree. The sequence goes on along the minus strand of NC_086444.1, from coordinate 15,278,915 downwards.
GTCATACTGTAGCATGACATATGATCTCACGCTGCCGCAACTTGGTAAATATCACTATGCATTGCCTACACAGGTAGCGGGTAGTGATGCTCCCACTAGCTGTAAAAAGAAGGGGGAACTGAAAGAGGTCAATCATTTTTATACTTATAACCGGAGATGCTAGTGGGAGCATGCGTACCATATTCTAGCAAGACAATGGAAAGCTAGTGTGGCACAACTACATCTATAGTTGGAAGATGTCATTGTCCTCATCATCACCCTCAATTGTATTGATATCAATATCATCATCACACAAGTGGGCCTGATTCAGATTTGGAAGCTAATAAAAAAAAAGCAGCAACTGTGAACCTGGCCAAAATCATGTTGCACTTCAGGTGGGGCAGAAGTAACATGTGCAGAGAGAGATTTGGGAGGGGTGTGTCCAAACTAAAATCTAAATTGCAGTGTAAAAATAAAGCTAACACGTATGAGCTAGAAGCAAAAGCAGATGGTATTTACCTGCACAGAAAAAAATATGCTGTACATGTATTTCCTCTCCTTGCATTGATTGCAACATGGTTTGTTCTAGATACAAAGTTATTTGCTTTTACAGCCTTACTTACAAATCTGAATCAGGAGCAATATTAACTCATCCCTGCTGGAATCCACCATTAAAGAAGTCTCTGTACTTTGTAATTGGTGGGAAAGGTCTTTTTCATGGAATTTGTAGTTTATGTTTATGAACATCAGCTTTTCCACATTTTTAGGCAGTACACACTGGAGAGTGAGCAGAGAGCATCGCGAGTTTGTATAAGGGGCTCAAAATTGCCTGTTTTTCCTCCCAGTAGTGTCTGACATGCTAATTTTTACACTGTCTTTAAAATAATCACCATTCTGTTGATGGTTACTGTATTGGATTGAGCCACGGTACAGGTGTCAACAATTTTGGGCAATTCTTTTAGGCCTAACTAGATGTCATAATAATGTTGTTTCACTCTGGTGTTGACTCATCTTCATCTCCAGTTGATCTCTTGGAAAAGGGCAGGATTCTCCTGGCAGCAGCTGCAGCACTAGTACTGGTTCGCTGCTCCTGCTCTTCTATTGACTGCTGGTTTGAATACCCACTAAATAAATATACAATATACTGTAATTTTGAAATTCAATTAGGAAAGACTGCAGACAACAAAAAGAATAAAATATATTTTGTTTTGCAAATTTTATATAACTGGTACTCATCAAAGCAAGGTATTCTTGTGGTGTAGCGGCCCCTAACACAGTACAGGAACAATTATAGCCTTGCTGCTTTTATCAGTGTGCCGTAGCGGGAATGCGATGCGTATGCAGCGAGGTATGCCACATGTGTACGCATCGCAAGTAGCTGCCATTAGAGTGAAATCTCATTCAATTCAGTGTATAGTGTATCCTGTGTATTTGCATCACAGCAACAGACTAAAGAGACATATCTGTAATAAACAACATCAGATACAGTAGTACTGTATACTGCAGTGAGAGATTTCCTAGGGAAAAAAGGAGCAGGTTCAATTAATTATAACCTAAAATGACATTATATATTTTTACAGCACAGTTCCTGAACACAAAACACAGTGCTGTTTGTTGTTGTTGTTGTTGTTGTTTTTTGACACAATGCCTGAGGAACACACAGTGCCTCGCAGTGCTGCTATGGCAGTGCACCTCACGGGTGGTCCTCTGTATGCCGGCGGCCGGGCTCCCGACGTCCAGCATCCCGGCGCCGGAATCCCAACCGCCGGCATACCGACATTTATTCTCCCTCTTGGGGGTCCACGACCCCCCTGGAGGGAGAATAAATAGCGTGGTGCGCGTAGCAGCCGGCAAGGGGCTCATTTGCGCTCGCCCAGCTGTCGGTATGCCGGCGGTCGGGATTCCGGCGCCGGTATGCTGGTCGCCGGGAGCCCGGCCGCCGGCATACACTACTACACCCCACCTCACGGCATTTTTATTTTACACAATACCTGAAAGGCACAAAGACAGCACCTCACAGTGCAGCAAACCCGCACCCTCCGGCCTCCTGTGTGAAATGGCGCCCAATCGCGAGGAGAGACTTATACAGTATGTAATCCAAAACATGCCAGATCAGGCGTCGGGAAGATGATGTTTTGCCTCAACTTTAGGATCTGAACTTGGCAGAAATACTTGAGCCGGAGCCTGGATTCACCTGTATTTCCTAATTTCTGGAGTGGGACCGAAGTCCATACTTGCCTACTTTTGAAAACTAGTTTCAGGGAGATTGCAAGTGGTAGCAGAATGTGTAGCGTGCGGTTGAGGGGGCGTGTCATGTAACACCCAAAGGGCGTGTCTAGATCCGCCTATGGGCATATCTATTGCCACTCAGGGGTGTGTCCTGCAGCAGAGCTGCTGAGTTTAGTATCTGTCGTTCCCAGTGCCAGCAATGTGGAAGGTTTGTGGGCAAGGTGAGGTCACTTAAATTAATTTAAAAGTTACCCTTTGCTCCCTTCTATAATTACCCTGGTAAATTATACACAACAAATGAGAGTTTGCATAGACGACTGTACAAATAACATTTTTTCATTTTAGGTTGGGCCACTGTGAGATTGGCTTCCTTTGTACACTAACCAAAGACCTAAATGCTGACAGATGAAAGGAAAGAAACTGGGTGCCGAGTGTCACAGGCACTACTCAGAGAGAGCACTCACTGAAAGCCATGGATGACTGTCAGTGAGTGCCCTTTCAGAGTGCAGTTAATGCCTGTGACACTCCGCACCCAGTCCCTTCCCTTTCTCCTGCACAAACAGCACGGAGCGTATGATGCAGTTCTGGTTTACTTAATTCCCTTACATTCTAACAGACCACCGTGTGGGGAGAAGACGCCACCACTGCAGCTGACACTCACACTGCCGTAAAGCACACTAGCCTCTGCATAGGCTACACACTAGAAGATATGAAATAAGTCCAGGCACACAGCAATATATGCTTATACAGCAGCTGCTGAAAGGGATACCAGCCCCAATAAATGGTAACAAAACAAAGAATTTAAGCAGCACCGACATTTGCATAAAAACCAAATAAAATTATATTCAACTCTATTATTTAAGTAGATATAGCAATTTATTTACAAAGAAAAACAACATAAATGTATTAATCAGATGTAAGCTGCTGGTACCTGAACAAGATTAGTCTATAAAAGTTACAATGCAACATGTAACATATTCCCATCCATCAAAATAGTTGTATGATACATAGTTGCAACCAACTAACACATTTGTGACCACTACAAATATAGAATATCTATTCAGGTTTAACTGAATAAAAAAAGCGTCTTTGAAAGACCAACCAACAGTCCGGGTAAGTAGGACTATATAAGAAAGAGTGCAGTAAACAATTAGAGAAGAGGCCTGTAATCCAATGAAGAGTTCTCCTTAAAGATAGTAATTAGCTAAAAGCACTGCACATTAGTTTCAATAGTCTGAAAAGCAGTGGCCAGGTTGGGTAGAGGATCCCGACAGTCATAATCCTGACACATTTTGGTACTATAACCCAGGGCCGGTTCCGGGGCTTCTTGCGCCCCGGGCGGCATTAGGGTGTGTGGCTTCATACAGGGGGCGTGGTCAGGTACGCCCCCTGTACTGTAGTAGGATGTGCGGTGCGCGATGACATCATCGCGCACCGCACAGCAAAGGTCCTCTCCACGAAGGAAAACTAGACGCTAAGCGTCTAGTTCCCTTCGTGGAGAGTACCTTTGCTGTGCGGTGCGCGATGACGTCAACGCGCACCGCACATCATTACAGTTAAGGTCCTCTCCAGGAAGGGAAACTAGACGCGTAGCATCTAGTTTCCCTTCACAGCGGACAGCCCACGAAGGGAAACTAGACGCGTAGCGTCTAGTTTCCCTTCACAGGACAGCGGGCAGCGGGGGGCACCACAGCAGCAGCGGATCTTGCCATGGTGCAGCGCCCTCCGGATGGCGCCGGCGCCCTCCGGAAGGCGGCGCCCCGGGCAAAAGTCCTGCTTGCCCGTGGCAAGATCCGCTACTGCTATAACCCTTACCCTACCCCTAACCCTCCCTTCCTGCAGCCTAACCCCAACCCTCCCCTCCCACAGCCTAACTCTCCCAACCACCCTTCCCGCAGCCTAACCCTAACCCTCCTCTCCCACAGCTTAACCCTCCTCCTTGTGCTAACCCTCCCCTCCCACAGCCTAACCCTCCCATCCACCTTTCCCACAGCCTAACTCTCCCCTCCCACAACCTAACCCTCCTCCTAGTGCTAACCCTCCCCTCCCACAGCCTGACCCTCCTCCTAGTGCCTTATCCTAACCCTCCCCTCAAACAGCCTAACCCTCCTCCTAGTGCTAACCCTCCCCTCCCACAGCCTGACCCTCCTCCTAGTGCCTTATCCTAACCCTCCCCTCACACAGCCTAACCCTCCTCCTAGTGCTAACCCTCCCCTCCCACAGCCTGACCCTCCTCCTAGTGCCTTATCCTAACCCTCCCCTCACACAGCCTAACCCTCATCCTAGTGCTAACACTAACTCTCCCCTCCCATCCACCCTTCCCGCAGCTTAACTCTAACCTCCTCCACCCACAGCCTAACCCTCTTCCTAGTGCCTAGCCCTCCTCTCTCACAGCCTAACCCTCCCATCCACCCTTCCCATAGCCTAACCCTCCCCTCCCACAGCCTAACCCTCCTCCTAGTGCCTACACTAACTCTCCCCTCCCACAGCCTAACCCTCCCATCCTCCCTTCCCGTAGCCTAACCCTCCCCTCCCACAGCATAACCCTATTCCATCCCTCCCCTTCCCCGCAGCCTCACCCTAATGCTTATTGGTGGAATGTGTCAGGATTATGACAGTCCGGATGCCACTGTCAGTATTGTGACTGTTGGCATCCTGTCGGAATGTGGACTACATCCCCTCTGGCCAGTGTGCCAAGTCTCTCTGTTTAGTCATGGGACACAAACTGCTCACCTGCACAGCCAAGCCCTGATGCTGTTAATGATCAGATGATCTACTTTGCCAGGACTGGTTATATGGCACCTGTGGATTCCCGCAAAGAGTGATTGGAAGTGGTGCATGCAGACCCAGGAAGCTAGTGTAAGAATACAAGCTGCTGCTACCGTTGTTGCTAAATCCAAGTGGGCTATAGTACCTCTGTCTTCTCAACCACGTGACACCCGCCGGCAGTGGAAGGGGCAAGGAAGTTTGGATAACACTGTCACTATCCGCGTCACCACCTACTGCCTTTAGTAACCAGGTGGAGAGCAAAGTGAGCCACTGTGCCCAAAGCGTGGCGAGCGAAGTAAGCCCGCAATAGTGCATTTGGGCTCCCATGTTTGGACCTTGGTCCTCCCCCTGTTGCTGAGTGTCACATGCTTGTGATGTCAGGGGTCCTTTAGCCAGATAGGATTTAGACTTAACTCTGCTGCTACTGGTAATCTCACAGCGCTTACAGTGCAGTGGTCGGCAGGAGAGAGCCGTTGAGAGTGATCTGATGCTGCACTTGGACATTAGTAGGGTCTGAAGCTGGTGCTCAGGGACAATGCAGGCAGCTTAGCAGCATCTGAGACTGGCAGAGTGGCTCTGGCTGATGAGGCTGCTGCAGTGAGGCTCAGAGCGGAGTTAGAGATGGCAATGGCAGTGACTGTGAGTTGTGCCTCTCTGAACGTGCACTGCTAGGCAGCCACCGCTACCCACAACCTGCAGTGGCCGGCCTTTAAGTAACATGACGTCATGTGTCATGATGTCTCCCGTACAGGCCCCACCTCCAGCATTTCCAGACTTGCGCATGTGCAGTCCAGATTCTCATGGGGGACAGTGAAAAACTGGGAGGACAAGTAAGATATGTGGGGCAGTGGAAGGCTATATTAAAAACTGGGAGCCTCCTGCTCAATACGGGGTGGGTAGGCGAGCCTGGGATAGCAGCAGAGTGGGGAAAATGTCTCTACAGCAAAGTGCATTGCTGCCCTTGCTGAGCACATCACTCCAGCCCTGTATACATGGTCTGTAAATCAAATAAACACTTTCCAGTATGTGCTGTTTGAGTTACTTAGTGCTCCATCCTATGTCAGGCAGTGGCGCCGAGAGGTGGGGGAGCGGGTACTTTTTACCCGGGCTCGTTGGAGGGGCCTGGGTCCTGCTACCCTCCCCCTTTGCTGACAGCTGAACGTAGGGCAGGGAGAGGGGACTGACTGCTGCTGCAGCAGCCTCTCTCCCCAGCCCAGCACTGCACAGGCTGCTGTGTGCTGGGGAGGAGGCTGCAGCAGCAGTCAGTCCTCGCTCCCTGCATGATGAGAGGAAGGAGAGCGATCGCGCCCGACCACCCGCTAGGCCGCCGCCACCCACTGATTCTGACACTGGTGCTCCCACCTTGTGCAGCACATGCCCACTACGTCGCCACACAGAATTTTTTTCTTATATATATTTTTGAAAAAGCAGAGTCTGGCCACACCTCCCCCATTGACCACGTCCCCTCTCATTACCGGGAGCGGCAGAGCTGTCGGCACCACTGGTGTCAGGTTATTTTGAAAGAAAAATATTGGACCCATTCAGTGACAATATTAAGTTTTCTAGGCTTGTCATGCTCTAATATATTGGTGGCAGAGCTTTGAAAATAGAAAGTACTGAGAGCTCTTACCTGTAGTATCTCTGTGCAGGATCTGCATAGCTGGGGCTGGAGGGGGTGGGGGCCTATCAGATGGGCGGGGTCTCGGCTTCTGGCTGCAGCTGTAGCAGGGAATAAATCTGTTCCTGTCTCAGGGTATGAGGAAGATCCCGGGGGAGCCAGGCCAGTGAGATGGGCGGGGCCTCTGCTTCTTGCTGCCTGCAGAAGCAGGGAATTCTGTTCCTGTCTCTGAGTTGAGGAGGAAGATTGCAGGAGGAGGCGGGTCCTCGGCAGTGGGATGGCTGCTGCAGCTGTATCAGGAAAAATCCCTTTTACCATCTTTGAAAGGGTGAGTGGAGATACGGCCAGGGAGATGCAGCAGCTTATAGTTCCCACACGGCTGGGACCAAAGTTCACCTGGCAAAGCTGTGGCAGGATACAGTCTCTGCATGAAGCTTCTGTCCCGCACTCATGACGGCTGCAGTTAAGAGTGTTTGACTGTCTCTGCAGGACAGTCACTCAGCCATTAATCCGCTGGCTATAGGACGGCTCTCGTGCAGGCCCCGCCCCTCAGCCGTTCTGGACTCGCGCATGCGCAGTCCATATTTTCACAGAGGGACCTGTCAAAAATGGGGAGGCTAAGCAAGGTTTGCGGGGCAGCGGGAGGGTAAATTAAAAAATGGGAGCCTCCCGCTAAATGCGGGAGGGTAGGCAGGCCTGGACCGAACCCACTTATCTCTATTTAAAGCACACATTGTAAGCAATGTCATACCTAGTACTTACTACTTAGGGCCTGATGTACTAAAGGATAAATGTGGTAAAACTCCTGTTTTTTGTTTTTGTTTTTTTTACTGCATTTTCAAATGTACTAATCCCCGGCCACCCGCGTATCGATGCGGATGGTATCACCATCTTTTTATGCCCCCCCCCCTGCATCCCCACCTCCTGCAGGATTCTTATATAAGTGCTCTATTGTGTTGTGGGTGCTTTTTTTATTCAGAGAGATTTTCTGGTGTTCCTGGTGAGTTTACGAGTCGCAGCCTATTAAACCTGATGACTTGTATGTCTAACATTAAAAAACAGGAACTGCAACTGGCGTCAAGATTGTTTCTGGCTGATTCTGAAGACGTGATATTTCCAATATTTCCATATTCTCTTACATACGGCAACTTGAGAAACAATGGAATCGTGACAGTTTTTCAAAATCGGAGGCTATTTCATTCCAGCCATAATCCACAATTCTGACATTTCGCATTACTGGAGAACATTTCAGTTTTCTATTTCCAAACCCAGAAAAATAACTTTATTAGTATATTTCTAAATAGTACAAACAACTAAACAATTTAATGTAGGGTAAGACAATACATGGGTTATTTGCCCACAACAGTTTTCTCTCTATCTCCCCCCTCTTCTCCTCTCTCTCCTCCTCTCCCTCTCCCCCTCTCTCTCTTCTCCTCCCTCTCTCCCTTATCTTCTCTCTCCTCCTCTCCCTCTTCCACTCTCTCTCTTCTCCTCCTCTCCCTCTTATCCTCCTCCTCTCCCTCTCTCTTCTCCACCTCTCCGTCCTCCTCTCTCTCTCTCTCTCTCTCTTCTCCTATTCCTCTCCTCCTCTCCCTCTTCTCCTCCTTCTCTCTTCTCCACCGCTTCCTCTCCTCCACTCTCCCCCTCTCTCTCTTCTCCACCTCTCCGTCCTCCTCTCTCTCTCTCTCTTCTCCTATTCCTCTCCTCCTCTCCCTCTTCTCCTCCTCCTCTCCCTCTCTCTTCTCCACCCCTTCCTCTCCTCCACTCTCCCCCTCTCTCTCTTCTCCACCTCCCCTCTCCATCCTCCTCTCTCCCTCTTCCCCTCTCTCTCTTCTCCTCTCCCTCTCCTCCTCTCCCTCTTCCCCTCCTCCTTTCCCTCTCTCTTCTCCACCCCTTCCTCTCCTCCACTCTCCCTCTCCCCCTCTCTCTCTTCTCCTCCTCTCCCTCTCCTCCTCCTCCTCTCCCTCTTATCCACCTCTCCCTCTCCTCCTCTCTCCCTCTCCTCCTCTCCCTCTTCTCCACCTCTCCCTCTCCCCCTCTCTCTTCTCCTCCTCTCCCTCTCCTCCTCCTCTCCCTCTTATCCACCTCTCCCTCTCCTCCTCTCTCCCTCTCCTCCTCTCTCCTCCTCTCTCTCTTCTCCTCCCTCTCTCCCCCTCTCTCTCACTCTCTTCTTTCTCTCCTCTCTTTCTCTCTTTCACTCACTCTCTTCTTCTCTCTCTCTCTCACTCTCTTTCTCTTCCGCTGACTCATGTTTCTAATTATGGACAAGGTGCCCCCTGCCGTGCTTCTCCACTAATCAGATGTGAGAAGACATTACGCCTGGAGCTGACAGATCCCTCTAGGCTAGCTGGAGGAGTTTCATTTTCCTTTAGTCTTTTTAGTTAATGTCAATTTAATTTATTTTTGCTCAGTAAATGTACTTTTGTAAGCTGTGATAGACAGTGCGCTGCAAATCCAACTCATTCTTTTTGTGAAGTATAAACCAAGACTGACTTTTAACTATTTAGTTTGTTACTACTTTTATTCAGGTGTTGAATAGTTTCTCAGTGTTTCCGTATAACAAGAGGCACGGTAGCGTCTAGTTTCTCTTCATGGAGAGGACCTTTCCCATAACCCCCTGGGTCCATGTCACAATCTATTTGGAATAGTGTCAAAGTCAAAAATATTACATAGAGAGAACATACAAACTGCACACATTTAAGTCGCTATACTTGCAAATATGCGCAGCGAGCACAGCAATATATGTTAACACACGCATTTACACGGACATGGCACAGAGATGGATTCGACACTTATTTCATACAGTACATAATTATAATAATATCAAGCACCAGACATCATGGAGATTTAAAATTACTTAATGAATTAATGTCATGAATGTGTATTATTTGAACAGAACCAGATACACCCGTCATGTTTAATATTGAAACAAGCAGATTGGTGTGTAGATTAATTTGATACTTGTTGTGAAGTTGTGGGACATTGCTGCGGATAGTTATGATTATATGTATAAAAGCTAAAATCACTTTGTTAGAACAATGCAGTGAACAGGGAACTGAAGACAACCCTTTTGGCCGTTTTCAGGGCTGAACCTGATCAGCATATACAAAGCAAGAGAGACCCCTCCCCCAGGAACTAGACACACAGGAAAGTAGTTCCTGGCTAGAGAAGAGGTCAGTGTTCAGTTGCTTGTGGGCTCAGAGGACAGATGTACTGTAGCTACACTCAGCTACAAAGCACCCGGAAGCATGGCTGGTTCATCACCAGGCTCCAAGCGAAAGGCTAAGTATTGAATTCACATGGCTAGATAAGGAAATATAGACAGATGGCTTTAAGGTCAATGGTGCTGGTTTAACTAGGATATTGTAACTTGTTTGGGAATCTGTGATGGTAGCTGGGACATTAGACAACCTGTAGCATAGCATTTGTGGTATTTGTTTGCCTATGGTGATTTAAAAGAGATTGTGCTGGTTTGTTATAATATATCTTGTCAATCATGAATACCGCCATGCAGTTACTTGTGAATATGGGTTTTGTAGCAATGGCATGCTGGGATGTGTGGTTACATTGTGATCTGGTGATTCATGTAACATGGACTGTAGGCAATAAACGAAGTTTGTTTGGAATGTGAAATTGAATAAGATGGTTCTAGGAAGTTGGATTGGAATGTGGAATATAATTAGTTGGATTGGAATGTGGAATATAATTAGTTGGATTGGAATGTGGAATATAATTAGTTGGATTGGAATGTGGAATATAATTAGTTGGATTGGAATGTGGAATATAATTAGTTGGATTGGAATGTGGAATATAATTAGTTGGTTTGTAGAAGATGGCTGCTGCTGGGTGTTTTCTCCTCCCCCTTTGAACCATGTGTTGCAGTCTTTGGAATCATGGGAGTTTTCCCCAAAATGGAGTCTAGCTTCTATCCCATGCGGTATTATAGGGACCATTGTGTTGTTGCTGGGTGTTGTGTATATAGGGACAGCCAGTATGGGTAAGCTTAAGTATTCTCTCCACAAAGATTCTCAGCATTGACTAACTGCGCAGCGATTGTCTCTCACATGTGTAAGTTTCTCTGCAACCATATTGTCTCTTATTTAATGTTATAAGCCATTCTCTCTCTCCTTCCCCTTTTAAAAGTAATTGTGTCTTTATTGTATTTTATGTGTAGTAACTTGGTTAGATATTCTATGTTATTTTGGTAGTGTATAGCTTGTATTGTATTATTCTTTTTGAACGTTCATTCTCTCACTAAAGGCGTTAGAACCTTAGACCGGTATTTGGTTGATTATTGTATTACTAAGGGGTTCTCGGAGCGTCACATACGCTCATACAGCTTTTAAACTAATAAGGTTACACTGTGTTAATTATTTATTATTATTTATTATTATAATAATAATTATCATTGCACAAAGGTTTACTGTATAGATACATTGTTCAAGGTATTATTGTTAAGGTTTAACTCTGTGAGCGTCTGCGCCGCTGGTGATCTCCTCGTGGTCTCAAGCGTCCGCTACGCTGATAGCGTACCATTACGTTAGTCGGCAGCCTATAGCGTGCTTGCCTGTACGTTCTTAGCCGTGAGCGAACGTGCCGCACGTGCGTCTCGACCACGGCTAAAGCTTTTGATACGCAACGTGCGTACCCTTACGGTATTCCATACGCCAATAGCGTACTGTGTTCTTTAACCTTTTAGAGGGATTTAAGTAAGATAAATATTCAGCTTTAGCAATAGTAAAGTGTGGCGAGCGGAGCGAGACACCGAGCCCAAAGCGTGGCGAGCGAAGCGAGCCCGCAAGGGTCCAGTGCTGCTTAGAAAAAAAAAATTACCCCAAACGAACAGAGAACGAAGAAAACATTTAGGAGCTGTAAGGGCGGAAGTTCTCTCCTGCCCTCTCGTTTTGTCACTTCCAGGTCCTGAGCATGAAGGTAACATAGACACAACCCAAGAGGCATTGGGCCTAATTCAGGCCTGATCGCAACAGCAACATTTTTCTCTAATCGGCAAAACTATGTGCACTGCAGGTGGGGCAGATGTAACATGTGCAGAGAGAGTTAGATTTGGGTGGGGTGTGTTCAAACTGAACTCTAAATTGCAGTGTAAAAATAAAACAGCCAGTATTTACCCTGCACAGAAACAAAATAACCCACCCACATGTAACTCTCTCTGCACATGCAAGGGGATGTGGTGCACTAATTGGGGTTCCTGCTCATGTTGTGGAGAATACAATGCCAAAAACATTTTTAAAAACTCATGTTGACCTTTTTCTGTTCCGACCTTTTCTGTCTATCTTTCTCCCATGTTGTTCTTGTGCATGTCGACCAATAGTGGCTGACCTATTGACTCGACTTTATCCAGGTCAAACCAATGATCCATAACCGTTACTAGGCATATGAAAATTAGAGATATGCACCAGAAATTTTTCGGGTTTTGTGTTTTGGTTTTGGATTTGGTTCCGCGGCCGTGTTTTGGATTCGGACGCGTTTTGCCAAAACCTCCCTGAAAATTTTTTGTCGGATTCGGGTGTGTTTTGGATTCGGGTGTTTTTTTCAAAAAACCCTCAAAAACAGCATAAATCATAGAATCATAGAATTTGGGGGTCATTTTGATCCCATAGTATTATTAACCTCAATAACCATAATTTCCACTCATTTTCAGTCTATTCTGAACACCTCACAATATTATTTTTAGTCCTAAAATTTGCACCAAGGTCGCTGGATGGCTAAGCTAAGCGACACAAGTGGCCGACACAAACACCTGGCCCATCTAGGAGTGGCACTGCAGTGTCAGACAGGATGGCCCTTAAAAAAATAGTCCCCAAACAGCACATGATGCAAAGAAAAAAAGAGGCGCACCAAGGTCGCTGTGTGACTAAGCTAAGCGACACAAGTGGCCGACACAAACAGCACACGATGCAAAGAAAAATGAAAGAAAAAAGAGGTGCAAGATGGAATTGTCCTTGGGCCCTCCCACCCACCCTTATGTTGTATAAACAGGACATGCACACTTTAACGAACCCATCATTTCAGCGACAGGGTCTGCCACACGACTGTGACTGAAATGACTGGTTGGTTTGGGCCCCCACCAAAAAAGAAGCAATCAATCTCTCCTTGCACAGACTGGCTCTACAGAGGCAAGATGTCCACCTCATCATCATCATCCGATTCCTCCCCCTTTCACTGTGTACATCCCCCTCCTCACAGATTATTAATTAGTCCCCACTGGAATCCACCATCTCAGATCCCTGTGTACTTTCTGGAGGCAATTGCTGCTGGTCAATGTCTCCACGGAGGAATTGATTATAATTAATTTTGATGAACATCATCTTCTCCACATTTTCTGGAAGTAACCTCGTACGCCGATTGCTGACAAGGTGAGCGGCTGCACTAAACACTCTTTCGGAGTACACACTGGAGGGAGGGCAACTTAGATAGAATAAAGCCAGTTTGTGCAAGGGCCTCCAAATTGCCTCTTTTTCCTGCCAGTATACGTACGGACTGTCTGACGTGCCTACTTGGATGCGGTCACTCATATAATCCTCCACCATTCTTTCAATGGTGAGAGAATCATATGCAGTGACAGTAGACAACATGTCAGTAATCGTTGGCAGGTCCTTCAGTCCGGACCAGATGTCAGCCCTCGCTCCAGACTGCTCTGCATCACCGCCAGTGGGTGGGCTCGGAATTCTTAGCCTTTTCCTCGCACCCCCAGTTGCGGGAGAATGTGAAGGAGGAGCTGTTGACGGGTCACGTTCCGCTTGACTTGACAATTTTCTCACCAGCAGGTCTTTGAACCTCTGCAGACTTGTGTCTGCTGGAAAGAGAGATACAACATAGTTTTTAAATCTAGGATCGAGCACGGTGGCCAAAATGTAGTGCTCTGATTTCAACAGATTGACCACCCGTGAATCCTGGTTAAGCGAATTAAGGGCTCCATCCACAAGTCCCACATGCCTAGCGGAATCGCTCTGTTTTAGCTCCTCCTTCAATATCTCCAGCTTCTTCTGCAAAAGCCTGATGAGGGGAATGACCTGACTCAGGCTGGCAGTGTCTGAACTGACTTCACGTGTGGCAAGTTCAAAGGGTTGCAGAACCTTGCACAATGTTGAAATCATTCTCCACTGCGCTTGAGTCAGGTGCATTCCCCTTCCTTTGCCTATATCGTGGGCAGATGTATAGGCTTGAATGGCCTTTTGCTGCTCCTCCATCCTCTGAAGCATATAGAGGGTTGAATTCCACCTCGTTACCACCTCTTGCTTCAGATGATGGCAGGGCAGGTTCAGGAGTGTTTGCTGGTGCTCCAGTCTTCAACACGCGGTAGCTGAATGCCGAAAGTGGGCCGCAATTCTTCGGGCCACCGACAGCATCTCTTGCACGCCCCTTTCGTTTTTTAAATAATTCTGCACCACCAAATTCAATGTATGTGCAAAACATGGGACGTGCTGGAATTTGCCCAGATGTAATGCACGCACAATATTGCTGGCATTGTCCGATGTCACAAATCCCCAGGAGAGTCCAATTGGGGTAAGCCATTCTGCAATGATGTTCCTCAGTTTCTGTAAGAGGTTGTCAGCTGTGTGCCTCTTATGGAAAGCGGTGATACAAAGCGTAGCCTGCCTAGGAACGAGTTGGCGTTTGCGAGATGCTGCTACTGGTGCCGCCGCTGCTGTTCTTGCTGCGGGAGGCAATACATCTACCCAGTGGGCTGTCACAGTCATATAGTCCTGAGTCTGCCCTGCTCCACTTGTCCACATGTCCTTGGTTAAGTGGACATTGGGTACAACTGCATTTTTTAGGACACTGGTGACTCTTTTTCTGAGGTCTGTGTACATTTTCGGTATCGCCTGCCTAGAGAAATGGAACCTAGATGGTATTTGGTACCGGGGACACAGTGCCTCAATCAAGTCTCTAGTTGCCTCTGAATTAACGGTGGATACCGGAACCACGTTTCTCACCACCCAGGCTGACAAGACCTGAGTTATCCGCTTTGCAGCAGGATGACTGCTGTGATATTTCATCTTCCTCGCAAAGGACTGTTGGACAGTCAATTGCTTACTGGAAGTAGTACAAGTGGTCTTCCGACTTCCCCTCTGGGATGACGATCGACTCCCAGCAGCAACAACAGCAGCGCCAGCAGCAGTAGGCGTTACACTCAAGGATGCATCGGAGGAATCCCAGGCAGGAGAGGACTCGTCATACTTGCCAGTGACATGGCCTGCAGGACTATTGGCTTTCCTGTGTAAGGTGGAAATTGACACTGAGGGAGTTGGTGGTGTGGTTTGCAGGAGCTTGGTTACAAGAGGAAGGGATTTAGTGGTCAGTGGACTGCTTCCGCTTTCATCCAAAGTTTTTGAACTTGTCACTGACTTCTGATGAATGCGGTCCAGGTGACGTATGAGGGAGGATGTTCATAGGTGGTTAACGTCCTTACCCCTACTTATTACAGCTTGACAAAGGCAACACACGGCTTGACACCTGTTGTCCGCATTTGTGTTGAAATAATTCCACACCGAAGAGGTGATTTTTTTTGTATTTTGACCAGGCATGTCAATGGCCATATTCGTCCCACGGACAACAGGTGTCTCCCCGGGTGCCTGACTTAAACAAACCACCTCACCATCAGAATCCTCATCGTCAACTTCCTCCCCAGCGCCAGCAACACCCATATCCTCCTCATCCTGGTGTACTTCAACACTGACATCTTCAATCTGACTATCAGGAACTGGACTGTGGGTGCTCCTTCCAGCACTTGCAGGGTGCGTGCAAATGGTGGAAGGCGCAAGCTCTTCCCGTCCAGTGTTGGGAAGGTCAGGCATCGCAACCGAGACAATTGGACTCTCCTTGGGGATTTGTGATTTAGAAGAACGCACAGTTCTTTGCTGTGCTTTTGCCAACTTAAGTCTTTTCATTTTTCTAGCGAGAGGATGAGTGCTTCCATCCTCATGTGAATCTGAACCACTAGCCATGAACATAGGCCAGGGCCTCAGCCGTTCCCTGCCACTCCGTGTCGTAAATGGCATATTGGCAAGTTTACGCTTCTCATCAGACGCTTTCAATTTTGATTTTTGGGTAATTTTACTGAACTTTTGTTTTTTGAATTTTACATGCTCTCTACTATGACATTGGGCATCGGCCTTGGCAGACGACGTTGATGGCATTTCATCGTCTCGGCCATGACCAGTGGCAGCAGCTTCAGCACGAGGTGGAAGTGGATCTTGATCTTTCCTTATTTTAACCTCCACATTTTTGTTCTCCATTTTTTAATGTGTGGAATTATATGCCAGTATCAATAGCAATGGCCTACTACTATATATACTGCGCACAACTGAAATGCACCACAGGTATGGATGGATAGTATACTTGACAACACAGAGGTAGGTAGGGCAGTGGCCTTCCGTACCGTACTGCTATATATACTGGTGGTCACTGTCAGCAAACTGCAAAACTAAAATGCACCACAGGTATAGAATCTAGATGGATAGTATACTTGACGACACAGAGGTAGGTAGAGCAGTGGCCTTCCGTACCGTACTGCTATATATATGTTAGGGTCTCCTGCTCTGTGCTGCCACGTCGTCATGGCAACCGGGAGACAAGTGCTAGCGGAGTAACCTGAGCGTAGCTGATACTCCGGTTCGGGTCTTTTGCTGTGCAGTGGTTACAGGCTCTGTGCACGGCAGGGGATCCGGTGCTGGTTTTTGTACTCACAGTCTGTGAGGTCTGAGTGGGGCGTGGACAGCACCTGCTATATAAACCCTCTTCTCAGGTTAGGCAGATTCTGCTGAATCTTTGTTGGTTAGTCAGTTCCTGAAAGCTAGCTAGTACTGTGTAAACTTTGTATTTGTTTGTTGCTTACTGCAAATAGGCCTTGGGATTTGGTATTACACTCTGCCAATCCAGACCTAGCAGTAAGACTGGAGTCTGTCGTTTAACCTGCTTGGGTTCTTTTGCTACTCTGTGAACCTAGCAGGTTTGCGGCTGTATTCTCAGACTTGCCTGCCAAAATCCTTTCTCACTGTGCAAGGTGTTCAGGTGTCAGTTTAGTGGCAGTAAGCTGAACCAGTGCACTGCAAGTGAGGACTAGGATTGTAGAGACTTTCCTTGTGTCTATTACTCCATCTCTGACCAAGGAGTTTACTGCCACACCCGTTGGTAACCCTTTAGGGTTTTGCTGTTGCCCTTAGCAACAGCATTTCGGGTTCTCTACGTATTAATCACAACATCTCGCTTCTTTCCATCTGAGCATTCCTAATACTAGGGAGACACCCAGTTTCTTAGCCTTTGGGCTTCTCTGTTCACTTTGTGTTTATTTTGTTACCCTATCACCTTCTATGTATGTAATGTCATATTCCCCAGTCTGTCTGTGAGTTCATTTGTTTTGCATCCCTCTCCGTTCAGACACCAGTACATTCCTGCTGGCACTGGTGTGCATAACATATTCAGCAGCCTAATACTCCTGTTGAAATTTTGTGGGAATATGGAGCATACCCCTCAAAATGCTTTGCAACAGGTGGTCGATCAGGTGCAGGTCCTGACTCAACAATTTAATGATTTGTCCATTAAAATGCACACCTCGCAGGCCGCTGGCGGAGCTCCCGCAGCAGCAGTGCCTTCAGGGGTTAAGGAGCCGAAAGTAAATCTCCCGGATCGTTTTTCTGGAGATCGCTCGCAGTTCTTTTGTTTCAAGGAGAGCTGCAAGCTATATTTCCAGCTTAGGCCTCAGTCTTCTGGGTCGGAGATTCAGCGGATGGGCATAGTGATTTCCTTGCTACAAGGAGACCCACAGGTCTGGGCATATGGGTTGCAGCCTGACTGTCCGTCGCTTAAAAGTGTTGATGCTTTTTTTACAGCACTGGGCATGTTGTATGATGACCCTGACAAGACGGCCTCAGCCGAGGCTCAGATTTCGATCCTTAAGCAAGGGCGAAGGCCAGTTGAGGTTTATTGTACGGAGTTTCGGAGGTTGGCCCATGATACCCAGTGGAATGACCCAGCCCTGAGACACCAGTACCGAAGAGGTCTTTCTAACCAGTTAAAAGACCAACTGGTACAATATCCCTTGCCTGATAGCTTGGATCAGCTCATGCAGTTATCCATTCGGGTGGATAGACGGCTGAGAGAGCGCAGGCTTGAAAGGGAGACCGAGGTTTCCTTCTTTCCCAAGGGAACCTCAGACTCTGAGGAATTTTCCGAGGAGTCTATGCAGATTGGGGCTACCCGCCTCTCCTCGCGTGAGAAGACGCGGAGGAGGCAGCAGGGGTTATGTTTGTACTGTGGGAATAAAGGTCATGTGGTAGTATCATGCCCAGAAAAGCCGGAAAACTTCAGGGCCTGAGGGTGATGGGAAATATCCTGTCAGGCCATAAGTCAGAATTTCCCAAGAAGACTTTTATCATTCCGGTGACCTTGAAGATCCTCGGTCAAACTGTCCAGACTGAGGCCTTTGTGGACAGTGGGGCCGACAGGGTTTTTATGGACCGCCAATTCGCCCTGAAAAACTCTTTTTTCCCTTAGTACCCTTGGCATCGGAGATTGAGATTTGTGGGTTAAACGGGGAACCATTATCCCAGGGTAAAATTACCTCTTGCACTAGCCAGATTTCTTTGTTTATTGGAGCCACACACTCTGAAAAATTGTCCTTTTATGTGACTGTCTGTACTTTTGCCCCATTGGTGTTGGGGTTACCCTGGTTAAGGGCCCACAATCCTCAATTTGACTGGGTCTCTGGGGAGATTCTTAGTTGGGGTACTGATTGTTTCAGGAGTTGCTTGAGCCTTCCAGTCAGGCTTTCGCAGCTAAGTTTGCCAGGATTGCCAGGATGTTATGCAGATTTTGCGGACGTGTTCTCCAAAAGAGTTGCAGAGGTACTACCTCCCCATCGCCCCTATGACTGTGCCATTGATTTGTTGCCGAATGCTAAGCTTCCCAAGAGCAGGTTGTACTCCCTGTCACGTCCTGAGACTCAGGCTATGGCAGAGTACATTCAGGAGAACTTGGCTAAGGGATTTATCAGACCTTCACAGTCTCCAGTTGGGTCGGGGTTCTTCTTCGTGGGTAAAAAGGACAGTTCGTTGCGACCCTGCATCGACTTCAGGGAATTGAACCGTATCACGATTAAAAACTCATACCCACTGCCTCTCATTTCGGTCTTGTTTGACCAGCTTCGTACTGCCACCATTTTTTCTAAGATTGACCTACGCGGTGCGTACAATCTAATCCGAATAAGAGAGGGGGATGAATGGAAGACTGCCTTTAATACCCACTCAGGGCATTATGAATATTTGGTGATGCCTTTTGGGCTCTGTAATGCCCCGGCAGTCTTCCAGGACTTCATGAACGATGTGCTCAGGGAATATTTGGATAGATTCTTAGTTGTATACTTAGATGACATCCTAATCTTCTCCCATTCCCTGGAGGAACATCGGAAGCATGTACGCTTAGTCCTCCAGAAACTCAGAGACCACCGGCTTGGGGCGAAGCTGGAGAAGTGCGAATTTGAAGTTCAGCAAATCGCATTTCTAGGATATATTATCTCCCCAGAAGGTTTCCAAATGGAGGGTTCCAAGGTACAGGCAGTCCTGGATTGGGTGCAGCCCACTAGTTTGTAGGCGCTTCAGCGTTTTCTGGGATTTGCAAATTTTTATAGACGATTTATCGCTGGATTTTCGTCTATAGTGGCGCCCTTGGTGGCACTCACTAAGAAAGGGGCGGATGTTGCTCACTGGTCTTGTGAGGCCAAAGCGGCTTTTGCCCGTCTCAAAAGGGCATTTGTCTCGGCCAAGGTGCTGCGACACCCAGATCCAGAGCGTCCTTTTGTGGTGGAGATGGATGCCTCTGAGATGGGTATTGGGGCAGTGCTCTCTCAGATGGGGGTGTCTGATAATCGCCTTCATCCCTGTGCTTACTTTTCCCGTAAATTTTCGCCTGCCGAGATGAATTATGACGTGGGTAACCGGGAATTGTTGGCTATTAAGGATGCACTCGATGAGTGGAGACACTGGCTTGAGGGGGCTAAGTTTGTGGTCTCAATTCTCACCGACCATAAGAATTTGGCATATTTAGAGTCAGCGAAGCGCCTCAATGCCAGCCAGGCATGATGGGCTTTGTTTTTTGCTCGCTTTAATTTTTTGATAACATATCGCCCTGGGTCAAAAAACATCAAGGCTGATGCGCTCTCGCAGAGTTTTGCTCCAATCCAGGAGACCACCGAGGAGCCATTGCCCATTGTGTCCCCATCATGTATTAAAGTGGGCATTACCCAGGAACTCTTGTCATTAGTCCTTAGAGCACAGGAGCAGGCTCCTCCAGACCTTCCGGTAGGTCTTTTGTTTGTGCCTCCTAGGTTAAGACAGCGAGTGTTCCAGGAATTCCATGCCAAGAAGTCGTCAGGTCAGCCGGGTATTGCCAGAACTCGGGAGTTGCTATCTAGGGCGGTGTGGTGGCCCTCGGTGGCTAGGGATGTGGATCAGTGTGTTCGGGCATGTGACATCTGTGCCCGAAATAAGACTCCTAGAGGGGTTCCTGTTGGCACATTACATCCACTCTCTATTCCATCTAAGCCATGGACCCACATTTCAATGGATTTTGTGGTGGACTTGCCCAAATCCTCGGGGATGACAGCCATCTGGGTTGTCGTTGACAGGTTTTCGAAGATGGCGCACTTCGTTCCATTGGTTGGGCTGCCATCGGCCAGACGCCTGTCTGAATTATTTATGCTGCATGTTGTGCGCCTCCACGGGTTGCCACTTGATGTGGTCTCTGACCGCGGATCCCAGTTTGTGGCCAAATTCTGGAGGGCATTTTGTTCCGATCTCCAGATTTCTGTCAGCTTGTCGTCAGGCTACCATCCGCAGTCTAATGGGCAGACTGAAAGGGTGAACCAGTCCTTGGAGCAGTTCCTCAGGTGTTATGTCTCCAAGTGTCAGACTGACTGGGTT
The DNA here is from genome assembly GCF_028390025.1 of Pseudophryne corroboree. Lineage (NCBI taxonomy): Eukaryota > Metazoa > Chordata > Amphibia > Anura > Myobatrachidae > Pseudophryne > Pseudophryne corroboree. The sequence goes on along the minus strand of NC_086444.1, from coordinate 15,258,380 downwards.
GCTCATCTGTCCATGGCGGAGTTTGCCTATAACAGCTCACTCTGCTACAGGGATCTCTCCCTTCCTTTGTGTGTATGGGCATCATCCTAAGGCCAATTCTTTTGACCCCCAGGACTCCACGCCTGGTGGTTCCTCTGTGGTTTCGGTACTTAGAGGTATTTGGAGGAAAGTGAAGAAAGCCCTTGTGTCTGTGTCATTAGTGACCAAAAGGGTTTTTGATAAGCGGAAAAGACCCTGCAGCTTCAAATTAGGAGACTTCGTCTGGTTGTCTACCAAGAATTTGAAGTTGAGACAGCCATCTCATAAGTTAGGCCCCCGGTTCATCGGTCCTTATAAGATCACTAGGGTTATCAATCCGGTGGCATTTCAGTTAGATCTACCCCGTTCTTTGGGTATCAATAAAACATTTCATTGTTCCCTTTTAAAACGGGCGATTTGTAATCCTTCTTCCAGTGGAAGACCTTCCCCTCTTCTGATACGTGGCCAGAGGGAGTTTGTTGTTGAAAGGATTCTTGACTCCAAGATGGTTCGGGGTCGGCTGTCATTTTTGGTGCACTGGAAGGGGTATGGCCCAGAGGAGCGGTCGTGGGTGCGCAGTTGTGATCTTCATGCCCCCAGACTGTTACGCTCTTTCTTCTCGCAGTTTCCCGATAAACCCGGTGGTAGGGGTTCTTTGACCCCTCGTCAGAGGGGGGGTACTGTTAGGGTCTCCTGCTCTGTGCTGCCACGTCGTCATGGCAACCGGGAGACAAGTGCTAGCGGAGAAACCTGAGCGTAGCTGATACTCCGGTTCGGGTCTTTTGCTGTGCAGTGGTTACAGGCTCTGTGCACGGCAGGGGATCCGGTGCTGGTTTTTGTGCTCACAGTCTGTGAGGTCTGAGTGGGGCGTGGACAGCACCTGCTATATAAACCCTCTTCTCAGGTTAGGCAGATGCTGCTGAATCTTTGTTGGTTAGTCAGTTCCTGAAAGCTAGCTAGTACTGTGTAAACTTTGTATTTGTTTGTTGCTTACTGCAAATAGGCCTTGGGATTTGGTATTACACTCTGCCAATCCAGACCTAGCAGTAAGACTGGAGTCAGTCGTTTAACCTGCTGGGGTTCTTTTGCTACTCTGTGAACCTAGCAGGTTTGCGGCTGTATTCTCAGACTTGCCTGCCAAAATCCTTTCTCGCTGTGCAAGGTGTTCAGGTGTCAGTTTAGTGGCAGTAAGCTGAACCAGTGCACTGCAAGTGAGGACTAGGATTGTGGAGACTCTCCTTGTGTCTATTATTCCATCTCTGACCAAGGAGTTTACTGCCACACCCGTTGGTAACCCTTTAGGGTTTTGCTGTTGCCCTTAGCAACAGCATTTCGGGTTCTCTACGTATTAAATCACAACATCTCGCTTCTTTCCATCTGAGCATTCCTAATACTAGGGAGACACCCAGTTTCTTAGCCTTTGGGCTTCTCTGTTCACTTTGTGTTTATTTTGTTACCCTATCACCTTCTATGTATGTAATGTCATATTCCCCAGTCTGTCTGTGAGTTCATTTGTTTTGCATCCCTCTCCGTTCAGACACCAGTACATTCCTGCTGGCACTGGTGTGCATAACAATATACTGATGGTCACTGTCAGCAAACTGCAAAACTAAAATGCACCACAGGTATAGAATCTAGATGGATAGTATACTTGACGACACAGAGGTAGGTAGAGCAGTGGCCTTCCGTACCGTACTGCTATATATACTGGTGGTCACTGTCAGCAAACTGCAAAGCTAAAATGCACCACAGGTATAGAATCTAGATGGATAGTATACTTGACGACACAGAGGTAGGTAGAGCAGTGGCCTTCCGTACCGTACTGCTATATATACTGGTGGTCACTGTCAGCAAACTGCAAAACTAAAATGCACCACAGGTATAGAATCTAGATGGATAGTATACTTGACGACACAGAGGTAGGTAGAGCAGTGGCCTTCCGTATCGTACTGCTATATATACTGGTGGTCACTGGTCAGCAAAACTCTGCACTGTACTCCTCCTATATAATATACTGGTGGTCCCCAGTATCCACAATAAAGCAGTGTGAGCACAGATATATGCAGCACACTGAGCACAGATATGGAGCGTTTTTCAGGCAGACTACATATACTGGTGGTCACTGGTCAGCAAAACTCTGCACTGTACTCCTCCTATATAATATACTGGTGGTCCCCAGTCCCCACAATAAAGCAGTGTGAGCACAGATATATGCAGCACACTGAGCACAGATATGGAGCGTTTTTCATGCAAACAACGTATACTGGTGGTAACTGGTCAGCAAAACTCTGCACTGTACTCCAGTATATAATACTGCTGGTCCCCAGTCCCCACAATAAAGCAGTGTGAGCACAGATATATGCAGCACACTGAGCACAGATATGGAGCGTTTTTTCAGGCAGAGAACGGATAAAACTGGTGGTCACTGATCAGCAAAACTCTGCACTGTACTCCTCCTATATAATACAGCTGCTCCCCAGTCCCCACAATTAAGCAATAAGCGCAAACGGAGAGGACGCCAGACACGTCCTCTCCCTAACATTTCCAATGCAAGACTGAAAATGGCGGCGACGCGCGGCTCCTTATATAGAATCCGAATCTCGCGAGAATCCGACAGCGGGATGATGACGTTCGGGCGCGCTCGGGTTAACCGAGCCATACGGGAGAATCCGAGTATGCCTCGGACCCGTGTAAAATGGGTGAAGTTCGGGGGGGTTCGGTTTCCGAGGAACCGAACCCACTCATCACTAATGAAAATGCCTGTGGAACAGCCAGAGAATATATATTTAAAGCTCTATAAGACACACTGGAGGTATACAGACTATATGCCAAGCAAATTTTTCCACAAAGCTCTGTGAACTGAGCACCTCCTCTGCACCAAAGGTAAATGAATGTTACGGTCATGCCAGGGAAGGTGCAGGAGGGCCGGGACTTACCGGTCCAGGTCCTCTGGCGGAGTCCCTCCAGCGGGGGGTGTGGCTGCTGGTGCTGGGCGAGGTGCGCAGGCAGGCATGCTGAGGCCTATGATGAAAGCAGGAGAGAGGCAGGCTTGGTGCAGTGTCATTGGCGCCGGTTCCCGACGCCACAATCCTGGATTCTGGCAAAGGGTGATTTTACCCTTCCTTCTCACAGGAAGATGTTCTGACTGCAGCAACCAATTACATCCGTGCCTCAGGTATAAATCAGGTAGGCCAGGAAGAATCTGCCAGTGCAACGTCTTCCACCGCTCTGGCTGTGGCAACAGTTCTTTGTGCTTCGCAGCAGCGTCCGTGCAGCACTTGTCAAACAAACTGCTTCCAGGTTTCAGCTGTATCTCCTCAGGAGCCGGTCTCATTTGCTCCATTAGTTCCAGCCACTGATTCTCCCGGTCCTCAGCATCCTACCCTGCCTCCGAGTTTCAGTCTCCACGGTTACCAAGACCCCGGAGTTCCTCCGTCAGCCTCGGATTACGGTACCCAACCTCCGGCAAGTCATTACTGGACTTCTACATATGATATTCAGACAATACTCCAGTCAAGAAAACTTGACCATATTCTGTTAATAAATTATGTCCATACAAAAGTCCTTTATTTCTTCTGCACATCTTCTGTTCAAAGATCCTGGGACTCCAGAGTCTCCTGAACCAAATCCGGACCCACAATTTCCTCAGAACATGAGAATAAATAAGAATGGTCCTACTTCTCAGTTGCACCCTTTGATATTAAATCCCCCCCTCCCCACATCCTAGTGACCACCACACAATACAGACATCACCATAGGAATTCTATTGACAGTTGGACAATGCAGAGAGCATCCCAATGACTTGCATACAGTATAGATCGATATCACTGCAGGGATCCTAATGACAATAATACAATACAGAGAGCATCACGAAGACTTGCATGCAATATAGAAATCACTGTAGGAATTCTACTGACAGTCATATAATGAAGAGAGCATTCCAATGTCTGCCATAAGAATTAGAGATCATTGTAGGAATTCTACTGACAGTCATACAATGCAGAGATCACCCCAATGTCTGCCATAAGAATTAAAGATCATTGTAGAAACTCTACTGACAGTCGTACAATGCAGAGAGCATCCCAATGCCTGCCATATGATTTAGAGGTCATTGTAGGAATTCTAGTGACCGTCATACAATGTAGAGAGCATCCCAATGCCTGTCATACAATATAGAGATCACTGTAGGAATTCTAGTGACCGTCATACAATGTAGAGAGCATCCCAATGTCTGCCATATGATTTAGAGATCATTGTAGGAATTCTAGTGACCGTCATACAATGCAGAGATCACCCCAATGTCTGCCATATGATTTAGAGATCATTGTAGGAATTCTACTGACAGTCGTACAATGCAGAGAGCATCCCAATGTCTGCCATATGATTTAGAGATCATTGTAGGAATTCTAGTGACCGTCATACAATGTGGAGAGCATCCCAATGTCTGCCATATGATTTAGAGGTCATTGTAAGAATTCTAGTGACCGTCATACAATGTAGAGAGCATCCCAATGCCTGCCATACAATTTAGAGATCACTGTAGGAATTCTACTGACACTCAAACATTGCAGAGAGCAACCAAATGTCTGTCATACAATATAGAGAGCACCCCAGTGACCACAATACAATACAGAGGGCATCCTAGTGACTGCTATATAGCATTGTTCTTGCTGCCAAACAATATCATCCTCTCATCATTATTCAACCATTTCTCAAAAATTATTAACTACTTCAGCACCAAAGTAACAACACATTCACCATTATCAACCCATTTACAACCATTAACACCCTCATACTCTTTACTAAACTCTACATCATCAGTTCACTTTATGCATACTCATTAACCTCTTATTAGCTCCTTCAGTTTCATCAAAACAACCTCATGCAAATTATTTCAAATTTAGATATTGAACACTTTCATCTCATAATAAAACCCAATTATCATAATGAACCTCTTACTCTTAATATCCTATTGTCTCTGCTACAATCATTTATCAATGCACCCCACTTACATATTGCTGATCCGATCTCCCGTCTCTGCGTTCCTGCCATATAGCGCACCCATAGTGCGGAGGAAACGGGTGTCGCTGCAGTGTTTTTGTTTTTTATTTATTTTGCATCAAGCAATTGAAGAAGCGCCCAATGTTACCTGTAAATCCTGCTTGGATGAGAAGATATTTCAGCAGGAATAATATGTTATTTTGCTAGTCTCATTACTCGTAATATAAGTTACATATAGCTTAGGAACAAACAATGCGTGGAAAGAAAAAGTCAGGCGCTATCGGTGTAAAGCATTTTGTATATAAAAAAGTATATATAAAAAGAAAAAAATTATAGAGAGCAAATAAGCAGCTATTAGTGCTGCAACCTCCTTACCACCTTACCTCAACTATACAAGAGCAAGAAATAGGAAGGCGCTGCAATGGCGCACTCTCATAGTCCTTCATCATTAGTAATGACACCATAAACATCATACATTTATACACATCACTTTCATGTATATTGCAGATCAGTGAGATGAGGAGGAGAGAGGGGAATTTTTCAGAAAGTACAGGAGAGGAGAGGGAAGGTAGGGGAGGGTAGGGAAAGGGAGGTAGTAAGGGGAGGGAAAGAGGGGGGAGGGAAGAAGAGGAGAGGGAAGGTAGGGGAGGGTAGGGAAAGGAAGGAAGTAAGGGGAGGGAAAGAGAGGGGAGGGAAGAAGAGGAGAGGGAAGGTAGGGGAGGGTAGGAAAAGGAAGGAAGTAAGGGGAGGGAAAGAGAGGGGAGGGAAGAAGAGGAGAGGGAAGGTAGGGGAGGGTAGGGAAAGGGAGGAAGTAAGGGGAGAGAAAGATAGGGTTGGGAAGAAGAGGAGAGGGAAGGGAGGGAAGGTAGGGGAGGGTAGGGAAAGGGAGGAAGTAAGGGGAGGGAAAGAGAGGGGAGGGAAGAAGAGGAGAGGGGAGGAAAGGGTTTGGGAAGGGAAATGGATGGGAGGGAAAGGAAGAGGAAGGGGAGGGAAGGAAGAAATAAGAGAGGGAAAAGGAACTGATCAGAGAGTGGAGGAGACAGGAGCTTATCAGAGAGTAAACATAGGAGGAAGAGAAAAGAAAGGAAGGGGAGGGGAGGCATCAGTGAGGGGAAAGGAACTTATCAGAGAGTGGAGGAGACAGGAACTCATCAGAGAGTAAAGGCGGGAGGAAGAGAAAGAAAAGGGAGGCATCAGAAAGGAACTGATCAGAGAGTGGAGGAGACAGGAGCTCATCAGAGAGTATAGGTAGGAGGAAGAGAAAGGAAGGGAAGGGGAGGCATCATATAGGGGAAAGGAACTGATCAAAGAGTGGAGGAGACAGGAGCTCATCAGAGAGTATAGGTAGGAGGAAGAGAAAGGAAGGGAAGGGGAGACATCATAGAGGGGAAAGGAACTGATCAAAGAGTGGAGGAGACAGGAACTCATCAGAGAGTATAGGTGGGAGGAAGAGAAAGGAAAGGGAGGCATCAGAGAGGGGAAAGGAACTGATCAGAGAGTGGAGGAGACAGGAGCTCATCAGAGAGTAAAGGTGGGAGGAAGAGAAAGGAAAGGGAGGCATAAGAGAGGGGAAAGGAACTGATCAGAGAGTGGAGGAGACAGGAGCTCATCAGAGAGTATAGGTAGGAGGAAGAGAAAGGAAGGGAAGGGGAGACATCATAGAGGGGAAAGGAACTGATCAAAGAGTGGAGGAGACAGGAACTCATCAGAGAGTATAGGTGGGAGGAAGAGAAAGGAAAGGGAGGCATCAGAGAGGGGAAAGGAACTGATCAGAGAGTGGAGGAGACAGGAGCTCATCAGAGAGTATAGGTAGGAGGAAGAGAAAGGAAGGGAAGGGGAGGCATCATATAGGGGAAAGGAACTGATCAAAGAGTGGAGGAGACAGGAGCTCATCAGAGAGTATAGGTAGGAGGAAGAGAAAGGAAGGGAAGGGGAGACATCATAGAGGGGAAAGGAACTGATCAAAGAGTGGATGAGACAGGAACTCATCAGAGAGTATAGGTGGGAGGAAGAGAAAAGAAAGGGAGGCATCAGAGAGGGGAAAGGAACTGATCAGAGAGTGGAGGAGACAGGAGCTCATCAGAGAGTAAAGGTGGGAGGAAGAGAAAGGAAAGGGAGGCATCAGAGAGGGGAAAGGAACTGATCAGAGAGTGGAGGAGACAGGAGCTCATCGGAGAGTATAGGTAGGAGGAAGAGAAAGGAAGGGAAGGGGAGGCATCATAGAGGAGAAAGGAACTGATCAAAGAGTGGAGGAGACAGGAACTCATCAGAGAGTATAGGTGGGAGGAAGAGAAAGGAAAGGGAGGCATCAGAGAGGGGAAAGGAACTGATCCGAGAGTGGAGGAGACAGGAGCTCATCAGAGAGTAAAGGTGGGAGGAAGAGAAAGGAAAGGGAGGCATCAGAGAGGGGAAAGGAACTGATCAGAGAGTGGAGGAGACAGGAGCTCATCAGAGAGTATAGGTACGAGGAAGAGAAAGGAAGGGAAGGGAAGGCATCATAGAGGGGAAAGGAACTGATCAAAGAGTGGAGGAGACAGGAACTTATCAGAGAGTATAGATAGGAGGAAGAGAAAGGAAAGGGAGGCATCAGAGAGGGGAAAGGAACTAATCAGAGAGTGGAGGAGACAGGAACTTATCAGAGAGTATAGATAGGAGGAAGAGAAAGGAAGGGGAGGGAAATGAAGGGAGGCTTCACAGAGGGAAAAGAAACTGATTAGAGAGCAGTGGAAAAGGAGCTGAGAGAAGGGAGACATAATTGCTGGTACCCGCATGGGTGCCAGCTGTAGTACTTGAATTGAAGTACTGTAATTGCACCCCCTATTTTCCGGTACCCTGGACAATGACATATTTTGCACCAGCTGTTAATTACAAATATTGTCCGTACATATTTGCATTATTGGTGTTGCTACAGATGTGTCCTCATTCATCTTTGCTGCAGTCACGCCGAACAGCCCCTCTTGGCACGCCAGGTCACGTTAGAACCTTCTAGCGCATTGCAGCTATTTTGCTGAAAACGTGTATTAGTTGCAACACAATGCAACTAGGGCTCAAGAGGAGACTGTGCTAATTACTGTGACATATGACATGTGTCTGACTGAGTCTCTGAATCTGTACACAAAGTGCTACAATGCAGCAGCCACAGCTTTTTCCCAACTGACCGTTTTCAGGGAGTGTCTGGAAAAACGCAGGCGTGTCCATGCATTTGTAGGGAGAGTTCCTGACGTTAATTCCGGTCCCGGACAGGCTGAAGTGTTTGCAGCGGCTGAATAAGTCCTGGGCTGTGCAGAGACTGCACAAGATCTTCTGAGGAAACCGCCAGGATAGATGTCGGAGAAACGCGTTAAGGGTTCAACCACATTCTTGATAACCCTGGTGATTATCCACAGCATTGGGACAGCTGCAACGCTGAAACATCACCACTGCCATCGGCCGCATCCTCCCTCCCCGAGACCCGCATCAACGGTCACCGCCGCTCCCGTTACTGCCGCTTCGTCCCGCTGCAGGGGGACACGGCAGCCAAGTTACGTCTACGGTGAGCAATGCTGCCTTGGCGGCGGGGTGGTCGTAGCACAACGCTGACCGGGAGGTGACGTCCTACCACCTCTAGGCGGACAATTTGATACTAATTGTCACACAAATTGTGATTTACTACCAAGGAGAACTATGGCCCTCATTCCGAGTTGATCGCTCGCTAGTTGCTTTTAGCAGCATTGCACACGCTAAGCCGCCGCCCTCTAGCAGAATAGCGAACGAAAGATTCTCAAAATTGCGAATAGACACTTCTTAGCAGTTTCTGAGTAGCTCGAGACTTACTCCTACACTGCGATCAGTTCAGTCAGTTTCGTTCCTGGTTTGACATCACAAACACACCTAGCGTTCGCCCAGACACTCCCCCGTTTCTCCAGCCACTCCCGCGTTTTCCCCAGAAACGATAGCGTTTTTTCACACACACCCATAAAACGTCCAGTTTCCGCCCAGAAACACCCACTTCCTGTCAATCACACTCCGATCACCAGAACGAAGAAAAAACCTTGTAATGCCGTGAGTAAATTACCTAACTGTTGAGTAAAATAACTAAGCGCATGCGCTCTGTGAACATTGCGCATGCGCAGTAAGCGACTAATCGCAATATAGAGAAAATCGGCAACGAGCGAACAACTCGGAATGAGGGCCTATGTTCCATCATTGCTATTAAATATGCTCAATTTCTGAAGTCCCCCTGTAAGCAGGAGTTATGCTGAAATATATATACATCTGCACTTTGTTGGAACTTTGGACATTATCAGTATGCTCCAGTAGGGACTCAATTGTCTATACATTTCTGGTGGTTTATATACAGTAGGTGATCATCAAGGACTTATTGTGGTTTTATTATATGACACATTTGTTTGGATATTATATATCCTTTTTTAAAGTTGGAATAAATTGTCATTTATTAAATGCGCTCTCTTATATGGTCTAATTACATGGATTGTATTAGTTTTTAGTTTATTCTATTGGGTATACAGGTTGAGTATCCCTTATCCAAAATGCTTGGGACCAGAGGTATTTTGGATAACGGATTTTTCCGTATTTTGGAATAATTGCATACCATAATGAGAGATCATGGTGATGGGACCTAAGTCTAAGCACAGAATGCATTTATGTTTCATATACACCTTATACACACAGCCTGAATGTAATTTTAGCCAATATTTTTTATAACTTTGTGCATTAAACAAAGTGTGTCTACATTCACACAATTCATTTATGTTTCATATAAACCTTATACACACAGCCTGAAGGTCATGTAATACAATGGCCCTCATTCCGAGTTGTTCGCTCGCAAGGCGATTTCAGCAGAGTTACACACGCTAAGCCGCCGCCTACTGGGAGTGAATCTAAACTTCTTAAATGTGCGACCGATGTATGCGCATTTTTGCGATCAAAAACGAGTTAGCAGTTTCTGAGTAACTCCAGACTTACTCTGCCTGTGCGATCAGTTCAGTGCTTTTCGGTCCCGGCTGACGTCAGAAACACACCCAGCGTTCGGCCAAGCACTCCCACCGTTTCTCCAGACACGCCTGCGTTTTTTCCGGAAACGGTAGCGTTTTCAGCCACACGCCCATAAAACGCCATACATCCGCCCAGTAACACCCATTTCCTGTCAATCACAATGCGATCGCCGGAGCGATGAAAAAGCCGTGAGTAAAATTACTTTCTTCATAGTAAAGTTACTTGGCGCATGCGCAGTGCGAACATTACGCATGCGCACTAAGAGAATTCTCACTGCGATGCGATGAAAAATACCGAGCGAACAACTCGGAATGAGGGCCAATATTTTTAATAATTTTGTGTATTAAACAAAGTTTGTGTACATTGAGCCATCAAAAAACAAAGGTTTCACTATCTCACTCTCACTCAAAAAAGTCCGTATTTCGGAATATTCCGTATTTCGGAATATTTGGATATGGGATACTCAACCTGTATCAGAATACCTTATGAGAGCTGCTAATTGCACATAATATAGGTTGGAATATTTTATTAGTGTGGTTTATTGATTTTTGTAGCGCCTGATTAATATCTTTTATTGATATTATTGTCTTAAAATACACTCCCCCTGTAGACGGTGACTATCTGATCACAGGACTGCAAAAATCGCTTCCTAGCGATCAGGTTTGAATTAGGCCCCATGTGCACTGCAGGTGGGGCAGATGTAACATGTGCAGAGAGAGTTAGATTTGGGTAGGTTATGTTGTTTCTGTGCAGGGTAAATACTAGCTGCTTTATTTTGACACTGCAATTTAGATTTCAGTTTGAACACACCCCACCCAAATCTAACTCTCTCTGCACATGTTACATCAGCCGCACCTGCAGTGCACATGGTTTTGCCCAACTGCTAACAAATTTGCTGCAGCGATCATCTCAAAATCACCCCCATAGTGCACTATTTTTGTCATCTTTCTCATTTTAGGATTTTACCACTACTGTAAAAGTGTGATCACCTAGTCAGGAAAACTCCTGCGGGTAAATTCAATGGCCTCCGCGTTCCAGAGGTGCAGGAATTTTGTGCGAGTCTTCCCATTTTTTTAAAGCAGAGATCATTTACAAGGCAGCACCAGGTTAGTTTTGCAGTGTAAATGATTGCTCCTTTAAACTACCGTCAGACTTGCGCAAAATTCACGCACCTCTGGAACTCGGAGGTTATTGCATTTACCCACACGTGTCAATATATTCATATTCCGGACGACAGCGTTTTAACGTCTAAAACATTTGTATGGTTGGAACTTATTTATGCCTATAAAAGAAGACACAAGCATGGGGTGCTCTCTGGCTGTAGGAATCATGAATATTCCAGGCTATACAGATAGAAAGGGACCAGTTGCGCTAATATAAAAGACAAGTGTATTTTATGACTGGAAAAAGACACTCATACTGTATAGTATAAATAATCTCCTATATAATAGCCCAGATCTGTGACTCTGTGCCTGAGCCTCTAACGCTGGGTGTGGCTAGGAGCTCTCATTGGGTTAGCAGCAGGTCTATCACATCCAGTCCACAGCTGATTGTTCGAGAAACGCCCTCCCACACAGGTTACATCCAATGGGAGGCTCTACCCTTTGGATGCTGTGTGTTCACAGAGCAGGATTAATAATGGGGCTGATGGAGCTGCAGCTCCAGGTCCACACCCCAAAATAGGCCCACTGCATCTGCAGCATCATACCCTCCAACAATTTAAGCATATTCCCCCCCCCCCACAAATTTGAAAAGGGGCGTGGCCATGGGTGCAGCGCCGTGGCCACGCCCCTTTTCTTATACTTTCAATGGAAGTTTGGAGAGCCAAAAATCAGTACAGACCATAAAAAAAAAGCTACTGTACCTGCCAAAAAGATGCAGCTGGAGGGTATGCCACTGCATCTGCAGCAAGTCTCTGCGCTGTACATAGGGAAAATAAATCCTTTTACTTCAGCGTCCTATATCCTGCTGCCAGTCCGCCTGCTCCCTCCGGCATCACCAATCCCCACTCCCTAGCCGCGCTGCAGGTGGAAGAAAAGCTGCTGCGGCCACTGGCATAGATGTGCATGAAAGCGGCACAGCGGAAGGCTTTCATATACCTCTCTGCGCCGCATACTTTCTGAGCACCTGGTCGGCCGGCCTGGAAGCCCCGAGATGGCTAATGTAAAGGATAGAGTGGGTGATATCGCGGAGGGTAATGTTTGGACGCTGAATCAATGTAAAAGGTGACAGTGCTGTGCAGTGCAGTGGGTGTGCAGTGTCACTGACACTGCACAGCACTCTCACCTTTTACATTAATTCAGCCAGTCAGTCAGTTCTGCCAGCCAGTCACTATTGGTAGCGCCGGTGTCCCAACGCGCCGCATTACAGGGAAGTAGACGCACTAAATAAACTACAGCTCCCAGCAGCCCTTAGCGCCGAAGCATTCAGGTGCTAAGGGCTGCTGGGAGCTGTAGTTTATTGAGTGCATCTTCTTCCCTGTAATGCGGTGCATTGGGACACCGGCGCTAATGATAGTGACTGGCTGCTGTGCGAGTCTCCGGGGAGAGCCACTGCCAAAGGCAGGACAGCAGCTTAGCTGCTTCCAGGAGGAGAAGCAGGAGAAGCATTACCCGCCCCTCCCCCATTCGTAGTACCTCCGGGCCCCATCCACGGCACCCGCACACACACCCTCCACCACCCACAGTGGCTCCAGACCCCCTCCCCCATCCGCAGCACCCCCGCACCCACCCATCCCCCACCCGCCGCACCCCCGGCGGCTCCAGACCTCCACCCGCAGCACCCTCCCCGACCACGTACCAGCCCATGCCCGCACCACCCCCGCAACGACCCCTCCCCCACCCGTGGCACCCCCAGATTCCCTCCCTCATCCACGTCTCCCTTGCACCCGCCACTCCCCCAACCATAGTACCTACTAGGTGATTCGTCAGGCCCTGCGTACGCTGTTCACGCCGTTGCAAGGGGCTACGACCCATTAACCACCGCACGCCCTTTGTCCGTACAATATTTAACCACTCACACAATTATGATTGGAGGTGATACTCCATATAATACAAATATTGAACGCCACAAGGGTGCGCAAGGGTCAAGGGGCTGTAGCCCCTTGCGACAGTGTGAAGAACGCCCATAGGGCGCGATGAATCACCTAGTACTTTTATTTTTTGTTCTGTGTCTTTAAAAATACCATGGCTACATAGTATCAATAGAAGAGTTTAAATACACATATACAACTGTATCAATATACGGCATCCAATGTTATAAAAACTTAATGGAGCTGCAAAAATGTGTCACGTGATATATAAAAAATATAAAAACAAGAAGAAATGTTTGTTGTTTGGAACTGAGGGCTCGTATCAGACCTGATCGCTGCTGTGCATTTTTTTTTCGTACAGCGAGTGATTATCGATAGACTGCGCATGTGTATGCACCGCAATGCGTATGCATGTTGCCGATCAACGACAGGCTGGTGCGGAAATTTTGATCGCAGGCTGATTGAAAGGAAGAAGACGTTTGTGGGTGGTAACTGACTGTTTTCAGGGGGTGTCAGGAAAAATGCAGGCGTTCCCAAGCGTTTTCAGGGTGGGTGTGCGACGTCATCTCCGACCCCGATCAGCCTGTTCTGATCGCACTGTAGGAGTAAGTCACTGGAAAAACCATTCACTGGTGAGTGAGGTGCGAATGGATTTGCAGCTGTCCACTGACTGAGGGACAGTTTCACACGGCATACACATGTGAGTGCACACTTGCACGGCGAATTTATACTCCCCTTAAGCGGCCACTATCTGATTGCAGGACAGCAAAATTAGCAGCCCAACGATCAGGTCTGCATCGGGCCCATAATCTGGAATTGGAGGAATACTGATCCATTGAATGGTGTGCACAAATGTGGCAGTGCCGCTGATAGCGATTGGCGCTCGCCCACCTGCCGAGTGCGTCTCCCGGCTGCTGTCAGTCAGTGCCAGAGTCGCTCTTGGCAACGCCTCTTGTGTGTGGCTTTTGGCAACGTCCGATGCACTGCTGGTTGGCCAGGTCTCCCACTGCTGACACCCAGCAGATGGACTTCAACAGCCATCTTCATCGGCCCGCGGGCAGCGTAGCGATTAGTGTATCCAAGTGAATCGCCACACGGTGGATCAGTTGGTAGGTGCTTGCGGGCAGTGTGTCCTATTGTGGATGATAGAATGGTAGTCCCTGTCCTTCTATTGCGTTTCACACCCTTAGGTGCTTTTTCAAAGAGCCTAAGGGTGCAAACTGGTTAACTGAGGGTCCTTAGGACTATTGAGCCCCATCTCTTGTTGTGTGCACACAGACACACCTGGACTAGTATTGCTGCTCAAAGCACTAATATATTGATAATTATATATACAGTACAGTATATATACTGTACATCATATAATTATCTATATAAGCGCCTGAAGTTCTGGGTTTCTATTCAAGGCTATGCCATGTTGGGCACTTTCCTGTGGTATTCAGATCCGCACCTCACTGATGAGACACAGGAGGCAGAATTAGAGGAACCCACAGCAGCTTCTTGAGGTACACCAGATCCTGCACCGGACTAGGTTCTTCCGTGGTTGGTTAAACCTCAATGCATTGCCCGCTGGCAAGGTCATACAGATGTTCTGCCTCAACCAGTCCAACACAATGATACTATGGCGTAAAGTCACGTCCGTAGCAGTTTCTTTTCAAGTCTTACAAGGTCCCTAAAGTTCTTAATGGCAGGGGACAATTTCTCCCAATTTCATGGATGTCAAGCCTGCCTTGTGTGTGGCGTGGGGCCGCACGCCACACACAAGGCTTGCTACGGACGTGACTTTACGAGGAACACTGTGAGTGGGGAATGCCCGTATTCTTACAGTGCTTTTCCTAAATTTTGTTATATAAACGTATAAATGATTGAGAAGTCCATTAAAGATACCTTTACTTGTCCATATCTGTATTTACAGTGTGCTTATTGTTATCTACCCTGTGATAGACCATAGGAAAGAGACCCCTTCCATATTCCCTGTCTTCATTGGTGTTTTTTGATTCCTCCTCCATGCATGAGAGATTCTATGTAACATGAGGGACTGCTTGTGACCATCTACCCAGCTATAAAGCTACCTTTATATGAGGAGAGTCACACGTTAAGACGTGAGTATGGTACAAACTAACTTCACATCTTTGAAGCAAAACAAAAGTAGAAACACATCATACAATATTGTTGTCCCACTTTTTGTCATTTGAGGGACGTTGGACTTTAAAGAGAACTTTATCAGGAGAAGACTACAAGAGACTGAAATAGACCTTCTCAATACTGACGTCATCAGTATATTGATGAGTTTATTGTGATTTGAGATTATCATTGTTCACTTTTCCAGCTTGTAATTAGATCACTAGGCAGTGCGCAGTTGGGTAACACTCAGCTATTTTCATATATTCCAGATTTTGGGTGTGGAGTGACACCCAGGGGTAAATTTACTAAGATTCGTGTTTTCCCGTTTCAGGTCAAAGTTCAATCACGAATGACATCGAAAGTGTAAAACTGCAACTTTTTGAATTGATTACGACTAATTTACTAAGCTGTCGTATTCGGGTTTTTCTTTTGTTCCGATGTCGATGTCATTCGTGTTTTTTTTGTGTTTTTTACGGCAGTGATTAGCAAAACACTGCCGACTTTTTTACAATTAATCTCGGCCGGATCTGTGTGATCCGTGCTGGGGTTCAATTTTTTTATTTTATTAATTAAACACTGTAAAATTAAAAAAAAAAATTGCGTGGGGTCCCCCCTCCTAAGCATAACCAGCCTCGGGCTCTTTGAGCCGATCCTGGTTGCAAAAATATGGGTTAAAAAATGACAGGGGTTCCCCCATATTTAAGCAACCAGCATCGGGCTCTGCGCCTGGTCCTGGTTCCAAAAATACGGGGGACAAAAAGAGTAGGGGTCCCCCGTATTTTTAAAACCAGCACCGGGCTCCACTAGCTGGACAGATAATGCCACAGCCGGGGGTCACTTTTATATAGTGCCCTGCGGCCGTGGCATCAAAAATCCAACTAGTCACCCCTGGCCGGGGTACCCTGGGGGAGTGGGGACCCCTTCAATCAAGGGGTCCCCCCCCCCCAGCCACCCAAGGGCCAGGGGTGAAGCCCGAGGCTGTCCCCCCCCATCCAATGGGCTGCGGATGGGGGGGCTGATAGCCTTTGATGTAAATGAAAAGATATTGTTTTTAGTAGCAGTACTACAAGTCCCAGCAAGCCTCCCCCGCATGCTGGTACTTGGAGAACCACAAGTCCCAGCATGCGGCGGAAAAACGGGCCCGCTGGTACCTGTAGTACTACCACTAAAAAAATACCCCAAAAAACACAAGACACACACACCTTGAAAGTATAATTTTATTACATACATACACACAAACATACATACATACTTACCTATGTTCCCACGCAGGTCGGTCCACTTGTCCAGTAGAATCCAAGGGTACCTGTTGAATAAATTATACTCACGAGATCCAGGGGCCCAGGGTCCTCGTCGCATCCATTTATAATCCAGGTACTTGAATAAAAAAACAAAACGCAGAGCCGAGCTACGAACTGAAAGGGACCCATGTTTTCACATGGGTCACCTTTCCCCGAATGCCAGAAACCCACTCTGACTCATGTCTAAGTGGGTTTCTTCAGCCAATCAGGGAGCGCCACGTTGTAGCACTCTCCTGATCGGCTGTGTGCTCCTGTCCTAACTGACAGGCAGCACACGGCAGTGTTACAATGTAGCGCCTATGCGCTACATTGTAACCAATGCTGGGAACTTTCTGCCCTGCGGTTGACCTAAAGTGACGTCACCGCTGAGCAGAAAGTTCCCAGCATTGGTTACAATGGAGCGCATAGGCGCTACATTGTAACACTGCCGTGTGCCGCCTGTCACTCAGTACAGGAGCACACAGCCGATCAGGAGAGTGCTACAACGTGGCACTCCCTGATTGGCTGAAGAAACCCACTTAGACATCAGTCAGAGTGGGTTTCTGGCAGTCGGGAAAAGGGGATCCATGTGCAAACATGGGTCCCCTTTTAGTGCGTGGCTCGGGTGTCCGTTTTGTTATTTTTTTCAAGTACGTGGATTACACCTGGATTCCCCGAGGACCCTGGACCCCTGGATCTCGTGAGTATAATTTCTTCAACAGGTACCCCTTGGATTCTACTGGAGAAGAGGACCGACCTGCGTGGGAACATAAGGTAAGTATGTATGTATGTGTGTATGTATGTAATAAAATTATACTTTCACGGTGTGTGTGTCTTGTGTTTTTTTGGGTATTTTTTTAGTGGTAGTACTACAGGTACCAGCGGGCCCGTTTTTCCGCCGCATGCTGGTACTTGTGGTTCTCCAAGTACCAGCATGCGGGGGAGGCTTGCTGGGACTTGTAGTACTGCTACTAAAAACAATATCTTTTCTTTTACAACAAAGGCTATCAGCCCCCCCATCCGCAGCCCATTGGATGGGGGGGGACAGCCTCGGGCTTCACCCCTGGCCCTTGGGTGGCTGGGGGGGGGGGACCCCTTGATTGAAGGGGTCCCCACTCCCCCAGGGTACCCCGGCCAGGGGTGACTAGTTGGATTTTTGATGCCACGGCCGCAGGGCACTATATAAAAGTGACCCCCGGCTGTGGCATTATCTGTCCAGCTAGTGGAGCCCGGTGCTGGTTTTAAAAATACGGGGGACCCCTACTCTTTTTGTCCCCCGTATTTTTGGAACCAGGACCAGGCGCAGAGCCCGATGCTGGTTGCTTAAATATGGGGGAACCCCTGTCAATTTTTTCCCCATATTTCTGCAACCAGGATCGGCTCAAAGAGCCCGAGGCTGGTTATGCTTAGGAGGGGGGACCCCACGCAATTTTTTTTAATAAAATAACAACTTTCCCACCCCTTCCCACTGATATACATGCACGGATCTCATGGATCCCTGCATGCCTATCCAATCACGGGGAAAAAAAGCAGGTCTGTTTTTTTTAAGCACTTTTTTACGAGTTGTAATTTTTCACGGCAGTGTTTGTTTGTTTTTTGCTTTGCACTTCTTAGTAAATTACCGAGATTCATACTTAAACAGCCGCGTTTTGACCGATGGTGTATTCATTCGTAATTTTTTTCTTGGACTTGCAAAAAATTACGAATGCCCTCATCACTGCCGTGATTATTGCTTAGTAAATTACCGAGATGACACTTTGATGAAAAAACGGCATCTCGGTCAAAATCGGGAGCTTAGTAAATTTCCCCCCCAGAGTATATCCCAACTGCTGGCACCGTGGGTGCAAGTAGTTCACTAAATTTTATCGTAATCCCATATAAAAGCATTTGTTGGTAAAATGGGTGGTTTTTGAAATGTCCAAGTAAGGTAGTTCCGTGCTATTTAATTAGATGCAACAATCAGGAGGTGAGTGATATGAAGAGTAAGTGACTTAAATTTGTTGTTAGTTCTTCAGTTTTCTATGTTTTGTTAGATTGGTGTGCTTCTGTTTTCCTACTTTTTCACTTCAATTGAACGCTGATGGAACGCTGCTGTTATGTGTCAGTTTTATCACACTTTGAGAATAAATGCACAGCCTACAGGATAGAATTTATGTAGAGAAATACTGCATGTGAATCCAATAATTGGAATCTCCAACCACACCCCACCCACTAAAATGCCAGACAGTAAATTACCTTGCTAAAACAACCAGGCATTCCACATAGATAAAAACTTGGTCCATGCAATTCAGAACTAAGGGTGCATACACACGGTGAGATTCGGACTTATCCGATTCTCACCGTGCGACAGGGGGCCGGGTCGGCACTTAGCCAGTATCGCACGCACATAATAACTGTGCTTGCGATGCTGGCTATGTGCGATTTCAATCCTGACTATCTCTTCTATAGAGATAGTCAGGATTGACTTGCCTGCACAGCCTATTTTTTCTTCCGATGCCGACCGCGCGGGGCCGCGCATCGGCATCGGATCGGGATCGCAAGGTGACTGTCACCTTGCGATCTGCACTATATTTTCTTCCGATTCTGACTATATAGTCAGAATCGGAAGAAAATATCTTACCGTGTGTACACACCTTAAAGAAAGTACATCAGAATGATATACTACAGTATGCAATAATGTTTCAATTTGCATTACCTAGCAATATCAGCCTGGCCTATAGACTGCACACACATGCTGCGGGCTGAGACCACCTTAATAGACAGCATGCCTATTCCATTAATGTGATGTAAAACTAAAAGGTATGAGTTTTGTAACAGGCTATCCTGATTCCTGTCACGATGTCTGTATACTCAGCAATTCATCCCTGTCAGCAAGATCTGGGAAAGAACAAATGCCAAGGAAACGGTTGCTGAATAACTCACCTGGAATTTATAATCTGATAATTGCACGTTATAATAGGGGATTTAGGCTACGCTGTGCTCCTGGCTGCTGACTCCATTGTAGAATCTGCAAACTTCCACTGAGCATAAGCATAACAAAGCTCCCTCGAGATCAGTCATTGGGCCTAATTCAGACCTGATCACTGTACTGCAAATTTGCAGAGGTCTGCAATCAGATAGTCGCCACTTACGGAGAGTGAGCGAATGCATGTGTACGCCGTGCGAAAACTTCACCAGGCAGCGGACATTTGCAAATCCGTTCACAACTCACTCACCATCTAATTTTTTCAATCTGTGCAGTGTGTGCACAGCCCAGGACTTACTCCTACGGTGTGATACAAACAGGCTGATCGGGGCCGGAGCTGACATCACACACCTGCCCTGAAAACGCTTGCCAACCCCTGCGTTTTTCCTGGCACTCCCAGAAAATGGGCAGTTTCCATCCCCAAACGTCAGCTTTCTGTCAATCACCCTGGGTACACCGAGCAATCAAAATGTTTCCACCATTCTGTCTCTGTTTGGCGTCGTGCCTGCACATAGTGGTGCAAATGCGTGTGCAGTCATTCAATAATCTCCAGCTGCGTGAATTCACACAACAGCAATCAGGTCTGAATCGTGCACATAGAGTGCACATTTGGGCTATTAAAAACAACGTTAAGGTGTCTTGATAAATCTGGTGTAATTTTGTTACATAACCCATCAAAGGTGTCCAACATTGGGGGTCATTCCGAGTTGTTCGCTCGCAAGCTGCTTTTAGCAGCATTGCACACGCTAGGCCGCCGCCTACTGGGAGTGAATCTTAGCTTATCAAAATTGCGAACGAAAGATTAGCAGAATTGCGAATAGACACTTCTTAGCAGTTTCTGAATAGCTCCAGACTTACTCGGCATCTGCGATCAGTTCAGTCAGTTTCGTTCCTGGTTTGACGTCACAAACACACCCTGCGTTCGCCCAGACACTCCCCCGTTTCTCCAGCCACTCCCGCGTTTTTCCCAGAAACGGTAGCGTTTTTTCGCACACACCCATAAAACGGCCAGTTTCCGCCCAGAAACACCCACTTCCTGTCAATCACATTACGATCACCAGAACGAAGAAAAAACCTTGTAATGCCGTGAGTAAAATACCTAACTGCATAGCAAATTTACTTGGTGCAGTCGCAGTGCGAACATTGCGCATGCGCATTAGCGACTAATCGCTCCGTTGCGAGAGAAAAATAACGAGCGAACAACTCGGAATGACCCCCCTTGTGCTCTGCTGCTGTCTATTGCATCATCTGGCAATACAGCAACCTCCCCCAATAGATTATGCAATAGACAGTGAGCAAGTGGGAGTCTTGTTACCAGCGAGTTACTCTGTGAGCGCAGACAGTTGAAGGCAAATTAGGTATTTAGTGACTACCAACTACTGTACTTCATCTGTAAGTTTTTTTTATTATCATATAGTGTTATATGTTTTTTTTTTTAAACAGTAATTAGACCACCATCAACGAAACATAGGTGTTGATGTATTAAACAGTGAAAAAAGTGGAGAAGTTGCCCATAGCAACCAATCAGTTTCTAGGTAACATTTATCAATTACATTCTATAAAGTGTTATGTACAAGCTAATTTGTTGCTACAGTATGATCGACTTTCCCACTGTTTTCACTGCTTGAAACATCAGCCCCAAAGTTAGAGTTAGTTTAAAATGCAGATATTTCACTAAATGCACATTCTTTTCTGTATGAAAACTGGGTGCAGGTGTTCTGATCCCAAAACTGGAGAGTGTGTTCTCTGATAGGCGGTTTAAAAGTTGTGCTGCAATAGATGCACATTGCTATTAAGTTCATGTATTGTTATTGAGCTCATTTATAGCATTAGTGTCACAAGCCGGGGCTAACCTCTGGAGCTGGGGTCTGGGGCTTGCCCACCCGGCTCTTTTGGGTTTATCCTATGGTCTTCCTGTGCTTCAAGGGTCTCCCACTCCTCTCTACAAGTATTCTGGTCACCTCTCGCTGCAGCCTCACCAGCGGCTACTCAGTTCAATGACCTGCAGCTGTCCGCCCTCCGGGCAGCGCTCCTGGGTGCCCCATGACTGTTGAGGGGTCCTTTGGTCATTCGCAGTGCTCTTTAGCCTTGTTTACCAAGCATTCATTCTTTAGCCTTCAGTCTTGATTCTTCAGATTTCTTTAGCCATGTTTGCTAAGCATTTAGTCTTTAGTCTTCATTCTTCAGTGTTCTTCAACCACATTTGCCAAGGATCCATTCTTCATTCTTCAGTGTATTTCTGCCACATTTGCCAAGCAAGTTCTTTATTCTTCGAGATGACACTCTTTTGTGACAGATGTTACTCATCAGACTTTCTCTCTCTGCTTCCTTAGCACTCTGAATTTCATGAGAAGGAACTACATTCGTCCTCCCCAATTCCTACCCGCTGTGGCAACCGCTTCCTCAACAAACGCCCACGCGCCGGATCTTCAACTACAGCCTCTGGTAAATTGTGAGACATATTTATTTCCTGACTTCGTAAGAATGAATTGTCCAAGGATTGTTGTGCTCTGTTTATGAGGCTAATGTTTCTTGGCATCTAAAAGCATGTGCTGTGCTTCTTGCACTCTGTTTATGGCGTGGACCTCCATGGCTGCAGCCAGGCACAGAAATTTTGCATTACTACTACATAATGTTTGTGCAAGACGTTTTAAATGTCTGTTTTGTTAGTTGATTTCGAGCATTAGTGTGTTGAGAAAATGTCTGTTCTACTTTGTCTTGCAGCTCTTGATGCCTTCTTTGGCAGGTTTTAGAATATCTTCTTTCTAAGCAGAGCTGTAACTAGGCATTTGGGTGCCATGTGCCAGAAAAAGCTCTGGTGATCCCCCATAATTTCCATAGGGAAAGCACATGGCCTAAAAAGGGGCATGGTCTCACAGGGAAGGGGTGTGACCACACAATAGTACCCTCATTTCAAATTATGCCACAGTAAGGGAACCTTATTCATGTTACACCACACAGAAGTGCCCCTTATCCACATTACACCACGGAATAGTGCCCCTTATACACATTACGCCACACAGTAGTGCCTCTTATAGATGTTACACCACAGAGTAGTGCCCCTTATTAAAATACACCACATAGTAGTACCCCTTATTCCCATTACACTACAGAGTAGTGCCCCTTATATATCTTACAGTAGTGCCCCTTATTCATGTTACACCACACAGTAGTGTCCCTTATTCTAATTACATCACACAGTAGTGTCCCTTATTCAAATTACATCACACAGTAGTGCCCCTTATACATGTTGCACAACAGAGTAGTGCCCCTTATACATGTTATGCCACACAGTAGATCCCCTTATATACATTATGCCACACAGTAGCACACCTTCTACACATTATGCCACATAGTAGTACCCCTTATACCAATATGCCACACAGTAGAGCCCCTTATTACACTCTGTGCAGGACCTGGAAGATAGAGCTCCAGAGTGAGCCCTGGACAGTGCTGACAGCCAGAACTGCCATCAGAAATTGTGAGTCCCAGGACTGGCAAAATGAGTATGGCCCCCACCATGGCAGCCTTAATCTTTAGGGCTTGTTTGGGGCTGGTTCAGTCTCTTTTGCTTTTGTCTGTCCATTATCTCCCCCCCCCCCCCCCGCCCCCTTTTATTGCTGAATGTTTTTGTTGTTTTACTTCAATGTGTCCTGTGTTAGCTTTTGTTTGGCATTAAAGAACGGCAGGTTACCTGTTTTGGGGCGGATCTAGATTGGTGTTTGATTGGTTCCCAGTTTTTGGCGCGCTCACCTTTGCTGACTGCTTATATCTGCTGTAACACATTACCGGGGCAAAGTCATCACCCTTCCTGGTGGGTAGACAAGGCAGAAGAAATATAACCAAGCGCCCTGTCACTCCAATCTATGTGCAGCCAGTAATATAGGGCTACTCACCCCTATTAGATCAATAAAATCAAGAAGAAGAAAAAAGCTGGTATTACAGCCCATATAGATTGGATATAAAGAATTTATTAAAACACATAAAAATATACATTAACAATTCATAACCACTGGTCTGTTGTTTTTACAGCTCAATAATATATATTTAAAAAACATACAATATATCTTAATCTCTGTTTGGCAGTGTTTAATTTAGCAACAGATGTTACTGAGCTCACTTAATTGTATCCCTTTAGAGGCTGGCACAACAATGTAGCACACTGTAATCTCCTTCGTGCAACTAATATCAGTCACTTTTATCCATAATGCACAATCATGCAGGCAGGGACGAATTAACAGTCCATTTATCAGATAGAATCCATTTGATGATAAGCAAAGTGTTTTTAAACGTCTGGCCAGACAGGTGAATAAAAGTAATCTCACCGCTCCTCACAGCACTTATACAATTATAAGACGTCCTCCCCAACTGCTGGTGCTCTAACCTTTTCATGCAGTCATCTCTGGAGGATCGTAGGTGGAGAAGGAAATAGCAGGTGCTGTGACTGGTGGTGGAGACCTCCGATCACAGTGGTAAAGAATGCGTATAGGTGAGTTTTTAACGCATTTTCCCACCTCTCTCCGGGTTCAGCGGCTTCATCAGCCAGGGGCAAAGTCATCACCCTTCCTGGTGGGTAGACAAGGCAGAAGGTTTCAGTGGATACCTTTATGTTGACAGTTTGTTTGGTTTACGTTTTTGATAATGTTGCCAGATTTGGGGTTTTGGAAGGAGTTTGGCTGTTCTTTCTTTCCCACATACTCTAATTATATTATTTCCTTACAGTTATTTAAAGTTTAGAACTCATTTAAATAAATGAACAGCTTCTGCCAAAATTCAAGTCTCTATGTCTTTATTCTGTTTATGGTTCATGAATTATCTCCGATACATTCACAGGGCAAGCCTCAGCCGTTAGGAGGTTTAGTAACTATGAAATGTGGACCGTACAACATGATGACAATTACAGTCAGTTTGTGAATTGATAAAAACTAGACCTTCAGTAAATGTACCCCTGTGTCACTAGCAGCTATCCTGCAGATACGCCACTAAGGCACCAGATAATGACAGCAGGATACATAGTACCAAAAATAGCCAGCAGGCGCAGTAGAGAGCAGCAATGGCAGAGCTACAGCTGGGGTAACAGCCGGGACTGCAGTGGATATAAATGAGTGAGCAGCGGCAATGGAAGATCCAGGCAGAACAAACAGCTAATAATATGATCGTGAATTACCGCAGACAGCCACCTACTGTTCCTAACATTCAGTTTCCCAACGCTTATCATTTTACAGACACAGTAAGTGGAGACGCATACTGTATAATAAAGAAAGAGAACAAGCTGTCTATGCAGCACAGGACATACACAGACGTTACTTATATCTATCTATAGTGCTCAGGTAATCCCTGCATTGCATTGATCCACTGTCAGTTACAGTAAGTACCTTGGACAGCTCCTCATTACGCTGAGTCTGTGCTGCATCATGCCTACTATGAACCACTGGGAAATAACCAGACATCAAGATAACGTATATAGGGGGTCATTCCGAGTGGATCGTAACCCTGCAGGGCTAAGATCATGACAATAGACACCCATCACAAGGCTATACCGCCCCGCATGTCATTGCCCCCCCCCCCCCGCAGAAGTGCAAAAGCATCGCACTGCAGCGATGCTTTTGCACTTTAGGAGTAGCTCCCGGCCAGCGCAGCTTTAGTGTGCTGGCCGGGAGCTTCTCATCGCTCCCCGGCCCGCAGTGGCTGCGTGTGATGTCACGCAGCCGCTGCGGCCCGCCCCCCGGCACGGTTGGCCTGACCGCACCCACAAAACGCCGGCAATTCTGCCCTTCCCCTCCCAGCGACCACTTCCGCCTTCGGCCGTCTGGCATGTGTCAGCGCACTGCGGCACCCGCACATGCGCAGTTCTGACTCGATCGCTGCACTGCGATAAACTGCAGCATGCGATCGGGTCAGAATGACCCCCATAATGTGGGAAGAGCAATTATTTTTGTTTTTGGAATTTATTAAATTCAAATAAAACATAATGATTTAATAGTAAAATACATGTACACGTATCACAGCAAATACAGATAAAGAACAGGTCTAAGACACTGTTACCCGTGCATAACCAATCACCAGTAAATGCCATACCATCTACTAGCCACAGCTCAGCGGGTATGGTTACTTATACCCCTTTCACACTGACAATAGTCGGGTCACCCCCGGGAATGTGTACACGGGAGCTTCCCAGGTGTGACCCGGCTTGAGACCCCTTCAGACTTGCAGACCGATCCGGCATATTGCCGGGTTGATGACGTCACCGCTGACGCTACCGGAGGCGGTGCTTGGAGATAAACATCTCCAAGCACCGCCTCCTCCTATGCAGAGAACAGGTGCTGGGTTGCCTTGACCCGGCTTACCCATTCACACTGCACAGCATCCCGGGTCAATTCCAGATTCAACCCAGGTCAAGACTTAGGATGAAATGCCGGGAAGCTCAACCCGGGATATTCTTTCAGTACTTTCACACAATTTCCCGGGTTGATGCGCGTTCATGTTCAATAACCCAGGAAATATCTGTCAGTGTGAAAGGGGTATAATTAACTTGGATATCTTCCAAATATAGGATTAACAATTCCCAGGAGCATTGCCCTTAGAAAACCCTTCACTAGGTAACTATATATATATATATATATATATATATATATAAAACTCAGAGGGGGCACTCTCCAGACTTTTGTGAATATATCAATTCATTTTATTAATACGTTACATATTTCAGCGTGGTAGCAAGATTTTCCTCAAGCGCTTTCGGCCCTCCATGGGCCTTCCTCAGGAGGCTCTGCACATCAGATAACAACTTCCAATACGGAGGAACAAAACTCCAGGCATCCAGCAGTCACGCTGGTCCTGCCTGACTGGCTCTAAATACCCTTATGGCTGAAAAAGGCGCCAAAACCTATGATGTCATCAAAGTGAGACAATTATAATTCTATAGTTCATTAGCAACTCTTAGAAAGTCATATGTTGTCATATTGGTCCCGATCACTGAATCTACATAACTGCTTAAGTAAATAAAGTGCAGCAAAAATGTTGTTAACAAGACTAAAAAGTGTACCGCGTCTCAGCGCCGAGCACTTCCGGTGTGTGAAACGCAAAACGTCATCCGGCCAGAAATATCTACATGCCGAATGGAACGCAAACCGGAAACAAAGCGGTCAGTGCTGCAGATGGAACGTAAGCTGAACAGTACTTATATTGCTCATTATCAAAAGACCGGTTATCAAATATGTACAGCAAAATAAATCTTGCTCATCCATAAATGGCAAATATATAGATATAACAATATATTTAAAGCCATAGGTGTATTCATTAGCGAGGGTACAAGAGCCAGACAGTGCAGTCAAAAATACATTCCCCACAAATACCCAACAGATCTACACATAATATATAGCAATGAGTCAACAGGATACAGTGGAAGAGAGTGACCCAACCCAAGTAGATAACCCAAACAGGGCATAATTGATTCTAGCTTAATGCGGTCATTTAATCTCTCCTCCAATGTACCCAGAGATTAAAAACCACACAAATAAAATGAGCCAAGCATGGCTCAAAAAAAATAAATATATATATATAAACACCCAATAGACAAAGACACACAATAAACAATAATACATGTGAAGTGCATCGGGCAAATGTCACCTACTAGATTTCAAAAAAAGAATTCTCTCATCGTAGAAAAACGTTTAATGGGTTTGACTCATTCAGTCCATTAGGGGTCACTGAGCCCAATCTGTGTATCCACCTTGCCTCTAATTTTTTCAGGAGGAGGGATCGATCACCCCCTCTATTAGGAACCGGGACCCAATCAATGATCCTGCACTTAAGTGATGCCACTTGATGTCCCTCATTTAGGAAGTGCTGAGCCACCGGTTTATCCGTACGGCCTGTTTGCAGCGCTTGATGGATTGAGCTGCGGTGATTGGCCATCCGCTCTCTAAATGAACAGGTAGTCATACCCACATATGGAAGCCCGCAGGGGCATAGTAACATGTAGATAACATGGTCCATCCGACAATGCAATCGGTATCGAATGGTGATCAATTGGCCACTTAGTGGGTGTGGAAACTTCTCACCGACCAGCATTGAGCGACATGTCACACAGCCTAGTGTTAGGGTCTCCTGCCCTGTGCTGCCACGTCGTCATGGCAACCGTGAGACAAGTGCTAGCGGAGTAACCTGAGCGCAGCTGATACTCCGGTTCGGGTCTTTTGCTGTGCAGTGGTTACAGGCTCTGTGCACGGCAGGGGATCCGGTGCTGGTTTTTGTGCTCACAGTCTGTGAGGTCTGAGTGGGGCGTGGACAGCACCTGCTTTATAAGGCCTCTTCTCAGGTTAAGCAGATGCTGCTGAATCTTTGTTGGTTAGTCAGTTCCTGAAAGTTAGCCAGTACTGTGTAGCTTTGTATTTGTTGTTGCTTACTGCAAATAGGCCTGGGGATTTGGTACTACACTCTGCCAATCCAGACCTAGCAGTAAGAATGGAGTCAGTCGTTTAACCTGCTGGGGTTCTTTTACTACTCTGTGAACTTAGCAAGTTTGCGGCAGTATTCTCAGACTTGCCTGCCTAAATCCTGTCTCACTGTGCAAGGTGTCAGGTGTCAGTTTAGTGGCAGTAAACTGAACCTGTGCACTGCAAGTGAGAATTAGGATTGTGGAGACTCTCCTTGTGTCTATCATTCCATCTCTGACCAAGGAGTTTACTGCCACACCCGTTGGTAACCCTTTAGGGTTTTGCTGTTGCCCTTAGCAACAGCATTTCGGGTTCTCTACGTATTAAAACACAACATCTTGCTTTTCCCATCTGAGCATTACTAATACTAGGGAGTCACCCAGTTCCTTAGCCTCTGGGCTTCTCTGTTCACTTTGTGTGTATTTTGTTACCCTATCACCTTCTGTGTACGTAATGTCATATTCCCCAGTCTGTCTGCTAGTTCATTTGTTTTGCATACCTATCCGTTCAGACACCAGTACATTCCTGCAGGCACTGGTGTGCATAACAGTTCAAACACCAGTACATTCCTGCAGGCACTGGAGTGCATAACAGTTCTGACACCAGTACATTCCTGCAGGCACTGGTGTGCATAACATATTCAGCAGCCCAATACTCCTGTTGAAATTTTGTGGGAATATGGAGCATACCCCTCAAAATACGTTGCAACAGGTGGTCGATCAGGTGCAGGTCCTGACTCGACAATTTAATGATTTGTCCATTAAAATGCACACCTCCCAGGCCGCTGGCGGAGCTCCCGCAGCAGCAGCACCTTCAGGGGTTAAGGAGCCGAAAGTAAATCTCCCGGATCGTTTTTCTGGAGATCGCTCGCATTTCTTTTGTTTCAAGGAGAGCTGCAAGCTATACTTCCGGCTTAGGCCTCAGTCTTCTGGGTCGGAGATTCAGCGGGTGGGCATAGTGATTTCCTTGCTACAAGGAGACCCACAGGTCTGGGCATATGGGTTGCAGCCTGACTTTCCGTCGCTTAAAAGTGTTGATGCTTTTTTTACGGCACTGGGCATGTTTTATGATGACCCTGACAAGACAGCCTCAGCCGAGGCTCAGATTTCGATCCTTAAGCAAGGGCGAAGGCCAGTTGAGGTTTACTGTACGGAGTTTCAGAGGTTGGCCCATGATACCCAGTGGAATGACCCAGCCCTGAGACACCAGTACCGAAGAGGTCTTTCTAACCAGATAAAGGACCAACTGGTACAATATTCCTTGCCTGATAGCTTGGATCAGCTCATGCAGTTATCCATCCGGGTGGATAGACGGCTTAGAGAGCGTAGGCTTGAAAGGGAGACTGAGGTTTCCTTCTTTCCCAAGGGAACCTCAGACTCTGAGGAATTTTCCGAGGAGCCTATGCAGATTGGGGCTACCCGCCTCTCCTCGCGTGAGAAGACGCGGAGGAGACAGCAGGGGTTGTGTTTGTACTGTGGGAATAAAGGTCATGTGGTAGTATCATGCCCACAAAAGCCGGAAAACTTCAGGGCCTGAGGGTGATGGGAAATATCCTGTCAGGCCAGAAGTCAGAATTTCCCAAGAAGACTTTTAGCATTCCAGTGACCTTGAAGATCCTCGGTCAAACTGTCAAGACTGAGGCCTTTGTGGACAGTGGGGCCGACGGGGTTTTTATGGACCGCCAATTCTCCCTGAAACACTCTGTTCCCTTAGTACCCTTGGCATCGGAAATTGAGATTTGTGGGTTAAACGGGGAACCATTATCCCAAGGTAAAATTACCTCTTGCACTAGCCAGATTTCTTTGTTTATTGGAGCCACACACTCTGAAAAATTGTCCTTTTATGTGACTGTCTGTACTTTTGCCCCATTGGTGTTGGGGTTACCCTGGTTAAGGGCCCACAATCCTCAATTTGACTGGGTCTCTGGGGAGATTCTTAGTTGGGGTACTAATTGTTTCAGGAGTTGCTTGAGCCTTCCAGTCAGGCTCTCGCAGCTAAGTTTGCCAGGATTGCCAGGGTGTTATGCAGATTTTGCGGACGTGTTCTCCAAAAAAGTTGCAGAGGTACTACCTCCCCATCGCCCCTATGACTGTGCCATTGATTTGTTGCCAAATGCTAAGCTTCCCAAGAGCAGGTTGTACTCCCTGTCACGTCCTGAGATTCAGGCTATGGCAGAGTACATTCAGGAGAACTTGGCTAAGGGATTTATCAGACCTTCACAGTCTCCAGTTGGGTCGGGGTTCTTCTTCGTGGGTAAAAAGGACGGTTCGTTGCGACCCTGCATCGACTTCAGGGAATTGAACCGTATCACGATTAAAAACTCATACCCACTGCCTCTCATTTCGGTCTTGTTTGACCAGCTTCGTACTGCCACCATTTTTTCTAAGATTGACCTACGCGGTGCGTACAATCTAATCCGAATAAGAGAGGGGGATGAATGGAAGGCTGCCTTTAATACCCACTCGGGGCATTATGAATATTTGGTGATGCCTTTTGGGCTCTGTAATGCCCCGGCAGTCTTCCAGGATTTCATGAATGATGTGCTCAGGGAATATTTGGATAGATTCTTAGTTGTATACTTAGATGAC
Organism: Pseudophryne corroboree; assembly: GCF_028390025.1. Classification (NCBI taxonomy): domain Eukaryota; kingdom Metazoa; phylum Chordata; class Amphibia; order Anura; family Myobatrachidae; genus Pseudophryne; species Pseudophryne corroboree. The sequence continues at coordinate 15,227,940 of NC_086444.1, read as the reverse complement.
ATCCTAATCTTCTCCCATTCCCTGGAGGAACATCGGAAGCATGTACGCTTAGTCCTCCAGAAACTCAGAAACCACCGGCTTGGGGCGAAGCTGGAGAAGTGCGAATTTGAAGTTCAGCAAATCGCATTTCTAGGATATATTATCTCCCCAGAAGGTTTCCAAATGGAGGGTTCCAAGGTACAGGCAGTCCTGGATTGGGTGCAGCCCACTAGTTTGAAGGCGCTTCAGCGTTTCCTGGGCTTTGCGAATTTTTATAGACGATTTATCGCTGGATTTTCGTCTATAGTGGCGCCCTTGGTGGCACTCACTAAGAAAGGGGCGGATGTTGCTCACTGGTCTTGTGAGGCTAAAGCGGCTTTTGCCCGTCTCAAAAGGGCATTTGTTTCGGCCAAGGTGCTGCGACACCCAGATCCAGAGCGTCCTTTTGTGGTGGAGGTGGATGCCTCTGAGATGGGTATTGGGGCAGTGCTTTCTCAGATGGGAGTATCAGATAATCGCCTTCATCCCTGTGCTTACTTTTCCCGTAAATTTTCGCCTGCCGAGATGAATTATGACGTGGGTAACCGGGAATTGTTGGCTATTAAGGATGCACTCGAGGAGTGGAGACACTGGCTTGAGGGGGCTAAGTTTGTGGTCTCAATTCTCACTGACCATAAGAATCTGGCATATTTAGAGTCAGCGAAGCGTCTCAATACCAGGCAGGCACGATGGGCTTTGTTTTTTGCTCGCTTTAATTTTTTGATAACATATCGCCCTGGGTCAAAAAACATCAAGGCTGATGCGCTCTCGCGGAGTTTTGCTCCAATCCAGGAGACCACCGAGGAGCCGTTGCCCATTGTTTCCCCATCATGTATTAAAGTGGGCATTACCCAGGACCTCTTATCATTAGTCCTTAGAGCACAGGAGCAGGCTCCTCCAGACCTTCCGGTAGGTCTTTTGTTTGTGCCTCCTAGGTTAAGACAGCGAGTGTTCCTGGAATTCCATGCCAAGAAGTCTGCAGGTCACCCGGGTATTGCCAGAACTCGGGAGTTGCTATCTAGGGCGGTGTGGTGGCCCTCGGTGGCTAAGGATGTGGATCAGTGGGTTCGGGCATGTGACATCTGTGCCCGAAATAAGACTCCTAGAGGTGTTCCTGTTGGCCCACTACATCCACTCTCTATCCCATCTAAGCCATGGACCCACATTTCAATGGATTTTGTGGTGGACTTGCCCAAATCCTCGGGGATGACAGCCATCTGGGTTGTCGTTGACAGGTTTTCGAAGATGGCGCACTTCGTTCCACTGGTTGGGCTGCCATCGGCCAGACGCCTGTCTGAATTATTTATGCTGCATGTTGTGCGTCTCCACGGGTTGCCACTTGATGTGGTCTCTGACCGCGGATCCCAGTTTGTGGCCAAATTCTGGAGGGCATTTTGTTCCGATCTCCAGATTTCTGTCAGCTTGTCGTCGGGCTACCATCCGCAGTCTAATGGGCAGACTGAAAGGGTGAACCAGTCCTTGGAGCAGTTCCTCAGGTGTTATGTCTCCAAGTGTCAGACTGACTGGGTTGCTCATCTGTCCATGGCGGAGTTTGCCTATAACAACGCGGCTCACTCTGCTACAGGGATCTCTCCCTTCCTTTGTGTGTATGGGCATCATCCTAAGGCCAATTCTTTTGACCCCCTGGACTCCACGCCTGGTGGTTCCTCTGTGGTTTCGGTCCTTAGAGGTATTTGGCGGAAAGTGAAGAAAGCCCTTGTGTCTGTGTCATTAGTGACCAAAAGGGTTTTTGATAAGCGGAAAAGACCCTGCAGCTTCAAATTAGGAGACTTCGTCTGGTTGTCTACCAAGAATTTGAAGTTGAGACAGCCATCTCATAAGTTAGGCCCCCGGTTCATCGGCCCTTATAAGATCACCAGGGTTATCAATCCGGTGGCATTTCAGTTAGATCTGCCCCGTTCTTTGGGTATCAATAAAACATTTCATTGTTCCCTTTTAAAACGGGCGATTAGTAATCCTTCTTCCAGTGGAAGACCTTCCCCTCTTCTGATACGTGGCCAGAGGGAGTTTGTTGTTGAAAGGATTCTTGACTCCAAGGTGGTTCGGGGTCGGCTGTCATTTTTGGTGCACTGGAAGGGGTATGGCCCGGAGGAGCGGTCGTGGGTGCGCAGTTGTGATCTTCATGCCCCCAGACTGATACGCTCTTTCTTCTCGCAGTTCCCCGATAAACCCGGTGGTAGGGGTTCTTTGACCCCTCGTCAGAGGGGGGGTACTGTTAGGGTCTCCTGCCCTGTGCTGCCACGTCGTCATGGCAACCGGGAGACAAGTGCTAGCGGAGTAACCTGAGCGCAGCTGATACTCCGGTTCGGGTCTTTTGCTGTGCAGTGGTTATAGGCTCTGTGCATGGCAGGGGATCCGGTGCTGGTTTTTGTGCTCACAGTCTGTGAGGTCTGAGTGGGGCGTGGACAGCACCTGCTTTAGAAGGCCTCTTTTCAGGGTAAGCAGATGCTGCTGAATCTTTGTTGGTTAGTCAGTTTCTGAAAGTTAGCCAGTACTGTGTAGCTTTGTATTTGTTTGTTGCTTACTGCAAATAGGCCTGGGGATTTGGTATTACACTCTGCCAATCCAGACCTAGCAGTAAGACTGGAGTCAGTCGTTTAGCTTGCTGGGGTTCTGTTACTACTCTGTGAACTTAGCAAGTTTGCGGCTGTATTCTAAGACTTGCCTGTCTAATCCTGTCTCACTGTGCTAGGTGTCAGGGGTCAGTTTAGTGGCAGTAAACCGAACCTGTGCACTGCAAGTGAGAATTAGGATTGTGGAGAATCTCCTTGTGTCTATCATTCCATCTCTGACCAAGGAGTTTACTGCCACACCCGTTGGTAACCCTTTAGGGTTTTGCTGTTGCCCTTAGCAACAGCATTTCGGGTTTTCTATGTATTAAAACACAACATCTTGCTTTTCACATCTGAGCAGTTCTAATACAAGGGAGATACCCAGTTCCTTAGCCTCTGGGCTTCTCTGTTCACGTTGTGTGTATTTTGTTACCCTACCACCTTCTGTGTACGTTATGTCATATTCCCTAGTCTGTCTGTGAGTCCATTTGTTTTGCATAACAGTTCAAACACCAGTACATTCCTGCAGGCACTGGAGTGCATAACAGTCCTGACACCAGTACTTTCCTGCAGGCACTGGTGTGCATAACAGAAAGCACTTGTGTCTGTGTCATTAGTGACCAAAAGGATTTTTGATAAGCGGAAAAGACCCTGCAGCTTCAAATTAGGAGACTTCATCTGGTTGTCTACCAAGAATTTGAAGTTGAGACAGCCATCTCATAAGTTAGGCCCCCGGTTCATCGGCCCTTATAAGATCACCAGGGTTATCAATCCGGTGGCATTTCAGTTAGATCTGCCCCGTTCTTTGGGTATCAATAAAACATTTCATTGTTCCCTTTTAAAACGGGCGATTAGTAATCCTTCTTCCAGTGGAAGACCTTCCCCTCTTCTGATACGTGGCCAGAGGGAGTTTGATGTTGAAAGGATTCTTGACTCCAAGATGGTTCGGGGTCGGCTGTCATTTTTGGTGCACTGGAAGGGGTATGGCCCGGAGGAGCGGTCGTGGGTGCGCAGTTGTGATCTTCATGCCCCCAGACTGATACGCTCTTTCTTCTCGCAGTTCCCCGATAAACCCGGTGGTAGGGGTTCTTTGACCCCTCGTCAGAGGGGGGGTACTGTTAGGGTCTCCTGCCCTGTGCTGCCACGTCGTCATGGCAACCGTGAGACAAGTGCTAGCGGAGTAACCTGAGCGCAGCTGATACTCCGGTTCGGGTCTTTTGCTGTGCAGTGGTTACAGGCTCTGTGCACGGCAGGGGATCCGGTGCTGGTTTTTGTGCTCACAGTCTGTGAGGTCTGAGTGGGGCGTGGACAGCACCTGCTTTATAAGGCCTCTTCTCAGGTTAAGCAGATGCTGCTGAATCTTTGTTGGTTAGTCAGTTCCTGAAAGTTAGCCAGTACTGTGTAGCTTTGTATTTGTTGTTGCTTACTGCAAATAGGCCTGGGGATTTGGTACTACACTCTGCCAATCCAGACCTAGCAGTAAGACTGGAGTCAGTCGTTTAACTTGCTGGGGTTCTTTTACTACTCTGTGAACTTAGCAAGTTTGCGGCTGTATTCTAAGACTTGCCTGCCTAAATCCTGTCTCACTGTGCAAGGTGTCAGGTGTCAGTTTAGTGGCAGTAAGCTGAACCTGTGCACTGCAAGTGAGAATTAGGATTGTGGAGACTCTCCTTGTGTCTATCATTCCATCTCTGACCAAGGAGTTTACTGCCACACCCGTTGGTAACCCTTTAGGGTTTTGCTGTTGCCCTTAGCAACAGCATTTCGGGTTCTCTACGTATTAAAACACAACATCTTGCTTTTCCCATCTGAGCATTACTAATACTAGGGAGACACCCAGGTCCTTAGCCTCTGGGCTTCTCTGTTCACTTTGTGTGTATTTTGTTACCCTATCACCTTCTGTGTACGTAATGTCATATTCCCCAGTCTGTCTGTGAGTTCATTTGTTTTGCATACCTATCCATTCAGACACCAGTACATTCCTGCAGGCACTGGTGTGCATAACAGTTCAAACACCAGTACATTCCTGCAGGCACTGGAGTGCATAACAGTTCTGACACCAGTACATTCCTGCAGGCACTGGTGTGCATAACACCTAGGCATTTGAAGCAACCTTTTCTTGTCTTATTCAGCCAGTTGTTCTCAGAGCCGGACGCTTGTCTAGCTGGATGCATCAATAGTTGTTTCAAATTACGCCCACGTCTGTAGGCCAGCATAGGTGGATGTGCAAGAGAGTTTTTGAACTTTGGATCTGAGTTCAATATAGGCCAATGCTTCCTTATTGATGCTCTGACAGCAGGCGATTTTGCATCAAACTGTGTGACATATATCATCCGCGGTTCCTTGGTCGGTTTGGCCCTCAGCATTCTCGATCGGGCCTTTTCCAGACACCTGTTGATAGTGCTCATACTGTACCCCCTCTGAATAAAGCGAGTTTTCATCTCTACAATCTGTACCTCAGCAGTAGTTGGATCCGTGTTATTTCTCAAAACACGCATAAATTGCGAGATAGGCAAACTTGCTCTTAGGGATGGTGGATGATTACTCGTGGCATGCCGTCGACAAACATGGCAAGGGGTTCGGTTTTTTACAAGAACTAATACCATTTATACCGAGTTATCTCAAAGACACAGGTGATTTTTTGACTAAGATTATGGACCTTGGGGAGATTAAGGGAGATTTGTTACTTGCAACACTTGACGTAGCATCATTGTATACTATCATTCCCCACAGCAAGGGTCTTGAGGCCGTGAAAAAGTTATTAACTTCATCTGAGATAATTACAGTTCCCATAGACTGTATTTTGGAATTTCTAGAGATTATTTTGACAAACAACCATTTCATGTACCAGGGGGAGTACTATATGCAGTGTTCGGGGACAGCTATGGGCTCGAATGTGGCCCCTATGTACGCAGGTATATTCATGCATGATTATGAGACTATTAACATCATGCCGAGATATGGTAATAAAATCAGATACTATAAACGGTTTATAGATGATGTTTTTCTGTTGTGGGACGGTACCGAACTAGAGTTCAATAATATGATAGAACATCTCAATAATTTAGATTCCACTGTACGTTTTACTGGACATTCAGACTTTAATTCCATCAATTTTTTGGACTTGACCATCTTTAGGAATGGTACCTACCTGGGTACGACCCTATATAGAAAAGAAACAGATCGTAATACGATTCTGCATGCCACGAGTAATCATCCACCATCCCTAAGAGCAAGTTTGCCTATCTCGCAAAGGCCCGATCGAGAATGCTGAGGGCCAAACCGACCAAGGAACCGCGGATGATATATGTCACACAGTTTGATGCAAAATCGCCTGCTGTCATAGCATCAATAAGGAAGCATTGGCCTATATTGAACTCAGATCCAAAGTTCAAAAACTCTCTTGCACATCCACCTATGCTGGCCTACAGACGTGGGCGTAATTTGAAACAACTATTGATGCATCCAGCTAGACAAGCGTCCGGCTCTGAGAACAACTGGCTGAATAAGACAAGAAAAGGTTGCTTCAAATGCCTAGGCTGTGTGACATGTCGCTCAATGCTGGTCGGTGAGAAGTTTCCACACCCACTAAGTGGCCAATTGATCACCATTCGATACCGATTGCATTGTCGGATGGACCATGTTATCTACATGTTACTATGCCCCTGCGGGCTTCCATATGTGGGTATGACTACCTGTTCATTAAGAGAGCGGATGGCCAATCACCGCAGCTCAATCCATCAAGCGCTGCAAACAGGCCGTACGGATAAACCGGTGGCTCAGCACTTCCTAAATGAGGGACATCAAGTGGCATCACTTAAGTGCAGGATCATTGATTGGGTCCCGGTTCCTAATAGAGGGGGTGATCGATCCCTCCTCCTGAAAAAATTAGAGGCAAGGTGGATACACAGATTGGGCTCAGTGACCCCTAATGGACTGAATGAGTCAAACCCATTAAACGTTTTTCTACGATGAGAGAATTCTTTTTTTGAAATCTAGTAGGTGACATTTGCCCGATGCACTTCACATGTATTATTGTTTATTGTGTGTCTTTGTCTATTGGGTGTTTATATATATATTTATTTTTTTTGAGCCATGCTTGGCTCATTTTATTTGTGTGGTTTTGAATCTCTGGGTACATTGGAGGAGAGATTAAATGACCGCATTAAGCTAGAATCAATTATGCCCTGTTTGGGTTATCTACTTGGGTTGGGTCACTCTCTTCCACTGTATCCTGTTGACTCATTGCTATATATTATGTGTAGATCTGTTGGGTATTTGTGGGGAATGTATTTTTGACTGCACTGTCTGGCTCTTGTACCCTCGCTAATGAATACACCTATGGCTTTAAATATATTGTTATATCTATATATTTGCCATTTATGGATGAGCAAGATTTATTTTGCTGTACATATTTGATAACCGGTCTTTTGATAATGAGCAATATAAGTACTGTTCAGCTTACGTTCCGTCTGCAGCACTGAGCGCTTTGTTTCTGGTTTGCGTTCCATTCGGCATGTGGATATTTCCGGCCGGATGACGTTTTGCGTTTCACACACCGGAAGTGCTCGGCGCTGAGACGCGGTACACTTTTTAGTCTTGTTAACAACATTTTTGCTGCACTTTATTTACTTAAGCAGTTATGTAGATTCAGTGATCGGGACCAATATGACAACATATGACTTTCTAAGAGTTGCTAATGAACTATAGAATTATAATTGTCTCACTTTGATGACATCATAGGTTTTGGCGCCTTTTTCAGCCATGAGGGTATTTAGAGCCAGTCAGGCAGGACCAGCGTGACTGCTGGATGCCTGGAGTTTTGTTCCTCCGTATTGGAAGTTGTTATCTGATGTGCAGAGCCTCCTGAGGAAGGTCCATGGAGGGCCGAAAGCGCTTGAGGAAAATCTTGCTACCACGCTGAAATATGTAACGTATTAATAAAATGAATTGATATATTCACAAAAGTCTGGAGAGTGCCCCCTCTGAGTTTTCTATATAATTTGGATACCTTGGTATTTGAGTGGACACCCCAGTGTTTGCATATCATGAAGATGTGAGTGCTACCTTTGCTTGGAGTTATATATATATATATATATATATATATATATATATACATAAAATTACTGTAAAAATATATGAATTACATAAAACCTTACACCAGTCGCTAGGACAATTATCTTTGCACATTGCATAGTGGGCCTAATTCAAGGTTGATTACAAAATAACATTTTCCTCTACTGGGCAAAACCATGTGCAGTGCAGGTGGGGCAGATGTAACATGTGTAGAGAGAGTAAGATTTGGGTGGGTTATATTGTTTCTGTGCAGGGTAAATACTGGCTGCTTTATTTTCACACTGCAGTTTAGATTTCAGTTTGAATACACCCCACCCAAATCTAACTCTCTCTGCACATGTTACATCTACCCCACCTACCCTGCACATGGGTTTGCCCATCAGAGGAAAATGTTATTTTGTAATCAACCTTAAATTAGGCCCATTGTCCAGAATCCTGCAAAGTGTGGGGGGCTTAAGACTTAGGTCAGAATGTTCCCTCACACCTCCAAGGCTACCTCCAACCCCTTCTCAGAGCTAGACACGTCCAACAGAGAAAATATGTTTTTTAGGCTCTGTACTAAATGATGCTCAGATAGCCAAACGTATACCAGCAGCCACTTGGAGAAGAGGTATACCAGCCTCTATAGGGTTAACAAGAAAGAAAATAATTACCCAGATGGCGCTTAATGATACACACATGCAACAATGTATTCACAAAACGCAAGAATATTTATTGTAACAATTGATATAACCTCTGGGGGTATGAACATAATTTAAAAAAATTATAGAACCAAAATTGCTTTTATTCTGTAATAACAAAATATTATTCTGATAAAAGCTGACGGGCTAATGCTGTAGAATAAAAAGGCAAATTCACTGTCAATGAATAATCAGCTTAAAAAAGTCATTTGGGGCACACATAGAATTGATAACTACTGTAATAGATGGATATTTACCAAGGTGCTGTCCCATATGGCGGAGACCCTCAGATTGAATCAGGCGGTCATACCGCCCACAGGAGGGTACAGTGCAGTATGGAGTCGTGGGAGTCGTGGGTGCCATGATCCCATGGTTTGCAATGTACAGCTGCTGTCATTGTCCATTTGGTGCCAGTGGCACTTTAGTAGCCCAGCCCCTGTGCTGCCAACATCCTCAAATGTCTTCCAACACACCCTACTCCAGTCAGGGCCCGCACTCAACTCCAAACAGTGAGCCTCCACTTTGAAAGATCTTCCCAGAGTATCTGGGAACTTAATAGCTTTTTGACCACAAGGCTGTGGGAGACTCAGATACCCATCTGGCCCTTACTGACCATCCCTCCTGATGTCTGCAAGAATACTGGTAGCTGGGCCTGCAGTTCTCCTACTGTGGACTATTTACAGGTGAATGACTCAGATGAGTTAGGGACTAGGTACAATGAAAGGCCCGGCAGGACTGGCTAAGACTCTGCTGAATGAATGCTTCAACTTGCATCCATTCCTAAATTCCACATCATCCATCAAAGCATTTCCTCACAAATACTGTGACCTATATACTAGTTCCACACTCCAGAACTTCCGTTACTCTCTCTAGAATAAAAAAGTTTTATTTCCTAACTGACTCAAACCATCTGCAAATCCTAATTTCCGCCCTCACAAAAGAGTCACTCCCAGCCAGTCTTTCCATAGCTGGTGACTGCATACTATGGCTACAGGAGACTATCGATTTATTGGAATGGTTTGTCATATGCGATACATAAACTATCCTTGCACAGAAGTGAACTCTGGCATAATAGCACAAGGCCCTTTACATCTAGCAGCTTCTCATGTCACTTCCTCTTCTCCAGCTTCTCAGGAATGCTGGGAGAGGTAGAGTCCAATACTCGAGGTAACACTGGATGGTCCTCCTCTTCTGGTGGCTTCTCTTCCCCTGTCCCTCACCTCCCTAAGCCCTGTCCCCTAGACAAGTGAATGCTGGATCTTGGTTTGAATTATTCTAGTATGCAAATAAATGTATAAATGCACATGTCATATATATATATATATACTGTGGTGAGAGGGGTCATCTCCCACCTACATTACCCACATTCTTGTGGGATCAGCTCCCTCCAAGGCAGACCAAAGCTAGTCCTGTGCAGTCTGCAGCAGCAATGGAGGTTTGGAACTCCGGGTTTTATGGGTTGCACAGGTCCAGCTGGAACTCATCACTGAATGACAGTAAGGGTTTAAATCCTCATCCGCCCAATACTCTGGGCACTGATGCCGAATAGAGCCCAGTGAGTAGGCCAGAGTCTCATTAGTGCCAGGGACTTTCTGAACTAGCTGTGCTAGGGATCACAGGGGATTGTGACTGCATTTTACCGCAGCAGACTGAACACTAGCACTGGGATATTTACTTACACATGTACAGCATGTCTAATTACTGCACCTATGTCCAGGCTTCTGTGTGTATATGTTAAACTGCAGTGGCTGTTATAATTAAAGGCACTGCTTCACCGTGAACCTGCCTGTCATGTGTTCTATTCTCTACGCTCCTGTTGTAATACAAATAACCATTTTACTCATTTCAAAACTAATCCTTATAATTACCTTGGGCGAGACTGTAGTTCAACGCTCACGCACATACAATAAGACTATTAGCTGTCCAATTTATTATATTTTATCTATATACAGTAACGATCTCATAAGATTGTCATGTTGTCTGTTAAATTGGTGGGTCTCTTGCTGCTAATACTCTCATGTTATTTTATTTTTGTGTAGCTTCATATTCAGGTATTCTCAGGTGTATTGTCTTTTGTTTTATTTTTTTAAAGTGATCTAAAATTGTCACTGTACAGCAACTTGTACACTTCTCTGTATTTATTTATTTATTAGAAGGATGTCACTAGAATGTCCTCTGTATTACAAATATGTCATTGGAATGCTCTCTGCATTGTATAGCAGTCACTGAAAGGATGCTTTCTGTATTGTACATAGATCACTAGACTTTTCCCTGTATTGTATAGCCATCACTAGAATGTTTTAAGTATTGTATGGGGTTGTTTAGAATGCTCTCTGTATTACAAATATGTAATTGGAATGCTCTCTGCATTATATAGCAGTCACTGAAAGGACGCTTTCTGTATTGTACATAGATCACCAGAATTTTCTCTGTATTGTATAGCCGTCACTAGAATGTTCTAAGTAGTGTATAGGGTTCATTAGAATGCTCTCTGTATTACAAATATGTCATTGGAATGCTCTCTGCATTGTATAACAGTCACTGAAAGCATGCTTTCTGTATTGTATAATGATCATTAGAATGTTCTCTTGTACATAGATCACTAGAATTTTCTCTGTATTGTATAGCCATCACTAGACTGTTCTCTGTATTTTATAGGGTTCATTAGAATGCTCTCTGTATTGTATAGCGATCAATAGAATCTTACCCAGTATAGAAATCACTAGAATGCTCTCTGTAGTATATAGTGATCACTACAATGCTCTCTATATTGTATAGCAGTCAGTAGAATGTTCTCATATACAGACCTCTAGCATCATGCTCTCTGTATTGTATAGAGGTCACTGGGACAGAGTCTGGAGACCGTCGCCGGAATCCTGACACATGGCATCCTGACTGTAAGATTAGCGGGTGGCTTATGGTTAGGACAGCGGGGGGAAGGGGGGGGGGGTTTAGGCACCATCTGGGGGGGGGGGGGTTAGGGTTAGGCACTAAGGGAGAAAGTTAGGGTTAGGCTGTGGGAAGGGGGGCTAGGGTTACGTAGGGGGTAGGGGAGAGAGGTGAACATACTCACCTCGCCCCTGTCTGTATTTCAATGATCGGGATGCTGGCGTCTGCAGGACAAACATACTGAGCTCGCCCAAGACATTAAATTGGTAGACTTTCTCTGACATATAACATAATGATGTAGTTATCTGTGATAAATTACTGGTACAGTCTCTGCTTCCCTGACACTCGCAGGGTTAATACACCCACATACTGCACAACAATGGGGTGTGTGTATTCTGGAACAGTGTAAGTATCAGCCCAATCTCACTCCTCTTGTGATCCGCCCAACCTCAAATCACACAAAGTAGTCAGAAATAAAGAAAAGGTGAGGGGAGATCAAAGGCGCTACTACTAAATGAATAAAACAATGGTAGAGAAACTAAATATACATCACATGAAATCTCTGTAGTCTTGTATCAATAAAGATCTTTCTTCTTATCCAGTGTCAGTGGTGAATTTTCTTTTGTCAATTCAAGCAACTCCCAGACGTTACATACATAGAGAAAACAAATAGGAAACACAGAATGTGTGGTATTGTTTGCTATGCCATGATAAGAATGAGTCCCGTGAGTTCTCCAGAAGGAAGTGAACCCTGTATGGTGAAAATCTTGATAGTAGAGAAAGGGACAGTTCCTCACCACCACTTCATATAGAAGTAAACGTACCAAAACTCACTTAAAAGGGTACAGCACCATGCATATCAAGGTATCTTTTATATGTCTTAATGAAAAACAGCAAAGCAGGTTTTAATCCGTTCAATTGAACGTACCACACTCACGTTCTTAGAAGGTGGATATCCTCATATAACGGTTCTTTAGAATGGATGTGCGTGAAACTTCTCTTCAAAAATAATTCCATTTATTGGCGCAAGTTCAATGATTACATAAATTAAAAAAAGGAAGAGGTTCTCCTTATGTAATACCACAAAAAGGTATAAGCAAAATAAGTGGGTCAGATGTAATATGACTATCACAGGTGAATTCCGGACTAACACCTATGCACCGCAGATATGATATACCATAAGAATTTTTGATGGTAAAAGGAGTAAGCGATAAAACACGAATTGATCACTGTCTGGAAGCACCAACGCCGTTTCGACCCAAGGTCTTTTTCAAGGTGTATGTCCAGACAGTGAAAGACAGGATATTTATACCATAAAACAGGAAATAGAAAGGGAGCATGGGTAATAGGCTTTACAATAGCAAACAAAGCTCCAATGTACCATTAAATCCTATATGCATACATATTCCCTATATTAAAAAAACACATATATATATATATATATATATATATAAAAGAGAATAGAAGGCTGCGGCACTCCAATTTCAGAAAAAATTGTGTATTGATTTAAAAGGTCATAACAGCAATAGTAATGGCAGCAACGTTTCGGTACTCGCAGGTACCGTTTTCAAGCTACATACTGCTGAAAGGAGAAAACAGAATAAACCTTTTTATAATATGAAATATTTTAATATAATAATAATAATAAATAATAATAATAATAAATATTAATAAATAATTAATAAATAAAAAATATATTATATATATATATATATATAAAAAATAAAAATAAAAATAATAATAAAATAATAAAATGAAATATTTCATTCAAGGAAATTTATCCATGAAGTGTTCTCCATGTTGAATCAAAACACTTATATAGGGCATCCTAAACTATGCATTTTTCCCACTCAGCGGTATTCTTCATGAAGAAAGCTACTGTTCATTTATTTCCAGCTGTGATTTGAGGAGAATCATTCCTTATGCTGTATATATAATATTGATATAGGGTATTCAAAATTGTGCATTTAATTCCCATAGGGGGTTATTCTTCAAGAGAAACTGACTGCTTATCCAATTTCTGTGGTTTGAAGCACATACAAACTCCACACTGGGATGAAATCAATGTTTTTTGATGTGATTTGAAGCACATATAAACTTCACACAGTGACAAAATTTAAGCATGATCAATGTGCTGTATCATCCCTCTGCTTCCATATAAGGGTATACTGATTGGTATGAAATTTGTATTGAAATCAATGATATACTGTATGATATTTTCCAATTCCATATCTTAACTGATTACAAATTGTATTATGCATAGGAATTTTTGAATGATGTTCTGATGCACGTATAAATTCTACACAAACAACAAAGTGTGCATCATCCTGTTGGAGCTGTGTCCCCAAAAATGGAGATCTACAGTCCTATGCATACGCAATTGGGTTTGGAAATATACAGATTCCTGTTTATCTACTTGCATTTATGATATGGCACACATATGAATTATATATGGAAGTTTTTGTGGTTTTTTGATATTTGATGGTTAGAAGTCGCACACAGGGAAGTCCACTCTCCTTGCTTTTGTGATAATTGGTTACATACCAGGGGAGAGTTTATAATCTGATTTTGGTGCTCGATAAGTTCATGCGGTAAACCAGCCCATTTACATATGATATCATTGATATCTGGCCTAATAAATATTTTTTTCCGTATGATTACTTAGAGTACTATTACTGAACAATATTTTCGCTTGTGGCAGTTAAAGGTCTGCCCCACTAAAATATATTTATCTTTGATTATACCTTTATGATTGGTCTCATGACCTTATCCTGATGAATGGTCTGATGACCTTATATCTTTGCATGTACCAACTTGTCTACTATACCTAGTGTTTTTGTGTAATCCACAGTTTTATCAAGTGATAATAAAAGTAAAATTTTAAATTATAGATAATAAAAGTGTGCCCCGGGTCAGACTTTTAGTCTTTTTTTGCCCTGCTCTCTTGTAGGTCGATCCTTTCCCTACTTGAGAGACTTGCCAACACTCGCCTCACACACTTTTTTAATTCTCACAATTTATTCGACCCACTTAAGTCAGGCTTTCGTGCTCAACACTCCACAGAGACAGCACTGAGTAAAGTAGTGAATGATCTATTCACTGTGAAGTCCAAAGGCCCAATAAGAAACTTTTAATAAATAAATAAATAAATAAATATTCTTAAACTGGATTGGTAACTGTGGAAAATCACAGGTTTAGCTCCCAGTAAAGCAACCAGAGAACAAAGCACTGGCAACCTGGGAGTGTCCAGAAAGTTATCTTTATACCTCTTGCTGGGCAGAGATTATTATTATTACTATCCTTTATTTATATGGCGCCACAAGGGTTCCGCAGCGCCCAATTACAGAGTACATAAACAAATAATCAAAACAGGAAAACAGCAACTTACAGTTGATGACAGTGTAGGACAAGTACAGGGTATATATACATAGCTACATCAGCAGATGACACTGGAATAAGTATCAGGTGGCAGAAGACTGCTGGATGTGGTACAGTTGAAGATTATTAAAGTAAGAGAAAGGATAAGCACATGAGGGAAGAGGGCCCTGCTCGTGAGAGCTTACATTCTAAAGGGGAGGGGTAGACAGACAAGGGTGACACAGATGGGGTACATAGAGAGTGTGGAACAGAGGGTTAGGATGAGATTTGGCTGGGTTTGGTGAAGAAGTGGGTCTTGAGATTGGCTGCCGTGCACCCACAGGACAATTCCCAATGTCCAATTGGTGGCGCAGTGGTCATGTGACTAAATCAAACATGGCAGAGCCCATATGCAGTTGCCATGTGGATTGCCGCTGGAGCCAAGCGTGGCTGCGGCCGACATCGCGGAGCTGCACACAATTTAGAGTGTGTCCAGGACTGGCACAGGCTGCCTGAGAGGGAGTGCACGGGTCATTGGGAGCCGGCGTGCCAGCATAGGTGAGTCATCATATGACAGGGGAGACCTGGCCGCTGCTGCTTCATGACATATAAATTATTACTGTATGTGGAAATTTCTGTTGAGGCTCCTGTGACACCTAAAGATACCTCGATGAGAAAGATCTGCTTGTATCCTGTCTGAGCAAGGTACGCATACACTTAAAGAAACTGTTATCAATTTTGAGCTTCAATTGATTTAGTAAGTGGGGTACATCACCTTTTATTATTTGATCACATGATGTTGGTAGCACCAGGGTGTCAGGTGTTGGAGTTACCATACCTTTTAAGTGAGTATGGCATGTCCGGTTATCAATGAAGGTATATTGAATGAAGGTGAATGAAGGAAGCATATGGGGTTTACCTTATTTATGTGTGCTGGGAGTGTCAACCCTATACAAAGACGTTACTACACACATTTTGGGCCTTCTTTTTATTTTTATGTCTGTACACCACTGAGGAAAATAATTCCCTGGGAAGAAGTTGGATATTGTTCCTGAAAAGATATTTGGATCCCTAATATCAAAAAGGAGATGCTTTCAGTGGTTATTTAATTTATAGAGATTCCTTACGGCTACTGCCTTTAACCTTCAGCTATCTTTTTTATTGTACTGTGGTTTTTTTTGTTTTTCTGGGGCAGGTTTTGGTGCAGTTTGGACTGTATTTGTGCCAGACCCTCTTCTTCTTCTCTACATATGGAAATTGAGGATGCTATTGTGGAAATGCAGCAGGATAAGGGGGATAGTTGTGTATCTGATGCTAATGAGGATGTTGACGATGAATGTGTTGGACAAGAAATGAATCAAATTCAGGAGGAGTATGTTTGTGTAAAAGTAAGTCAGCCACCAGTGGCAGCAGTTATTGCCAGTGATGATAAGAAGAAGGACATTGTCGTCGTGCCTGGGCAAAGGACCAAAAAAATCTTCAGTGTGGAATGGTCTGTAGTAAACACTGCTAGTGCATGCATGAAAATGTTCCACATTAATAACAGCAATGTACTGTATAAATCATAGTCCTATGCAGTATAACGTAACATAGTATAATGCAGTATACATTATAGTCCAATGCAGTATAATATGACAGGCAGTGGGGCCCACCAGGCGTTTCACCCTGTTCAAGTCTGAGCCTGACTCTCTGTATCGTATGCTTTTCTAAGTGCAAACCAGTACCAATCTGTTGAATAAACTCAGGGATGACAAAGCAAAATGGCTTTTCCCTTTACGATTTCTGATAACGAAAGAAACATTGGCCCTCATTCCGAGTTGTTCGCTCGTTCTTTTTTTTTTCGCATCAGTGCGATAAGTCGCAAACTGTGCATGCGCAATGTTCGCAGTGCGTCTGCGCCAAGTAAATTAGCACAAAAGTTTGGTATTTTACTCACGGCTCAAAGAAGTTTTTTCATCGTTCTGATGATCGGAGTGTGATTGACAGGAAGTGGGTGTTTCTGGGCGGAAACTGGCTGTTTTATGGGTGTGTGCAAAAAAACGCAGGCGTGTCAGGGAAAAACGCGGGAGTGTCTGGAGAAACGGGGGAGTGTCTGGGCGAACGCTGGGTGTGTTTGTGACGTCAAACCAGGAACGAAACTGACCGAACTGATCGCAGTGTAGGAGTAAGTCTCGAGCTACTCAGAAATTGCTAAGAAATTTCTATTCGCAATTCTGCTAATCTTTCGTTCGCAATTCTGCAAAGCTAATATTCACTCCCAGAGTGCGGCGGCTTAGCGTGTGCAATGCTGCTAAAAGCAGCTTGCGAGCGAACAACTCGGAATGAGGGCCATTGTACGAGTGGGTGAATTTGAACATTTACCATATTTTGCACACGCAATAAATTTAGTGGTTCAGAGTTTACTAAAAATGACAGGAGCATACAGGAGATGCGGTCTGTGGCCAGAAAAGTTTCTGGGCATTTTAAGCATTCAGCATCCTCATGTAGAAGATTACAGTGGCTGCAGGAAAAGTTCCATTTGCCATGTCACCAACTGAAGCAAGAGGTAGTGACCAAGTGGAATTCTACCTTCTTTATGCTACAGCAACTGGAGGAACAAGCCATCAAAGCATACATACTGTATCAGAGCATGAGATAGGGATATGGGGGGACATGTGACCTTAGTCTAGCACAGTGGAGAATTCTCTCGGTTTTACGCAAGCTACTGAAACCATTTGGAATTTTAACCAATGAAGTTAGTTCAGACACTGACAGTCTGAGTCAGGTGATTCCCTTAACTTAACTATTGGAAAAGCAGTTAGAGAAGGTGTTGGACTTATACTTTAGCTTAAGCTCTTTTTTGGCTTTGGTAGGACACAAGGGTTGTCAACATATTGTCCTTGAACCATTACATTTTGGCAGGCCCGCCATCAAGGGAGGACGGTGAGGACTCCAGTCCCGGGCCCTGACTGAGAGGGGGCCCGGGTGGCAGCAGTTAGGATCGTGGGACATGCCAGATGCCTGCGCACCGGCAGGGCAGGCAGCCATGGAGGCACACAGAGCTGCAGTTGTATTCTTTCCATTGAGCCGGCTGTGAGCCAATCAAAGCTCACAGACCGGCAGCCAATCAGCTCCTGATTGGCTGTCAGTCTATGAGCTCCGATTGGCTCACGGCCAGCTTAATAGAAAGAATATTACAACCGCAGCTCTGTGTGTGCTGCAGTTGTATTCTTTCAATTGAGCCGGCCATGAGCCAATCGGAGCTCTCGGACAGGCAGCCAATCAGCTCCTGATTGGCTGTCAGTCCATGAGCTCTGATTGGCTCATGACCAGCTTTATAGAAAGAATATTACAGCCGCTCTGTGTGCGCAGTACCTCCGTGGATGCCTGCCCTGCCGGTGTGCAGGGTGCTGGCCCATCCCCGCAATTCTCTCTGCTGCCAGGAACCCCCTCAAATTGGTAACCTATAGGATGGGGGGGGGGCTTGCCAAATTTGTCAGTCCCGGGCCCCATCATTTCTGATGGCAGCCCTGCATTTTGGCAACCATGCCAGAGCCTAGGTTTAAGTCCTGTGCAACATCTTTCTTTCCAAATGACCCAGATCTTAAGAGATTCAAAGAACTCCTTGTGAGCAAGTTTCAGCTTGAGTGGTAACTTATATGATAATGTCTCCTGCTTCAACTTCTCTGCTCCAATTGCTGCTGCCAAGAAAACCTGATCTTTTCCAAGGGACCCACTGGTGGTGAAGATGAAGAGTCAACCCCATGCATCAGAGTGAAACAAGAGTATGACATCTGGTCAGGCTTAAAAGTAGTGACGACAATTATTGACCACTCTACCGCTGTGACTCTGGGATTATTTTAACGACAGTAAACAAATTTGTATGTCACACAGTCCCTTTAAAAACTGGGAGGAAAAAATGCAATTTGGAGCTCCTTCTAGAAACTTGCTTTGGTGTATTTAATGGTGCACACCTTCCAGTGTGTATTCAGAAAGGGGTCTTTAGCACAGCTGGGAACCTTGTGAATGATCGGTGTGGGAGGGTACATACAAAAAAATTGGAAAAACTGATGTTCATTAAAATCAATTACAAATTTTATGAGAAATACCTGTGGCACTAAGTAAAACAAACAGATACATCCTCTGTAATGGAGGATTCCAGTGAAGATGAGGTGGGAAGGCCCAAAGATAATTCCATCTTGCACCACATTTGGACAACATTTAGGAGCAAAACCAGTGTGTTATCCCTCATACTCAGACTCTCTTTTGCACCTCATAAATGTACTACATGGATGTGTTACTCAGTTAGGAAGGTGGGGGGGGGGGGGGGGTATGGCCTGTAGGTCAGGCTCTTAATATTTGTTAGAGTAAGATAGGCTGATTTGGGGTTTGCAGCTCTGCAGAGTAAGTATTCGTTTTCTTGGCTTCTTTTTCGACCCTTGTCGGGAATCCTTGGCTATTAACATATACTTTTATGGCCTTTTCTCTTCTCATTTGCTGTAAAGCATAGTCTTCTGACTCTCTCAAATTACATGTTCCAAATTAATCAATGAATGGATCAATTTCAAGGAATTCAAGAGAAAAATATATTGGGGGCTGTTATTGTCTTCATTCTATATTATATAAGAATTGTACAATTTAATACTATAATAGTTTCCTCCTGTTCCCCGACAATGGTGTCTGATACTTTACATACTGTATATAGTGTATTTATATATGTATACTCATTGCTCTGCCCTGTTAGAGAATCCCATGTAATGAAAGCAGAAGGCTGGGAATAGTGTGAAGCTTATATATTAGAAAGCAAAGGGTCTCTTCAGCTCCCATTTCCCTCTGAGCAGACAGGATATTGAGCAGAAGTAGCAAATACAAACGTCTTATAAATGAGAACTGAATGGAAAGAGAAAGGATGGACACTGGAAGGTAATGAACAGATCTGGTATCTAGCTCGCATCCATAGCGCATTAAAAACATCTCCCCCCGATTCTAGCTCTCTGACATGAAATGGACTTTGTAGCAGCCTCTGGTTAGTGAGAATCCGGAAGGAAACATAGGAAAATTTCCAATTGTAATGACCACAATGGTCCAGAGATATGTCAGACACCTGCGTAACACACTGGACACAGAAGATGTTATGGAAAAGTGTTTTCTATTAAGTATAAAGACAAAAAGAAGGTAAACATCAATTTACTGCTTCCATGGGAACAATATAATGTACAACTTACATGTCCACAGTTTACAGTTTAGTATACAGTATGAATCACATGCCCTTACTGATGCAGCTCTCCCTGCCATAGCACCAAGCAGCATTGGGAAGGGGGGGGGGGGGGGGGGGTATGACAGATTGGAGAGAGAGAAAGCGGAGAGAGATAAAGTACCAGCCAAACAGCACCTAAATACCATGTTACAGGCTGTTACAAAAAATACAAAGAATATATTATAATAGAGACAAAGTGATGTTGCACAGTGCTCTCAGCAGCTTGCTGCTGTCTCAGAATATGACTCCTCACAGTACTTTGCCCCCTCTCTGTCTCTTTAGCTCCGTGATGCTTTTGGGCCCATGCCAAAGTTCCCTTCAAAATCCAGACATGGGCACAGCCAATCCAGATGCTGCTCCAAGACCAGCTGACAACAGCATCCAATGAGCACCTACTCAGTGCTATAAAGGGAACTTCCTGTCAAGCCCAAATTGCCAGTACAAATGTTGCTTCTCCTGGAGTCACAGCTCTGTGCTGAGCTCCCTGGTACTCTGTGTTAGTACGGTTCCAGTCTGCTCAAGTCCAGTCCATTCTGGTTCTAATAATCTCTGTTCTGCTGCAGCTCCCCAGTTTCAGTGTGGTTAAACGGAGATTCTATTCTAATACCAACTATCTGGCTCCAGTCCAGTCACCTATCCGATTCCAGTTCCGGTCCGGTCACCATTCTGGTTCCAGTCCGATCATCATTCTAGTTTCAGTCTGGTCACTATTCTGTTTCTAGCCCAATCATCAATTCAACTCAAGTCCGGTTATCACTCTGATTCCAGTTCTAGCGCAGTGGTCTACCGACTCTGGGGGTCATTCCAACCCATTCTCACTCAGCGGTTCTTCGCTGCAGTGCGAATGGGTCAGAACAGCGCTTTCACGGCGGCCACAAGGCACGCGTGCGTCGTTGCCCGGCGTCGCCCGTCATCGGGCAACGACCAGAAGAAAGACGAAAGTGATCACTAGCGCGATCGCAAGAAGATTGACAGGGGAGAGGCGTTCCGGGGCATCTACTCACTGTTTTCTGGGCGTGGAGATCTGAACGCAGGCGTGTCCAGGCGTTTGGAGGGTGGATGTCTGACATCAATCCCGGGCCCTTCAGCGCTGTATCCGTCATACAGGGTAAGTAGGTCTGACCCTGGTCTTGTTTTGCAGGAAACTTTTTAGCATAGCAGGGCTGCACAATCGATCGCACCCTGCTATGCAGAGATACACTCCCCCGTAAGGCGGCATCAAGTTGATTTCATGAGCAGCAAAAAGTTGCTACGTGCGATCAACTCGGAATGACCTCCTCTGCCTGATCATATACTCAATCGACTCAGCATGCATTATCTTTGGGATGGTCAAGTCAATTACAGTTCCTGTCTAATACAGTTTATTATTCTTTACACGGTCCTCGCCTTTGGGCCAACCACTGCTAGAACACCAACGACTTTTCACAAGTAGACTACCAGCAGTACCTACTGTTCCATTAGTTCCCAAGTTCTATGAGTAGGATCAAGCCTACTTGCTTCTTCCACGCGTCCTCTGTACTAGCTCCACCCACACACGCCTACCCAAGCCAAACCCAACCCCTAGGCGTGACAAACAGTACATTTATTATTATTTAAATTTACTCCTGCCTCTAAATGTGTCTTTTTAACTAGCCCAATCATGGGATAGCTGACATTTCATACTGCTCTATAGGCTAGAAGCAAATTTATGGAATACAATCTTTCTCCTTATAATCTGCTCTTTGACATTTAATTAGAGCCACTTGGGCCAAATGGTTCTTATCTGCCATAAAATTCTATGTTTCTATGTAACTGTTGTAACTTGAGAGGATTTATCACCCATGACAACAGCAGTGTCTCTCTGCTTGCAGGATTTAGGGTTCTATGTACTAAGCCTTGGAGAGAGAGATAAAGTGCCAGCCAATCAGCTCCTAGCTGTCATTTTTCAAACACAGCCTGTAACATGGCAGTTATGAGCTGATTGGCTGGTACTTTGGGGGTCATTCCGAGTTGATCGCTCGCTAGCAACTTTTTGCAGCGCTGCCATCAGATAGTCGCCGCCTATGAGGGAGCGTGTTTTCGCTTTGCAGGTGTGCGAATGCTTTTGCAGCCGTGCAGCACAAAAAAGTTTTGTGCAGTTTCTGAGTAGCTCTGGACTTACTCAGCCGCTGCGATCACTTCAGTCTTTTTGGTCCCGGAATTGACATCAGACTCTCGCTCTGCAAACGCCTGCGTTTTCCCAAACACTCCCAGAAAACGGTCAGTTGACACCCATAATCGCCCTCTTCCTGTCAATCACCTTGCAATTGGCTGTTTGAATGGATTCTTCGTTAAATCCATCGCCCAGCACTGATCCTCTTTGTACCCGTACGACGCGCCTGAGCATTGTGGTGCATACGCATGCGCAGTTTTGCAGAGTTTTAACCTGATCGCAGCGCTGCAAAAAGTTGCTAACGAGCGATCAACTCGGAATGACCCCCTTTATCTCCGTCCACTTTATCTCTCTCTCGTTAGTAAATAGACCTCAGTTTCGTATACGGTAACTAATTAATAACCTTTTTGTGCAAGATGGAGCAACAAAATCCTCATTATACATTCATTGGTTACACATTACTTACATTAAATGCAAGTGAGAAATACTGTACAAAATAGAGCAAGGTTTATTTTATCATTATCCATTTGTATTGCATAGATGCAGGCATCATCACCTCTGCTGCTTGTCGCTACTCTCCCCATACCGCCACAGCAATTAGTATAGCAGAGACATAGATGCAGGCATCATCACCTCTGCTGCTTGTCGCTACTCTCCATATACCGCCACAGCCATTAGTATTGCAGAGATATAGATGCAGGCATCATCACCTCTGCTGCTTGTCGCTACTCTCCCCATACCGCCACAGCCATTAGTATAGCAGAGACATAGATGCAGGCTTCATCACCTCTGCTGCTTGTCGCTACTCTCCCCATACCGCCATAGCCATTAGTATCGCAGAGTCATAGATGCAGGCATCATCACCTCTGCTGCTTGTCGCTACTCTCCCCATACCGCCACAGCCATTAGTATCGCAGAGACATAGATGCAGGCTTCATTACCTCTGCTGCTTGTCGCTACTCTCCCCATACCGCCACAGCCATTAGTATCGCAGAGACATAGATGCAGGCATCATCACCTCTGCTGCTTGTCGCTACTCTCCCCATACCGCCACAACCATTAGTATTGCAGAGACATAGATGCAGGCATCATCACCTCTGCTGCTTGTCGCTACTCTCCCCATACCGCCACAGCCATTAGTATCGCAGAGACATAGATGCAGGCTTCATTACCTCTGCTGCTTGTCGCTACTCTCCCCATACCGCCACAGCCATTAGTATCGCAGAGACATAGATGCAGGCATCATCACCTCTGCTGCTTGTCGCCACTCTCCCCA
Organism: Pseudophryne corroboree; assembly: GCF_028390025.1. NCBI lineage: Eukaryota > Metazoa > Chordata > Amphibia > Anura > Myobatrachidae > Pseudophryne > Pseudophryne corroboree. Next base: position 15,204,704 of record NC_086444.1, on the reverse strand, counting down.
TACCGCCACAACCATTAGTATTGCAGAGACATAGATGCAGGCATCATCACCTCTGCTGCTTGTCGCTACTCTCCCCATACCGCCACAGCCATTAGTATCGCAGAGACATAGATGCAGGCTTCATCACCTCTGCTGCTTGTCGCTACTCTCCCCATACCGCCACAACCATTAGTATTGCAGAGACATAGATGCAGGTTTCATCACCTCTGCTGCTTGTCGCTACTCTCCCCATACCGCCACAGCCATTAGTATCGCAGAGACATAGATGCAGGCATCATCACCTCTGCTGCTTGTCGCTACTCTCCCCATACCGCCACAACCATTAGTATTGCAGAGACATAGATGCAGGTTTCATCACCTCTGCTGCTTGTCGCTACTCTCCCCATACCACCACAGCCATTAGTATTGCAGAGACATAGATGCAGGCATCATCACCTCTGCTGCTTGTCGCTACTCTCCCCATACCGCCACAACCATTAGTATTGCAGAGACATAGATGCAGGTTTCATCACCTCTGCTGCTTGTCGCTACTCTCCCCATACCACCACAACCATTAGTATTGCAGAGACATAGATGCAGGCATCATCACCTCTGCTGCTTGTCGCTACTCTCCCCATACCGCCACAGCCATTAGTATCGCAGAGACATAGATGCAGGCTTCATCACCTCTGCTGCTTGTCGCTACTCTCCCCATACCGCCACAACCATTAGTATTGCAGAGACATCGATGCAGGTTTCATCACCTCTGCTGCTTGTCGCTACTTTCCCCATACCGCCACAGCCATTAGTATCGCAGAGACATAGATGCAGGCATCATCACCTCTGCTGCTTGTCGCTACTCTCCCCATACCGCCACAACCATTAGTATTGCAGAGACATAGATGCAGGTTTCATCACCTCTGCTGCTTGTCGCTACTCTCCCCATACCACCACAGCCATTAGTATTGCAGAGACATAGATGCAGGCTTCATCACCTCTGCTGCTTGTCGCTACTCTCCCCATACTGCCACAGCCATTAGTATAGCAGAGACATAGATGCAGGCATCATCACCTCTGCTGCTTGTCGCTACTCTCCCCATACCGCCACAACCATTAGTATTGCAGAGACATAGATGCAGGTTTCATCACCTCTGCTGCTTGCCGCTACTCTCCCCATACCACCACAGCCATTAGTATTGCAGAGACATAGATGCAGGCTTCATCACCTCTGCTGCTTGTCGCTACTCTCCCCATACTGCCACAGCCATTAATATAACAGAGACATAGATGCAGGCATCATCACCTCTGCTGCTTTTCGCTACTCTCCCCATACCTCCACAGCCATTAGTATCGCAGAGACATAGATGCAGGCATCATCACCTCTGCTGCTTGTTGCTACTCTCCCCATACTGCCACAACCATTAGTATTGCAGAGACATAGATGCAGGCTGCATCACCTCTGCTGCTTGTCGCTACTCTCCCCATACCGCCGCAGCTGTTAGTATCGCAGAGACATATATGTAGGCTTCATCACCTCTGCTGCTTGTCGCTACTCTCCCCATACCGCCGCAGCTGTTAGTATCGCAGAGACATAGATGCAGGCTTCATCACCTCTGCTGCTTGTCGCTACTCTCCCCATACTGCCACAGCCATTATTATAACAGAGACATAGATGCAGGCTGCATCACCTCTGCTGCTTTTTGCTACTCTCCCCATACCTCCACAGCCATTAGTATCGCAGAGACATAGATGCAGGCATCATCACCTCTGCTGCTTGCCGCTACTCTCCCCATACCTCCACAGCCATTAGTATCGCAGAGACATAGATGCAGGCATCATCACCTCTGCTGCTTGTCGCTACTCTCCCCATACCTCCACAGCCATTAGTATCGCAGAGACATAGATGCAGGCATCATCACCTCTGCTGCTTGTCGCTACTCTCCCCATACCGCCACAACCATTAGTATTGCAGAGACATAGATGCAGGTTTCATCACCTCTGCTGCTTGTCGCTACTCTCCCCATACCACCACAGCCATTAGTATTGCAGAGACATAGATGCAGGCATCATCACCTCTGCTGCTTGTCGCTACTCTCCCCATACCGCCACAACCATTAGTATTGCAGAGACATAGATGCAGGTTTCATCACCTCTGCTGCTTGTCGCTACTCTCCCCATACCACCACAACCATTAGTATTGCAGAGACATAGATGCAGGCATCATCACCTCTGCTGCTTGTCGCTACTCTCCCCATACCGCCACAGCCATTAGTATCGCAGAGACATAGATGCAGGCTTCATCACCTCTGCTGCTTGTCGCTACTCTCCCCATACCGCCACAACCATTAGTATTGCAGAGACATCGATGCAGGTTTCATCACCTCTGCTGCTTGTCGCTACTTTCCCCATACCGCCACAGCCATTAGTATCGCAGAGACATAGATGCAGGCATCATCACCTCTGCTGCTTGTCGCTAGTCTCCCCATACCGCCACAACCATTAGTATTGCAGAGACATAGATGCAGGTTTCATCACCTCTGCTGCTTGTCGCTACTCTCCCCATACCACCACAGCCATTAGTATTGCAGAGACATAGATGCAGGCTTCATCACCTCTGCTGCTTGTCGCTACTCTCCCCATACTGCAACAGCCATTAGTATAGCAGAGACATAGATGCAGGCATCATCACCTCTGCTGCTTGTCGCTACTCTCCCCATACCGCCACAACCATTAGTATTGCAGAGACATAGATGCAGGTTTCATCACCTCTGCTGCTTGTCGCTACTCTCCCCATACCACCACAGCCATTAGTATTGCAGAGACATAGATGCAGGCTTCATCACCTCTGCTGCTTGTCGCTACTCTCCCCATACTGCCACAGCCATTAATATAACAGAGACATAGATGCAGGCATCATCACCTCTGCTGCTTTTCGCTACTCTCCCCATACCTCCACAGCCATTAGTATCGCAGAGACATAGATGCAGGCATCATCACCTCTGCTGCTTGTTGCTACTCTCCCCATACTGCCACAACCATTAGTATTGCAGAGACATAGATGCAGGCTGCATCACCTCTGCTGCTTGTCGCTACTCTCCCCATACCGCCGCAGCTGTTAGTATCGCAGAGACATATATGTAGGCTTCATCACCTCTGCTGCTTGTCGCTACTCTCCCCATACCGCCGCAGCTGTTAGTATCGCAGAGACATAGATGCAGGCTTCATCACCTCTGCTGCTTGTCGCTACTCTCCCCATACTGCCACAGCCATTATTATAACAGAGACATAGATGCAGGCTGCATCACCTCTGCTGCTTTTTGCTACTCTCCCCATACCTCCACAGCCATTAGTATCGCAGAGACATAGATGCAGGCATCATCACCTCTGCTGCTTGTCGCTACTCTCCCCATACCGCCGCAGCTGTTAGTATCGCAGAGACATAGATGCAGGCTTCATCACCTCTGCTGCTTGTCGCTACTCTCCCCATACCGCCACAGCTGTTAGTATCGCAGAGACATAGATGCAGGCGTCATCACCTCTGCTGCTTGTCGCTACTCTCCCCATACCGCCACAGCTGTTAGTATCGCAGAGACATAGATGCAGGCTTCATCACCTCTGCTGCTTGTCGCTACTCTCCCCATACCGCCGCAGCTGTTAGTATCACAGAGACATATATGTAGGCTTCATCACCTCTGCTCCTTGTCGCTACTCTCCCCATACCGCCACAGCTGTTATTATCGCATAGAACATAGATGCAGGCTTCATCACCTCTGCTGCTTGTCGCTACTCTCCCCATACCGCCACAGCCATTAGTATAGCAGAGACATAGATGCAGGCTTCATCACCTCTGCTGCTTGTCGCTACTCTCCCCATACCGCCACAGCCATTAGTATAGCAGAGACATAGATGCAGGCTTCATCACCTCTGCTGCTTGTCGCTACTCTCCCCATACCGCCACAGCCATTAGTATAGCAGAGACAAAGATGCAGGCTTCATCACCTCTGCTGCTTGTCGCTACTCTCCCCATACCGCCACAGCTGTTAGTATAGCAGAGACATAGATGCAGGCTTCATCACCTCTGCTGCTTGTCGCTACTCTCCCCATACCGCCACAGCTGTTAGTATCGCAGAGACATATATGTAGGCTTCATCACCTCTGCTACTTGTCGCTACTCTCTCCATACCACCACAGCTGTTAGTATCGCAGAGACATAGGTGCAGGCTTCATCACCTCTGCTGCTTGTCGCTACTCTCCCCATACCACCACAGCTGTTAGTATCGCAGAGACATAGGTGCAGGCTTCATCACCTCTGCTGCTTGTCGCTACTCTCCCCATACCGCCACAGCTGTTAGTATAGCAGAGAAATGGCAGCAGACTAGAAATTCTGTAGTCCAACAGTCGTGTTGTTTTCCCTTAGAACAGGCTGATAAATGGCTGGTGAGGAAATATTCATCAATCCTGGAGACGCCTGAGTCGCGGACAGAAATGCAGGTTGTGCAGGAAATACTTTCATTGCGAGAGGTGGCGTGAAAGCAAATGGTGTCTTAATGTCAATAATTTATCAACACTGCACAGGAAATAATGAAGAGTGGACATTGAGATAAATGAGTTAATAAAAAACCATAATTGAGACACAGATGCCGGAATCAATGGCCTTTCAGCTGCGTAGGTTTATTGAAAAAGCTGTATATTAGCACCCGAATGAATAGTACGCAATGTTCTGTAGGGGTGGAGGAGACACCAATGGTTCTCTCAATTATCCATGGCCTGATAAATAAGATGCATGCTGGGAATGAGTGGCTGGGACGGAGTGGGCTCCCTCCTAATAAAGACATATTTACTGTCTGTATCGTGAGATATGACCTAGAACTACATGTTGAGTGTGGAGAAATCAGAGCTGGTTACACTGAGAGCAAAGCCTGGAACACTGGAGAGAAGGTGTTATATAAGGGGTGTGATACAGTCTGGACATTAATATTGTTTATTTTGTCCTGATTTCGAGGGGTGTGCAGTACATAGGAAGGGTAGACACAATCTGACTGTCTGGTTGTGCACTGTAATCTCTGACTAAAGTTCCTGTAAAATGTCAGGGCACAGAACCGTACATAAGCAACACTGCACACCGCAGAAGTCAGCACGTTCACTCATGGAGCTCAAAAGAGGCCACTGGAGAGACATGATCTTCTACCACTGCAAGAGTGGTCTGCGGTATTTGACCAACTGCGATCTGCTTTTGGGGAGGAAGCACGGTCCCGGACCACTGTGTTTTTTTGTGGTTTTCACAATTTCGGCATGGGAGATGGTCACTGGAAGACGAAGAGCGCTGCAGCCATCCTGTGTCCGCCATCACCGAGAACAACGTTGCTGCCCTGTGGGTCATAGTTGAGGTGGATGCCAGGGTGACCATGGCACATTTAGAGGAGATAGGCGTCTCACCGGGATCCATCCACTTCATACTCCATAAAAAGCTTGGCCTGAGCAAGCTCTCTGCATGCTGGGTGCCTCATCAGCAGAAGGAGGCGCAGGTGACTTGGTGCCACAACATGCTGGCCAGGTTTGATGGTGGTTGCTCAAACTCTGGGAGATCATCAAAGGCGATGTATCCTGTATCTACAGTTTCGACCCTGAGTCCAAACAAAAGTCGGCCTAGTGGACCATAGTTGGAGGTCCATCACCACAGGAGTTCCAATGTGAGTGCAGTGTGGCCAAGTAGATAGGGGCTGTTTTTGTGGACAAGATTGATCATGTAGCTGCTATATCACTTGTGCAGTAGTGTACCGTCACCGAGGACTGGTACACCAACCAATGCCTGCCGCAAGTGCTGGAAGCCATTTTTAGGTGCTGTCCAAGAATTTGTGTTTGTGGTGCCCTTCTCTATCATGACAATGCACCTGCCCACAAGTCCAGGGTAGTGGTGCATTTTCTGGGCCATGAACACATCCAGGAGCTCGGCCATTCACCATACAGTCCAGACCTGGCCCCCTGCAGCTTCTTCATGTTCCCACAAATCAAGTGCAAGATGCATAGTATTCATTTTGAGTAACCGGAATCTGCAGTGGAGACCCTCATCCAGCATGTAGAAGACATGCCTGCTTCAGACTGGTCCAGCTGCTCCACCAAGTGGTTTGAGTGCATGAAGTTTGCATAGACTTCTCTGGCGAATAGTTATTTTGAAAAAATGCAATGTTCACTTTGTTTGTAAATAGAATACTTTCTGTGCATCTGAAAACTTATTGCATTGCGACCCCAGTGCCCCCAAAGAAACATAGGTGCCGGAACTCACCTAATGTTACAGGGTGACACAAGATTTTTTTGCAGCTTCCACTCTCTGTATAAGTGTTCAGACGCTTATTTTATTACTTTCTGAAATTATTCCACAAATTTCTTCCTGTATTTACATCTATTTCTAAGAATTAAAAATGACACAAAAAGAAATGTGCTTATACAGCAAACCTCTAGGTGCCCCTCAATACTCCTTGATATGTTATACAGCCCCTCTAGTCACCCCATACCGTTGCATGTCTCTACAGCGCCGAGCATCTTTTATGCAACTTCTTATTCGCAAAATTATGCAAATAGGACACACAAGCAGCTTTTGCTGATTAAAGTAATGCGGCATGCCTATATTCTGTATGCAACTGCGGCTGTATCTGCATACGAAATGCTACACTGCAGAGTTTTCCTGGAACAAGAGTCTACTTGTGCGTCTGTTTTGCATAGTGATGCGAATAAAATTCATTTTCGGTAGAGATGAGATGGTTTGGTTTTACTCGGATTTACCCGAATCTCCTTATTGGCTGTCGGACGTCACGTGTTTTGGTTAGCTAATAGGAAAAATCCAGATAGTAAGAAATGGCGATAATTCTGGCGTAAAGAACCGAGTAAATCCGAACCCGCTCATCTCTAATTTTCGGCAAAATAAGACACCCGACACAAATGGAGTTATAGAGGACTTGTCAGCTCACGCATGCCAAGCATCTGCCACTGTGTGGTGTACTGAGGCAAGATGTATGAGGACACACCTGTACCCCTGAGTGCCACCACAGAAAAAAACACTAGAAGATGTCTGTCATTTTTTATATGGAGTTTAGTATCTGGAGCATTAATTTAATAGGTATCTAACTCTCCCCTCATCTACAATTTGAGAAAAATAAGTCTTCTGTTATCTCTTGAAGGACATCAATATTCTTGTGATTATAGGGGGTCATTCCGACCTGATTGCACGCTAGTTTTTTTCGCTGCGGTGCGATCAGGTATAAACGGCGCATGCGTATGCACCACAATGCGCAGGCGCATCGTACGGGTACAAAGCAGATCGTTGCTGAGCAATGGATTTAACAAAGAATCCATTCGCACAGCCGATCGCAAGGAGATTGACAGGAAGAAGGCGTTTGTGGGTGGCAACTGACCGTTTTCTTGGAGTCGTTGGAAAAACGCAGGCGTGTCCAAGCGTTTGCAGGGCGGATGTCTGACGTCAATTCTGGACACGAACAGGCTGAAGTGATCGCAGCGGCTGAGTAAGTTCTGAGCAACTCAGAAACTGCACAAAACTTTTTTGTACCGCTCGGCTGCGCATGCGTTCACACACTTGCAAAGCGAAAATACACTCCCCCATAGATGGCGACTATCTGATCGCAGCAGTGCAAAAAATAACTAGCGAGCAATCAACTCGGAATGACCCTCATAGTGTCTGACGATTACCTGTCCACTAAGATGTCAGGACCACGGACAGCTACTTCCATGCATAGTCCTCAACCATCTTCCATCACTTCCTCTAGGATCTACCTCTGTAGAAATCTTTGTTTCTGCCCGATCTATACACCTAAGTGGCCTAGGAGAGCTGCACTTACCCTGGGAGCCCCATGCAGGTGGTATTGTTGTGTTATCACCCAAATAGTGGGTCACTGCCCCGCCATAATCCTATAATCCTATCTTCAGAAATTGATCTATTGGTGGTGCAGATGAACGAGATTTCACATAGAATTAATGCTAAATTAGAGTCATTTGAATATCTAATATAATGACTTATAATATTTGTGCTTGAAATGTGGTAATTATCTTAATAATCACGTATACAATTACATAACTTGAATAAATCGTACATACAATAATAAACTGTATAATGCCCCATTTGTCTCTGCTCTTGTTTGTGAAAACTATCAATTTATAGATCCACGATCCATGTGTTTTGTCGAATTTACAGGGGGATTTTGCCATTTTTTGGGTCTGTTTTCACCTATGCCGATTCGACTCCCCCCAAAAAATGTGAAACGGCATTGCCAAAAGTGTATTCAAAAATGGGCGAAAACGCCCGCTAATGAATATGGTGGGTCAAATTAGTGACGTTTTTTCGGCTAGCCAAAAAAATCTGCACTAATTGAATACCCCCCTTTCCCTTTTAGCTGTACGCACGATACAAGGACAGAGATACAGTAGATGTGTAATATATCCATCGATGCTGTTACAGGTGGTCTACACTACACGGGATGTTATGTCTGATTGCACGGGATAGACATCTGTGAGTAGAATACAGGATGGGGGTGATATAGGGGCCAGTTTATCAAATGGAGATCCCTATATTCTGTGACAATATACAACTCCTCCCCTCCACTGGTGCCGCCATCTCACTCCATAAACCTAATTACATGCCCAGCTGGGTATTCAGACCCCTCCTACACATGGGGCCAGGGGCGGAGCTCACTCCTTCTGTCCCTCGCTCTCCATGTCTCTCTCTCCCTCGTCTCTCTCTCGCCCTCCCTCTGTCTCTGTCTCTCTCTCTCACATCCCCTCTCCCTGTGTTTCTGTCTCCCTCTTTCTGCGTTTCTGTAACTCTCCCTGTGTCCCTGTCTCCCTCTCCCTGTCTCTCTCTCTCGTGTCTCCCTCACTTCTTTCTCTCCCATCTGTCTCTCCCTCTTCCTGTCTCTCTCTCTCTCGCCCTCCCTCTGTCTCTCTCTCTCACACACATCCCCTCTCTCTGTGTTTCTGTAACTCTCCCTGTGTCCCTGTCTCCCTCTCCCTGTCTCTCTCTCGTGTCTCCCTCACTTCTTTCTCTCCCATCTGTCTCTCCCTCTCCCTGTCTCTCTCCTTGTCTCTCTCCCTCTGTCCCTCTCTCTCTCCCTGTCTCTCTCTCCCTCATCTATCTCTCCCTCTCTCTCCCTCCCTGTGTCCCTCTCTCTGCATCTCTCTCTCTCTCCGTCTCCCTGTCTCTCTCCCATATCTCTCTCCCGTATCTCCCTCACTTCTCTCTCTCCCCATCTGTCTCTCCCTGTCTCTCCCCCACATCTCTCTCTCTCCGTCTCTGTCTCCCTGTTTCTTTCTCCCTGTCTCTCTCCCCCTCTCTCTGTCTATTTCTTTCCCTTTCCCTTTTATGTCCCTGTCTCTTTCTCTCTCTCTCTCCTTCGCTTCTCTCTCTCCCCATCTCTGTCTCTCTCTCTCTCGCTGTCTCTCTCTCTCTCTCTCTGTCTCTCTCTATCTCCCTCATCTATTTCTCTCTCTCTTCCTCGTCTCTCTTCCCCTCTCTCCGTCTCTATCTCCCTTTCCCTGTCTCTACGTTTCTCTCCCTCTCTCCCACTCCCTCGCTTCTTTCTCTCCTCATCTCTCTCTCACTCTCTTCCTCCCTGTCGCTCTCTCTCTCTGCCCATCTGTCTCTTCCCGTTTCTGCGTCTCTCTCCATCTCTCTCTCCCTGCCTTTATCCCCCCTTTGTCTCTCTCCCATTCTATCTCTCTCTCCCGGTCTTTGTGTCTCTCCCTCTCCGTGTGTGTGTGTGTGTGTGTGTGTGTGTGTGTGTGTGTGTGTGTGTGTGTGTGTGTGTGTAGGGGGGGGCGGTTCACTCACATAGGGCAAGGAGTCAGTAAAGTATAAATAGTTTTTGGTAAAAAAAAAGGTGGGGGGGGGGGCACACAACAGTTATCTTGCCTCCAGGAATTGAGATGAGGTTACGTCACTGCACGGGGCACACACCGGGACAGTCTTAAAGCACTTCGTAAATTGCCTCATCTTATGGTGTTATCTGGGTAACGCAGCTTTTGGAGCTGCACCTCTCAAAGGAACTCCTGTTAGTGAGGCCAAAGGTTAAGATGTCTAGGAGAGGGCGCTATTCTAAAGTAAAGATGGTCAAAAGTGAAAAAGATTCTCCCAAGTAAACCTTTATGGTTACACTCATATGTGAAATAGTCCTTTTACTGACATAATATACAGTATGACCCCCTTATAACAAACCAGTATTTATTTTATAAAACACTTGCACTTAGTGTGCTTAATTAGTACAATTTACAATCAATGGATGATACAGAAAAGGATCCCACATCTGAGTATGTACAGTTAGTTCACCCTTTTGTTAGAGTCAATGGGGGGTCATTCCGAGTTGATCGCTAGCTAAAAATGTTTGCTGCGCAGCGATGAGGCAAAAAAAGGCACTTCTGCGCATGCGGCGCAGTGCGCATGCGCGATGTACTTTCACAACGGGTGAAGTATTTTTACACAAGGTCTAGCGAAGCTTTTCAGTCGCAATGGCAGCCGCAGAGTGATTGACATAAAGTGGGCATTTCTGGGTGTCAACTGACCGTTTTCAGGGAGTGATCGAAAAAACGCAGGCGTGCCAGGAAAAACGCAGGCGTGGCTGGCCAAACGCAGGGCGTGTTTCTGACGTCAAATCCGGAACTGAACAGTCTGAAGTGATCCCAAGCTAGGAGTAGGTCTGGAGCTACTCTGAAACTACACAATTTATTTTTGTAGTTGCTCTGCGATCCTTTCGCTCGCACTTCTGCTAAGCTAAGATACACTCATAGTGGGAGGCGGCATAGCGTTTGCACGACTGCTAAAAACTGCTAGCGAGCGATCAACTTGGAATGACCCCCAATGGGCCTAGTTCAGCAAGGATCGCAAATCAGCAAAATTAGCAAAAAAAGCATAAAAACGCAAATTCTGCAACTTAAATAGCAAAAACTGAGAAAAAAAAAATTCTGAGACTTAGCAAAAACTGCGTATGCACTACGAAAAGCAGGCGTGTAGGGGGCGTACTAAAGGGCTGGACTCGCAAAAACTATGATCAGGGGCATGTTGTGGGCGTATGCTGATGGTCGGTGGGCGGTGCATTCGCAATTTTTACAACAGATCGCACATTTCTGATGTGCAGTTTCTGAGTGACTACAGGTCTACCTTAAAAATTGCACAAGCTGACCTCAGTTGTAGATTGCATGTATACTGCAATCATTGCGTCATTACATCCAGCTGAAGAAGCTCACACCGCAGATCACAAATCACTTCATTCAGCTGAATTGGAACTTATGGGCCCTACACACTGGCAGATGATACTGCACAGTGTGGAGTCACCAGCGATGAAGGATGTGTGGTCCCGCGCTCGTTCATCGCTGGTGCCCCGTCGCTTGTGCATGCAGGCCAGTATGGATGAGATCGTCCATATTTGCCTGCACTTCAACGGGGGGAAACTTCTCTCCCCCGTCACTGCCCCCGCTGCCGGGTTGTCCGTCGGCCGTATGCGCCGTTGGGCAGCTCGGCGGTGGATCTATCAGTGTGTAGGGCCCATGAGAAACATGTAAGGTATTGTTTAACTCTGTAACACATGTTGATTGTGAAAATATATGTTACTAACCGATTAGTGTTTACACTTACTAACAATCAAGGTTTGACAACCGCACTATTTGATAGAAGCAAATGTAAAATAACCTTTACAAGCATTTTGCTGAGTAGTATCTGCTGAATGACATTTAGCTTCCTAACATTTTTTTTAAACCAACATTTTTTAGTTAAACAAAACATACACACATACATTTCTTTTATTTTATTTGTGCGCTACACACATAAACATATGTTGAAGAACAGCAATACCATCTTTTTATGTTCAAGTTTAGCAAATTCTGCTCCATTTGTATACTTATTGAAACAGATATTTACACATAATTCCTTAAAGTAAGGTATGTAAATAAGAGCAAAGAAACAATAATATGTAACGTTTCACCACTTCACAATTAAAAAAACACTATTTTATTTTTTTTATAAAAATGTTACTGTTGTTTCCAAATTAAAATATTTTGACTCCAAAAAAAGTGTTTGTTAAAACATATCCCAATAATTGCTGTTGTGTAGGGTTTAGAGCAGTGGTTCTCAAACTCGGTCCTCAGGACCCCACACAGTGCATGTATTGCAGGTAACCCAGCAGGTGCACAGGTGTATTAATTACTCACAGACACATTTTAAAAGGTCCACAGGTGGAGCAAATTATTTCACTTGTGATTCTGTGAGGAGACCTGCAAAACATGCACTGTGTGGGGTCCTGAGGACTGAGTTTGAGAACCTGTGGTTTAGAGCATACTTGCCTACCTGACCCTCTCCATGAGGGAGAAAATGCTCTGTTCCTGGACTTTCCTGGTAATCAGGGCCGTCTTTTCGTATGGGCTCAATGGGCTCTTGCCCAAGGGCCCCAGGAGTGCAAGGGCCTTAGGCTGATAGCTGAGGGTCCCCTCTGTCCAGGGGTACCAGGTTTTTGAAAATCGGCCCTGGGGAACTGGAGATATCCGACTTGAAAGCAGGGGTCCCCATCCAAGCCTGTTAATTGCTCTTCCCAGCCAAATATCCCAGGTTCTGTCTGACTTAGAGTTTTCTGAGGGTATAATCCAAAAGCTGGGACTCTCCCCTTTTGGTGGACACTGGCAGCTTGTCTCTACTATGCTCAGAACCAGAGATATCAGCCTTCCAGCAGCTGGTCCCTGCTCCAGCTCCACACGCCTAATACACAGTTTTATATGTTTGTTGGTGGATTGCTCTGGCTCCTGAACTCTCATCCCCAAGTCCCCAGTACCTCCTGAAAGGTGGGACTCTCTAGTTTTTATCCAATTCAAAGATTAGAAATATATTTTCAGGAACATGAGATATCTGCAGTCAAGCAAGCTGCCCTCCCACCGGAAAATGATAAATATTAAGCCCACTCCACTATCTATCCACCCCTCCCCTACGTATTAAATACCCCCTAACACCCTGGAAGTCATGTACCAGGGCCCCTTCATTCAGCCCAATGCCCACTTCTACAGTTTAGCCCCATCTGTGCAGTAAAGGAGTAATTATCAGAAATTACTGCTCCAGGTCCTACATGCTGAGCGGAAGATCTGCCGTCTGCCCCCTACTGCCCGCAGGACATCAAAGCTGCAACTGATAGCACCCCCTACCCCTGGAGCAGGCATTCCCAACCGCGGTTCTCAAGGCACACCAACAGTGCAGGTTTTAGTGATATCCAGGCTTCAGCACAGATGGTTAAATCAAAATAACTGAGCTACTAATTAAGTCACCTGTGCTGAAACCTGGATATCACTGAAACCAGGACTGTTAGTGTGCCTTGAGGACCGTGGTTGGGAATGCCTGCCCTGGAGGATGGGTAGGGGGCCCAGTGCATTGCTGTGCCCAGGGGCCTACACTGCTGTTAAGACGGCCCTGCTGGTAATGTATGATTGCCATCACCTGTGGTGAGCTAGGTAATTGATGAGAAAGGTGTTTCACCACAGGTGATGGCAATCATACATTACCAGGAAAGTCCAGGAACAGAGCATTTTCTCCCTCATGGAGAGGGTCAGGTAGGCAAGTATGGTTTAGAGTTGAGAATTCACACTCTCTCAGTTATGGGCATTAGTCAATGTTTGAAGAAAAACACTATGGTGTCTTTAAGATAATAATTGCTAAATTACCACGAGATCATTTGACCAATTAAGTGATGATTGAATTAATTTACAATTGTTGAGTAGTTTCTTTAATTTGGGTGCAGGAAAGTAGGTTGTGCAATTTTTAAGGAAAAAACACTGTTAGCAAAAAAATGCAACATCAGAAACATGTACGCAAAAATTGCGATTATTAGGATGGTTTTTGCAATATTTGCACATTTCACAAGGCCACCTTCTTTTTGTTAAATTAAGTTAGTGTTGCAGTTTTTCCATGTGGGCGTGCTTTCGCAATTTTGCTTTTGCTCGCAATTTTTGCTAATTTGTAATTTTTGCAATCCTTACTGCATTTGCATCAATATCGACAATTTCATATTCACAGAGTGGGTCCTGTAAACGGTTATCCTATGCGTAATTATTAAATTAAACTGCGATGCTGCAGCAGAACTGTGCTCTATGGCTGCAGCACCAAGGGGCAGGTGTAATGTACTAAGAGGTCTATTTACTGAGCCTTGGATGGAGGTAAAGTTGCTGGAGGTAAAGTACCAGCCAATCGGCTCCTTTCTGCCATGTCACAGGCTGTGTTTGAAAAATGACAGGAGCTGATTGGCTGGTACTTTGGGGGACATTTACTAAGCAGTGATAAGAGTGGAGAAGTGAGCCAGTAGAGAAGTTGCCCCATCAACCAATCAGCAGCTCTGTATCATTTTATAGTATACAAATTCTAGATGTTACTTCAGTGCTGATTGGTTGCCATGGGCACTTCTCCATTGGCTCACTTCTCCCCTCTTATCACTGCTTAGTAAATGTCCCACTCAATCTCCAGCAACTTTATCTCCATCCAAGGCTTAGTAAATAGACCCTTATGCCTTGAAGAGTGATAAAGTGGAGAGACCCAGCCAGTTACATGGTAGTTAGGAGTGCACTGACAGGTACTTTATCTCTGTTCAAAGCTTACTACATCTCACCCCAAATGAGGTAATTTCTGACACTGAGAACCAGGAGGAGTAAGATGTTGTTTTGAGATTCGTCTTTTGGGCAATGGGGGTCATTCCAAGTTGTTCGCTCGTTATTTTTTTCTCGCAACGGAGCGATTAGTCGCTAATGCGCATGCGCAATGTCCGCAGTGCGACTGCGCCAAGTAAATTTGCTATGCAGTTAGGTATTTTACTCACGGCATTACGAGGTTTTTTCTTCGTTCTGGTGATTGTAATGTGATTGACAGGAAGTGGGTGTTTCTGGGCGGAGACTGGCCGTTTTATGGGTGTGTGCGAAAAAACGCTACCGTTTCTGGGAAAAACGCGGGAGTGGCTGGAGAAACGGAGGAGTGTCTGGGCGAACGCTGGGTGTGTTTGTGACGTCAAACCAGGAACGACAAGCACTGAACTGATCGCAGATGCCGAGTAAGTCTGGAGCTACTCAAAAACTGCAAAGAAGTGTCTATTCACAATTCTGCTAATCTTTCGGTCGCAGTTTTGATAAGCTAAGATTCACTCCCAGTAGGCGGCGGCTTAGCGTGTGCAATGCTGCTAAAAGCAGCTTGCGAGCGAACAACTCGGAATGACCCCCAATGATGTCATGTTTATTACAATGTTATAGGTATTGGGTGGAACTGGAGAGGCGGAATAGTTCATATCTTGTACTGAAGGGACAGACGTGAGTGAAGTCTTTGTCTGAGGGAGGTGGTGTGTTGACAAATGCATGCACCTGTCCCTGCAGGGGTGGATTACTCCTTTTGTGTCTCCGGTGACTGGTATAAAAAGGGAATTAACTCAGTAACAAGACAGCAAGTCGTTTGGGACCACAGAGTGATGAGAATGAGGTATTAATGTTCTTGGCAGAGATGTCCCAAATAAGGAAGGAGACTGTTTTGCGTTAAATCGAATTATTAGAATAGCTAATTATAAATGTTCCATTCATCATCTCTCATTGTAAGAGAAAAGAATCATTCTCGTATAGGATCCATTCATTACTCAGATAATGCAGGAGGTATCACTGATGGGTGGTCTTCACTTTGTTGGCGGTCGGGCTCCCGGCGACCAGCATACCGGCAGCATACCGACAGTTTATTCTCCCTCTTGGGTGTCCATGACCCCCCTGGAGGGAGAATAGATAGTGTGGCGCACCACCGTGCTCGTAGCGAGCACGCAAGGGACTCATTTGCGCTCGCCCAGCTGTCAGTATGCCGGCGGTTGGGATTCCGGCGCCGGTATGCTGGTCGCCGGGAGCCTGACTGCCGGCATAACATACTACACCCATCACTGATGGTGCACGCTGAAGAACAGGGTTGGGCATACTTACCTACTTTGAAAAAAAACTCCTCTTCGAGAGATGCCCAGAGAGTAGAAGCAGGTGGGTGGCAACAGAGGCGGGGTCATGCTGCTCTCGTCATTAGGCCCTGCCCTCTTGCTGGGAAATTGATCTGATTAGTGCACGTTTGCATAGGGGCGGGGCCAAATTATATGAATGTCATGGAAAAGGAGCCATTAGGCCCCGGCCCTTCTCAGATTACCGTATTATTCTCTGCATTCTGCCCACTTGTCTATGAAGCGGCCAGAATGCGGGAGGGGTGCTCACTCTTCCAGGGGTGCGGAGGGACTACCCAAAAAAATCAGGTGTCCCCCGCAGAAATCGGGAGAGTAGGCAAGTATGGGGTGAGGTGGGGCAAAGGCAGCTGCGTAGGCACCGGGAGGCGGGGTACTGTATGTGTGTGCGTGCAATTTACTGCCTTGCCTATGCAGGAGCGGTTCTTGGTGCGGGCAAGCAGTGCCTGCGCCCAGGGTGCTGAGGCATGGGAGCGCGGCCGCAGTCACCACGCAGGCGACCGCCGCCTACCCGCACCCCGCTCCCCGGCTGCAGCAGACGGCGTGGGCTGTGTGGGCGTCCGCTGCAGCCGGCTCCAGTGACAGACACTAGAGGTCAGTATTGTGCGCTGCTGTGGGAGAGACGTCATGACGTCTCTCCCATAGATAGGAGCCACGGGCGGCCAGACTGAGCAGCAGGGGGCACAACTACTGGGGCAAATCTACTGCGGGCATAGCTACAGGGGGCAAATCTACTGCGGGCATAGCTACAGGGGGCAAATCTACTGGGGGCAAATCTACTGGGGGCACAGCTACAGGGGACACAACTACTGGGAGCATAACTGTGGCCACGCCCCTCCCCTATGAAGCCACGCCTTCGGCGCACACTAACTGTTTTACCACTGGGGGGGCGCCAGTGGAAACTTTCGCACTGGGCGCCACAAGGTGTAGAACCGGCCCTGGCCCCATGTAACAAAACTCCTAGTTCCAGCCCTGCCCTAAGTGTGACACAAGGGGATCCGGTCTGAAGATCGACAGTATCTAGGTCGACAATGTTTAGGCCGACCACTATAGGTCGACAGTCACTAGGTCGACATGGATGGAAGGTCGACAGGGTTTCTAGGTCGACATGTGCTAGGTCGACAGGTCTAAAGGTCGACATGAGTTTTTTTAAAAAATATATATATATTTTTTTAATTTTTTCATACTTAACGATCCACGTGGACTACGATTGGAACGGTAATCTGTGCCGAGCAAAGCGGTAGCGGAGCGAAGGCACCATGCCCGAAGCATGGCGAGCGAAGCGAGTCATGCGAGGGGATGCGGTGCACTAATTTGGGATCCCGGTCACTCTACGAAGAAAACGACACAAAAAAAAAATCCTCATGTCGATCTTTAGACCTGTCGACCTAGCACATGTCGACCTAGAAATAGAAACCCTGTCGACCTTCCATCCATGTCGACCTAGTGACTGTCGACCTACAGTGGTCGACCTAAACATTGTCGACCTAGATACTGTCGATTTGATGAACCACACCCGACACAAGGCCCAGTTACCACACAGCAGCGGATCATACTCCCTTTTATGTAAGCTTTTCCTTGTGTTAATTGTCAAATATTCCAAAGGATGATCTCAGTTCAGATTGTTATCAACAGAGCTGAAAACCTATTTAGGAAGACATGGGGGAATACTTAATAACGGCGGAGCAGTCAGAAGAAGCGCGATTCGGCAGCAGCTTTAAATCAGCAATAATTCAAAATGCAAGACGACTTTTGCCATTTAAATTATTGCCAATTTTAATCTACAGCCAAGGTCTCCGGAATCGCGCTTCTTCTGGAAATGCAGACTATTAGGGAACCCCCATATTCTCCAGAATTGTAAAGTGTAACGGAATTTGCTGCGCTACATAAGAAACTGTTAATAAATACTACATCATAATTGTGTGTCCAAACTACCAGACTGATTCACATGCAAGATCTGTGACGTAACCTAGTTTATACTGTAGATACAGGGGGCTGGTTTACCCCCTGACCATGTGCGTGTATTGGAACTATATTTAATTAGCTGTGAGCAGGGGCGGATTGGGAACAAAAAGCGGCCCTGGAAAAAATTGTACTTGTGGCCCCACATGGGCAGCACCAGAGGTGTAAGGTCTAGCCATGGGCCATGCCCGCAGCTCCCTCCCCCCAAGACTTTCCAGATAGTGGGCATGTCCAGCATTAAGGGGGAAGTTAAAAAGAAATAAACTTATATGTTATGAGCACATAATATGATACACCTTCAGAATTTAGGAAACTATATCATTCTTTAGAAAGATATATTTTCTTGCTTATTACACCAACCGTATCCCAATCACTATTCACTCAATCTTATATGTCAGCCAAGCAGGCAGACAGAGCATACACTAGATCATCTGCAATCACAGGATAAGTGGCAAAGTCATTTTCATATATGCAAATTATTTTACATCTTATTCATTATGTCTATAAAAAGGACCACATGTCCTCAAACAAAACAGGCCCCACGGGTGCGTCGGCCCACCGGGAATCTTCCCTGTAAACCCTATGGCCAATCCGCCTCTGGCTGTGAGACCCCATGTAATGTACGTTATCTTCATCAACTAGAGGTAGGCTATGTGTAACCTCTAAGGGCCTCATTCAGAGATCTCCGGTTGTTAGAGACCGGTGCATGTACCTGACTCCCTGCGAGATTGCGCACATTACCCCCTTGACATGCTGCAGCTCTTGTTGGGCAAGCTACGGGGATATTATATATGCGTGCCAGGCCAGGGTTTGTGTCTTTGGTTGCAGACTCCCAACCGCGGCTGAGCAGTTCCGCCAGCTATTCTGAGTCGGCTGATGGTTGTGATGATGATCCGTTGTGGTGTCTTCAGACACAGCGCTCGGACCACAGATCCTCAAAGGAAGCACCCTATAGACGCATCTTGCAGCGTGATCATATTCCTACGACTGTGCAATACCGTAGAACTATGGGGAAGAGTTAACAATGGGGGTCATTCCGAGTTGATCGCTCGCTAGCTGTTTTTAGCAGCTGTGCAAATTCTAAGCCGCCGCCCACTGGGAGAAGCTTAGCAGAAGTGCAAACGAAAGGATCGCAGAGCGGCTACAAAAAAAATTTGTGCAGTTTTAGAGTAGCTTCAGACCTACTCAGCGCTTGCGATCACTTAAGACTGTTCAGTTCCTGTTTTGACGTCACAAACACGCCCTGCGTTCGCCCAGCCACGCCTGTGTTTTTCCTGGCACGCCTGCCTTTTTCCGCACACTACCTGAAAACGGTCAGTTGACACCCAGAAACACCCTCTTCCTGTCAATCACTCTGTGGCCAGCAGTGCGACTGAAAAGCTTCGCTAGACCCTGTGTGAAACTACATCGCCTGTTGTGAAAGTACGTTGCACATGCGCATTGCGCCGCATACGCATGTGCAGAAGTGCAGTTTTTTTGCATCGGAATGACCCCCAATGAGTAATATTCTTGTTATCACTCGTTACGAATGTTAAAGGGTGCTCCGGCCAATCAGCTCCTGTCATGTATATGTCATTTACCATTTGTAATGACTGATAATAAGAATATCTGCCCCTATGAACCAGGCACTATACCTGTAATTGAGAATACTATGCTTTCAGGACATTCTATTGTGGTGAAGAAATGTTATCCTGCTCCAACAAGATACCTGCTTCATATCCTGTGACCAACAGATGCAGTAAGTGCAAATACTGATCCACTTTCCGGGTATTCTCACTAGTGAACAGCGTCCCTGGGCAGTGGCGTAAGTTCTTCCCAGTTGCCCGGAGGCAAGATAAATATTGGTGCCCCCGCCCCTATATATATAGATAAATATATGTAATAGGTTGTGGTTTCTAATCCTGGGTATGACACTTGTATAATAAAAGGGTGTGATTTGTAAGGTGCAGGGACCAGTGAGGAAGTCGGCCACTGAAGAGATAGCAGCAGCTATCAATTAACTTAATTCAATGGTGTCACAGAATGGGAGGAGAGGTGCCCCCCTTCAGAGCAGGAGCCCGGCGGCAGATGACTCCGTTGCCTCCCAGAGTTCTGCCTCTGTCCCTGGGCCTTCCCTATACTCACTACCAAAGAGTTCCTGACCCAGAGTAAGCAATCAGTGGGGATACGTCATCATTATACAGGCAAGAAGTTCCAATCGGGTTGGGAGCGGGGTGTATTTGGACTCTACACCGTAGAGGCTGAGACTTGTAGTGCCGCGTTAAACAGGAAAAATACAGATACACACTCTAAGCACTAGGAACACTGAAAAACAAACCAGAACAATTATATTGAACTTTACACCTTAACATGGAGTAAAATTGAGGTTCTTAGCATAATTTTGGGCCACAAATCTGGGCCTACCTAGAGTACCGTGGCCAGATGACCTCATCAGATGGGTCCTTAACATTCCTAAGGTTCAAGTTCAGAGCCCCGTTCTAATTACCACTTCTAATTACCAGTGTAGAAAGCTAGTGGTGATGAAGGGATCTATTCATGAAGCACTGAAGAGAGTGGAGGAGTGAGCCAGTGGAGAAATTGCCCATGGCAACCAATAAGCACTGAAATTTCAAATTTGCATTCTATAAAATTATACAGAGCAACTGATTGGTTGCCATGGGCAACTTCTCTACCGGCTCACTTCTCCATTCTTTTCAGTGCTTAGTACATCTCCTACATTACGGTGTCCTCTCCTGCAGAAGCTTGGCACTTCAGGGGTCAGGGACAGACTGGCAATCACCAGGCCCCACCCCAAAATTGTTGTGATTCGTGAGTTGTGGGGCAGGGTCGTCACCTTCTATGCAGATTCCCTGTATAATTCCTCAAGTATGATCCAGGATGAAACGGCAGAGGGGCAGTCAGTAATGCGGGCAGCCTGGACGGTGAGAGCTGTGGGATGAAAGGTAAATTTAGCTATCGTCTGCATGGTAATAATGATGATATCCAAAGTAGTTTATACATTATAAAAGAGAAGTGTTATAGATACAGAAGCGAGCGATATAGAGTTTTATTCACACAAATAAATGAAGCTTAGTGTTAGTGTTCACACATTGTATGAATTAGATGTAAAAAAATACATTCCCTGTGTAATCCTTATATCATAAATCTTCCGCTGTATCCTCCTGTAATCCGCTTCTTACAATCAACCCTCTGCCAATAAAATAAACATACATTATCTAAGACGTGTGGCCACTTGTGTTAGTGCTTTATACAGTATATTACTTATTATTATACATTCATATAATGGGTGAAAGGTACAAGCGGTGACACATAGAGACAGGGCCGGCAACAAAAATCTTGGGCCCCATACTGTGATATCTCTGGGGCCCCCTCAGATTATATATATATATATATATATATATATATATATATACAGAGAGAGAGAGAGAGAGAATCCAGGTGCTGAACTTACTACTCGCGCACACCAGGATCAACAGATTGACGTCATTGCGTCTGGTGTCCGTAAGCCACGCCCAACCCTTTTCGTCACAGACTTCGTCAGGGGGTATATCTATCTATCTATATGAATGCGCAATGGAATTTGCTGCACTAAGAACCTGTTAATAAATATTTATGTTTATGCAAATATATAAATCTGTATATCTCTCCTTCCTCCCACACACCCCACAATCTGTCTTTCCCTAATAACTCCATGCTGAATTCCCAGCTCCCCCGCCCCATCCCAAAGCCCTGTATCCCCTCACCAATCCACTTTTACCCCGGGGAGAGACTCACCTGCGCTGCACTGCCCAGTACCCAGATCCAAACACTGCACAGCAGGAACCATGCGCCCCTCACACCCCACCAGAAGAGGCCGGCATAGGACACAGGAATCCTGGCCAGCAGAGATGCTGCCATGTCCCATAACTGCCTGCAGAGCTGGACCAGGAAGAGCGGGCGCACACTCACACCGCACAGTCACTGAGTGTGAGAGCCTCCTGTCACTCTGAGGCTGCACCCACACCGCCTACAGCTCGCTGTCCTATTTGGACAAGACGGCTCACATCCCTGCCGTGCATTAAGTGGCATATCATTGAGGCCCCTCTGATCCTTGGGGCCTGGTACAGGTGTCCCCTTTGACCCCCCCTGTTGCCGGCCCTGCATAGAGGGGTAATGGTGTCTCTTGGGTGGCCAGAAGGTGATGCTTTCGTGTTGAGTTTGCCAGGCACCCAAATGAAGGATATATCCGAGTGGTGCTGACTCTGCATTATATGGGGCCTTATGCTTCTGGTCTTTATTTACAGAGTTTTCCCATCCCTAGGGTCTAGTGGTTCCCAAACGTTCTAGAATCACAACACCCCAGAGCGTCAGTATTGTTCATGGCACCCCTAGGCCAAAAGTTTCTTATTGAGAAATTCAGAAAACAATATTAAATGAAGTTTATTGCACTTATACAGTATGTCATACATATGTTCAGCTGTGTGGTGATGGATAGGGTGCACATACCTCCCAACTGTCCCCATTTTGCCAGGACAGTCACAATTTTTAGGCACTGTCCCACCCGTGGGCTGCAGTGTCCCGCGGAGGGGGGGGGGGGGGGGTCAGTTGAGAGGACCCCTGTCACTCACTGCTCTGTGGTGACTAGATGCTGGGCACATGCGCAAAGCATCTATTCACCACAGAGAGGGAGAGGAGCCATGGCCTCCCAGAATGTTGGGCATGCACCCACAGTGACAAAAAAACGGAGGCATGGCTTGTGATAGCGGCATTCCCATGAAGCCACACCCCCTTTTTCAAGGCCAGGCTCCTTTTTAGGCACACACAGGACTCCCGATTTCCACATCAAATATGTGTTGTGCTTCCCTTTGTCCACATAGTTTATGACTGGACGCCATCAGCACTGGTTGTGCCTATCACATAAATATATAAATCATTTTATTTGGCCCTAGACCACCAACCAGTGTCACCCCTGCAAGTGTCCCGCAGCACCCAGGGTGCCATGGCAACCAGTTCGGGAACAACTGGTCTAGTGCGTCAGTGCGACATCTGTTGGTGGACTGAGGGTACTGCAAGTTGAACGCAGTAGTTTAACTTGAAAAACCGCTTTGCAGAAACCCAGCTACTGTATGCAATATATAGTTTTTCCATGAAGCGTCCTGGAATGTTCCATTAATAGATGACACCTGGTGATTGGTAGCATTTAACACACCAGTATTATTAGTGAAGAGATTTGGTCACATATTGGGGGGTCATTCCGAGTTGATCGCACGCTGGCGATTTTCGCTGCGCTGTGATCATGTCTCTACTGCGCGTGCGTATGCACCGCAATGTGCACGCGCATTGTATGGGTACAATGCGGATCGTATCTGAGCGTTGGATTTGACGAAGAATCCATACGCACAGCCGATCGCAAAGAGATTGACAGAAAGGGCGTTTATGGGTGTCAACTGACAGTTTTCTGGGAGTGGTAGGGAAAATGCAGGCGTGTCCAGGCGTTTGGAGGGCGGGTGTCTGACGTCAATTCCGGCACCAAAAAGACTGAAGTGATCTCAGCGGCTGAGTGAGTTCAGAGCTACTCTGAAACTGCACAAAATGTTTTTGCAGAGCTCGGCTGCACAGGTGTTCGCACACTTGCAAAGCGAAAATACACTCCCCCGTGGGCGACGACTATGCGTTTGCACGGCTGCAAAAAGTAGCTAGCGAGCGATCAACTCGGAGTGAGGGCCATTGTGTAGAGATGAGCGGGTTTGGTTCTTGGAGAACCGAACCCTACCGGACTTCACGCTCCGAGCCCGGATCCTAGTCAGGCTCAGGTTTTACCCACCTGACTCAGAAACCAGAACGAGGTAAAATATCATCATCCCGCTGTCGGAATCTTGCGGGGTTTGGATTCCATATAAGGAGCCGCACGTCCCGCCATTTTCACTCCGGCATTGGAGAGTGTAGAGAGAGGACGTGTCTCCGTCCTCAGTGTCCTCAGTGGTGGTGTCTTGTGCTGCATTTGTCCAGTCACAGTGGTGGTGTCCTCTGCTGCCATATGTCCAGTGCTGCTGTATAGGGTGCTGTATTGTGCTGCATCAGTTCAGTGGTGCTGTGTTGTGCTGCATCAGTCCAGTGGTGCTGTGTTGTGCTGCATCAGTCCAGTGGTGGGGTGTTGTGCTGCATCAGTCCAGTCACAGTGGTGGTGTCCTCTGCTGCCATATGTCCAGTGCTGCTGTATAAGTCCAGTCCAGTGGTGCTGTGTTGTGCTGCATCAGACCAGTGGTAGTGTCCTGGCCATCAGTCATTCCAGTGACCAGTAACAGTGGTATACGCTGCTGCTATATGTCCACTGCTGCTGTATAATAATAACAACAAATCCCTTAGAGTGTAGCAAAGACGAAAATAAAATCTTCTCCCTTTTGCGCTCAGCCCAGGTGCAAGCAGGCGGTCGGCAGAGATGGAGAGAGCACCCACTCTCAAGGATAAGTACTGAATTTGAAATTATACCAGCCTCTTGCGCGTCCATGAACTTATATATCAGTTGAGTCCCGCGTACACATAACAGTTTCTTTCACTTTTCTTATTATAGTCATCACAACGAAAGTGAACTCCAACCGAACATCAACTTACATTCATTTTCTGTCACGAGTGCTCATAAAGGTTTCTTTCACTTTATCCGGGGATTGGATTTCCTCACGAATGGTTTCGAAAAAAATTTTATTGCTTAAAAAAAGCCTGGATTAAAACAATAATATTCCAGGACATAAGACACAATAATAGAAAATGCCAGCAAATATATTAATCAGTGCTCTAGCATCAGATGGGTTCCTAGCAAAGAGACGGATTTTGGTAACCCTCTGCAGCGGTTAGTTACCTCACTCGTCTACCTATCTGGTTCCCAGTGAGTTGTCCAGAGCAATGGCAGCACAAGTGATCCACAGCAGAACGGCACAAAGCAACTTATGCCATATGTCCAGTAGAGATGAGCGGGTTCGGTTTCTTTGAATCCGAACCCGCACGAACTTCACTTTTTTTTTCACGGGTCCGAGCGACTCGGATCTTCCCGCCTTGCTCGGTTAACCCGAGCGCGCCCGAACGTCATCATGACGCTGTCGGATTCTCGCGAGACTCGGATTCTATATAAGGAGCCGCGCGTCGCCGCCATTTTCACACGTGCATTGAGATTGATAGGGAGAGGACGTGGCTGGCGTCCTCTCCATTAGAATAGATTAGAAGAGAGAGAGAGAGAGAGAGATTGTGCAGACAGAGTTTACCACAGTGACCAGTGCAGTTGTTGTTAAGTTAACTTTTATTTAATATATCCGTTCTCTGCTATATCCGTTCTCTGCCTGAAAAAAACGATACACAGCAGTCACACAGTGTGACTCAGTCTGTGTGCACTCAGCTCAGCCCAGTGTGCTGCACATCAATGTATAAAAGCTTATAATAATTGTGGGGGAGACTGGGGAGCACTGCAGGTTGTTATAGCAGGAGCCAGGAGTACATAATATTATATTAATTTAAAATTAAACAGTGCACACTTTTGCTGCAGGAGTGCCACTGCCAGTGTGACTAGTGGTGACCAGTGCCTGACCACCAGTATAGTAGTATATTGTTGTATACTATCTCTTTATCAACCAGTCTATATTAGCAGCAGACACAGTACAGTGCGGTAGTTCACGGCTGTGGCTACCTCTGTGTCGGCAGTCGGCACTCGGCAGGCAGTCCGTCCATCCATAATTGTATAATTATATACCACCTAACCGTGGTATTTTTTTTTCTTTCTTTATACCGTCGTCATAGTCATACTAGTTGTTACGAGTATACTACTATCTCTTTATCAACCAGTGTACAGTGCGGTAGTTCACGGCTGTGGCTACCTCTGTGTCGGCAGTCGGCAGGCAGTCCGTCCATCCATAATTGTATTATTATAATATATACCACCTAACCGTGGTTTTTTTTTCATTCTTTATACCGTCATAGTGTCATACTAGTTGTTACGAGTATACTACTATCTCTTTATCAACCAGTGTACAGTGCGGTAGTTCACGGCTGTGGCTACCTCTGTGTCGGCAGTCGGCAGGCAGTCCGTCCATCCATAATTGTATTATAATATATACCACCTAACCGTGGTTTTTTTTTCATTCTTTATACCGTCATAGTGTCATACTAGTTGTTACGAGTATACTACTATCTCTTTATCAACCAGTGTACAGTGCGGTAGTTCACGGCTGTGGCTACCTCTGTGTCGGCAGTCGGCAGGCAGTCCGTCCATCCATAATTGTATTATAATATATACCACCTAACCGTGGTTTTTTTTTCATTCTTTATACCGTCATAGTCAGTCATACTAGTTGTTACGAGTATACTACTATCTCTTTATCAACCAGTGTACAGTGCGGTAGTTCACGGCTGTGGCTACCTCTGTGTCGGCACTCGCCAGGCAGTCCGTCCATCCATAATTGTATTATAATATATACCACCTAACCGTGGTTTTTTTTTCATTCTTTATACCGTCATAGTGTCATACTAGTTGTTACGAGTATACTACTATCTCTTTATCAACCAGTGTACAGTGCGGTAGTTCACGGCTGTGGCTACCTCTGTGTCGGCAGTCGGCAGGCAGTCCGTCCATCCATAATTGTATTATAATATATACCACCTAACCGTGGTTTTTTTTTCATTCTTTATACCGTCATAGTGTCATACTAGTTGTTACGAGTATACTACTATCTCTTTATCAACCAGTGTACAGTGCGGTAGTTCACGGCTGTGGCTACCTCTGTGTCGGCAGTCGGCAGGCAGTCCGTCCATCCATAATTGTATTATAATATATACCACCTAACCGTGGTTTTTTTTTCATTCTTTATACCGTCATAGTCAGTCATACTAGTTGTTACGAGTATACTACTATCTCTTTATCAACCAGTGTACAGTGCGGTAGTTCACGGCTGTGGCTACCTCTGTGTCGGAACTCGGCAGGCAGTCCGTCCATCCATAATTGTATTACAATATATACCACCTAACCGTGGTTTTTTTTTCATTCTTTATACCGTCATAGTCAGTCATACTAGTTGTTACGAGTATACTACTATCTCTTTATCAACCAGTGTACAGTGCGGTAGTTCACGGCTGTGGCTACCTCTGTGTCGGAACTCGGCAGGCAGTCCGTCCATCCATAATTGTATTACAATATATACCACCTAACCGTGGTTTTTTTTTCATTCTTTATACCGTCATAGTCAGTCATACTAGTTGTTACGAGTATACTACTATCTCTTTATCAACCAGTGTACAGTGCGGTAGTTCACGGCTGTGGCTACCTCTGTGTCGGAACTCGGCAGGCAGTCCGTCCATCCATAATTGTATTATTATAATATATACCACCTAACCGTGGTTTTTTTTTCATTCTTTATACCGTCATAGTGTCATACTAGTTGTTACGAGTATACTACTATCTCTTTATCAACCAGTGTACAGTGCGGTAGTTCACGGCTGTGGCTACCTCTGTGTCGGCAGTCGGCAGGCAGTCCGTCCATCCATAATTGTATTATAATATATACCACCTAACCGTGGTTTTTTTTTTTCATTCTTTATACCGTCATAGTCAGTCATACTAGTTGTTACGAGTATACTACTATCTCTTTATCAACCAGTGTACAGTGCGGTAGTTCACGGCTGTGGCTACCTCTGTGTCGGAACTCGGCAGGCAGTCCGTCCATCCATAATTGTATTACAATATATACCACCTAACCGTGTTTTTTTTTTCATTCTTTATACCGTCATAGTCAGTCATACTAGTTGTTACGAGTATACTACTATCTCTTTATCAACCAGTGTACAGTGCGGTAGTTCACGGCTGTGGCTACCTCTGTGTCGGCACTCGGCAGGCAGTCCGTCCATCCATAATTGTATTACAATATATACCACCTAACCGTGGTTTTTTTATACCACCTAACCGTGGCAGTCCGTCCATAATTGTATACTAGTATCCAATCCATCCATCTCCATTGTTTACCTGAGGTGCCTTTTAGTTCTGCCTATAAAATATGGAGAACAAAAAAGTTGAGGTTCCAAAATTAGGGAAAGATCAAGATCCACTTCCACCTCGTGCTGAAGCTGCTGCCACTAGTCATGGCCGAGACGATGAAATGCCAGCAACGTCGTCTGCCAAGGCCGATGCCCAATGTCATAGTACAGAGCATGTCAAATCCAAAACACCAAATATCAGAAAAAAAAGGACTCCAAAACCTAAAATAAAATTGTCGGAGGAGAAGCGTAAACTTGCCAATATGCCATTTACCACACGGAGTGGCAAGGAACGGCTGAGGCCCTGGCCTATGTTCATGGCTAGTGGTTCAGCTTCACATGAGGATGGAAGCACTCAGCCTCTCGCTAGAAAACTGAAAAGACTCAAGCTGGCAAAAGCACCGCAAAGAACTGTGCGTTCTTTGAAATCCCAAATCCACAAGGAGAGTCCAATTGTGTCGGTTGCGATGCCTGACCTTCCCAACACTGGACGTGAAGAGCATGCGCCTTCCACTATTTGCATGCCCCCTGCAAGTGCTGGAAGGAGCACCCGCAGTCCAGTTCCTGATAGTCAGATTGAAGATGTCAGTGTTGAAGTACACCAGGATGAGGAGGATATGGGTGTTGCTGGCGCTGGGGAGGAAATTGACCAGAAGGATTCTGATGGTGAGGTGGTTTGTTTAAGTCAGGCACCCGGGGAGACACCTGTTGTCCGTGGGAGGAATATGGCCGTTGACATGCCAGGTGAAAATACCAAAAAAATCAGCTCTTCGGTGTGGAGGTATTTCACCAGAAATGCGGACAACAGGTGTCAAGCCGTGTGTTCCCTTTGTCAAGCTGTAATAAGTAGGGGTAAGGACGTTAACCACCTCGGAACATCCTCCCTTATACGTCACCTGCAGCGCATTCATAATAAGTCAGTGACAAGTTCAAAAACTTTGGGTGACAGCGGAAGCAGTCCACTGACCAGTAAATCCCTTCCTCTTGTAACCA
Source organism: Pseudophryne corroboree (assembly GCF_028390025.1). Lineage (NCBI taxonomy): Eukaryota > Metazoa > Chordata > Amphibia > Anura > Myobatrachidae > Pseudophryne > Pseudophryne corroboree. Next base: position 15,175,791 of record NC_086444.1, on the reverse strand, counting down.
AGCTCACGCAAACCACCCCACCAACTCCCTCAGTGTCAATTTCCTCCTTCCCCAGGAATGCCAATAGTCCTGCAGGCCATGTCACTGGCAAGTCTGACGAGTCCTCTCCTGCCTGGGATTCCTCCGATGCATCCTTGCGTGTAACGCCTACTGCTGCTGGCGCTGCTGTTGTTGCCGCTGGGAGTCGATGGTCATCCCAGAGGGGAAGTCGTAAGCCCACTTGTACTACTTCCAGTAAGCAATTGACTGTTCAACAGTCCTTTGCGAGGAAGATGAAATATCACAGCAGTCATCCTACTGCAAAGCGGATAACTGAGTACTTGACAACTATGTTGGTGTTAGACGTGCGTCCGGTATCCGCCGTTAGTTCACAGGGAACTAGACAATTTATTGAGGCAGTGTGCCCCCGTTACCAAATACCATCTAGGTTCCACTTCTCTAGGCAGGCGATACCGAGAATGTACACGGACGTCAGAAAAAGACTCACCAGTTGTCACAACTGAGGGCCTGAGCTGACGGGAGGCAGCCTCAGTTGTAGGGGCTGAGATGTACCGGAACCTGGGAGGTTGTATCAGACCCCTGGACATGTAAGTAACATGAATAATAACTGCCCGAAGGCGTGACCACGACAACTTAGATAAAAGTCAATGATGTTTATTATGACAACTCCGCATCACAGCAGCAATAAAAGAAAACGTAAAAGTCAGCAAAGAATAAATACAGTTCCTGAGTACTACAGCATGGCAGGAGCCACAGGGCACTGGTAGTGTGAGATAGTTCTTATGATCTTCTAGATGGAAAGTCCTTACCAGGCCCGGCTGTAGCAATGGAGATAACCCAGGATTGTACCAGCTGGTGTTCCAGGAAGAGCTGGGTTGCTGAAGGTAAAACAGCTGCTGTGGATACTGGCTGGAACCAGACTGTTGTTAGCACGGAGTGGATACTGGCTGGAACCAGTTAAATAATAAATGAACTTTGGGAGCGATGAAATGTGAACTGAAATGTAGAACTTGAGAGCGGAGAAATAATAATTCCGGTGGAGAGTGGTAAAGTGTAGAAAGGACACCGGCCCTTTAAGGGAAGCTGTATTCTGCTGGAAGCTGAGGCTGGAAGCAGGTAGTGTTGTAGCTGGAAACAGATGAATCCACAATGGATTGGAGAGTCAGGCTACACCGCAGGTGGAATGCTGGTGCGGGTCTCTATGGTGGAAGTCTTGAGACAGGAGCTGGAACCTGGAAGACAATCATAGAAGAGAGACAAACAGGAACTAGGTTTGACAACCAAAGCACTGACGTCTTCCTTGCTCAGGCACAGCTTACTTATACCTGCAGCAAGGAAGGGGTTGGCTAGGCAATTATGCAAATCAACAATACAAACAGCAGATTGGTGGAAATGATCAGATGACAGAATCCAAGATGGCTGCGCCCATGCAGACACTTGGAGGGAAGTTTGGTTTGTAATCCATGTGGTCTGGGAAACAGTAATGGCGGCGCCGGCCACCGGAGACAGGAGACGCCAGGCTGATAGATGCACATTTAACCACGCGGGCACAGCGGAGGCCGCGGCTGATGAAAACACCACTCTGACACTCTGCATGTGGAAACTCAGGAACAGCGGAATCTGGTCCTGGAACGCTGAGCCCGCCTTAGGAGGCATCTGAAGGGTAAGTAATGGCGTCCAGATACCCGGATCGTGACACCAGTGTCCTAAAAAATGCAGTTGTACCCAATGTCCACTTAACCACGGACATGTGGACAAGTGGAGCAGGGCAGGGTCAGGACTATATGACTGTGACAGCCCACTGGGTAGATGTATGGACTCCCGCCGCAAGAACAGCAGCGGCGGCACCAGTAGCAGCATCTCGCAAACGCCAACTCTTTCCTAGGCAGGCTACGCTTTGTATCACCGCTTTCCAGAATACGCACACAGCTGAAAACCTCTTACGGCAACTGAGGAAGATCATCGCGGAATGGCTTACCCCAATTGGACTCTCCTGTGGATTTGTGGCATCGGACAACGCCAGCAATATTGTGTGTGCATTAAATATGGGCAAATTCCAGCACGTCCCATGTTTTGCACATACCTTGAATTTGGTGGTGCAGAATTTTTTAAAAAACGACAGGGGCGTGCAAGAGATGCTGTCGGTGGCCAGAAAAATTGCGGGACACTTTCGGCGTACAGGCACCACGTACAGAAGACTGGAGCACCACCAAAAACTACTGAACCCGCCCTGCCATCATCTGAAGCAAGAAGTGGTAACGAGGTGGAATTCAACCCTCTATATGCTTCAGAGGTTGGAGGAGCAGCAAAAGGCCATTCAAGCCTATACAATTGAGCACGATATAGGAGATGGAATGCACCTGTCTCAAGTGCAGTGGAGAATGATTTCAACGTTGTGCAAGGTTCTGATGCCCTTTGAACTTGCCACACGTGAAGTCAGTTCAGACACTGCCAGCCTGAGTCAGGTCATTCCCCTCATCAGGCTTTTGCAGAAGAAGCTGGAGGCATTGAAGAAGGAGCTAACACGGAGCGATTCCGCTAGGCATGTGGGACTTGTGGATGCAGCCCTTAATTCGCTTAACAAGGATTCACGGGTGGTCAATCTGTTGAAATCAGAGCACTACATTTTGGCCACCGTGCTCGATCCTAGATTTAAAGCCTACCTTGGATCTCTCTTTCCGGCAGACACAGGTCTGCTGGGGTTGAAAGACCTGCTGGTGACAAAATTGTCAAGTCAAGCGGAACGCGACCTGTCAACATCTCCTCCTTCACATTCTCCCGCAACTGGGGGTGCGAGGAAAAGGCTCAGAATTCCGAGCCCACCCGCTGGCGGTGATGCAGGGCAGTCTGGAGCGACTGCTGATGCTGACATCTGGTCCGGACTGAAGGACCTGACAACGATTACGGACATGTCGTCTACTGTCACTGCATATGATTCTCTCAACATTGATAGAATGGTGGAGGATTATATGAGTGACCGCATCCAAGTAGGCACGTCACACAGTCCGTACTTATACTGGCAGGAAAAAGAGGCAATTTGGAGGCCCTTGCACAAACTGGCTTTATTCTACCTAAGTTGCCCTCCCACAAGTGTGTACTCCGAAAGAGTGTTTAGTGCCGCCGCTCACCTTGTCAGCAATCGGCGTACGAGGTTACATCCAGAAAATGTGGAGAAGATGATGTTCATTAAAATGAATTATAATCAATTCCTCCGCGGAGACATTGACCAGCAGCAATTGCCTCCACAAAGTACACAGGGAGCTGAGATGGTGGATTCCAGTGGGGACGAATTGATAATCTGTGAGGAGGGGGATGTACACGGTGATATATCGGAGGGTGAAGATGAGGTGGACATCTTGCCTCTGTAGAGCCAGTTTGTGCAAGGAGAGATTAATTGCTTCTTTTTTGGGGGGGGTCCAAACCAACCCGTCATATCAGTCACAGTCGTGTGGCAGACCCTGTCACTGAAATGATGGGTTGGTTAAAGTGTGCATGTCCTGTTTTGTTTATACAACATAAGGGTGGGTGGGAGGGCCCAAGGATAATTCCATCTTGCACCTCTTTTTTCTTTTCTTTTTCTTTGCATCATGTGCTGATTGGGGAGGGTTTTTTGGAAGGGACATCCTGCGTGACACTGCAGTGCCACTCCTAGATGGGCCCGGTGTTTGTGTCGGCCACTAGGGTCGCTAATCTTACTCACACAGCTACCTCATTGCGCCTCTTTTTTTCTTTGCGTCATGTGCTGTTTGGGGAGGGTTTTTTGGAAGGGACATCCTGCGTGACACTGCAGTGCCACTCCTAGATGGGCCCGGTGTTTGTGTCGGCCACTAGGGTCGCTAATCTTACTCACACAGTCAGCTACCTCATTGCGCCTCTTTTTTTCTTTGCGTCATGTGCTGTTTGGGGAGGGTTTTTTGGAAGGGCCATCCTGCGTGACACTGCAGTGCCACTCCTAGATGGGCCCGGTGTTTGTGTCGGCCACTAGGGTCGCTAATCTTACTCACACAGCTACCTCATTGCGCCTCTTTTTTTCTTTGCGTCATGTGCTGTTTGGGGAGGGTTTTTTGGAAGGGCCATCCTGCGTGACACTGCAGTGCCACTCCTAGATGGGCCCGGTGTTTGTGTCGGCCACTAGGGTCGCTAATCTTACTCACACAGCTACCTCATTGCGCCTCTTTTTTTCTTTGCGTCATGTGCTGTTTGGGGAGGGTTTTTTGGAAGGGACATCCTGCGTGACACTGCAGTGCCACTCCTAGATGGGCCCGGTGTTTGTGTCGGCCACTAGGGTCGCTTATCTTACTCACACAGCGACCTCGGTGCAAATTTTAGGACTAAAAATAATATTGTGAGGTGTGAGGTATTCAGAATAGACTGAAAATGAGTGTAAATTATGGTTTTTGAGGTTAATAATACTTTGGGATCAAAATGACCCCCAAATTCTATGATTTAAGCTGTTTTTTAGTGTTTTTGGAAAAAAACACCCGAATCCAAAACACACCCGAATCCGACAAAAATAATTCGGTGAGGTTTTGCCAAAACGCGTTCGAACCCAAAACACGGCCGCGGAACCGAACCCAAAACCAAAACACAAAACCCGAAAAATTTCAGGCGCTCATCTCTAATGTCCAGTGCTGCTGTATAATAATAACAAGTCCCTTACAGTGTTGCTGTGTTGTCCTTCATCAGACCAGTGGTATTGTCCTGTGCATCAGCCATCAGTCATTCCAGTGACCAGTGACCAGTCACAGTGGTATACGCTGCTGCCATATGTCCAGTGCTCCTGTGCTGCATATTGTGTTATATAACTCCAGAAAAATAATGGAGAACAAAAATTTGGAGGATAAATGAGGGAAAGATCAAGAACCACTTCCTCCTAGTGCTGAAGCTGCTGCCACTAGTCATGACATAGATGATGAAATGTGATAGTAGAGGGCATGTAAAATCCAAAAATGCCATTTACGACACGGAGTGGTAAGGAACGGCTGAGGCCCTGGCCTATGTTCATGACTAGTGGTTCAGCTTCACATGAGGATGGAAGCACTCATCCTCTCGCTAGAAAAATGAAAAGAGTTAAGCTGGAAAGAGCACAGAAAAGAACTGTGCGTTCTGAGATGGTATCACAAATCCCCATGGAGAGTCCAAGTGTGTCGGCGGTTGCGATGCCTGACCTTCCCAACACTGGACGGGAAGAGGTTGCGCCTTCCACCATTTGCACGCCCCCTGTAAGTGCTGGAAGGAGCACCCGCAGTCCAGTTCCTGATAGTCAGATTGAAGATGTCACTGTTGAAGTACACCAGGATGAGGATATGGGTGTTTCTGGCGCTGAGGAGGAAGTTGACGATGAGGATTCTGATGGTGAGGTGGTTTGTTTAAGTCAGGCACCGGGGGAGACACCTGTTGTCTGTGGTTGAAGAAGCCCATTATGATGCCTGGGCAAAATACCAAAAAAGCCACCTCTTCGGTGTGGAATTATTTCTCCACAAATCCGAACAACAGGTGTCAAGCCGTGTGTTGCCTCTGTCAATCTGTAATAAGTAGGGGTAAGGATGTTAACCAACTAGGAACATCCTCCCTTATACGTCACCTGCAGCGCATTCATCAGTAGTCAGTGACAAGTTCAGAAACTTTGGGTAAGAGCGTAAGCAGTCCACTGACACCTAAATCCCTTCTTCCTCTTGTACCCAAGCTCCTGCAAGCCACACCACCAACTCCCTCAACGTCAACTTCCTCCTCAGTCAGGAACGTCAGTAGTCCTGGAGGCCATGTCACTGGCAAGACTGAGGAGTCCTTTCCTAACCGGGATTCCTCCGGAGGATCCTTGAGTGGTACGCCTGCTGTTGCTGCCGCTGTTGTTGTTGCTGCTGGGGGTCAATTGTCATCCCAGAGGGGAAGTCGGAAGACCACTTGTACTACTTCCACCAAGCAATTGACTGTCCAACAGTCCTCTGTGAGGAAGATGAAATATCACAGCAGTCATCCTGTTGCAAAGCGGATAAGTGAGGCCTTGACAGCTATGTTGGTGTTAGACGTGCGTCCGGTATCCGCCATTAGTGCTGTGGGATTTAGACAATTGATGGAGATAGTGTGTCCCCGGTACCGAATCCCATCTAGGTTCCAGTTCACAAGGCAGGCGATACCGAGAAGGTACAGAGACGTCATAAAAGTGTCACCAGTGTCCTAAAATATGCGGTTGTGTCCACTTTACCACGGACATGTGGACAAGTGGAGCAGGGCAGACTCAGGACTATATGACTGTGACAGCCCACTGGGTAGATGTATGGCCTCCCGCAGCAAGAACAGCAGCGGCGGCACCAGTAGCAGCATCTCGCAAACGCCAACTCGTTCCTAGGCAGGCTACGCTTTGTATCACCGCTTTCCATAAGAGGCACACAGCTGACAACCTCTTACGGAAACTGAGGAACATCATCGCGCATTGGCTTACCCCACTTAGACTCTCCTGTGGATTTGTATAATTACAGTGATTTTGCAGTATAATTCCAGTGAGGTGGATGTATAATTCCAGCTGGAACTGTTTGTGTCACTTGGCTTAGTCATACAGCTACCTCATTGCACCTCTTCGACATCTTTGCATGAGGTGCTGTTTGGGGACTAGTTTTTGAAAAGTGCCATCCTGTGTGATACTGCCATATGAGTCCAGGGGTACTGCTGTATTAGTCCTGGGGTACTGCCGTATAAGTCCACCAATTGCAGATTTTTTGAAAAATGACAGGGGCGTGCTGGAGATGCTGTCAGTGGACCGAACAATTGCAACCCACTCTCGACATTCAGCCACTGCCTGACACTACTAGATGGTCCAGGTGGTTGTGTCACTTAGCTTAGTCATACAGCAACCTCGGTGCACCTCTTTTTCTTCTTTGCATCATGTGCTGTTTGAGGCCTTTTTTTGCATATCTGCCCTCCTGTCTGCCACTGCAGTGCCACTCCTAGATGGGCCAATAGTTTGTGTCGCTTGGCTTAGTCATACTGCTACCTCATTGCTACCTCTTTTACATCTTTGCATCATGTGCTGTTTGAGACCTAGTTTTTGAAAAGTGCCGTCCTGTCTGCCACTGCAGTGCCACTCCTAGATGGGCCAGGTGTTTGTGCCGCACACTTGTGTCGCTTAGCTTAGTCATACAGCCACCTCAGTGCAACCTTTTGGCCTAAAAACAATTGTGAGGTGTGAGGTGTTCAGAATAGACTGGAAATGAGTGGAAATGAATGTTATTGATGTTAATAATACCGTATGATCAAATTACCATCAGATTCTGTGATTTTAGCGTTTTTATGGTTTTTTCAAAAATCATCCAGTTCCAAAATCAAAACACGAAAAGTGCCAGCCGCACATCTCTAATATTGTGGTGTTTGGCCAATAGTGATCCTGTATTCTGAGTTCTAGGATCATCTTCCTCCATTAGTGCTATTGTTGGTGCAAACAAAGTGCTGCTACTTAGGTTCCATTACTAGTTTAATGCAAAATGCTACAAATAATCTGTTATATATAGTGATCTGGTACTGTAGGGTCTTTCCTGCTCGTCGACCTAGCACCGAGCGTATCACGTCTCTCATTACTAGGAAACATCACTGTTAGTTACAAGGATTCTGTCTGGTGGGGACGGGCGGCAGCTGAGTTGCTGAGATTTCCGGTACAGCTAGTGGCACATAAATTATAATGCAGAATTCACACATCAGAAACCATTCTGGACAAAGCAATAACGGTATAATAATGGAATCCAAAATAAGCATTAGAGCGCCAAGCGTTCCCAGCTGCATCGTATAAATATTGTTCAGTGCGTATAACAGCTGTATATTACTTCCAATTCCAGCCCGTTTGGTCCCAGCAAGGACCATTAAACACTAACAAAATGCCGTGTCCAAATTTCTACACAGAAATAAGAAAAACGATCACAGGCCTCAATCACAGAGGAACAAATGCGTATGGCAAACTCTGCACCTAAATATACCTGCAGTAATGCTCCAGAACTCTGCACCTTAATATACCTGCAGTAATGCTCCAGAACTCTGCACCTTAATATACCTGCAGTAATGCTCCAGATCTCTGCACCTAAATATACCTGCAGTAATGCTCCAGAACTCTGCACCTAAATATACCTGCAGTAATGCTCCAGAAATCTGCACCTTAATATACCTGCAGTAATGCTCCAGAACTCTGCACCTAGATATACCTGCAGTAATGCTCCAGAACTCTGCACCTTAATATACCTGCAGTAATGCTCCAGAACTCTACACCTTAATATACCTGCAGTAATGTTCCATAACTCTGCACCTAAATATACCTGCAGTAATGTTCCATAACTCTGCACCTAAATATACCTGCAGTAATGCTCCAGAACTCTGCACCTTAATATACCTGCAGTAATGCTCCAGAACTCTGCACCTTAATATACCTGCAGTAATGCTCCAGAAATCTGCACCTTAATATACCTGCAGTAATGCTCCAGAACTCTGCACCTAGATATACCTGCAGTAATGCTCCAGAAATCTGCACCTTAATATACCTGCAGTAATGCTCCAGAACTCTGCACCTAAATATACCTGCAGTAATGCTCCAGAAATCTGCACCTTAATATACCTGCAGTAATGCTCCAGAACTCTGCACCTAGATATACCTGCAGTAATGCTCCAGAACTCTACACCTTAATATACCTGCAGTAATGTTCCATAACTCTGCACCTAAATATACCTGCAGTAATGCTCCAGAACTCTGCACCTTAATATACCTGCAGTAATGTTCCATAACTCTGCACCTAAATATACCTGCAGTAATGTTCCATAACTCTGCACCTTAATATACCTGCAGTAATGCTCCAGAAATCTGCACCTTAATATACCTGCAGTAATGCTCCATTACTCTGCACCTTAATATACCTGCAGTAATGCTCCAGAACTCTGCACCTTAATATACCTGCAGTAATGCTCCAGAACTCTGCACCTTAATATACCTGCAGTAATGCTCCAGATCTCTGCACCTTAATATACCTGCAGTAATGCTCCAGAACTCTGCACCTTAATATACCTGCAGTAATGCTCCAGAACTCTGCACCTTAATATACCTGCAGTAATGCTCCAGAACTCTGCACCTTAATATACCTGCAGTAATGCTCCAGAACTCTGCACCTAAATATGGGGGTAATTCCAAGTGTATCGCAGCAGGAAATTTTTTAGCAGTTGGGCAAAACCATGTGCACTGCAGGGGGGCACTGGGCAGATATAACATTTGCAGAGAGAGTTAGAATTGGGTGGGTTATTTTGTTTCTGTGCAGGGTAAATACGGGCTGCTTTATATTTACACTGCAATTTAGATTGCAGACTTAACTCACCACACCCAAATCTAACTCTCTCTGCACATGTTATATCTGCCTCCCCTGCAGTGACAATGGTTTTGCCCAACTGCTAAAAAATTTCCTGCTGCGATCAACTTGGAATTACCCCCTATACCTGCAGTAATGCTCCATAACTCTGCACCTAAATATACCTGCAGTAATGTTCCAGAACTCTGCACCTTAATATACCTGCAGTAATGTTCCATAACTCTGCACCTAAATATACCTGCAGTAATGCTCCAGAAATCTGCACCTTGATATACCTGCAGTAATGTTCCATAACTCTGCACCTAAATATACCTGCAGTAATGCTCCAGAAATCTGCACCTTGATATACCTGCAGTAATGCTCCAGAACTCTGCACCTCAATATACCTGCAGTAATGTTCCAGAACTCTGCACCTTAATATACCTGCAGTAATGCTCCAGAACTCTGCACCTTAATATACCTGCAGTAATGCTCCAGAAATCTGCACCTTGATATACCTGCAGTAATGCTCCAGAACTCTGCACCTCAATATACCTGCAGTAATGTTCCAGAACTCTGCACCTTGATATACCTGCAGTAATGCTCCAGAACTCTGCACCTTAATATACCTGCAGTAATGCTCCAGAACTCTGCACCTTAATATACCTGCAGTAATGCTCCAGAACTCTGCACCTCAATATACCTGCAGTAATGCTCCAGAACTCTGCACCTAAGTTAATATACCTGCAGTAATATTCCAGAACTCTGCACCTTAATATACCTGCAGTAATGCTCCAGGGTTCTATAAATAACTTCATTATCAACTGCAAAAATTATATTTGGGGCCTTATAGTCAAGGTGATCTGCAATATTTTACACATTTGCACAGGACACACTGCCATAAGTGTATGAAAGTCTAGCGTAGCTGGGTCACATACCTGGATCACTTACCTGTGTGTGCGGGGGCGTAACTGGATCACTTATCTGTGTGTTCGGGGGTGTAGCTGGGTCACATACCTGTGTGTGCGGGGGTGTAGCTGAATCACATACCTGTGTGTGCGGGGGTGTAGCTGGATCACATACATGTGTGTGCGGGGGTGTAGCTGGGTCACATACCTGTGTGTGCGGGGGTGTAGCTGGATCACATACCTGTGTGTGCGGGGGTGTAGCTGGATCACATACCTGTGTGTGCGGGGGTGTAGCTGGGTCACATACCTGTGTGTGCGGGGGTGTAGCTGTATCACATACCTGTGTGTGCGGGGGTGTAGCTGGATCACGTACCTGTGTGTGCAGAGAGGTGTAGCTGGATCACATACCTGTGTGTGCGGGGGTGTAGTTGGATCACATACCTGTGTGTGCGGGGGTGTAGCTGCGTCACATACCTGTGTGTGCGGGGGTGTAGCTGGATCACATACCTGTGTGTGTGTGGGGGTGTAGCTGGGTCACATACCTGTGTGTGCGGGAGTGTAGCTGGATTACATAACTGTGTGTGCGGGGGTGTAGCTGGGTCACATACCTGTGTGTGCAGGGGTGTAGCTGGGTCACATACCTGTGTGTGCAGGGGTGTAGCTGGGTCACATACCTGTGTGTGCGGGGGTGTAGCTGGGTCACATGCCTGTGTGTGTGCGGGGGTGTAGCTGGATCACATACCTGTGTGTGCGGGGTGTAGCTGGATCACATACCTGTGTGTGTGTGGGGGTGTAGCTGGGTCACATACCTGTGTGTGCGGGGGTGTAGCTGAGTCACATACCTGTGTGTGCTGGGGTGTAACAGGGTCACATACCTGTGTGTGCGGGGGTGTAGCTGGATCACATACCTGTGTTTGCGGGGTGTAGCTGGGTCACATACCTGTGTGTGCGGGGGTGAAGCTGGGTCACATACCTGTGTGTGCGGGGGTGTAGCTGGATCACATACCTGTGTGTGCTGGGGTGTAACTGGGTCACATACCTGTGTGTGCGGGGGTGTAGCTGGGTCACATACCTGTGTTTGCGGGGTGTAGCTGGGTTACATACCTGTGTGTGCGGGGGTGTAGCTGAGTCACATACCTGTGTGTGCTGGGTGTAACTGGGTCACATACCTGTGTGTGCGGGGGTGTAGCTGGGTCACATACCTGTGTGTGTGGGGGTGTAGCTGGGTCACATACCTGTGTGTGCGGGGGTGTAGCTGGGTCACATACCTGTGTGTGCGGGGGTGTAGCTGGGTCACATACCTGTGTGTGCGGGGTGTAGCTGGGTCTCATACCTGTGTGTGCGGGGGTGTAGCTGGATCACATACCTGTGGGCGTGGAGGTGTAGCTGGGTTATATACCTGTGTGTGCGGGGTGTAGCTGGGTCACGAACCTGTGTGTGTGGGGGTGTAGCTGGATCACATACCTGTGTGTGCGGGGATGTTGCTAGGTCACATACCTGTGTGTGCGGGGGTGTAGCTGGGTCACATACCTGTGTGTGCGGGGGTGTAGCTAGGTCACATACCTGTGTGTGCGGGGTGTAGCTGGGTTACATACCTGTGTGTGCGGGGTGTAGCTGGGTCACATACCTGTGTGTGCGGGGGTGTAGCTGGATCACATACCTGTGTGTGCGGGGGTGTAGCTGGGTCACATACCTGTGTGTGCGGGGGTGTAGCTAGGTCACATACCTGTGTGTGCGGGGGTGTAGCTGGGTCACATACCTGTGTGTGCGGGGGTGTAGCTGGGTCACATACCTATGTGTGCGGGGTGTAGCTGGATCACATACCTGTGTGTGCGGGGGTGTAGCTGGGTCACATACCTGTGTGTGCGGGGGTGTAGCTGGGTCACAAACCTGTGTGTGCGGGGTGTAGTTGGATCACATACCTGTGTGTGCGGGGTGTAGTTGGATCACATACCTGTGTGTGCGGAGGTGTAGCTGGATCACATACCTGTGTGTGCGGAGGTGTAGCTGGATCACATACCTGTGTGTACGGGGGTGTAGCAGGATCACATACCTGTGTGTGCTGGGGTGTAGTAGGATCACATACCTGTGTGTGCGGGGGTGTAGCTGGGTCGCATACCTGTATGTGCGGGGGTGTAGCTGGGTCACATACCTTGCGGGGGTGTAGCTGGGTCACATACCTGTGTGTGCGGGGTGTAGCTGGGTCACATACCTGTGTGTGCAGGAGGTGTAGCTGGGTCACATACCTGTGTGTGCGGGGGTGTAGCTGGGTCACATACCTGTGTGTGCGGGGGTGTAGCTGTATCACGTACCTGTGTGTGCGGAGGTGTAGTAGGATCACATACCTGTGTGTGCGGGGGTGTAGCTGGATCACATACCTGTGTGTGCGGGGGTGTAGCTGGATCACATACCTGTGTGTGCGGGGGTGTAGCTGGGTCACATACCTGTGTGTGTGGAGGTGTAGCTGGATCACATACCTGTGTGTGCGAAGGTGTAGCTGGGTCACATACCTGTGTGTGTGGAGGTGTAGCTGGGTCACATACCTGTGTGTGCGGGGGCAAAGCTGGGTCACATACCTGTGTGTGTGGGGGTGTAGCTGGGTCACATAGCTGTGTGTGCGGGGGTGTAGCTGGGTCACATACCTTTGTGTGCGGGGGTGTAGCTGGGTCACATACCTGTGTGTGCGGGGGTGTAGCTGGATCACATACCTGTGTGTGCGGGGGCAAAGCTGGGTCACATACCTGTGTCTGTGGGGGTGTAGCTGGGTCATATACCTGTGTGTGCGGGGGTGTAGCTGGGTCACATACCTTTGTGTGCGGGGGTGTAGCTGGATCACATACCTGTGTGTGCGGGGGATCACATACCTGTGTGTGCGGGGGTGTAGCTGGATCACATACATGTGTGTGCGGGGATGTAGCTGGGTCACATACCTGTGTGTGCGGGGTTTAGCTGGGTCACATACCTGTGTGCGCGGGGGTTTAGCTGGATCACATACCTGTGTGTGTGCGGGGTGTAGTTGGGTCACATACCTGTGTGTGTGGGGTGTAGCTGGGTCACATACCTGTGTGTGTGCGGGGGTGTAGCTGGGTCGCATACCTGTGTGTGCGGGGGTGTAGCTGGGTCACATACCTGTGTGTGCGGGGGTGTAGCTGGGTAACATACCTGTGTGTGTGCGGGGTGTAGCTGGGTCACATACCTGTGTGTGCGGGGGTGTAGCTGGGTCACATACCTGTGTGTGCGGGGGTGTAGCTGGGTCACATACCTGTGTGTGCGGGGGTGTAGCTGGGTCACATACCTGTGTGTGCGGGGGTGTAGCTGGGTCACATACCTGTGTGTGCGGGGGTGTAGCTGGGTCACATACCTGTGTGTGCGGGGGTGTAGTAGGATCACTTACCTGTGTGTGCTGGGGTGTAGCTGGATCACATACCTGTGTGTGCGGGGGTGTAGCTGGATCACATACCTCTGTGTGCGGGGTGTAGCTGGATCACATACCTGTGTGTGCGGGGGTGTAGCTGGATCACATACCTGTGTGTGCGGGGGTGTAGCTGGGTCACATACCTGTGTGTGCGGGTGTGTAGTAGGATCACGTACCTGTGTGTGCGGAGGTGTAGTAGGATCACTTACCTGTGTGTGCTGGGGTGTAGCTGGATCACATACCTGTGTGTGCGGGGGTGTAGCTGGATCACATACCTGTGTGTGCGGGGGTGTAGCTGGATCACATACCTGTGTGTGCGGGGGTGTAGCTGGGTCACATACCTGTGTGTGCGGGGGTGTAGCTAAGTCACATAACTGTGTGTGCGGGGGTGTAGCTGGGTCACATACCTGTGTGTGCGGGGATGTAGCTGGGTCACATACCTGTGTGTGCGGGGATGTAGCTGGGTCACATACCTGTGTGTGCGGGGTTTAGCTGGGTCACATACCTGTGTGCGCGGGGGTTTAGCTGGATCACATACCTGTGTGTGTGCGGGGTGTAGTTGGGTCACATACCTGTGTGTGTGCGGGGGTGTAGCTGGGTCGCATACCTGTGTGTGTGGGGGTGTAGCTGGGTCACATACCTGTGTGTGCGGGGGTGTAGCTGGGTAACATACCTGTGTGTGTGCGGGGTGTAGCTGGATCACATACCTGTGTGTACGGGGGTGTAGCTGGGTCACATACCTGTTTGTATGCGGGGGTGTAGCTGGGTCGCATACCTGTGTGTGCGGGGGTGTAGCTGGGTCACATACCTGTGTGTGCGGGGTGTAGCTTGGTAACATACCTGTGTGTGTGCGGGGTGTAGCTGGGTCACATACCTGTGTGTGCGGGGTATAGCTGGGTCACATACCTGTGTGTGCAGGAGGTGTAGCTGGGTCACATACCTGTGTGTGCGGGGGTGTAGCTGGGTCACATACCTGTGTGTGCGGGGGTGTAGCTGGGTCACATACCTGTGTGTGTGGTGGTGTAGCTGGGTCACATACCTGTGTGATACCTGTGTGTGCGGGGGTGTAGTAGGATCACGTACCTGTGTGTGCGGAGGTGTAGTAGGATCACTTACCTGTGTGTGCTGGGGTGTAGCTGGATCACATACCTGTGTGTGCGGGGGTGTAGCTGGATCACATACCTGTGTGTGCGGGGGTGTAGCTGGATCACATACCTGTGTGTGCGGGGGTGTAGCTGGGTCACATACCTGTGTGTGCGGGGGTGTAGCTAAGTCACATACCTGTGTGTGCAGGGGTGTAGCTGGATCACATACCTGTGTGTGCGGGGGTTTAGTTTGGTCACATATCTGTGTGTGCGGGGGTGTAGCTGGGTCACATACCTGTGTGTGCGGGGGTGTGTCACTGAGCTGACGGAAGGCAGCCTCAGTTGTAGGGGCTGAGATGTACCGGAACCTGGGAGGTTGTATCAGACCCCTGGACATGTAAGTAACATGAAGAGAAACCGCCCGAAGGCGTGACCACGACAACTTGAGTAAAAGTCAATGATATTTATTTATGACAAACTCCATGCATCACAGTAGCAGTAAAAAGTAACATAAAAATCAGCAGAGAAATAATAATACAGTTCCTGGGTACTACAGGGTGGCAGGGGCCACAGAGCTCTGGTGGTATGAGACAGTTCTTATTATCTGCAAGTTGGAAAGTCCTTACCAGGCTCAACTGTAGCAATGAGGAAAGCCCAGGGTCGTACCAGCTGGTGTTCCAGGGAAAGCTGGACTGCTGTAGATAAAATGCTGCTGTGGGTACTGGTTAGAACCAGACAGGTGTTGGCACGGAGTGGATACTGGCTGGAACCAGTTAAATAATAAATAAAGCTTGAGAGCGATGCAATGTAGATGAAATGTAGAATTTGAGAGCGGAGAAATAATAATACCGGTGGAGAGTGGTAAACTGCAGAAAGGACACCGGCCCTTTAAGAGAAGCTGTACACTGCTGGAAGCTGAGCTGGAAGCAGGTGATGTTGTAGCTGGAAACAGGTGAGTCCAGAATGGATCGGAGAGTCAGGCTACACCGCAGATGGAATGCTGGTGCGGGTCTCTATAGCAGAAGTCTGGAGACAGGAGCTGGAACCTGGAAGACATTCACAGAAGAGAGACAAACTGGAACTAGGTTTGACAACCAAAGCACTGACGCCTTCCTTGCTCAGGCACAACCTATTTATACCTGCAGCAAGGAAGGCATTGGCTAGGCAATTATGCAAATTAATAATACTGACAACGGATTGGTAGGAAAGATCAGCTGACAGAATCCAAGATGGCTGCGCCCATGCAGACACTTGGAGGGAAGTTTGGATTGTAATCCATGTGGTCTGGAAAACAGTAATGGCGGCGCCGGCCACCGGAGACAGGAGACGTCAGGCTGACAGATGCACATCCGACCACGCGGACACAGCGGAGGCCGCGGCTGACGTAATCGCCACTCTGAATGCAGAAGCTCAGGGACGGCGGCGGAGGCCGCGGGAGACGCCATGCCAGATGTATAAGGCGTTACTGTGACTGCGTCCAGAGAGACAGGAGAGGATGCGGGAATGTGCACATCAGGATAACAGATGGGATCCGGTCCTGGAGCGCTGAGCCAGCCTTAGGAGGCATCTGATAGGTAAGAAATGGCGTCCAGATACCCGGATCGTGACAGCACCCCCCCCCCCTTTAGGAGTGGCCCCAGGACACTTCTTTGGCTTTTGAGGAAACTTGGAATGGAATCTCCGGACCAAGGCAGGAGCATGGACATCAGAAGCATTGGTCCAAGAACGTTCCTCAGGGCCATAACCCTTCCAGTCAATAAGATACTGAAGTTGACCGTAACGGTGACGTGAGTCCAGGATCTTGGCTACTTCATACTCAACGCCTCGTTGAGTTTGGACTTTCGGAGTTGGAGGAAGTGAGGAATGAAACCGATTCAAGATTAGCGGTTTCAACAGGGAAACATGGAATGTCCTGGGTATTTTTAAGAAGGGAGGCAACTGGAGTCTGTAAGCAACAGGATTGATGACTTGATCAATTTTAAAAGGACCGATGTAGCGAGGTGCAAACTTCATACTGGGAACTCTTAACCTCAAATTCTTCGTGGATAACCATACCCGATCACCCACCTTGAGAGCAGGAACTGCCAGACGCTTCTTATCCGCAAACTTCTTGTACCTGAACGATGCCTTGAGCAGAGCAGATCGTACGCTCTTCCAGATATTGGCAAACTGATGCAAGGTGATATCCACTGCGGGAACAGAAGTTGCTGGAAGCGGTTGGAACTCAGGGACTTTAGGGTGGAATCCAAAGTTGGTGAAGAATGGTGTTGAAGAAGATGAAGAATGATACTGGTTGTTATGACAGAACTCGGCCCAGGGAAGTAATTGAACCCAGTCATCTTGAGAGGAGGACACATAGATGCGGAGGAAGGACTCCAAGTCCTGATTCACCCTCTCAGTTTGACCATTGGTCTGAGGATGGTAAGCCGTGGAAAACTTTAGCTTGACTTGGAGGACTTGACATAAACTTCGCCAGAATTTGGCTGTGAATTGAACTCCTCGATCTGAGATAATTTCTTCTGGAAGACCGTGGAGTCGAAAGATCTCTTGTATGAATACTTGAGCCAACTTGGAAGCTGACGGAAGACCGGTGAGAGGAATGAAGTGTGCCATCTTGGTGAACCGGTCAACTACCACCCAGATGGTATTAAACTTGTTGCACATGGGCAAATCTGTAATAAAATCCATCGACAAATGGGTCCATGGTCGACGGGGAACAGATAGTGGAACCAGTTGCCCCGCAGGCGACTGGCGGGATACTTTATGTTGAGCACACTTTGGGCAAGATGCAATAAACTCCAAAACGTCCTTTTTCAGAGTTGGCCACCAATAGGACCTAGAGATAAACTCCAGGGTTTTTTGGATACCTGTATGTCCGGCAAAGCGGGAAGCATGGGCCCAATGCAAGAGCTTCTTCCTTAGTGTCGGCTTCACAAAACTTTTCCCTGATGGGGGCGTAGAGTCCATCCCTACCGTGGAGAATGCCAACGGATTTATAATAGGATGCTTGTCTGAAGACTCTGACTCATTTTCTTGCTCCCATGAGCGGGAAAGGGCATCGGCCTTGCGATTCTGAGAGCCCGGACAGAACTGGAGTTTAAAGTCGAACCTGGAAAAGAAAAGTGCCCATCTGGCCTGACGAGGGTTGAGACATTGTGCGCCTTTCAGATATAGAAGGTTCTTGTGGTCTGTAAGGATGGTGATAGAATGAGAAGCTCCCTCCAACAGATATCTCCACTCCTCTAGAGCGAGCTTGATGGCTAGCAACTCCTGGTCGCCAATGGCATAGTTGCGCTCCGCTGGGGAGAACTTCCGTGAGAAGAAACTGCAAGGATGTAAATGGCCATCTTTAGCCCTCTGAGATAACACCGCTCCTACTCCAACGGAGGAGGCATCCACCTCTAAGATGAAAGGAGAGTCGATGTCAAGCTGTTTCAGGACAGGCGCAGAGATGAACCTCTGTTTTAAAAGATGAAAAGCTTGCATGGCTTCTTCAGACCACTTGGACGGGTTAGCACCCTTCTTGGTGAAAGCAGTAATAGGCGCCACAATGGTGGAAAAGTCTCGTATAAACTTTCGGTAATAATTGGCGAACCCTAAGAACCTCTGGACCCCTTTGAGGGTTAAGGGTACCGGCCAATTCTGGATTGCTTGTAGTTTCTCAGGATCCATCTCTAGTCCGGAACCGGACACAATGTACCCTAGAAACGGAATGGACTTGACTTCAAAGACGCATTTCTCTAATTTGCAATAGAGATGATTGACACGGAGACGGGACAGAACCTCCTTTACCCAAAAACGATGTTCCTCTAAATTGTTGGCAAAAATGAGGATATCATCTAGATAGACCACGACATGACGGTCTCATTGATCTCATTGACGAAATGCTGGAAGACAGCTGGAGCATTGCTCAATCCGAAGGGCATGACGGGGTACTCATAATGTCCGTCACGGGTGTTAAATGCGGTCTTCCACTCGTCACCCTCACGGATCCGGATGAGATTGTATGCACCTCTCAAGTCCAGCTTTGTAAAGATGGTAGCTCCGCTAACTCTGTCAAAGAGCTCAGTAATCAGGGGTAAAGGATAACGGTTCTTGATGGTAATGTCGTTCAAACCTCTGTAGTCGATGCACGGCCGCAGACCACCATCTTTCTTTTTTACAAAAAAGAAGCCTGCGCCGGCTGGAGAAGAAGAAGGTCGAATGAACCCCTTTGCTAGGTTCTCTTTAATGTATTCCTCCATAGAATGCGTCTCAGGCAGAGACAACGGATAAGTTCGGCCTCGAGGTGGAACCTTCCCTGGAACGAGATCAATCGGGCAGTCCCATTCTCTATGAGGAGGAAGGATATCAGCAGAAGCTTTACTGAACACATCCGTGAAATCTTGATATGGAGGAGGTGGAACATCAGACGACCTGGGGGAGGAAGAACAGACAGGCAACACTTTAAACAGACATGTCTCAGCACAGGAGGGACCCCATGCCAGAATTTGCGTAGTCGTCCAATCAATTGTAGGATTGTGAAGACAGAGCCATGGAAGGCCCAGGACCACAGGATGTGTGGCTCTTGGAATCACTAAAAGTGAAATAAGTTCGGAATGAAGAACTCCCACTCTCAGACGAACTGGTAGAGTCCTTAGAGCAATAACAGTATCAAAAATTTTACTGCCATCCACGGCAGTTAAGGAAAAGGAGGAAGGAAGTCTCTCGGTGGGTAGGGACCAACGTTTAACATAGGCTTCAGTAATAAAGTTCCCAGCTGCTCCGGAATCAAGGAGGGCAATTACGTTCCGATAACGTTGAGCAACTTGAAGCGAGACTGGGAGATTACAATCATGAGGAGATGGAGAGGAGATAATTACTCCTAGCCGGCCCTCTCCTGGGCGAGCTAGGGTTTGGAGTTTTCCCGGACGTTCGGGACAGACATTGATGGTGTGAGACGGAGCTGCACAGTAAAGACAAAGAGACTCAGAGAGACGTCTTCGGCGCTCAGCAGGAGTTAAACGGGAACGGCCAATTTGCATGGGTTCATCTTTAGTTGGTGACAGTTGGCGAGGAGGAGGAGCAGAAGATTTTGGAGCAGATGATCTTCCACGCTCAATTGCTCTCTCTCTGAAACGTAAGTCAACTTTCGTACAAAGTGAGATTAGCTCATCTAACTTGGAGGGTAAGTCTCTGGTAGCTAACTCATCTTTAATACGCTCGGATAAACCATGCCAGAATGCAGCATACAGGGCCTCGTCGTTCCATGCCAGTTCAGATGCCAGGATCTGGAACTGTATAAGATATTGTCCTACAGTACGTGATCCCTGGCGTAAACGGAGAATCTCAGACGAAGCTGAAGTTACCCGGCCTGGCTCGTCGAAGATGCGCCTGAATGTTGACACGAATGCAGTGTAAGAAGATAGCAGGGTGTCGGACCTCTCCCATAACGGTGATGCCCAGTCAAGGGCGGAGCCACTGAGAAGAGAGATGATGTAGGCAATTTTTGTACGGTCACTGGGAAAATTGCCAGGTTGTAGCTCAAACTGAATCTCACACTGGTTGAGAAATCCCCTGCAGAATCTTGGAGATCCGTCAAATTTTGCTGGCGTTGGAAGATGAAGACGTGGAGCAGAAACGGGTAAGGTGGGTGGGGTTATAGTTGGAGTCACTGTGGTTGACGCCCCAGATGCGTCTGATCCACGGAGAGTTGTCTGAATCCCATCCAGCCGAGTAGAGAGATCCTGGAGACAGCGGATGATGTGGCCCTGTGCAGCCTCCTGATGTTCAAGTCGGGCTGCCAGTTCTTGCATCGGCCTGGCCGCTTGATCCTGGTCTCCGGCTGGATTCATTAGGTCAGTGCTTACTGTCACAACTGAGGGCCTGAGCTGACGGAAGGCAGCCTCAGTTGTAGGGGCTGAGATGTACCGGAACCTGGGAGGTTGTATCAGACCCCTGGACATGTAAGTAACATGAAGAGAAACCGCCCGAAGGCGTGACCACGACAACTTGAGTAAAAGTCAATGATATTTATTTATGACAAACTCCATGCATCACAGTAGCAGTAAAAAGTAACATAAAAATCAGCAGAGAAATAATAATAGAGTTCCTGGGTACTACAGGGTGGCAGGGGCCACAGAGCTCTGGTGGTATGAGACAGTTCTTATTATCTGCAAGTTGGAAAGTCCTTACCAGGCTCAACTGTAGCAATGAGGAAAGCCCAGGGTCGTACCAGCTGGTGTTCCAGGGAAAGCTGGACTGCTGTAGATAAAATGCTGCTGTGGGTACTGGTTAGAACCAGACAGGTGTTGGCACGGAGTGGATACTGGCTGGAACCAGTTAAATAATAAATAAAGCTTGAGAGCGATGCAATGTAGATGAAATGTAGAATTTGAGAGCGGAGAAATAATAATACCGGTGGAGAGTGGTAAACTGCAGAAAGGACACCGGCCCTTTAAGAGAAGCTGTACACTGCTGGAAGCTGAGCTGGAAGCAGGTGATGTTGTAGCTGGAAACAGGTGAGTCCAGAATGGATCGGAGAGTCAGGCTACACCGCAGATGGAATGCTGGTGCGGGTCTCTATAGCAGAAGTCTGGAGACAGGAGCTGGAACCTGGAAGACATTCACAGAAGAGAGACAAACTGGAACTAGGTTTGACAACCAAAGCACTGACGCCTTCCTTGCTCAGGCACAACCTATTTATACCTGCAGCAAGGAAGGCATTGGCTAGGCAATTATGCAAATTAATAATACTGACAACGGATTGGTAGGAAAGATCAGCTGACAGAATCCAAGATGGCTGCGCCCATGCAGACACTTGGAGGGAAGTTTGGATTGTAATCCATGTGGTCTGGAAAACAGTAATGGCGGCGCCGGCCACCGGAGACAGGAGACGTCAGGCTGACAGATGCACATCCGACCACGCGGACACAGCGGAGGCCGCGGCTGACGTAATCGCCACTCTGAATACAGAAGCTCAGGGACGGCGGCGGAGGCCGCGGGAGACGCCATGCCAGATGTATAAGGCGTTACTGTGACTGCGTCCAGAGAGACAGGAGAGGATGCGGGAATGTGCACATCAGGATAACAGATGGGATCCGGTCCTGGAGCGCTGAGCCAGCCTTAGGAGGCATCTGATAGGTAAGAAATGGCGTCCAGATACCCGGATCGTGACAGGGTGTAGCTGGATCACATACCTGTGTGTGCGGGGGTGTAGCTGGGTCACATACCTGTGTGTGTGCGGGGGTGTAGCTGGGTCACATACCTGTGTGTGTGCGGGGTGTAGCTGGATCACATACCTGTGTGTGCGGGGGTGTAGCTGGGTCACATACCTGTGTGTGCGGGGGTGTAGCTGAGTCACATACCTGTGTGTGCGGGGGTGTAGCTGGGTCACATACCTGTGTGTGCGGGGGTGTAGCTGGGTCACATACCTGTGTGTGTGCGGGGGTATAACTGGGTCACATACCTGTGTGCGCGGGGGTGTAGCTTGGTCACATACCTGTGTGTGCGGGGGTGTAGCTGGGTCACATACCTGTGTGTGCGGAGGTGTAGCTGGATCACATACCTGTGTGTGCGGGGGTATAACTGGGTCACATACCTGTGTGTGCGGGGGTGTAGCTTGGTCACATACCTGTGTGTGCGGGGGTGTAGCTGGGTCACATACCTGTGTGTGCGGGGGTATAACTGGGTCACATACCTGTGTGTGCGGGGGTGTAGCTTGGTCACATACCTGTGTGTGCGGGGGTGAAGCTGGGTCACATACCTGTGTGTGCGGGGTGTAGCTGGGTCACATACCTGTGTGTGCGGGGGTGAAGTTGGGTCACATACCTGTGTGTGCGGGAGTGTAGCTGGGTCACATACCTGTGTGTGCGGTTGTGTAGCTGGGTCACATACCTGTGTGTGCTGGGGTGTAGCTGGGTCACATACCTGTGTGTGCGGGGTGTAGCTGGATCACATACCTGTGTGTGCGGGGGATCACATACCTGTGTGTGCGGGGGTGTAGCTGGATCACATACCTGTGTGCGCGGGGGTTTAGCTGGATCACATACCTGTGTGTACGGGGGTGTAGCTGGATCACATACCTGTGTGTGCGGGCTTGTAGCTGGGTCACATACCTGTGTGTGTGCGGGGGTGTAGCTGGGTCGCATACCTGTGTGTGTGCGGGGGTGTAGCTGGGTCGCATACCTGTGTGTGTGCGGGGGTGTAGCTGGGTCACATACCTGTGTGTGCGGGGGTGTAGCTGGGTCACATACCTGTGTGTGTGCGGGGTGTAGCTGGGTCACATACCTGTGTGTGCGGGGTATAGCTGGGTCACATACCTGTGTGTGCAGGAGGTGTAGCTGGGTCACATACCTGTGTGTGCGGGGGTTTGGCTGGGTCACATACCTGTGTGTGCGGGGGTGTAGCTTGATCACGTACCTGTGTGTGCGGAGGTGTAGTTGGATCACTTACCTGTGTGTGCGGGGGTGTAGCTGGATCACATACCTGTGTGTGCGGGGGTGTAGCTGGATCACATACCTGTGTGTGCGGGGGTGTAGCTGGATCACATACCTGTGTGTGCGGGGGTGTAGCTGGATCACATACCTGTGTGTGCGGGGGTTTAGTTTGGTCACATATCTGTGTGTGCGGGGGTGTAGCTGGGTCACATACCTGTGTGTGCGGGGGTGTAGCTGGATCACATACCTGTGTGTGCGGGGGTGTAGCTGGGTCACATACCTGTGTGTGTGCGGGGGTGTAGCTGGGTCACATACCTGTGTGTGTGCGGGGTGTAGCTGGATCACATATCTGTGTGTGCGGGGGTGTAGCTGGGTCACATACCTGTGTGTGCGGGGGTGTAGCTGAGTCACATACCTGTGTGTGCGGGGGTGTAGCTGGGTCACATACCTGTGTGTGCGGGGGTGTAGCTGGGTCACATACCTGTGTGTGTGCGGGGGTATAACTGGGTCACATACCTGTGTGTGCGGGGGTGTAGCTGGGTCACATACCTGTGTGTGCGGGGGTGTAGCTGGGTCACATACCTGTGTGTGCGGAGGTGTAGCTGGATCACATACCTGTGTGTGCGGGGGTGAAGCTGGATCACATACCTGTGAGTGTGGAGGTGTAGCTGGGTCACATACATGTGTGTGCGGGGGTGAAGCTGGGTCACATACCTGTGTGTGCGGGGTGTAGCTGGGTCACATACCTGTGTGTGCGGGGGTGAAGTTGGGTCACATACCTGTGTGTGCGGGGGTGAAGCTGGGTCACATACCTGTGTGCGCGGGGTGTAGCTGGGTCACAAACCTGTGTGTGCGGGGGTGAAGTTGGGTCACATACCTGTGTGTGCGGGGGGTGTAGCTGGGTCACATACCTGTGTGTGCGGTGGTGTAGCTGGGTCACATACCTGTGTGTGCTGGGGTGTAGCTGGGTCACATACCTGTGTGTGCGGGGGTGTAGCTGGCTCACATACCTGTGTGTGCGGGGTGTAGCTGGATCACATACCTGTGTGTGCGGGGGATCACATACCTGTGTGTGCGGGGGTGTAGCTGGATCACATACATGTGTGTGCGGGGATGTAGCTGGGTCACATACCTGTGTGTGCGGGGTTTAGCTGGGTCACATACCTGTGTGCGCGGGGGTTTAGCTGGATCACATACCTGTGTGTACGGGGGTGTAGCTGGATCACATACCTGTGTGTGCGGGGGTGTAGCTGGGTCACATACCTGTGTGTGTGCGGGGGTGTAGCTGGGTCGCATACCTGTGTGTGCGGGGGTGTAGCTGGGTCACATACCTGTGTGTGCGGGGGTGTAGCTGGGTAACATACCTGTGTGTGTGCGGGGTGTAGCTGGATCACATACCTGTGTGTACGGGGGTGTAGCTGGGTCACATACCTGTGTGTGCAGGAGGTGTAGCTGGGTCACATACCTGTGTGTGCGGGGGTGTAGCTGGGTCACATACCTGTGTGTGCGGGGGTGTAGCTGGATCACGTACCTGTGTGTGCGGAGGTGTAGTAGGATCACTTACCTGTGTGTGCGGGGGTGTAGCTGGATCACATACCTGTGTGTGCGGGGGTGTAGCTGGATCACATACCTGTGTGTGCGGGGGTGTAGCTGGATCACATACCTGTGTGTGCGGGGGTGTAGCTGGGTCACATACCTGTGTGTGCGGGGGTGTAGCTAAGTCACATACCTGTGTGTGCAGGGGTGTAGCTGGATCACATACCTGTGTGTGCGGGGGTGTAGCTGGGTCACATACCTGTGTGTGTGCGGGGGTGTAGCTGGGTCACATACCTGTGTGTGTGCGGGGTGTAGCTGGATCACATACCTGTGTGTGCGGGGGTGTAGCTGGGTCACATACCTGTGTGTGCGGGGGTGTAGCTGGGTCACATACCTGTGTGTGTGCGGGGGTATAACTGGGTCACATACCTGTGTGTGCGGGGGTGTAGCTTGCTCACATACCTGTGTGTGCGGGGGTGTAGCTGGGTCACATACCTGTGTGTGCGGGGGTGAAGCTGGATCACATACCTGTGAGTGTGGAGGTGTAGCTGGGTCACATACCTGTGTGTGCGGGGGTGAAGCTGGGTCACATACCTGTGTGTGCGGGGTGTAGCTGGGTCACATACCTGTGTGTGCGGGGGTGAAGTTGGGTCACATACCTGTGTGTGCGGGGGTGTAGCTGGATCACATACCTGTGTGTGCGGGGGTGTAGCTGGGTCACATACCTGTGTGTGCGGTGGTGTAGCTGGGTCACATACCTGTGTGTGCTGGGGTGTAGCTGGGTCACATACCTGTGTGTGCGGGGGTGTAGCTGGCTCACATACCTGTGTGTGCGGGGTGTAGCTGGCTCACATACCTGTGTGTGCGGGGGTGTAGCTGGATCACATACCTGTGTGTGCGGGGGTGTAGCTGGGTCACATACCTGTGTGTGCGGGGGTGTAGCTGGATCACATACCTGTGTGTGCAGGGGTGTAGCTGGGTCACATACCTGTGTGTGTGTGGGGGTGTAGCTGGGTCACATACCTGTGTGTGTGGGGTGTAGCTGGGTCACATACCTGTGTGTGTGGGGTGTAGCTGGGTCACATACCTGTGTGTGCTGGGGTGTAGTTGGGTCACATACCCGTGTGTGCGAGGATGTAGCTGGATCACATACCTGTGTGTACGGGGGTGTAGCAGGATCACATACCTTTGTGTGCGGGGGTGTAGTATAATCACATACCTGTGTGTGTGGGGGTGAAGCTGGGTCGCATACCTGTGTGTTCGGGGGTGTAGCTGGGTCACTTACCTGTGTGTGTGCGGGGTGTAGCTGGGTCACATACCTGTGTGTGCGGGGTATAGCTGGGTCACATACCTGTGTGTGCAGGAGGTGTAGCTGGGTCACATACCTGTGTGTGCGGGGGTGTAGCTGGGTCACATACCTGTGTGTGCGGGGGTGTAGCTGGATCACGTACCTGTGTGTGCGGAGGTGTAGTAGGATCACTTACCTGTGTGTGCGGGGGTGTAGCTGGGTCACATACCTGTGTGTGCGGGGGTGTAGCTGGGTCACATACCTGTGTGTGTGCGGGGGTATAACTGGGTCACATACCTGTGTGTGCGGGGGTGTAGCTTGGTCACATACCTGTGTGTGCGGGGGTGTAGCTGGGTCACATACCTGTGTGTGCGGAGGTGTAGCTGGATCACATACCTGTGTGTGCGGGGGTGAAGCTGGATCACATACCTGTGAGTGTGGAGGTGTAGCTGGGTCACATACCTGTGTGTGCGGGGGTGAAGTTGGGTCACATACCTGTGTGTGCGGGGGTGTAGATGGATCACATACCTGTGTGTGCGGGGGTGTAGCTGGGTCACATACCTGTGTGTGCGGTGGTGTAGCTGGGTCACATACCTGTGTGTGCGGGGGTGTAGCTGGGTCACATACCTGTGTGTGCGGGGTGTAGCTGGATCACATACCTGTGTGTGCGGGGGTGAAGCTGGATCACATACCTGTGAGTGTGGAGGTGTAGCTGGGTCACATACATGTGTGTGCGGGGGTGAAGCTGGGTCACATACCTGTGTGCGCGGGGGTTTAGCTGGATCACATACCTGTGTGTACGGGGGTGTAGCTGGATCACATACCTGTGTGTGTGCGGGGGTGTAGCTGGGTCACATACCTGTGTGTGTGCGGGGGTTTAGCTGGATCACATACCTGTGTGTGTGCGGGGGTGTAGCTGGGTCACATACCTGTGTGTGTGCGGGGGTGTAGCTGGGTCGCATACCTGTGTGTGTGCGGGGTATAGCTGGGTCACATACCTGTGTGTGCGGGGGTGTAGCTTAATCACGTACCTGTGTGTGCGGAGGTGTAGTAGGATCACTTACCTGTGTGTGCGGGGGTGTAGCTGGATCACATACCTGTGTGTGCGGGGGTGTAGCTGGATCACATACCTGTGTGTGCGGGGGTGTAGCTGGATCACATACCAGTGTGTGCGGGGGTGTAGCTGGGTCACATACCTGTGTGTGCGGGGGTGTAGCTAAGTCACATACCTGTGTGTGCAGGGATGTAGCTGGATCACATACCTGTGTGTGCGGGGGTTTAGTTTGGTCACATATCTGTGTGTGCGGGGGTGTAGCTGGGTCACATACCTGTGTGTGCGGGGGTGTAGCTGGATCACATACCTGTGTGTGCGGGGGTGTAGCTGGGTCACATACCTGTGTGTGTGCGGGGGTGTAGCTGGGTCACATACCTGTGTGTGTGCGGGGTGTAGCTGGATCACATACCTGTGTGTGCGGGGGTGTAGCTGGGTCACATACCTGTGTGTGCGGGGGTGTAGCTGAGTCGCATACCTGTGTGTGCGGGGGTGTAGCTGGGTCACATACCTGTGTGTGCGGGGGTGTAGCTGGGTCACATACCTGTGTGTGCGGGGGTGTAGCTGGGTCACATACCTGTGTGTGCGGGGGTGTAGCTGGGTCACATACCTGTGTGTGTGCGGGGGTATAACTGGGTCACATACCTGTGTGTGCGGGGGTGTAGCTGGGTCATATACCTCTGTGTGCGGGGGTGTAGCTGGGTCACATACCTGTGTGTGCGGAGGTATAGCTGGATCACATACCTGTGTGTGCGGGGGTGAAGCTGGATCACATACCTGTGAGTGTGGAGGTGTAGCTGGGTCACATACCTGTGTGTGCGGGGGTGAAGCTGGGTCACATACCTGTGTGTGCGGGGGTGTAGCTGGGTCACATACCTGTGTGTGTGCGGGGTGTAGCTGGATCACATACCTGTGTGTGCGGGGGTGTAGCTGAGTCGCATACCTGTGTGTGCGGGGGTGTAGCTGGGTCACATACCTGTGTGTGCGGGGGTGTAGCTGGGTCACATACCTGTGTGTGCGGGGGTGTAGCTGGGTCACATACCTGTGTGTGCGGGGGTGTAGCTGGGTCACATACCTGTGTGTGTGCGGGGGTATAACTGGGTCACATACCTGTGTGTGCGGGGGTGTAGCTGGGTCATATACCTCTGTGTGCGGGGGTGTAGCTGGGTCACATACCTGTGTGTGCGGAGGTATAGCTGGATCACATACCTGTGTGTGCGGGGGTGAAGCTGGATCACATACCTGTGAGTGTGGAGGTGTAGCTGGGTCACATACCTGTGTGTGCGGGGGTGAAGCTGGGTCACATACCTGTGTGTGCGGGGTGTAGCTGGGTCACATACCTGTGTGTGCGGGGGTGAAGTTGGGTCACATACCTGTGTGTGCGGGGTGTAGCTGGGTCACATACCTGTGTGTGCGGGGGTGAAGTTGGGTCACATACCTGTGTGTGCGGGGGTGAAGCTGGGTCACATACCTGTGTGTGCGGGGTGTAGCTGGGTCACATACCTGTGTGTGCGGGGGTAAAGTTGGGTCACATACCTGTGTGTGCGGGGGGTGTAGCTGGGTCACATACCTGTGTGTGCGGTGGTGTAGCTGGGTCACATACCTGTGTGTGCTGGGGTGTAGCTGGGTCACATACCTGTGTGTGCGGGGGTGTAGCTGGCTCACATACCTGTGTGTGTGCGGGGTGTAGCTGGGTCACATACCTGTGTGTGTGCGGGGGTGTAGCTGGGTCACATACCTGTGTGTGCGGGGGTGTAGCTGGGTCACATACCTGTGTGTGCGGGGGTGTAGCTGGGTCGCATACCTGTGTGTGCGGGGGTGTAGCTGGGTCACATACCTGTGTGTGTGCGGGGTGTAGCTGGGTCACATACCTGTGTGTGCGGGGTATAGCTGGGTCACATACCTGTGTGTGCAGGAGGTGTAGCTGGGTCACATACCTGTGTGTGCGGGGGTGTAGCTGGGTCACATACCTGTGTGTGCGGGGGTGTAGCTGGATCACATACCTGTGTGTGCGGGGGTGTAGCTGGATCACATACCTGTGTGTGCGGGGGTGTAGCTGGATCACATACCTGTGTGTGCGGGGGTGTAGCTGGGTCACATACCTGTGTGTGCGGGGGTGTAGCTAAGTCACATACCTGTGTGTGCGGGGGTGTAGCTGAGTCACATACCTGTGTGTGCGGGGGTGTAGCTGGGTCACATACCTGTGTGTGCGGGGGTGTAGCTGGGTCACATACCTGTGTGTGTGCGGGGGTATAACTGGGTCACATACCTGTGTGTGCGGGGGTGTAGCTGGGTCACATACCTGTGTGTGTGCGGGGGTGAAGCTGGGTCACATACCTGTGTGTGCGGGGTGTAGCTAGGTCACATACCTGTGTGTGCGGGGGTGAAGTTGGGTCACATACCTGTGTGTGCGGGGTGTAGCTGGGTCACATACCTGTGTGTGCGGGGGTGAAGTTGGGTCACATACCTGTGTGTGCGGGGGTGAAGCTGGGTCACATACCTGTGTGCGCGGGGTGTAGCTGGGTCACAAACCTGTGTGTGCGGGGGTGAAGTTGGGTCACATACCTGTGTGTGCGGGGGGTGTAGCTGGGTCACATACCTGTGTGTGCGGTGGTGTAGCTGGGTCACATACCTGTGTGTGCTGGGGTGTAGCTGGGTCACATACCTGTGTGTGCGGGGGTGTAGCTGGCTCACATACCTGTGTGTGCGGGGTGTAGCTGGATCACATACCTGTGTGTGCGGGGGATCACATACCTGTGTGTGCGGGGGTGTAGCTGGATCACATACATGTGTGTGCGGGGTGTAGCTGGGTCACATACCTTTGTGTGCGGGGTTTAGCTGGGTCACATACCTGTGTGCGCGGGGGTTTAGCTGGATCACATACCTGTGTGTACGGGGGTGTAGCTGGATCACATACCTGTGTGTGCGGGGGTGTAGCTGGGTCACATACCTGTGTGTGTGCGGGGGTGTAGCTGGGTCGCATACCTGTGTGTGCGGGGGTGTAGCTGGGTCACATACCTGTGTGTGCGGGGGTGTAGCTGGGTAACATACCTGTGTGTGTGCGGGGTGTAGCTGGATCACATACCTGTGTGTACGGGGGTGTAGCTGGGTCACATACCTGTGTGTGCAGGAGGTGTAGCTGGGTCACATACCTGTGTGTGCGGGGGTGTAGCTGGATCACGTACCTGTGTGTGCGGAGGTGTAGTAGGATCACTTACCTGTGTGTGCGGGGGTGTAGCTGGATCACATACCTGTGTGTGCGGGGGTGTAGCTGGATCACATACCTGTGTGTGCGGGGGTGTAGCTGGATCACATACCTGTGTGTGCGGGGGTGTAGCTGGGTCACATACCTGTGTGTGCGGGGGTGTAGCTAAGTCACATACCTGTGTGTGCAGGGGTGTAGCTGGATCACATACCTGTGTGTGCGGGGGTGTAGCTGGGTCACATACCTGTGTGTGTGCGGGGGTGTAGCTGGGTCACATACCTGTGTGTGTGCGGGGTGTAGCTGGATCACATACCTGTGTGTGCGGGGGTGTAGCTGGGTCACATACCTGTGTGTGCGGGGGTGTAGCTGGGTCACATACCTGTGTGTGTGCGGGGGTATAACTGGGTCACATACCTGTGTGTGCGGGGGTGTAGCTTGCTCACATACCTGTGTGTGCGGGGGTGTAGCTGGGTCACATACCTGTGTGTGCGGGGGTGAAGCTGGATCACATACCTGTGAGTGTGGAGGTGTAGCTGGGTCACATACCTGTGTGTGCGGGGGTGAAGCTGGGTCACATACCTGTGTGTGCGGGGTGTAGCTGGGTCACATACCTGTGTGTGCGGGGATGAAGTTGGGTCACATACCTGTGTGTGCGGGGGTGTAGCTGGATCACATACCTGTGTGTGCGGGGGTGTAGCTGGGTCACATACCTGTGTGTGCGGTGGTGTAGCTGGGTCACATACCTGTGTGTGCTGGGGTGTAGCTGGGTCACATACCTGTGTGTGCGGGGGTGTAGCTGGCTCACATACCTGTGTGTGCGGGGTGTAGCTGGCTCACATACCTGTGTGTGCGGGGGTGTAGCTGGATCACATACCTGTGTGTGCGGGGGTGTAGCTGGGTCACATACCTGTGTTTGCGGGGGTGTAGCTGGATCACATACCTGTGTGTGCGGGGGTTTAGTTTGGTCACATATCTGTGTGTGCGGGGGTGTAGCTGGGTCACATACCTGTGTGTGCGGGGGTGTAGCTGGATCACATACCTGTGTGTGCGGGGGTGTAGCTGGGTCACATACCTGTGTGTGTGCGGGGGTGTAGCTGGGTCACATACCTGTGTGTGTGGGGTGTAGCTGGGTCACATACCTGTGTGTGTGGGGTGTAGCTGGGTCACATACCTGTGTGTGCTGGGGTGTAGTTGGGTCACATACCCGTGTGTGTGGGGTGTAGCTGGGTCACATACCTGTGTGTGTGGGGTGTAGCTGGGTCACATACCTGTGTGTACGGGGGTGTAGCAGGATCACATACCTTTGTGTTCGGGGGTGTAGTATGATCACATACCTGTGTGTGTGGGGGTGAAGCTGGGTCGCATACCTGTGTGTTCGGGGGTGTAGCTGGGTCACTTACCTGTGTGTGTGCGGGGTGTAGCTGGGTCACATACCTGTGTGTGGGGGGTATAGCTGGGTCACATACCTGTGTGTGCAGGAGGTGTAGCTGGGTCACATACCTGTGTGTGCGGGGGTGTAGCTGGGTCACATACCTGTGTGTGCGGGGGTGTAGCTGGATCACGTACCTGTGTGTGCGGAGGTGTAGTAGGATCACTTACCTGTGTGTGCGGGGGTGTAGCTGGGTCACATACCTGTGTGTGCGGGGGTGTAGCTGGGTCACATACCTGTGTGTGTGCGGGGGTATAACTGGGTCACATACCTGTGTGTGCGGGGGTGTAGCTTGGTCACATACCTGTGTGTGCGGGGGTGTAGCTGGGTCACATACCTGTGTGTGCGGAGGTGTAGCTGGATCACATACCTGTGTGTGCGGGGGTGAAGCTGGATCACATACCTGTGTGTGCGGTGGTGTAGCTGGGTCACATACCTGTGTGTGCGGGGGTGTAGCTGGGTCACATACCTGTGTGTGCGGGGTGTAGCTGGATCACATACCTGTGTGTGCGGGGGTGAAGCTGGATCACATACCTGTGAGTGTGGAGGTGTAGCTGGGTCACATACATGTGTGTGCGGGGGTGAAGCTGGGTCACATACCTGTGTGCGCGGGGGTTTAGCTGGATCACATACCTGTGTGTACGGGGGTGTAGCTGGATCACATACCTGTGTGTGTGCGGGGGTGTAGCTGGATCACATACCTGTGTGTGTGCGGGGGTGTAGCTGGGTCACATACCTGTGTGTGTGCGGGGGTGTAGCTGGGTCACATACCTGTGTGTGTGCGGGGGTGTAGCTGGGTCGCATACCTGTGTGTGTGCGGGGGTGTAGCTGGGTCACATACCTGTGTGTGTGCGGGGGGTGTAGCTGGGTCACATACCTGTGTGTGTGCGGGGGTTTAGCTGGATCACATACCTGTGTGTGTGCGGGGGTGTAGCTGGGTCACATACCTGTGTGTGTGCGGGGGTGTAGCTGGGTCGCATACCTGTGTGTGTGCGGGGGTGTAGCTGGGTCGCATACCTGTGTGTGTGCGGGGGTGTAGCTGGGTCACATACCTGTGTGTGCGGGGGTGTAGCTGGGTCACATACCTGTGTGTGTGCGGGGTGTAGCTGGGTCACTTACCTGTGTGTGCGGGGTATAGCTGGGTCACATACCTGTGTGTGCAGGAGGTGTAGCTGGGTCACATACCTGTGTGTGCGGGGGTGTAGCTTAATCACGTACCTGTGTGTGCGGAGGTGTAGTAGGATCACTTACCTGTGTGTGCGGGGGTGTAGCTGGATCACATACCTGTGTGTGCGGGGGTGTAGCTGGATCACATACCTGTGTGTGCGGGGGTGTAGCTGGATCACATACCAGTGTGTGCGGGGGTGTAGCTGGGTCACATACCTGTGTGTGCGGGGGTGTAGCTAAGTCACATACCTGTGTGTGCAGGGATGTAGCTGGATCACATACCTGTGTGTGCGGGGGTTTAGTTTGGTCACATATCTGTGTGTGCGGGGGTGTAGCTGGGTCACATACCTGTGTGTGCGGGGGTGTAGCTGGATCACATACCTGTGTGTGCGGGGGTGTAGCTGGGTCACATACCTGTGTGTGTGCGGGGGTGTAGCTGGGTCACATACCTGTGTGTGTGCGGGGTGTAGCTGGATCACATACCTGTGTGTGCGGGGGTGTAGCTGGGTCACATACCTGTGTGTGCGGGGGTGTAGCTGAGTCGCATACCTGTGTGTGCGGGGGTGTAGCTGGGTCACATACCTGTGTGTGCGGGGGTGTAGCTGGGTCACATACCTGTGTGTGCGGTGGTGTAGCTGGGTCACATACCTGTGTGTGCGGGGGTGTAGCTGGGTCACATACCTGTGTGTGTGCGGGGGTATAACTGGGTCACATACCTGTGTGTGCGGGGGTGTAGCTGGGTCATATACCTGTGTGTGCGGGGGTGTAGCTGGGTCACATACCTGTGTGTGCGGAGGTGTAGCTGGATCACATACCTGTGTGTGCGGGGGTGAAGCTGGATCACATACCTGTGAGTGTGGAGGTGTAGCTGGGTCACATACCTGTGTGTGCGGGGGTGAAGCTGGGTCACATACCTGTGTGTGCGGGGTGTAGCTGGGTCACATACCTGTGTGTGCGGGGGTGAAGTTGGGTCACATACCTGTGTGTGCGGGGTGTAGCTGGGTCACATACCTGTGTGTGCGGGGGTGAAGTTGGGTCACATACCTGTGTGTGCGGGGGTGAAGCTGTGTCACATACCTGTGTGTGCGGGGTGTAGCTGGGTCACATACCTGTGTGTGCGGGGGTAAAGTTGGGTCACATACCTGTGTGTGCGGGGGGTGTAGCTGGGTCACATACCTGTGTGTGCGGTGGTGTAGCTGGGTCACATACCTGTGTGTGCTGGGGTGTAGCTGGGTCACATACCTGTGTGTGCGGGGGTGTAGCTGGCTCACATACCTGTGTGTGTGCGGGGTGTAGCTGGGTCACATACCTGTGTGTGTGCGGGGGTGTAGCTGGGTCACATACCTGTGTGTGCGGGGGTGTAGCTGGGTCACATACCTGTGTGTGCGGGGGTGTAGCTGGGTCGCATACCTGTGTGTGCGGGGGTGTAGCTGGGTCACATACCTGTGTGTGTGCGGGGTGTAGCTGGGTCACATACCTGTGTGTGCGGGGTATAGCTGGGTCACATACCTGTGTGTGCAGGAGGTGTAGCTGGGTCACATACCTGTGTGTGCGGGGGTGTAGCTGGGTCACATACCTGTGTGTGCGGGGGTGTAGCTGGATCACATACCTGTGTGTGCGGGGGTGTAGCTGGATCACATACCTGTGTGTGCGGGGGTGTAGCTGGATCACATACCTGTGTGTGCGGGGGTGTAGCTGGGTCACATACCTGTGTGTGCGGGGGTGTAGCTAAGTCACATACCTGTGTGTGCGGGGGTGTAGCTGGGTCACATACCTGTGTGTGCGGGGGTGTAGCTGGGTCACATACCTGTGTGTGTGCGGGGGTATAACTGGGTCACATACCTGTGTGTGCGGGGGTGTAGCTGGGTCACATACCTGTGTGTGTGCGGGGGTATAACTGGGTCACATACTTGTGTGTGCGGGGGTGTAGCTGGGTCACATACCTGTGTGTGCGGAGGTGTAGCTGGATCACATACCTGTGTGTGCGGGGGTGAAGCTGGATCACATACCTGTGAGTGTGGAGGTGTAGCTGGGTCACATACCTGTGTGTGCGGGGGTGAAGCTGGGTCACATACCTGTGTGTGCGGGGTGTAGCTGGGTCACATACCTGTGTGTGCGGGGGTGAAGTTGGGTCACATACCTGTGTGTGCGGGGTGTAGCTGGGTCACATACCTGTGTGTGCGGGGGTGAAGTTGGGTCACATACCTGTGTGTGCGGGGGTGAAGCTGGGTCACATACCTGTGTGTGCGGGGTGTAGCTGGGTCACATACCTGTGTGTGCGGGGGTGAAGTATGGTCACATACCTGTGTGTGCGGGGGTGTAGCTGGGTCACATACCTGTGTGTGCGGTGGTGTAGCTGGGTCACATACCTGTGTGTGCTGGGGTGTAGCTGGGTCACATACCTGTGTGTGCGGGGGTGTAGCTGGCTCACATACCTGTGTGTGCGGGGTGTAGCTGGATCACATACCTGTGTGTGCGGGGGATCACATACCTGTGTGTGCGGGGGTGTAGCTGGATCACATACATGTGTGTGCGGGGATGTAGCTGGGTCACATACCTGTGTGTGCGGGGTTTAGCTATATCACATACCTGTGTGTACGGGGGTGTAGCTGGATCACATACCTGTGTGTGCGGGCTTGTAGCTGGGTCACATACCTGTGTGTGTGCGGGGGTGTAGCTGGGTCGCATACCTGTGTGTGTGCGGGGGTGTAGCTGGGTCGCATACCTGTGTGTGCGGTGGTGTAGCTGGGTTACATACCTGTGTGTGCGGGGTTGTAGCTGGGTCACATACCTGTGTGTGCGGGGGTCTAGCTGGGTTACATACCTGTGTGTGCGGGGTTGTAGCTGGGTCACATACCTGTGTGTGCGGAGGTGTAGCTGGATCACATACCTGTGTGTGCGGGGGTGTAGCTGGGTCACATACCTGTGTGTGCGGGGGTGTAGCTGGGTCACATACCTGTGTGTGCGGGGTATAGCTGGGTCACATACCTGTGTGTGCAGGAGGTGTAGCTGGGTCACATACCTGTGTGTGCGGGGGTGTAGCTGGGTCACATACCTGTGTGTGCGGTGGTGTAGCTGGGTCATATACCTGTGTGTGCGGGGGTGTAGCTGGGTCACATACCTGTGTGTGTGCGGGGGTATAACTGGGTCACATACCTGTGTGTGCGGGGGTGTAGCTGGGTCACATACCTGTGTGTGTGCGGGGGTATAACTGGGTCACATACTTGTGTGTGCGGGGGTGTAGCTGGGTCACATACCTGTGTGTGCGGAGGTGTAGCTGGATCACATACCTGTGTGTGCGGGGGTGAAGCTGGATCACATACCTGTGAGTGTGGAGGTGTAGCTGGGTCACATACCTGTGTGTGCGGGGGTGAAGCTGGGTCACATACCTGTGTGTGCGGGGTGTAGCTGGGTCACATACCTGTGTGTGCGGGGGTGAAGTTGGGTCACATACCTGTGTGTGCGGGGTGTAGCTGGGTCACATACCTGTGTGTGCGGGGGTGAAGTTGGGTCACATACCTGTGTGTGCGGGGGTGAAGCTGGGTCACATACCTGTGTGTGCGGGGTGTAGCTGGGTCACATACCTGTGTGTGCGGGGGTGAAGTATGGTCACATACCTGTGTGTGCGGGGGTGTAGCTGGGTCACATACCTGTGTGTGCGGTGGTGTAGCTGGGTCACATACCTGTGTGTGCTGGGGTGTAGCTGGGTCACATACCTGTGTGTGCGGGGGTGTAGCTGGCTCACATACCTGTGTGTGCGGGGTGTAGCTGGATCACATACCTGTGTGTGCGGGGGATCACATACCTGTGTGTGCGGGGGTGTAGCTGGATCACATACATGTGTGTGCGGGGATGTAGCTGGGTCACATACCTGTGTGTGCGGGGTTTAGCTATATCACATACCTGTGTGTACGGGGGTGTAGCTGGATCACATACCTGTGTGTGCGGGCTTGTAGCTGGGTCACATACCTGTGTGTGTGCGGGGGTGTAGCTGGGTCGCATACCTGTGTGTGTGCGGGGGTGTAGCTGGGTCGCATACCTGTGTGTGCGGTGGTGTAGCTGGGTTACATACCTGTGTGTGCGGGGTTGTAGCTGGGTCACATACCTGTGTGTGCGGGGGTCTAGCTGGGTTACATACCTGTGTGTGCGGGGTTGTAGCTGGGTCACATACCTGTGTGTGCGGAGGTGTAGCTGGATCACATACCTGTGTGTGCGGGGGTGTAGCTGGGTCACATACCTGTGTGTGCGGGGGTGTAGCTGGGTCACATACCTGTGTGTGCGGGGTATAGCTGGGTCACATACCTGTGTGTGCAGGAGGTGTAGCTGGGTCACATACCTGTGTGTGCGGGGGTGTAGCTGGGTCACATACCTGTGTGTGCGGTGGTGTAGCTGGGTCACATACCTGTGTGTGCGGGGGTGTAGCTGGGTCACATATCTGTGTGTGCGGGGGTGTAGCTGGGTCACATACCTGTGTGTGCGGGGGTGTAGCTGGGTCACATACCTTTGTGTGTGGGGGTGTAGCTGGATCTCATACCTGTGTGTGCAGGGTGTAGCTGGGTCACATACCTGTGTGTGCGGGTTGTAGCTGGATCACATACCTGTGTGTGTGGGGGTGTAGCTGGATCTCATACCTGTGTGTGCGGTGGTGTAGCTGGGTCACATACCTGGGTGTGCGAGGTGTAGCTGGGTCACATACCTGTGTGTGAGGGGGTGTAGCTGGGTCACATACCTGTGTGTTCGGGGGTGTAGCTGGGTCACATACCTGCGTGTGTGGGGGTGTAGCTGGGTCACATACCTGTGTGTGCGGGGGTGTAGCTGGGTCACATACCTGTGTGTGCGGGGGTGTAGCTTGGGTCACATACCTGTGTGTGCGGGGGTGTAGCTGGATACCTGTGTATGCAGAGGTGTAGCTGGGTCATATACCTGTGTGTGCGGGGTGTAGCTGGGTCACATACCTGTGTGTGCGGGGTGTAGCTGGGTCACATACCTGTGTGTGCGGGTGTAGCTGGATCAAATACCTGTGTGTGCGGGGGTGTAGCTGGGTCACATACCTGTGTGTGCGGGGGTGTAGCTTGATCACATACCTGTGTGTGCGGGGGTGAAGCTGGATCACATACCTGTGTGTGGTGGTGTAGCTGGGTCACATACTTGTGTGAGCGGGGGTGTAGCTGGGTCACATACCTGTGTGTGGTGGTGTAGCTGGATCACATACCTGTGTGTGCGGAGGTGTAGCTGGATCACATACCTGTGTGTGTGGTGGTGTAGCTGGGTCACATACCTGTGTGTGCGGGGGTGTAGCTGGATCACATACCTGTGTGTGTGGGGGTGTAGCTGGGTCACATACCTGTGTGTGCGAGGTGTAGCTGGGTCACATACCTGTGTGTGTGGGGGTGTAGCTGGGTCACATACCTGTGTGTGCGAGGTGTAGCTGGGTCACATACCTGTGTGTGTGGGGGTGTAGCTGGGTCACATACCTGTGTGTGCGAGGTTGTAGCTGGGTCACATACCTGCGTGTTTGGGGGTGTAGCTGGGTCACATACCTGTGTGTACGGGGGTGTAGCTGGGTCACATACCTGTGTGTGCGGGGGTGTAGCTGGGTCACATACCTGTGTGTGCAGGGGTGTAGCTGGGTCACATACCTGTGTGTGTGGAGGTGTAGCTGGGTCCCATACCTGTGTGTGCGGGGGTGTAGTTGGATCACATACCTGTGTGTGCGGGGGGTGTAGCTGGGTCACATACCTGTGTGTGCGGGGGTGTAGCTGGGTCACATACCAGTGTGTGTGGAGGTGTAGCTGGGTCCCATACCTGTGTGTGCGGGGGTGTAGCTGGATCACATACCTGTGTGTGCGGGGGGTGTAGCTGGATCACATACCTGTGTGTGCGGGGGTGTAGCTGGATCACATACCTGTGTGTGCGGGGGCATAGCTGGATCACATACCTGTGTGTGCGGGGGTGTAGCTGGGTCACATACCTGTGTGTAGAGGTGTAGCTGGATCACATACCTGTGTGTGTGGGGGTGTAGCTGGGTCACATACCTGTGTGTGCGGGGGTGTAGATGGATCATATACCTGCGTGTGTGGAGGTGAAGCTGGGTCACATATCTATGTGTGCGGGGGTGTAACTGGGTCACATACCTGTGTGTGCGGGGTGTAGCTGGATCACATACCTGTGTGTGCGGGGGTGTAGCTGGGTCACATACCTGTGTGTGCGGGGGTGTAGCTGGATCACATACCTGTGTGTGCGGAGGTGTAGCTGGGTCACATACCTGTGTGTGCGGGGGTGTAGCTGGATCACATACCTGTGTGTGCGGAGGTGTAGCTGGGTCACATACCTGTGTGTGCGGGGGTGTAGCTTGATCACATACCTGTGTGTGCGGGGGTGTAGCTGGGTCACATACCTGTGTGTGCGGGAGTGTAGCTGGATCACTTACCTGTGTGTGCGGGGGTGTAGCTGGGTCACATACCTATGTGTGCGGGTTGCAGCTGGGTCACATACCTGTGTGTGCGGGGGTGTAGCTGGATCACATACCTGTGTGTGCGGGGGTGTAGCTGGGTCACATACCTGTGTGTGTGGAGGTGTAGCTGGGTCACATACCTGTGTGTGCGGGGTGTAGCTGGGTCACATACCTGTGTGTGCGGGGGTGTAGCTGGGTCACATACCTGTGTGTGCGGGGGTGTAGTAGGATTACATACCTGTGTGTGCGGGGTGTAGCTGGGTCACATACCTGTGTGTGCGGGGGTGTAGTAGGATTACATACCTGTGTGTGCGGGGGTGTAGCTGGGTCACATACCTGTGTGTGGAGTTGTAGCTGGTTCACATACCTGTGTGTGGTGGTGTAGCTGGGTCACATACCTGTGTGTGCGGGGTATAGCTGGATCTCATACCTGTGTGTGTGGGGGTGTAGCTGGGTCACATACCTGTGTGTGCGGGGGTGTAGCTGGATCTCATACCTGTGTGTGCGGGGCGTAGCTGGGTCACATACCTGGGTGTGCGAGGTGTAGCTGGGTCACATACCTGTGTGTGTGGGGGTGTAGCTGGGTCACATACCTGGGTGTGCGAGGTGTAGCTGGGTCACATACCTGTGTGTGTGGGGGTGTAGCTGGATCTCATACCTGTGTGTGCGGGGTGTAGCTGGGTCACATACCTGGGTGTGCGAGGTGTAGCTGGGTCACATACCTGTGTGTGTGGAGGTGTTGCTGGTTCACATACCTGTGTGTGGTGGTGTAGCTGGGTCACATACCTGTGTGTGCGGGGGTGTAGCTGGATCTCATACCTGTGTGTGCGGGGTGTAGCTGGGTCACATACCTGTGTGTGCGGGGGTGTAGCTGGATCACATACCTGCGTGTGTGGAGGTGATGCTGGGTCACATACCTGTGTGTGCGGGGTGTAGCTGGGTCACATACTTGTGTGTGTGGAGGTGTAGCTGGGTCACATACCTGTGTGTGTGGGGGTGTAGCTGGATCACATACCTGTGTGTGCGGAGGTGTAGCTACTAGCTGGATCACATACCTGTGTGTGCGGGGGTGTAGCTGGGTCACAAACCTGTGTGTGCAGGGTGTAGCTGTATCACATACCTGTGTGTGCGGGGTGTAGCTGTATCACATACCTGTGTGTGCGGGGGTGTAGCTGGATCACATACCTGTGTGTGCGGGGGAGTAGTTGGATCACATACCTGTGTGTGCGGGGTGTAGCTGGATCACATACCTGTGTGTGCGGGGGTGTAGCTGGATCACATACCTGTGTGTGCGGGGTGTAGCTGGATCACATACCTGTGTGTGCGGGTGTAGCTGGATCAAATACCTGTGTGTGCGGGGGTGTAGCTGGGTCACATACCTGTGTGTGCGGAGGTGTAGCTGGGTCACATACCTTTGTGTGTGGGGGTGTAGCTGGGTCACATACCTGTGTGTGCGGGGGTGTAGCTGGATCACATACCTGTGTGTGGTGGTGTAGCTGGGTCACATACCTGTGTGTGCGGGGGTGTAGCTGGGTCACATACCTGTGTGTGCGGGGTGTAGCTGGATCACATACCTGTGTGTGCGGGGGTGTAGCTGGATCTAATACCTGTGTGTGCGGGGTGTAGCTGGGTCACATACCTGTGTGTGCGGGGGTGTAGCTGGATCACATACCTGCGTGTGTGGAAGTGAAGCTGGGTCACATACCTATGTGTGCGGGGGTGTAGCTGGGTCACATACCTGTGTGTGCGGGGGTGTAGCTGGATCACATACCTGTGTGTGCGGGGTGTAGCTGGATCACA
The DNA here is from genome assembly GCF_028390025.1 of Pseudophryne corroboree. Lineage (NCBI taxonomy): Eukaryota > Metazoa > Chordata > Amphibia > Anura > Myobatrachidae > Pseudophryne > Pseudophryne corroboree. The sequence continues at coordinate 15,134,725 of NC_086444.1, read as the reverse complement.
TACCTGTGTGTGCGGAGGTTTAGCTGGATCACATACCTGTGTGTGCGGGGGTGTAGCTGGGTCACATACCTGTGTGTGCGGGGGTGTAGCTGGATCACATACCTGCGTGTGTGGAGGTGAAGCTGGGTCACATACCTATGTGTGTGGGGGTGTAGCTGGGTCACATACCTGTGTGTGCGGGGGTGTAGCTGGATCACATACCTGTGTGTGTGGAGGTTTGGCTGGATCACATACCTGTGTGTGCGGGGTGTAGCTGGGTCACATACCAGCGTGTGTGGAGGTGAAGCTGGGTCACATACCTGTGTGTGTGGAGGTGTAGCTGGATCACATACCTGTGAGTGCGGGGTGTAGCTGGGTCACATACCTGTGTGTGTGGGGGTGTAGCTGGGTCACATACCTGTGTGTGCGGGGGTGTAGCTGGATCACATACCTGTGTGTGCGGAGGTGTAGCTACTAGCTGGATCACATACCTGTGTGTGCGGGGGTGTAGCTGGGTCACATACCTGGGTGTGCGAGGTGTAGCTGGGTCACATACCTGTGTGTGTGGAGGTGTTGCTGGTTCACATACCTGTGTGTGGTGGTGTAGCTGGGTCACATACCTGTGTGTGCGGGGGTGTAGCTGGATCTCATACCTGTGTGTGCGGGGTGTAGCTACTAGCTGGATCACATACCTGTGTGTGCGGGGTGTAGCTGGGTCACATACCTGGGTGTGCGAGGTGTAGCTGGGTCACATACCTGTGTGTGTGGAGGTGTTGCTGGTTCACATACCTGTGTGTGGTGGTGTAGCTGGGTCACATACCTGTGTGTGCGGGGGTGTAGCTGGATCTCATACCTGTGTGTGCGGGGTGTAGCTGGGTCACATACCTGTGTGTGCGGGGGTGTAGCTGGATCACATACCTGCGTGTGTGGAGGTGATGCTGGGTCACATACCTGTGTGTGCGGGGTGTAGCTGGGTCACATACCTGTGTGTGTGGAGGTGTAGCTGGGTCACATACCTGTGTGTGTGGGGGTGTAGCTGGATCACATACCTGTGTGTGCGGAGGTGTAGCTACTAGCTGGATCACATACCTGTGTGTGCGGGGGTGTAGCTGGGTCACAAACCTGTGTGTGCAGGGTGTAGCTGTATCACATACCTGTGTGTGCGGGGTGTAGCTGTATCACATACCTGTGTGTGCGGGGGTGTAGCTGGATCACATACCTGTGTGTGCGGGGGAGTAGTTGGATCACATACCTGTGTGTGCGGGGTGTAGCTAGATCACATACCTGTGTGTGCGGGGGTGTAGCTGGATCACATACCTGTGTGTGCGGGGTGTAGCTGGATCACATACCTGTGTGTGCGGGTGTAGCTGGATCAAATACCTGTGTGTGCGGGGGTGTAGCTGGGTCACATACCTGTGTGTGCGGAGGTGTAGCTGGGTCACATACCTTTGTGTGTGGGGGTGTAGCTGGGTCACATACCTGTGTGTGCGGGGGTGTAGCTGGATCACATACCTGTGTGTGGTGGTGTAGCTGGGTCACATACCTGTGTGTGCGGGGGTGTAGCTGGGTCACATACCTGTGTGTGCGGGGTGTAGCTGGATCACATACCTGTGTGTGCGGGGGTGTAGCTGGATCTAATACCTGTGTGTGCGGGGTGTAGCTGGGTCACATACCTGTGTGTGCGGGGGTGTAGCTGGATCACATACCTGCGTGTGTGGAAGTGAAGCTGGGTCACATACCTATGTGTGCGGGGGTGTAGCTGGGTCACATACCTGTGTGTGCGGGGGTGTAGCTGGATCACATACCTGTGTGTGCGGGGTGTAGCTGGATCACATACCTGTGTGTGCGGAGGTTTAGCTGGATCACATACCTGTGTGTGCGGGGGTGTAGCTGGGTCACATACCTGTGTGTGCGGGGGTGTAGCTGGATCACATACCTGCGTGTGTGGAGGTGAAGCTGGGTCACATACCTATGTGTGTGGGGGTGTAGCTGGGTCACATACCTGTGTGTGCGGGGGTGTAGCTGGATCACATACCTGTGTGTGTGGAGGTTTGGCTGGATCACATACCTGTGTGTGCGGGGTGTAGCTGGGTCACATACCAGCGTGTGTGGAGGTGAAGCTGGGTCACATACCTGTGTGTGTGGAGGTGTAGCTGGATCACATACCTGTGAGTGCGGGGTGTAGCTGGGTCACATACCTGTGTGTGTGGGGGTGTAGCTGGGTCACATACCTGTGTGTGCGGGGGTGTAGCTGGATCACATACCTGTGTGTGCGGAGGTGTAGCTACTAGCTGGATCACATACCTGTGTGTGCGGGGGTGTAGCTGGGTCACATACCTGCGTGTGTGGGGGTGTAGCTGGGTCACATACCTGTGTGTGGAGGTGTTGCTGGTTCACATACCTGTGTGTGGTGGTGTAGCTGGGTCACATACCTGTGTGTGCGGGGTGTAGCTGGATCTCATACCTGTGTGTGTGGGGTGTAGCTGGGTCACATACCTGGGTGTGCGAGGTGTAGCTGGATCCCATACCTGTGTGTGCGGGGGTGTAGCTGGATCACATACCTGTGTGTGCGGGGGGTGTAGCTGGGTAACATACCTATGTGTGCGGGGTGTAGCTGGGTCACATACCTGTGTGTGCGGGGGTGTAGCTGGATCACATACCTGTGTGTGGAGGTGTAGCTGGATCACATACCTGTGTGTGCGGGGTGTAGCTGGGTCACATACCTGTGTGTGCGGGGGAGTAGTTGGATCACATACCTGTGTGTGCGGGGGTGTAGCTGGGTAACATACCTATGTGTGCGGGGTGTAGCTGGGTCACGTACCTGTGTGTGCGGGGGTGTAGCTGGATCACATACCTGCGTGTGTGGAGGTGAAGCTGGGTCACATACCTGTGTGTGCGGGGGTGTAGCTGGGTCACATACCTGTGTGTACGGGGTGTAGCTGGGTCACATACCTGTGTGTGTGGGGGTGTAGCTGGGTCACATACCTGTGTGTGTGTGGGGGTGTAGCTGGGTCACATACCTGTGTGTGCGGGGGTGTAGCTGGATCACATACCTGTGTGTGCGGAGGTGTAGCTACTAGCTGGATCACATACCTGTGTGTGTGGTGGTGTAGCTGGGTCACATACCTGTGTGTGCGGGGGTGTAGCTGGATCACATACCTGTGTGTGCGGGGGTGTAGCTGGGTCACAAACCTGTGTGTGCGGGGTGTAGCTGGGTCACATACCTGTGTGTGCGGGGGTGTAGCTGGGTCACATACCTGTGTGTGCGGGGTGTAGTTGTATCACATACCTGTGTGTGCGGGGGTGTAGCTGGATCACATACCTGTGTGTGGGGTGTAGCTGGGTCACATACCTGTGTGTGCGGGGTGTAGCTGGGTCACATACCTGTGTGTGCGGGTGTAGCTGGATCAAATACCTGTGTGTGCGGGGGTGTAGCTGGGTCACATACCTGTGTGTGCGGGGTTGTAGCTGGGTCACATACCTGTGTGTGCGGAGGTGAAGCTGGATCACATACCTGTGTGTGCGGGAGTGTAGCTGGGTCACATACCTGTGTGTGCGGGGTTGGAGCTGGGTCACATACCTGTGTGTGCGGAGGTGAAGCTGGATCACATACCTGTGTGTGCGGAGGTGAAGCTGGATCACATACCTGTGTGTGGTGGTGTAGCTGGGTCACATACCTGTGTGTGCGGAGGTGAAGCTGGATCACATACCTGTGTGTGGTGGTGTAGCTGGGTCACATACCTGTGTGTGGGGGTGTAGCTGGGTCACATACCTGTGTGTGCGGGGGTGTAGCTGGATCACATACCTGTGTGTGCGGAGGTGTAGCTACTAGCTAGATCACATACCTGTGTGTGTGGGGGTGTAGCTGGGTCACATACATGTGTGTGCGGGGGTGTAGCTGGATCACATACCTGTGTGTGCGGGGGTGTAGCTGGGTCACAAACCTGTGTGTGCGGGGTGTAGCTGGGTCACATACCTGTGTGTGCGGGGGTGTAGCTGGGTCACATACCTGTGTGTGCGGGGTGTAGCTGTATCACATACCTGTGTGTGCGGGGGTGTAGCTGGATCACATACCTGTGTGTGGGGTGTAGCTGGGTCACATACCTGTGTGTGCGGGTGTAGCTGGATCAAATACCTGTGTGTGCGGGGGTGTAGCTGGGTCACATACCTGTGTGTGCGGGGTTGTAGCTGGGTCACATACCTGTGTGTGCGGAGGTGAAGCTGGATCACATACCTGTGTGTGCGGGGGTGTAGCTGGGTCACATACCTGTGTGTGCGGGGTTGTAGCTGGGTCACATACCTGTGTGTGCGGAGGTGAAGCTGGATCACATACCTGTGTGTGCGGAGGTGAAGTTGGATCACATACCTGTGTGTGGGGTGTAGCTGGGTCACATACCTGTGTGTGCGGGGTGGTAGCTGGGTCACATACCTGTGTGTGGTGGTGTAGCTGGGTCACATACCTTTGTGTGTGGGGGTGTAGCTGGGTCACATACCTGTGTGTGCGGGGGTGTAGCTGGGTCACATACCTGTGTGTGGTGGTGTAGCTGGGTCACATACCTGTGTGTGGTGGTGTAGCTGGGTCACATACCTTTGTGTGTGGGGGTGTAGCTGGATCACATACCTGTGTGTGGTGGTGTAGCTGGGTCACATACCTGTGTGCGGGGTTGTAGCTGGGTCACATACCTGTGTGTGCGGGGGTGTAGCTGGATCACATACCTGTGTGTGGTGGTGTAGCTGGGTCACATACCTGTGTGCGGGGTTGTAGCTGGGTCACATACCTGTGTGTGCGGGGGTGTAGCTGGGTCACATACCTGTGTGTGCGGGGTGTAGCTGGATCACATACCTGTGTGTGTGGGGGTGTAGCTGGTTCACATACCTGTGTGTGCGGGGGTGTAGCTGGATCTAATACCTGTGTGTGCGGGGTGTAGCTGGGTCACATACCTGTATGTGCGAGGTGTAGCTGGGTCACATACCTGTGTGTTTGGGGGTGTAGCTGGGTCACATACCTGTGTGTACTGGGGTGTAGCTGGGTCACATACCTGTGTGTGCGGGGGTGTAGCTGGGTCATATACCTGTGTGTGCAGGGGTGTAGCTGGGTCACATACCTGTGTGTGTGGAGGTGTAGCTGGGTCCCATACCTGTGTGTGCGGGGGTGTAGCTGGATCACATACCTGTGTGTGCGGGGGTGTAGCTGGGTCCCATACCTGTGTGTGCGGGGGTGTAGCTGGATCACATACCTGTGTGTGTTCGGGGGTATAGCTGGGTCACATACCTGTGTGTGCGGGGGTGTAGCTGGGTCACATACCTGTGTGTGCGGGGGTGTAGCTGGGTCCCATACCTGTGTGTGCGGGGGTGTAGCTGGATCACATACCTGTGTGTGTTCGGGGGTATAGCTGGGTCACATACCTGTGTGTGCGGGGGGTGTAGTTGGATCACATACCTGTGTGTGCGGGGGTGTAGTAGGATCACATACCTGTGTGTGCGGGGGGTGTAGTTGGATCACATACCTGTGTGTGCGGGGGTGTAGTAGGATCACATACCTGTGTGTGTGGGGGTGTAGCTGGGTCACATACCTGTGTGTAGAGGTGTAGCTGGATCACATACCTGTGTGTGCGGGGGTGTAGCTGGGTCACATACCTGTGTGTGCGGGGGTGTAGCTGGATCACATACCTGCGTGTGTGGAGGTGAAGCTGGGTCACATACCTGTGTGTGCGGGGGTGTAGCTGGGTCACATACCTGTGTGTGCGGGGTGTAGCTGGATCACATACCTGTGTGTGCGGGGGTGTAGCTGGGTCACATACCTGTGTGTGCGGGGGTGTAGCTGGATCACATACCTGTGTGTGTGGAGGTTTAGCTGGGTCACATACCTGTGTGTGCGGGGTGTAGCTGGGTCACATACCTGTGTGTGTGGAGGTTTAGCTGGGTCACATACCTGTGTGTGCGGGGTGTAGCTGGGTCACATACCTGTGTGTGTGGAGGTTTAGCTGGGTCACATACCTGTGTGTGCGGGGTGTAGCTGGGTCACATACCTGTGTGTGTGGGGGTGTAGCTGGGTCACATACCTGTGTGTGTGGGGGTGTAGCTTGGTCACATATCTGTGTGTGCGGGAGTGTAGCTGGATCACTTACCTGTGTGTGCGGGTTGCAGCTGGGTCACATACCTGTGTGTGCGGGGCTGTAGCTATATCACATACCTGTGTGTGCGGGGGTGTAGCTGGGTCACATACCTGTGTGTGTGGAGGTGTAGCTGGGTCACATACCTGTGTGTGCGGGGTGTAGCCGGGTCACATACCTGTGTGTGCGGGGGTGTAGCTGGGTCACATACCTGTGTGTGCGGGGTGTAGCTGTATCACATACCTGTGTGTGCGGGGGTGTAGCTGGATCACATACCTGTGTGTGGGGTGTAGCTGGGTCACATACCTGTGTGTGCGGGTGTAGCTGGATCAAATACCTGTGTGTGCGGGGGTGTAGCTGGGTCACATACCTGTGTGTGCGGGGTTGTAGCTGGGTCACATACCTGTGTGTGCGGAGGTGAAGCTGGATCACATACCTGTGTGTGCGGGGGTGTAGCTGGGTCACATACCTGTGTGTGCGGGGTTGTAGCTGGGTCACATACCTGTGTGTGCGGAGGTGAAGCTGGATCACATACCTGTGTGTGCGGAGGTGAAGTTGGATCACATACCTGTGTGTGGGGTGTAGCTGGGTCACATACCTGTGTGTGCGGGGGTGTAGCTGGATCACATACCTGCGTGTGTGGAAGTGAAGCTGGGTCACATACCTATGTGTGCGGGGGTGTAGCTGGGTCACATACCTGTGTGTGCGGGGGTGTAGCTGGATCACATACCTGTGTGTGCGGGGTGTAGCTGGATCACATACCTGTGTGTGTGGAGGTTTAGCTGGATCACATACCTGTGTGTGCGGGGGTGTAGCTGGGTCACATACCTGTGTGTGCGGGGGTGTAGCTGGATCACATACCTGCGTGTGTGGAGGTGAAGCTGGGTCACATACCTATGTGTGTGGGGGTGTAGCTGGGTCACATACCTGTGTGTGCGGGGGTGTAGCTGGATCACATACCTGTGTGTGTGGAGGTTTGGCTGGATCACATACCTGTGTGTGCGGGGTGTAGCTGGGTCACATACCAGCGTGTGTGGAGGTGAAGCTGGGTCACATACCTGTGTGTGTGGAGGTGTAGCTGGATCACATACCTGTGTGTGCGGGGTGTAGCTGGGTCACATACCTGTGTGTGTGGGGGTGTAGCTGGGTCACATACCTGTGTGTGCGGGGGTGTAGCTGGATCACATACCTGTGTGTGCGGAGGTGTAGCTACTAGCTGGATCACATACCTGTGTGTGCGGGGGTGTAGCTGGGTCACATACCTGCGTGTGTGGGGGTGTAGCTGGGTCACATACCTGTGTGTGGAGGTGTTGCTGGTTCACATACCTGTGTGTGGTGGTGTAGCTGGGTCACATACCTGTGTGTGCGGGGTGTAGCTGGATCTCATACCTGTGTGTGTGGGGTGTAGCTGGGTCACATACCTGGGTGTGCGAGGTGTAGCTGGATCCCATACCTGTGTGTGCGGGGGTGTAGCTGGATCACATACCTGTGTGTGCGGGGGGTGTAGCTGGGTAACATACCTATGTGTGCGGGGTGTAGCTGGGTCACATACCTGTGTGTGCGGGGGTGTAGCTGGATCACATACCTGTGTGTGGAGGTGTAGCTGGATCACATACCTGTGTGTGCGGGGTGTAGCTGGGTCACATACCTGTGTGTGCGGGGGAGTAGTTGGATCACATACCTGTGTGTGCGGGGGTGTAGCTGGGTAACATACCTATGTGTGCGGGGTGTAGCTGGGTCACATACCTGTGTGTGCGGGGGTGTAGCTGGATCACATACCTGCGTGTGTGGAGGTGAAGCTGGGTCACATACCTGTGTGTGCGGGGGTGTAGCTGGGTCACATACCTGTGTGTACGGGGTGTAGCTGGGTCACATACCTGTGTGTGTGGGGGTGTAGCTGGGTCACATACCTGTGTGTGTGTGGGGGTGTAGCTGGGTCACATACCTGTGTGTGCGGGGGTGTAGCTGGATCACATACCTGTGTGTGCGGAGGTGTAGCTACTAGCTGGATCACATACCTGTGTGTGTGGTGGTGTAGCTGGGTCACATACCTGTGTGTGCGGGGGTGTAGCTGGATCACATACCTGTGTGTGCGGGGGTGTAGCTGGGTCACAAACCTGTGTGTGCGGGGTGTAGCTGGGTCACATACCTGTGTGTGCGGGGGTGTAGCTGGGTCACATACCTGTGTGTGCGGGGTGTAGTTGTATCACATACCTGTGTGTGCGGGGGTGTAGCTGGATCACATACCTGTGTGTGGGGTGTAGCTGGGTCACATACCTGTGTGTGCGGGGTGTAGCTGGGTCACATACCTGTGTGTGCGGGTGTAGCTGGATCAAATACCTGTGTGTGCAGGGGTGTAGCTGGGTCACATACCTGTGTGTGCGGGGTTGGAGCTGGGTCACATACCTGTGTGTGCGGAGGTGAAGCTGGATCACATACCTGTGTGTGCGGAGGTGAAGCTGGATCACATACCTGTGTGTGGTGGTGTAGCTGGGTCACATACCTGTGTGTGCGGAGGTGAAGCTGGATCACATACCTGTGTGTGGTGGTGTAGCTGGGTCACATACCTGTGTGTGGGGGTGTAGCTGGGTCACATACCTGTGTGTGCGGGGGTGTAGCTGGATCACATACCTGTGTGTGCGGAGGTGTAGCTACTAGCTAGATCACATACCTGTGTGTGTGGGGGTGTAGCTGGGTCACATACATGTGTGTGCGGGGGTGTAGCTGGATCACATACCTGTGTGTGCGGGGGTGTAGCTGGGTCACAAACCTGTGTGTGCGGGGTGTAGCTGGGTCACATACCTGTGTGTGCGGGGGTGTAGCTGGGTCACATACCTGTGTGTGCGGGGTGTAGCTGTATCACATACCTGTGTGTGCGGGGGTGTAGCTGGATCACATACCTGTGTGTGGGGTGTAGCTGGGTCACATACCTGTGTGTGCGGGTGTAGCTGGATCAAATACCTGTGTGTGCGGGGGTGTAGCTGGGTCACATACCTGTGTGTGCGGGGTTGTAGCTGGGTCACATACCTGTGTGTGCGGAGGTGAAGCTGGATCACATACCTGTGTGTGCGGGGGTGTAGCTGGGTCACATACCTGTGTGTGCGGGGTTGTAGCTGGGTCACATACCTGTGTGTGCGGAGGTGAAGCTGGATCACATACCTGTGTGTGCGGAGGTGAAGTTGGATCACATACCTGTGTGTGGGGTGTAGCTGGGTCACATACCTGTGTGTGCGGGGTGGTAGCTGGGTCACATACCTGTGTGTGGTGGTGTAGCTGGGTCACATACTTTTGTGTGTGGGGGTGTAGCTGGGTCACATACCTGTGTGTGCGGGGGTGTAGCTGGATCACATACCTGTGTGTGGTGGTGTAGCTGGGTCACATACCTGTGTGTGGTGGTGTAGCTGGGTCACATACCTTTGTGTGTGGGGGTGTAGCTGGGTCACATACCTGTGTGTGCGGGGGTGTAGCTGGATCACATACCTGTGTGTGGTGGTGTAGCTTGGTCACATACCTGTGTGCGGGGTTGTAGCTGGGTCACATACCTGTGTGTGCGGGGGTGTAGCTGGGTCACATACCTGTGTGTGCGGGGTGTAGCTGGATCACATACCTGTGTGTGTGGGGGTGTAGCTGGTTCACATACCTGTGTGTGCGGGGGTGTAGCTGGATCTAATACCTGTGTGTGCGGGGTGTAGCTGGGTCACATACCTGTATGTGCGAGGTGTAGCTGGGTCACATACCTGTGTGTTTGGGGGTGTAGCTGGGTCACATACCTGTGTGTACTGGGGTGTAGCTGGGTCACATACCTGTGTGTGCGGGGGTGTAGCTGGGTCATATACCTGTGTGTGCAGGGGTGTAGCTGGGTCACATACCTGTGTGTGTGGAGGTGTAGCTGGGTCCCATACCTGTGTGTGCGGGGGTGTAGCTGGATCACATACCTGTGTGTGCGGGGGTGTAGCTGGGTCCCATACCTGTGTGTGCGGGGGTGTAGCTGGATCACATACCTGTGTGTGTTCGGGGGTATAGCTGGGTCACATACCTGTGTGTGCGGGGGTGTAGCTGGGTCACATACCTGTGTGTGCGGGGGTGTAGCTGGGTCCCATACCTGTGTGTGCGGGGGTGTAGCTGGATCACATACCTGTGTGTGTTCGGGGGTATAGCTGGGTCACATACCTGTGTGTGCGGGGGGTGTAGTTGGATCACATACCTGTGTGTGCGGGGGTGTAGTAGGATCACATACCTGTGTGTGCGGGGGGTGTAGTTGGATCACATACCTGTGTGTGCGGGGGTGTAGTAGGATCACATACCTGTGTGTGTGGGGGTGTAGCTGGGTCACATACCTGTGTGTAGAGGTGTAGCTGGATCACATACCTGTGTGTGCGGGGGTGTAGCTGGGTCACATACCTGTGTGTGCGGGGGTGTAGCTGGATCACATACCTGCGTGTGTGGAGGTGAAGCTGGGTCACATACCTGTGTGTGCGGGGGTGTAGCTGGGTCACATACCTGTGTGTGCGGGGTGTAGCTGGATCACATACCTGTGTGTGCGGGGGTGTAGCTGGGTCACATACCTGTGTGTGCGGGGGTGTAGCTGGATCACATACCTGTGTGTGTGGAGGTTTAGCTGGGTCACATACCTGTGTGTGCGGGGTGTAGCTGGGTCACATACCTGTGTGTGTGGAGGTTTAGCTGGGTCACATACCTGTGTGTGCGGGGTGTAGCTGGGTCACATACCTGTGTGTGTGGAGGTTTAGCTGGGTCACATACCTGTGTGTGCGGGGTGTAGCTGGGTCACATACCTGTGTGTGTGGGGGTGTAGCTGGGTCACATACCTGTGTGTGTGGGGGTGTAGCTTGGTCACATATCTGTGTGTGCGGGAGTGTAGCTGGATCACTTACCTGTGTGTGCGGGTTGCAGCTGGGTCACATACCTGTGTGTGCGGGGCTGTAGCTATATCACATACCTGTGTGTGCGGGGGTGTAGCTGGGTCACATACCTGTGTGTGTGGAGGTGTAGCTGGGTCACATACCTGTGTGTGCGGGGTGTAGCCGGGTCACATACCTGTGTGTGCGGGGGTGTAGCTGGGTCACATACCTGTGTGTGCGGGGTGTAGCTGTATCACATACCTGTGTGTGCGGGGGTGTAGCTGGATCACATACCTGTGTGTGGGGTGTAGCTGGGTCACATACCTGTGTGTGCGGGTGTAGCTGGATCAAATACCTGTGTGTGCGGGGGTGTAGCTGGGTCACATACCTGTGTGTGCGGGGTTGTAGCTGGGTCACATACCTGTGTGTGCGGAGGTGAAGCTGGATCACATACCTGTGTGTGCGGGGGTGTAGCTGGGTCACATACCTGTGTGTGCGGGGTTGTAGCTGGGTCACATACCTGTGTGTGCGGAGGAGAAGCTGGATCACATACCTGTGTGTGCGGAGGTGAAGTTGGATCACATACCTGTGTGTGGGGTGTAGCTGGGTCACATACCTGTGTGTGCGGGGTGGTAGCTGGGTCACATACCTGTGTGTGGTGGTGTAGCTGGGTCACATACCTTTGTGTGTGGGGGTGTAGCTGGGTCACATACCTGTGTGTGCGGGGGTGTAGCTGGATCACATACCTGTGTGTGGTGGTGTAGCTGGGTCACATACCTGTGTGTGGTGGTGTAGCTGGGTCACATACCTTTGTGTGTGGGGGTGTAGCTGGGTCACATACCTGTGTGTGCGGGGGTGTAGCTGGATCACATACCTGTGTGTGGTGGTGTAGCTGGGTCACATACCTGTGTGCGGGGTTGTAGCTGGGTCACATACCTGTGTGTGCGGGGGTGTAGCTGGGTCACATACCTGTGTGTGCGGGGTGTAGCTGGATCACATACCTGTGTGTGTGGGGGTGTAGCTGGTTCACATACCTGTGTGTGCGGGGGTGTAGCTGGATCTAATACCTGTGTGTGCGGGGTGTAGCTGGGTCACATACCTGTATGTGCGAGGTGTAGCTGGGTCACATACCTGTGTGTTTGGGGGTGTAGCTGGGTCACATACCTGTGTGTACTGGGGTGTAGCTGGGTCACATACCTGTGTGTGCGGGGGTGTAGCTGGGTCATATACCTGTGTGTGCAGGGGTGTAGCTGGGTCACATACCTGTGTGTGTGGAGGTGTAGCTGGGTCCCATACCTGTGTGTGCGGGGGTGTAGCTGGATCACATACCTGTGTGTGCGGGGGTGTAGCTGGGTCCCATACCTGTGTGTGCGGGGGTGTAGCTGGATCACATACCTGTGTGTGTTCGGGGGTATAGCTGGGTCACATACCTGTGTGTGCGGGGGTGTAGCTGGGTCACATACCTGTGTGTGCGGGGGTGTAGCTGGGTCCCATACCTGTGTGTGCGGGGGTGTAGCTGGATCACATACCTGTGTGTGTTCGGGGGTATAGCTGGGTCACATACCTGTGTGTGCGGGGGGTGTAGTTGGATCACATACCTGTGTGTGCGGGGGTGTAGTAGGATCACATACCTGTGTGTGCGGGGGGTGTAGTTGGATCACATACCTGTGTGTGCGGGGGTGTAGTAGGATCACATACCTGTGTGTGTGGGGGTGTAGCTGGGTCACATACCTGTGTGTAGAGGTGTAGCTGGATCACATACCTGTGTGTGCGGGGGTGTAGCTGGGTCACATACCTGTGTGTGCGGGGGTGTAGCTGGATCACATACCTGCGTGTGTGGAGGTGAAGCTGGGTCACATACCTGTGTGTGCGGGGGTGTAGCTGGGTCACATACCTGTGTGTGCGGGGTGTAGCTGGATCACATACCTGTGTGTGCGGGGGTGTAGCTGGGTCACATACCTGTGTGTGCGGGGGTGTAGCTGGATCACATACCTGTGTGTGTGGAGGTTTAGCTGGGTCACATACCTGTGTGTGCGGGGTGTAGCTGGGTCACATACCTGTGTGTGTGGAGGTTTAGCTGGGTCACATACCTGTGTGTGCGGGGTGTAGCTGGGTCACATACCTGTGTGTGTGGAGGTTTAGCTGGGTCACATACCTGTGTGTGCGGGGTGTAGCTGGGTCACATACCTGTGTGTGTGGGGGTGTAGCTGGGTCACATACCTGTGTGTGTGGGGGTGTAGCTTGGTCACATATCTGTGTGTGCGGGAGTGTAGCTGGATCACTTACCTGTGTGTGCGGGTTGCAGCTGGGTCACATACCTGTGTGTGCGGGGCTGTAGCTATATCACATACCTGTGTGTGCGGGGGTGTAGCTGGGTCACATACCTGTGTGTGTGGAGGTGTAGCTGGGTCACATACCTGTGTGTGCGGGGTGTAGCCGGGTCACATACCTGTGTGTGCGGGGGTGTAGCTGGGTCACATACCTGTGTGTGCGGGGGTGTAGCTGGGTCACATACCTGTGTGTGCGGGTTGTAGTTGGATCACATACCTGTGTGTGCGGGGGTGTAGCTGGATCACATACCTGTGTGTGCGGGAGTGTAGCTGGATCACTTACCTGTGTGTGCGGGGGTGTAGCTGGGTCACATACCTGTGTGTGCGGGTTGTAGTTGGATCACATACCTGTGTGTGCGGGGGTGTAGCTGGATCACATACCTGTGTGTGAGGGGTGTAGCTGGGTCACATACCTGTGTGTGCAGGTACATAGCTGGATCACTTACCTGTGTATGCAGGATCTCAGCTGGATCACTCACCTTTTGTGCAGTGGCATAGCTGGATCACTTACCTGTGTGTGGAGGGGCATAGAAGGATCACTTACCTGTGTGTGGAGGGGCATAGAAGGATCACATACCTGTGTGTGGAGGGGCATAGCTGGATCACTTACCTGTGAGCACTGGGGTGTAGCTGGGTCACATACCTGTGTGTGCTGGGGCTTAACTGGATCACTTACCTGTGTATGCAGGATCTCAGCTGGATCACATACCTGTTTGTGCGGGGGCACAGCTGGATCACTTACCTGTGTGTGGAGCTGTACCTGATCAGCTGGATCACATACCTGTTTGTGCGGGGGCGCAGCTGGATCACTTACCTGTGTGTGGAGGGGCATAGATGGATCACTTACCTGTGTGTGGAGGGGCATAGATGGATCACTTACCTGTGTGTGGAGGGGCATAGATAGATCACTTACCTGTGAGTACAGGGGTGTAGCCAGGCCCGGTGCTAGGGTGTTCGGCGCCCTCCTGCAAACTCTAAATTTTGCGCCCTCCTACAAATACAGATGTGGCTCTCTGATCCTAGGCACGCGCAGTCGCATCACGCTTGCGACTACCTGCGGAAATCTGGGTCCGAGACGTGGTTTACCAGGGATTTTGTTTCACCTGCCTCAGGCAGGCGAAACCAAATCCCATGGAACAGCCCCGTAGCAACACAGCGCATCAGCAAGGTACAGCAGCAGAGTATTATGTTACCCAGGGAAAATTAAAAAAAAGCGCCCCTTAAATTGTAATTTCAAATTCTGGCTGAATTTTCATAGTCTATAAGTACTCAAATAAACATACATTGCAATACAGTACCCTCTCCTTGTTACCTCTTCATAGTTCCTCCCTAGTCTGTACTCTTGTCATACTGTAGTTCCCCCTTGTCCGAACTTTCCACATAATGTCCCCACTTGTCTGTACTCACCTCATAGTACCTCTCTTGTCTGTACTCATCTCACTATACAGGGGTTCATTATGACACTACACAGGGGTCCATTATATCAGTGCTGTAAATAGACATTTTAGCGCTGTGTGCAAGAAACGGCATTGGCGCCCCCCCCCCCTTATGTAAAATAGGGGCAGTGCGCGCCGCAGGCGCTTGCAAAAAATATAGGGGTGTGGCCACAAAATAATTCCAATTCATATTACAGTGCACATTAGTCTCCATTATTCAGATTACGCCGCACAGTAGCGCCACTACACCAGGTAGAGCCCCTTTTACACATTACGGCAGATTCCCCTTTTTACACATTACGGCAGCCAGTCCCCCTTTTTACACATTACAGCAGACATAGGGGTAAATTTACTAAGGTCCCGATTTTGACCGAGATGCCGTTTTTTCATCAAAGTGTCATCTCGGTAATTTACTAAACTCAAATCACGGCAGTGATGAGGGCATTCGTAATATTTGGAAGTCCTAGGAAAAAAATCACGAATGAATACACCATCGGTCAAAACGCGGCTGTTTAAGTATGAATCTCGGTCATTTACTAAGAAGTGCAAAGCAAAAAAAAACAAAACACTGCCGTGAAAAATTACAACTCGTAAAAAAGTGCTTAAAAAAAACAGACCTGCTTTTTTTATCCGTGATTGGATAGGCATGCACGGATCCATGAGATCCGTGCATGTATATCAGTGGGAAGGGGTGGGAAAGTGATTATTTTCAGACAAAAAATTGCGTGGGGTCCCCCCTCCTAAGCATAACCAGCCTCGGGCTCTTTGAGCCGATCCTGGTTGCAGAAATATGGGGGGGAAAATTACAGGGGTTCCCCCATATTTAAGCAACCAGCATCGGGCTCTGCGCCTGGTCCTGGTTCCAAAAATACGGGGGACAAAAAGAGTAGGGGTCCCCCGTATTTTTAAAACCAGCACCGGGCTCCACTAGCTGGACAGATAATGCCACAGCCGGGGGTCACTTTTATATAGTGCCCTGCGGCCGTGGCATCAAATATCCAACTAGTCACCCCTGGCCGGGGTACCCTGGGGGAGTGGGGACCCCTTCAATCAAGGGGTCCCCCCCCCAGCCACCCAAGGGCCAGGGGTGAAGCCCGAGGCTGTCCCCCCCATCCAATGGGCTGCGGATGGGGGGGCTGATAGCCTTTTGTGATAATGAAAAGATATTGTTTTTAGTAGCAGTACTACAACACCCAGCAAGCCTCCCCCGTATGCTGGTACTTGGAGAACCACAAGTACCAGCATGCGGCGGAAAAACGGGCCCGCTGGTACCTGTAGTACTATTACTAAAAAAATACCCAAAAAAAGACAAGACACACACACCGTGAAAGTAAAAATTTATTACATACATGCACACAAACATACATACATACTTACCTTATGTTCACACGCAGGTCGGTCCTCTTCTCCAGTAGAATCCAAGGGGTACCTGTTGAATAAATTCTACTCACCAGATCCAGGGTCCCAGGGTCCTCGGGGCAACCATTTGTAACCCAGGTACTTGAATAAAAAAACAAAACGGATTCCCGAGCCACGAACTGAAAGGGGCCCCATGTTTTCACATGGGACTCCTTTCCCAGAATGCCAGAAACCCACTCTGACTTCTGTCTAAGTGGGTTTCTTCAGCCAATCAGGGAGCGCCACGTTGTAGCACTCTCCTGATCGGCTGTGTGCTCCTGTACTGAGTGACAGGCGGCTCACGGCAGTGTTACAATGTAGCGCCTATGCGCTCCATTGTAACCAATGGTGGGAACTTTCTGCTCAGCGGTGACGTCACTTTAGGTCAACCGCAGGGCAGAAAGTTCCCACCATTGGTTACAATGGAGCGCATAGGCGCTACATTGTAACACTGCCGTGTGCCGCCTGTCACTCAGTACAGGAGCACACAGCCGATCAGGAGAGTGCTACAACGTGGCGCTCCCTGATTGGCTGAAGAAACCCACTTAGACAGAAGTCAGAGTGGGTTTCTGGCATTCGGGGAAAGGAGTCCCATGTGAAAACATGGGGCCCCTTTCAGTTCGTGGCTCGGGAATCCGTTTTGTTTTTTTATTCAAGTACCTGGATTACAAATGGTTGCCCCGAGGACCCTGGGACCCTGGATCTGGTGAGTAGAATTTATTCAACAGGTACCCCTTGGATTTTACTGGAGAAGAGGACCGACCTGCGTGTGAACATAAGGTAAGTATGCATGTATGTTTGTGTGCATGTATGTAATAAATCTTTACTTTCACGGTGTGTGTGTCTTGTCTTTTTTTGGGTATTTTTTTAGTAATAGTACTACAGGTACCAGCGGGCCCGTTTTTCCGCCGCATGCTGGTACTTGTGGTTCTCCAAGTACCAGCATGCGGGGGAGGCTTGCTGGGCCTTGTAGTACTGCTACTAAAAACAATATCTTTTCATTATCACAAAAGGCTATCAGCCCCCCCATCCGCAGCCCATTGGATGGGGGGGACAGCCTCGGGTTTCACCCCTGGCCCTTGGGTGGCTGGGGGGGGGACCCCTTGATTGAAGGGGTCCCCACTCCCCCAGGGTACCCCGGCCAGGGGTGACTAGTTGGATTTTTGATGCCACGGCCGCAGGGCACTATATAAAAGTGACCCCCGGCTGTGGCATTATCTGTCCAGCTAGTGGAGCCCGGTGCTGGTTTTAAAAATACGGGGGACCCCTACTCTTTTTGTCCCCCGTATTTTTGGAACCAGGACCAGGCGCAGAGCCCGATGCTGGTTGCTTAAATATGGGGGAACCCCTGTAATTTTTTCCCCCATATTTCTGCAACCAGGATCGGCTCAAAGAGCCCGAGGCTGGTTATGCTTAGGAGGGGGGACCCCACGCAATTTTATTTTTGATTTTACACTGTTTAATTTAAAAAAAAAAAAAAAAGAACCCCAGCACGGATCACACAGATCCGGCCGAGATTCATTTTTAAAAAGTCGGCAGTGTTTTGCTAATCACTGCCGTTAAAAAAAAAAAAAAAACACGAATGACATCGACATCGGAACAAAAGAAAAACCCGAATACGACAGCTTAGTAAATTAGTCGTAATAAATTCAAAAAGTTGCAGTTTTACACTTTCGATGTCATTCGTGATTGAACTTTGACCTGAAACGGGAAAATACGAATGTTAGTAAATTTACCCCATAGTCCCCCTTTTTACACATTACAGCAGACATAGTCCCCCTTTTTACACATTACGACAGACAGCGTCCCCATTTTACACATTAAGGCAGACAGCGTTCCATTTTTACACATTAAGGCAGACAGCATCCCCTTTTTACACATTAAGGCAGACAGCGTCCCCTTTATACACATTACGGCAGTGTCCCCCTTTTTACACATTAAGGCAGACAGCGTCCACTTTTTACACAGTATGGCAGACTGCGTCCCCTTTTTACACAGATCGGCAGACAGCGTACCCTTTTTACACATTACGGCAGACAGAATAGATAGACAGATAGAGAGACAGACAGACAGATACTTACCATCTCTCCGCGGGCTCAGGCAGTCAGGCTCCTCAGTGTTGGCAGCTCCGGAGGCAGGGAAGAAGGAGGAGGAGGGAGGGGGAGGAGGGAGCTGCAGCAAGGCAGTGTAATTGCTGGCGCCGCTGCATGCAACTGTCCCTCTCCTTCCGCATTGGCTGACAACCGCCGCTGTGAATGCTGGGATGAGGAAAGCGCATCCCAGCATTCACAGCAGCGCCGACCAGTCAATGTGGAAGGAGAGGGACAGCTGCAGCGGCGCCGCTACCAATTACATAGCGCTGCTGCGGCCCCTGAGTCCCCCTCACTCCGCCTCCTCCTCTGCTCTCGGAGGTGCTCCTCTACTCCTCCGGCGCACATAGCACAGGCGGCTTGTAATGAGTCAATTTGACTCACCACAAGCCGCTGACTTGGAATTCGGGCAGTTGCGCCCTCAGGGCGTCTGCGCTGTGTGAGTTACGGCTCTGCATTATATACACACTGACACTACACAGGGGTCCATTATATAGTATACACACTGACACTACACAGGGGTCCATTATATACACACTGACTCCACACAGGGGTCCATTATATACACACTGACACTACACAGGGGTCCATTATATACACACTGACACTACACAGGGGTCCATTATATACACACTGACAGTACACAGGGGTCCATTATATAGTATACACACTGACACTACACAGGGGTCCATTATATAAACACAGACACTTTATAATGTTCATGCACACTCACAAATTGACAGTATATATCCTTTATATGCTATCGCGGGTAGGGGGGAACATTTATTGTTATTAGGACTGGTGGGCTGGAGATAAAGACTCTCTTACCGCCTGTCCTTCTGATCCTCTTCTGTTCTGCCTCCATTGCTACGATCCCCGGCTGACAGGGATGCCCATTTCCGCCACAGGCACGCTGCTACCCAGATTTGTGTGTGGTTTATGGCTGTCGTGGATGCAGGTGGGGGGCGGAGGGGGGGGGGGGGTTGGAGAGGGTTTGCGCAATGATTGTGCGCCGCGCGCTTGTAAAAGTATGCAGGGTTGGGAACTGGGAGTGAGGCAGTGAGTGCTGACAGGGATGGTGTGGAGAAGGCGAGGAGCAGAGGCAGACATATGGGGAGGGGATGATGGCTGCAGCCTCAGGGAGATTGGTTTTGAATGCTGGATCATGGATGACACATGGGTCTGGTCCTGTGTAGCTCCGCCCCCCTGAGGTCCTGTGTAGCTCCGCCCCCTGAGGGCCGTATAGCTCCGCCCCCTGAGGTCCTGTGTAGCTCCGCCCCCTGAGGTCCTGTGTAGCTCCGCCCCTGAGGGCCGTATAGCTCCGCCCCCTGATGTCCGTGTAGCTCCGCCCACATGAGGTCCCGTGTAGCCGTGCAGCCCCCTCCCTTTTCGGCAGAACATTGACATTGCCGTTGTCACAGGGGAGGGGGAGGAGTAGGCTACAACAAGCTGCCGGCGCCGCTACCTGCCAGTGTGACAGGCGCAGTACTGCAGCAGCCGGCAGCAGGGGAGACAGGCAGCGCAGCAGGGAAGGGATGCAGAGCAGGGACAGCGCCTCTCCAACCCTGGCGCCTCCCTGCACTGCATCCCTTCGCTGAGCGGGTAGCGCCGGGCCTGCTGCACTGCATCCCTTCGCTGAGCGGGTAGCGCCGGGCCTGGGTGTAGCTAGCCCTCTGGTGGACAGGATGCAGCATTTACTAACATGGAATGCATGGAGATTTGAGCAAAGGACGGCATTTTCTGATTAGATCTGTCCGTTGCAATGTGGGAACTTTCGGGTTTAGGATCCAGGAGCCCATCTGCTCATACATGACGCATGTGTCGCAGGGAAGCTGGAAGGGTTCTCTCTCAGAGAACAATGCGAATAGAAGCCCATCTAGAAATGGAGCTATGCATCTGGTCCAAGCTCCGGAATGTATCACATTCCAGAGATTGGTGCAGATGAGAAATGTGGTCAAAGTGCTAAAAGCTGCAATTTCTGATGTTTGATGCCTCCCACCCCAGTAATGGTGTATTCCCCACTCTGCATCCACCTGTGACATAGCATGCTGTACTGCATCCACCTGTGACATAGCATGCTGTACTGCATCCACCTGTGACATAGCATGCTGTACTGCATCCACCTGTGACATAGCATGCTGTACTGCATCCACCTGTGACATAGCATGCTGTACTGCATCCACCTGTGACATAGCATGCTGTACTGCATCCACCTGTGACATAGCATGCTGTACTGCATCCACCTGTGACATAGCATGCTGTACTGCATCCACCTGTGACATAGCATGCTGTACTGCATCCACCTGTGACATAGCATGCTGTACTGCATCCACTTGTGACATAGCATGCTGTACTGCATCCACCTGTGACATAGCATGCTGTACTGCATCCACCTGTGACATAGCATGCTGTACTGCATCCACCTGTGACATAGCATGCTGTACTGCATCCACCTGTGACATAGCATGCTGTACTGCATCCACCTGTGACATAGCATGCTGTACTGCATCCACCTGTGACATAGCATGCTGTACTGCAGCAACGGGTAAATTAAGATGTATATTATATTCAGGTAGGAAGACGCCACCATGAGACTATCCCCGGAATAATGACATCTGGGGAATTCCTGGCTGTATTAGGAGGTAAGATGTGTCCACATACATCTTTCCTATATCCCGCCATGTATGACGCAGTTTTGCATGCCATAGACTCAGAGATTAAGCCATGCCTTGTGATTTTTCTTAATTAGCTTCTTTAATATGTTACTTTATACATATTCTATTATGGCAAATAAAAATGTTACATCCATCCACTCGCTACTCCTGAAAATCAGCTTAGCCGTGTTTTACATGTCGTGCCAAAAATAGCAAAATAGCAAAGTGGCCACATCTTATGTTATGTGTGTAGCAATAATGTATGGAGGCATTGTTCACGTTCAGCAGAGCTACTGTAGGCATACCTCCCAACGTTTGGGAAACAGAAAGAGGCACTCCTGCGCGGTGTAGCCACACCCGCCTGGAAAAAGGGAGTGTGGCCTCATAAAAGGGGCGTGACCTCGCGGTAAAGTCACGCTCGTGGGCCGCGCCCCCATTTCTCATCACTATGCGGCCATGGCCAGCGCTATGTGAGCTGCTGGCATGCCCCCTGTTCTTCTGTCTCCGTGAATAGACGCTGTGTGCGCATGCGCATAGCGTCTATTCACCGCTGCTCTGCTAAGCAGCTAAGAGCCTCCCAACTGCCCCCCCTCCGCGGGACACTGCGGCCCGCTGGTGGGACAGCGGAACGGTCCCAAAAAATGGGACTGCCCCGCAAAAATCGGGACATTTGGGAGTTATGATGTATGTGTGTGGTATAATAGATCTACAATGTCTACGTGGCCAGTCAATAAGTCGCCAACATATGGTCAGCATGCATTTGTGTGTCGACCATTGTCATGAAGACCTTTTGTACCTGTCAACATTAAGCACTGTCGACCTTTCACCTGTCGACCTTTTGTACTTGTTGACCTAATGCATGTTGACATATGTTGACGACCTGTTGACAGATGACCAATACATTGTGGATCTATCATCCGGATCTGCTGCATGTACAGAGGCTGCACACTGAGCACACTACCTGCAGAGTATATGATGGGACTCAGGACTGGACACAATGTCAGAGTCGGACGCAGTGTACAGATTTTTTTCCACTGCCCATTTGTCTAAATCGCACAGCGCACGTGCTGCCACGGTCCTGCGATGGTGTGTGCTGCAGTGATTTATTTGTAAAGTGACTGACAGTCAGAGATCGTTTGTAGGAGGTAACGGGGGAGTGGCGGCTCAAACGCAGGCGTGTCGCGAATATTTTGGGGGCGTGTCATAGCTCGCTAGTTATTGTTGCAGTGCTGTGATCAGATAGTCGCCACCCACAGGGGAGTGTATTTTCGCATATACAGCCGAGCGGTACAAAAATGTTTGTGCAGCTT
The DNA here is from genome assembly GCF_028390025.1 of Pseudophryne corroboree. Taxonomy (NCBI): domain Eukaryota; kingdom Metazoa; phylum Chordata; class Amphibia; order Anura; family Myobatrachidae; genus Pseudophryne; species Pseudophryne corroboree. Next base: position 15,112,556 of record NC_086444.1, on the reverse strand, counting down.
CTGAGCAGGTCTGAACTTACTCAGCCGCTGCGATCACTTCAGTCTGTCAGACACCCGCCCTGCAAACGATTGGATACGCCTGAACACTCCCAGAAAACGGTCAGCTGACACCCACAAATGCCCTCTTCCTGTCAATCTCCTTGCAATCGCCTGTGCCAATGGATTTGTACCCGTACGACGCGCCTGTGCATTGCGGTGCAAACGCATGCGCAGTTATGACCTGATCGCAGTGCAGCGAAAAAACTTAGCGTGCGATCAGGTCTGAATGACCCCCTAAGTCACAGCGACAAAGGCATTTGCGTCCGTCTGTCATCATGGGCAGCACAGTGTATAATGGTTATTGGTAGAGATGTGCGCTGACCCCCGTGTTTTGGTTTTCAATTTAATGGGTTACCGCTGATTGGCTGGGAGCTGTGACAAACAGCTCTCTTAGCCAATCAGCGGTAGGTCTATTGCATTCAACGGTCCTTTGCAAATTGGCGCCCGAGGCAAAACCGCGAGATCCAACAGTAGGATCTCGTGTTTTTTTCTGGGGCAGGCTGAGAGATCGTAGCTGTGTCCTGGATCACCCCCTATGCCGAACATTCGGGTGGGCTAGGTTCTCCGAGATCCGGGCCCGCTAATCTCTAATTTGAATATATAATAATAAAATGTATACGTGTAAAATAAAACGCAATCTTCCTGATCAGACGGGCAGGCAGTCTGTGGCGGCAGAGAGCCAGGTGCCGTACGCAGTTATTCCTGGCCAGACATCGCAGTCATTAGCTGCTATAAAATAATATGTAACTAGTCTGTGGTACCAGATGCTCGTTATGGAATGCTGGTTATTAGGGTGGGGGGGGGAGCAGGATGTGCGCTGTGTAATGTTCCTGTAACTTCCCCCTGGAGTGTCTGATTCGGCTCTATGAGTCTGGAGGCAGAACCGCGCCGGCCAGATGGAGTTTATTTAACAGCGAGTGTACACACAATATCAGCAATATCTGCACATCACCGGGGAGGTTACAATATCCAGAGAAGACGTTCTAGTTACCGAGCGTTGCATGATGGTCACTCTGTAACGATTCCTCAGACGTTGCTGTATTTGTGTGTAATGCGCATTATGTACATTGTAACCAAAGCAAACGCGGCGTTATCAAATGCTGCAGACGCAAATAAACATTACATTACATGATGGCTCATTCAACATCCTAATAGTTACATATTTCAACTCATTATTTATTTAGATATGGATTCCATTTACCCCCACCTTCCTTCTGTGCTTTTCAGCCACGTCTTCATATCATCTGGCGATGTTTATTCTTGTGTCCCAGGTACAGTAATGGTTATGCTGTGTGATTACAGTGCGAGAACAGCTGTTACATTACTATAGAGTTCTGCCAGGTGAAGCAGCGTGTAACCCGTCAGAGCGTGTACGGCCAGAATACTGAATCATCTTCTGAAGGTGGAGAGCCCCTAGACTATTCTACAATTCATATTAAACATATAATGTATTTGGTGATGTTCCGGATAAAGAGACATGTGTGGTCAGTGTACCACTGTGGTGCCAGCTGTACTAGGAGTGGACTGTGGGCACGCAGCATTGTATCTGTGTCCGATCTCCAGGAGGGGGGAGGCCGGAAACGTCTCAGTAGAAGAGATGCCTCCTGCATGTAGCTGCAATGCCAGCACATCGCAAGCTGGGATCCAACATCGCAACCATCGGAACCCCCACTCACTCAGCTGACCGATGATAGTGGGGGCTATGAGGTTAGGAAGTCTGCATGGTTAACACAGAGACACTTGGCTCTCCCCTCCCATAAAACAGGGGGTGACGTGCCCCTGTCTCTGGGAACACATGCCTCCACCCGCCCTTCCCCCTATCAATCAGGCAGAGGGGAATTGTGCGCAGAACAGACCTTGCGCAGCAGCAGATTCCCGATAATCAGAAATCTGCATGGGACACAGCAGCTGCGTCCCACTCTGAATTAGGCTCTATGGGGGTCATTCAGATCTGATCGCTGTGCTGCTAATTTTGCTGTCCTGCATTCCGATAGTCGCCGCCTCCAGGGGGAGTGTAAATTCGCTGTGCAAGTGGGCGATCCTATGTGTACGCCGAGCTGCAAAAATCCAATGCGTGCAGTTTGTGCGCAGCCCAGGACTTACTCCTCCAGTGCGATAGAATCAGGATGATCGGGGCCGGAGCTGACGTCACACACCCTCCCTGAAAACGCTTGGGCGCGCCTGCGTTTTCCCGGACACTCCCTGTAAACGGTCAGTTGTCACACACAAACGGCCTCTTCCTGTCAATCACCTCGCAAACGCCCATGCGTTCGGGATTTTTCGCACCATCCTGACGCTTACCAGCGATGCCCGTTGTTGTCCGACACGCGAGCGCATTGTGGTGCATAGACATGTGCAGTTAGGACCTGATCGCCCGCTGTGCGAAAACGCACCGCAACGATCAGGTCTGAATTAGCCCCTGTGTCAGCATCTCATATGAATAACGTTTTGCATGAAATACTTCTGTATCTTGTGAAGCAGAGAAGAGACTTATATAATAATCTGCAGAAGAGAAAGTTTTTCATGAGCAAATTGTTGAAAAATTACATTGTGAATTATTCATTTGAAAAAATATTATTAAGACCAGAGGAAGAAAAGAGAGAGATGGAAATGAAAGACCAGTTATTTCTCATCTCCTTGTGGAGGCTGCACTACCACAATGATCTGTGCTGATAAAAAGAGCAGGAAAACTAAGAAGGAGCAAAACATTGCTGAGTCGCACCAAAAGCGTGTGGTACTTAAACAGGAATGGAAGCATAAGCGGAACGAAGAGCAGAGCGGCAATGTCAGAGGTGACAAGAATACTCCTCTGGACAGAAAACCACGCGTTAGCGCTGTCAGCCATCTTCATTCCGGGAGTAGACAACTGGGAAGCAGACTTCCTCAGCAGACACGATCTCCATCCAGGAGAGTGGGGACTCCATCCGGTGTTCAAGGAAATAACAGATCTTTGGGGTTTACCCCAAATAGACATGATGGCCTCTCGTCTCAACAAGAAGCTTTGACGGTTATTGTTCCTGGTCGAGGGACCCATAGGCAGTGGCAGTGGACGCCCTGGTGTCTCCGTGGGTGTTCCAGTCAGTGTACGTGTTTCCACCACTCCCACTCATCCCAAGAATCCTAAAGCTCATAAGGAGAACAAGGGTTCAAGCGATCCTCATTGCCCCAGACTGGCCAAGAAGGGCTTGGTATGCGGACTTTCTGAATCTACTGCAAGAAGAGCCGAAGCCTCTTCCTCTTCTGGAGGACCTGCTGCAGCAGGGGCCATTCGCCTATCAAGACTTACCGTGGCTACGTTTGACGGCATGGAAGTTGAGCGCCTGATTCTTGCTTGTAAGGGCATTCCGAAGAAGGTTATTCCTACCTTCATACAGGCTAGGAAAGGCGTAACGTCTAAACATTGCCATCGTATTTGGAAGAAATATGTCTCTTGGTGTGAGTCCAAGAAGTTTTCTAGGGTGGAGTGGATATGGGCCTGAGTTTGCGATCTGTGAAGGTCCAGATTTCAGCCCTATCCATTTTCTTTCAGAAACAATTGGCTGCCCTCCCTGAGGTTCGGACTTTTTGAAGGAGGTTCTGCATATCCAACCTCCCTTTGTACCGCCTACGGCGCCTTGGGACCATAATATGGTGTTGCAGTTCCTCCAGTCGGATTGGTTTGAACCTCTACAGGAGGTAGAGGTCAAATTTCTTACATGGAAGGCGGTCATTTTGTTGGCCTTGGCTTCTGCTAGACGTGTGTCCGAGCTGGGGGCTTTAGCCTGTAAAATCCCTTACTTGATCTTCCACGAAGATAGAGCTGAGCTCCGGACTCGTCAGCAGTTTCTTCCGAAGGTTGTGTAGGCATTTCATATCAACCAAACTATTGTGGTGCCAGTGGGTACTGGCTCCTCAATTACATCAAAGTCCTTGGATGTCGTAAGGGCTCTGAAGATATATGTGAAGAGAACTTCTCGTCACAGAAAGTCGGACTCTGTTTGTCCTCTATGATCCCAAGAAAATTGGATGTCCTGCTTCTAAGCAGACTATTTCTTGCTGGATTAGGTTCACTATCCATCACGCTTATTCTACGGCAGGGCTGCCGTGTCCAAAATCTGTTAAGGCCCACTCTACTCGTAAGGTGGGGACTTCCTGGGCGGCTGCCTGGGGTGCAACTTTGCCGAGCTGCAACTTGGTCTGGGTCGAACATGTTTGCAAAGTTTTAAAAGTTCGATACTTTGGCCTCTGATGATCTGAAGTTCAGTCAATCAGTTCTGCAGGAGCCTCAGCATTCTCCCTCCCATTCTGGGAGCTTTGGTACATCCCCATGGTACTAATGTGGACCCCAGCATCCTCTAGGACGTAAGAGAAAATAGGATTTTGGTTACCTACCGGTAAATCCTTTTCTCGTAGTCCATAGAGGATGCTGGGCGCCCGCCCAGCGCTTCATTTTCCTGCTTATGTTATTTGGTTCAGTACCACTTCATTTTAGTTGAGTACTGCATTGTTACTTGGTAAGTAATGTTTCAGCTGTTGCTGAGTAGTTCAAGCTAGTTGACTTGACGTGCCTTGTATGTGTGAGCTGGTATGAATCTCACCACTATCTGTGTATAATCCTTCTCTCGAAGTATGTCGTCTCCTCGGGCACAGTTTCTAGACTGAGTCTGGTGGGAGGGGCATAGAGGGAGGAGCCAGCCCACACTCTCAAACTCTTAAAGTACCAATGGCTCCTGGTGGACCCATCTATACCCGGTACCCGGACCCGGTATAGACGTATCTGCAAAAGCCATGGGCACTTTAAGACTTTTCTAGAGTGTGATCTGGCTCCTCCCTCTATGCACCTCCACCAGACCTCAGTATAGGAACTGTGCCCAGGGAGACGGACATTTCGAGGAAAGGATTTAATTTAAAGTTAACGGTGAGATTTACAACAGCTTACACTTCAACCATGCCGCACAACATGGTATTCAACAAAACACATGCCAACAGCATGAGCATTACATCAAACGTGCTGAAAACATTTTCAACAAAATAATAACTGCAGGTAAAGTACGCACTGGGTTGGGTGCCCTGCATCCTCTACGGACTAGGAGAAAAGGATTTACCGGTAGGTATTAAAATCCTGTTTTCTCATACGTCCTAGAGGGTGCTGAGGTCCACTTCGTACCATGGGGTTATACCAAAGCTCCAGTACGGGCGGAATTTCTGTGACAGGACGGTACCGTACGGAAGCACTCGCCGCTTTCGCGTCCCGTCGACTGCGCACAAAATGGAAGGTCAAGCCGCACGAGGCCTGACCACATAGGGGATTCCCGCTTACCGTCAGTAACCGCCTGGTACTGACTCCACCCACTGCATTGTGGGCGGGTTCTCGCTGCCACCACCAAACTCCTAACCTGCCGTGGCGTTTGGAACCACGGTTCTGCTCTGTATGTGCCGACGCACTGCCTTACCACAGCTGTGTGGTGCTGACGAATCCCCACTAGCCACTTGCTAGGCCTCTACCGGTAGCTGGCGGAAGGCGGAGCTTGGAGACGCTAGATACTTCCCTGGACAGCCGGAGGACGGGGCTAGGTTTGGCCTAACCCTGTTGGTCACAAGATGAAGCAGTCTTCTTGAGGCAAAGATGTTTATTTGCTCAATAGTTCTAAAGAGAACCCTTCCCTATTGCTAGGGGCAACAGCATACAATCAGATGTTTCAGCAGAATAAAGATGGTACAACTACAACTCTGGAGGCACGCAGGTCTCCTTTTTATGTCAGTTTTCCACACAGTATCACAGGGGGGTAAGCCCTCCCTGTCTTCTCCAACCAATCAGGTTATTTTACAAAATACCAATAAATTACATTTTACAAGGATATAAGTGCAATAAAACAATATCCTCCTTCCTGTCACCCAGACAACGTTTGGTATCAGATTAACATTCACTATTGATAAATTTATCACATATCTTCAAAATACAAATGTGTCTGGTCATTCCCATCTGCAGGCAATCCCAGTGTTTAAGATTACAACAGGAATAGCTACAATACAAACAAACGGTCTTCCTTCCTTTATCTGCCATTCACGGATCGTATATCAATTACATCCCCTACATGAAACAGATTCCAAGCCCATAGACCCAGTGATTAGTATCTCTCTCTAAGGAACTTACACATCAAAAGGTATTGTCCTTCACACCTCTCTGCTAGCACAGAGCCATTAGCATGCCCCTTCCTATTTCCAGAGGATAAGAGATGCCTTTTCAGACATCTAAAGTAACTGCATTTTTTCCTTTAAATACATTTCATTTAAACACGTGTTTCCCTTTAAATATACACCAAGCCTGTCTTGAATATAAAATAGATACATTTAAACATGTCTTCCTGCAATGGTGCACAGAGCACTACATATGACATGTTAAAACACATCATTCAACAAACTTTTAAACAGTCCGCAACATGGCGCTGGGCACGAGGGTTAACCCCTTCAGTGCCGCAGACACCATTACACGTGTGGCTGGCTTGTCTCTCCGGCCACAGGGCGGGAGAGTGCGGATGACCCTGCAGCACCGATTGACCAACCTGTAGGTCCTCATCGGCCAAGGTGTCAAACTTGTAAACTTAGGAAACGTGTTTGCCCTTGACCAAGTAGCTGCTCGGCAAAGTTGTAATGCCGAGACCCCCCGGCAGCCGCCCAGGACGAGCCCACCTTTCTAGTAGAATGGGCAGTCACCGAATTCGGTAACGGCAACCCTGCCGTGGGATGAGCATGCTGATCCAGCGCACAATAATCTGCTTAGAAGCAGGACACCCAATCTTGTTGGGAGCATACAGGACAAACAGAGCCTCTGTTTTCCTTATCCGAACCATTTTAGCTACATAGATTCTCAAAACCCTAACCACAGCCAGGGACTTTGAAGCAGCGATGGTGTCAGTAGCCACTGGCACCACAATAGGCTGGTTTATATGGAAAGAAAAAACCACCTTTGGAAGAAATTTTTGACGAGTTCGTAACTCAGCTCTATCTTCATGGAGAACCAAGTAAGGCTCTTGTGAGACAAGGCCTCTAACTCGGACACCCTTCTTGCGGATGCCAAAGCCAACAGCATGACCACTTTCCAAGTGAAAAACTTCAACTCAATCTCCTGGAGAGGATCAAACCAATCCGATTGAAGGAATCGCAACACCACGTTAAGATCCCATGGTGCCACAGGAGGCACAAATGGAGGTTGAATGTGTAGCACCCCCTTCACGAATGTCTGAACTTCTGGAAGGGAGGCCAATTGTTTCTGAAAGAAAACGGACAAGGCCGAAATTTGGACCTTGATTGAACCCAATCGTAGACCCTCATCCACACTTGCCTGGAGAAAATGTAGAAAACGTCCTAACTGAAACTGTTCCGTTGGAGTCTTCTTGGTTTCACACAAAGACACATATTTTCTCCAAATACGGTGTAATGTTTAGACGTGGGAATGACTTCTTTTGGAATACCCTTTCGGGCTAGGATTCGTCGCCCAACAGCCATGCCGTATATCCTTGGTATCTTTCAGATGGGAACTTTCTAATATGACCAAAGGTTGTAACCTGGAATCTATATAGGCCGAAAGGTTGGCTGTTATGGAATTAGTTCCAGCCACTATGGGTCTTCCTGGGGGGGTTAAGTTCATTCTCGTGTTTCTTCGGTAACAGGTACAGTACTGGGATAGTATATTCTTCATTAACCAAGTATCCTGTAACCTCCGAATTGATGGTCCCCATATCATGAAAGGTTTGGATCGATGCACAATAGGCTGAAAAAATATTTGTCGATGGATCACATCTCAGTTTAAGATACGTGACCCCTATCTTTGAACTGAAGTGGTTTTTATGAAATTTTGCCTGTGGTGACAATATAGTCTGGGTATATATAAGTTCTGGATTTGGCTTTTATATTGGCTCCTCTTTATTCCATTGGGAGGTATTATAGCCACATGTATTGGTTAAGTGTTTCATATATGTTACACCTGTATGTTTTTATATGATTTTTTGCATATTTCACTAATATCTTTATACTAGGTCCTGGGGTTTCCACATTTTTAATATTTGTTATATTGTGGATTCGTATAGAGGGATATTATCCCATTTGGGTATGTGGTATATGGGTTAACATAGAGAATACACCATTATTAAGAGTGCGTGTGTGTAGCCATGACCACCAGGTAAACTCTCTACATCACGATAACTTGCGATAAGACGTATGGGACGTGATGACATCACAATAGAAACGACGGATGGCGTTCGGGAAGGTCCGTGCATGTGACCATGGATCAGGTCGCGTCGGGATGAGGACACACATAGAGCACATCCTGGTGCGTCATCACTGAGTGCAAACCGTCTCATAGTCATGGTAACATACGTGAGACATGTAGGTGGGCGTATTGCCATGATGTTAGACGGCGGGGAGTACACAGTCGGGACGCACACATATGGGGGATGCTGGGATTGATGACGCACATACAGTACGTCCCCTCCTAAATAGAATTAAGTGTTGTCCGGTAGCCATGGTAACACATAGGAACCGGGATAGCGGGCACTCTATAATGGCGTCAGATGCCATTTAATTAATGGTTTTAATTAAATGAGATATTATATATATATATATATATATATATATATATGTTCACTTATACTACTCATAAAGTGCGTTTGGTATAAGGTAACATTAAATTGGAATCCTTTATTCAGAGGAATTAATCAAATGCATGAACACATGTCTTAATTTGGACACCAATGAACCAATTAACTCCCCATATATATACACTATGGAAGCGGGGAGGGGGGGGGGAGGGTAGCCATTTGACTATCAGCATAGCAGGAAACGGCAGGACCTGGTATAGACAGACAGTGTTTCTACAAGAGTGGTAAGCATGTTATCATACAGTATATGGATTGAATGTATGTGTTTATTATTGGAATAAGTCTGTTACTTACATATGTGGAATACAGTTTTAATTATAGCACTCCACTAGATAAAGGCATCGCAGTACGTCGAAACGCGTTGTACAGAGTGCAGTTCCTGTCCACTTCCCATCAGCATTGTGTTGGATTACTTGGGTATCATCTTCCCACATATGTTGTTAGGGTAAGGGACGGTTTTTCAATTTAAATTTTTTATCAATAACATTGTTTCCATTAAACGGAAACTACATACACGTCTCTCTTTTCATTTATTCTGAGACATTTATGAGGAACCTATGATCCCTTCAGAACAATAAGGGATCGTGAAAGAAAGTTCCTGCAATATTCATGTAAGCACACATGTGAGCATCCATTAATATTATCCAGACACCTTGGGTGTGGAACGCTTGCTGAGGGGTCCTTCTGATGCCTGCTGGGGAGAGGACTCATCATCTTCCTGTTTCCTACACATTTGGGATCTTTTGATTGGACTTATTTGTACAGTCTTACACATTGTTGTTTTTTGTATATTTTTCCCCATATACAACGATTTACTGAGGAGTACATCTGTATTCTATGAAGAATTTGAGGACATTGGGAAGCGCAAAGTGAGACGTAAACCTTTTGTTTGTCCATTTGTACCAATTGATTAAGGGTGGTGACTTAATCAGTTTACTTCTCTGCAGCTTACCATTGGTAGCACCATATAGTGTTGTACCATTTGTTTTTTGTGATATGTTTGCAGACTAGTTGCTCCTTGATAGGGCTGAAGTGAGGTAGTACCCTGATAGGGACCTTGGCTGTTTGTTATTGCTGTTAATTCACGCAGACAATTTGAAATCATCATTGATTTATTTAAAACTGAACACGCTGTGTGGTGACCCTCATTAGGGCTAGAGATGAGCGGTTCAGATTTTGTGACATCTGAGCCCCCCAAACTTCCGGTAACTGAGTAAATCAAAGCAAAATGGCATCATCCCAGCATTGAATTCCTGTGGGTTTTGAATTCTATATAAGGACTCAACGCCTTTTGACTCCAGTCTTGCTGCTGTATGCTGTGCTGTAGTCACTGTGTCCATCCACAAGTGCTTTGCTCTGCTGTGTCCATTAACAAGCTGTGATGTGTCCATCAAGTGGTTGTGCTGTGTCCAGTCCCATTAGTCAAATTCTGTCACACAGTGGTGCTGCACTGATTCCACGGCTATATCCAGGATTACCCTCTTTCATTTGTGTTCCAATTACCCAGAGACATACTTTGGCACAGCAGACTGTTATGCACACCAGTGCCTGCAGGAAAGTACTGGTGTCAGAACTGTTATGCACTCCAGTGCCTGCAGGAATGTACTGGTGTTTGAACTGTTATGCAAAACAAATGGACTCACAGACAGACTGGGGAATATGACATAACGTACACAGAAGGTGATAGGGTAACAAAATACACACAAGGTGAACAGAGAAGCCCAGAGGCTAAGGAACTGGGTATCTCCCTTGTATTAGAACTGCTCAGATGGGAAAAGCAAGATGTTGTGTTTTAATACGTAGAGCACCCGAAATGCTGTTGCTAAGGGCAACAGCAAAACCCTAAAGGGTTACCAACGGGTGTGGCAGTAAACTCCTTGGTCAGAGATGGAATGATAGACACAATGAGAGTCTCCACAATCCTAATTCTCACTTGCAGTGCACAGGTTCAGCTTACTGCCACTAAACTGACCCCTGACACCTAGCACAGTGAGACAGGATTAGACAGGCAAGTCTTAGAATACAGCCGCAAACTTGCTAAGTTCACAGAGTAGCAACAGAACCCCAGCAAGCTAAACGACTGACTCCAGTCTTACTGCTAGGTCTGGATTGGCAGAGTGTAATACCAAATCCCCAGGCCTATTTGCAGTAAGCAACAAATACAAAGCTACACAGCACTGGTTAACTTTCAGGAACTGACTAACCAACAAAGATTCAGCAGCATCTGCTTACCCTGAGAAGAGGCCTTATAAAGCAGGTGCTGTCCACGCCCCACTCAGACCTCACAGACTGTGAGCACAAAAACCAGCACCGGATCCCCTGCCGTGCACAGAGCCTATAACCACTGCACAGCAAAAGACCCGAACTGGAGTATCAGCTGCGCTCAGGTTACTCCGCTAGCACTTGTCTCCCGGTTGCCATGATGACGTGGCAGCACAGGGCAGGAGACCCTAACACAGACTTCTACCTGAGCTCCAACGTTAATTGCCAGTGAAGATTGAAATACCTTGGCTAGGGAAACCTAGAAAGTTAGTGTTGATTATTGCTAATTGCATTTTTCAACACTCTCCTCATCACCACATTATATGATTTCAATTATTTCATGCCAGTATTTGTTATTCTAATTAATATGTTCATCTATGATTCCAATGATATTATGCTATTATTATGTGATTCCAATTAATTGTCTTTTGCATATTAAATGCTCTTTGTGGGGTGAAATGTATCCAAATTGTCTTCTTTTTGTCCATCTTTTACACTCCAAATTCTTCTTTTTGTGATTGTCTTAATTTAATGCCATTTGATCATGATCTTCAATCCAGAGTTCATTGCAGCTCAAAAAAAGATATCCTGTTGGAATTGCTGACTCACTCCTGTTTCATATCAATCTATCCTTCCTCTCTGAACATGGTACTACAGGACAAGTTATGGAGACCAACATTTCAGGGGAAAGGTCGGTCACATAGCCACCCAACACCTGTGATACCTCTCTCAACCACTTAGACATACCCACCAACCCCGGGGTGATACATTGGCACATCCATGTACACTGATGTGGGCGCCTCAGTTCTTGCACATCCACGTACACTGAGGCATGAAGAGTGTGCACCTCAGCTCTTGCACAAGTGGGTACCTCAGTCCCTGCTCATACATGTACACTGATGTGCATATGGAAGTGGTTTGTTTTTTTCAACACAAATAAAATATGAAATGAAAACATTTATTATACACAAGTTTATGGCTACAGCAGAGCATGAGAAATGCTGGAAAAACACTTGCACATTTCTGTTACTAGAAGGAGTTATGTCTGGAGAGCGGATGAAAAGCTTCATGTTGTCCAGGAGCTGATACACTTTGCATACATCCCAAATTCTTTACAATGTCGCTGCAAGCAGCTGCCACTGACAGATATGCTGACATATTTAATCACAGCCATAAGACCGAGCAACAGTATATCTTATCCTGATTCCCTACCAGCTATCTCCTCTGCAGTGCAATAAATAATTCCCCAGAGATTCTACAAAGTTTTAAGAGAATTTTGTTTCATTTCAGTACTTATCAAGAAAATACTGTTATGTTTTGTGATTCTAATACCCCTTTTCCACTTGTAGCACGGGTCGCAGCCGGGAGCCTGACACGGCTGCAACCCGTGCTAGAGCCCCCTTCTACACTAGCTCACCAACCCAGCATATTGCATCCCTCCCACACACCGAGCGCCCAACAAGGTCACCTACATCCCTCCCTCACACCCAGCACCCAACAAGGTCACCTACATCCCTCCCTCACACCCAGCACCCAACAAGGTCACCTACATCTCTCCCTCATACCCAGCACCCAACAAGGTCACCTACATCCCACCCTCACACCCAGCACCCAACAAGGTCACCTACTTCCCTCTCTCACACTCAGCACCCAACAAGGTCACCTACAGCCCTCCCTCACACCTAGCACCCAACAAAGTCACCTACATCCCTCCCTCACACCCATCACCCAACAAGGTCACCTACATCACTCCCTCACACCCAGTGTCCAACAAGGTCACCTACATCCCTTCCTCACACCCAGTGCCCAACAAGATCACCTATGTCCCTCCCTCACACCTAGTGCCCAACAAGGTCACCTGTGTCCCTCTCTCACACTCAGCATCCAACAAGGTCACCTACGTCACTCCCTCACATCCAATGCCCAACAAGGTCACCTACACCCCTCCCTCACACCCAGCGCTCCAACAAGATCGCCTGCGTCCCTCCCTAACACCCTGTGCCCAACAATGTCACCTACATCCCTCTCTCACACCAGGCACCCAACAAGGTCACCTACATCCCTCCCTCACACCTAGCACCCAACAAGGTCACCTACATCCCACTCTCACACCCAGCACCCAACAAGGTCACCTGCATCCTTCCCTCACACCCAGTGCCCAACAAGGCCACCTGTGTACCTCCCTCATACCCAGTGCCCAACAAGGTCACCTACGTCCCTCCCTCACACCCGGAGCTCAACAAGGTCACCTATTCTACTCCCTCACACCCAGCACCCAACAAGGTTACCTACATCCCTCCCACATGCGCAGTGCCCAGCATGGTCACCTATATCCCTCCCTCACACCTAGCACCCAACAAGGTCACCTACGTCCCTCTCTCACACCCCGCAAGGTCACCTATGTCACTCCCTCACACCCAGTGCCCACCAAGGTCACCGACATTCCTCACTCACACCCAGTGCCAGACAAGGTCACCTACGTCCCTCCCTCACACCCAGCACCCATCAAGGTCACCTACATCCATCACTTACACCCAGTTCCCTACAAGGTCACATACGTCCCTCCCTCACACCCTGTGCCCAACAAGGTCACCTATGTCCCTCCCTCACACCCAGTGCCCAACAAGGTCACCTGCATTCCTCCCTCACACCCAGTGCCCAACAAGGTCACCTACGTCCCTCCCACACACCCAGCACCCAACAAGGTCACCTACGTCCCTCCCTCACACCCAGCGCCCAACAAGGTCACCTACGTCCCTCCCTCACACCCAGCGCCCAACAAGGTCACTTACATCCCTCCTTCATGCCCAACAAGGTCACCTGTGTTCCTCCCTCACACCCAGTGCCCAACAAGGTCACCTACTTCTCTCCCTCACACCCAGTGCACAAGGTCACCAACATTCCTCCCTCACGCGCAGCACCCAACAAGGTCACCTACATCACTCCCTCACACCCAGCGCCCAACAAGGTCACCTACATCACTCCCTAACACCCAGTGCACAAGGTCACCAACATTCCTCCCTCACGCGCAGCACCCAACAAGGTCACCTACATGCCTCCCTCACACCCAGCGCCCAACAAGGTCACCTACATCACTCCCTCACACCCAGTGCCCAACAAGGTCACTAACGTCACTCCGTCACACCCAGCGCACAACAAGGTCACCTACATCCCTCCCTCTCACACAGTACCCAACAAGGTCACCTGCGTCGCTCCATCACACCCAGTTCCCAACAAGGTCACCTATGTTCCTCACTCACACCCAGCACCCAACATGGGGCCTAATTCAGACCTGATCACAGCAGAAAATCTGTTAGCTAGTGGGCAAAAGCATGCTGCACTGCAGGTGGGGCAGATGTAACACGTGCAGAGAGAGTTAGATTTGGGTGGGTTATATTGTTTCTGTGCAGGGTAAATACTGGCTGCTTAATTTCTACACTGCAATTTAGATTTGTTTGAAAACACCCCACCCAGATCTAACTCTCTCTGCACATGTTACATTGGCCCCACCTGCAGTGCACATGGTTTTGCCCATTAGCTAACAAATTTGCTGCTGCGATCAGATCTGAATTAGGCCTATTATCACCTACATCCTTCCCTCACAGTCGCCTCCGCAATATAGAAGAGTGGATGATGGAGAAGTCAGAAGAGACAGATATGTAAATGTCACATGTTAGGAATATCCCTAGCAGCATAATCCTAAGAAAGAGCAGAAAAAACAAGAAGCATAAGCATCATAAATAGAAAGGTGTGGAACCTCCCTTCATACTACAGTATGTGAGTAGCCTATTTGACCACTCAGCTAACAGGACTCAGCTCATGGATATTTTCGGGTATGCTCTGTAGCTAGATATGCACTTCAGTAGATTTGACGCATTTCGCCAATCTGCTGAGTTCACCATTCACTTCAGCTGTCATGTTTCCCTTCTCTAGCTCATAATTCCTTTATTTTCTCTATTGAGGATTAATATTCCTTACATAGCATAATGTGTGAGCCATAGCCGAGTGACGTGATAAATGTGATGTCACTGGGAGCTAAGTATGCGTCAGGCAACAGCCGGGATGATTGGCAGACAGATGTCTGGTTGCATAAGCATTGTGCGATTATTCACTATGCGTTCACTTTCAGATTCTGCACAGACTACTGTATATAAAGGATGGTATCAGGATCCTGGCGCTTGGTATGCCAATGGTCAGGATATCTACAGTGGCGTCCCGATGCGCAGAATCCCGACACCTGGTAGGTGAGTATTCTAACCCTCCCCCCCACCCCCTAACCCTCCATCCCCACAGCCTAACCCTACCCTCCCCCCGTAGTCTATACCTAACCCACCCCTCCTACCCCCTAACCCTCCATCCCTACAGCCTAACCCTATCCCTCCCCCCGCAGTCTATCCCTAACCCACCCCACTTAGTACCTAACCCTCCATCCCCACCGCCTAACCCTCCCCTCCCCCCACAGTCTATACCTAACCCTCCCCACTTAGTACCTAACCCTCTATCCCCGCAGCCTAACCCTCCCCCCCACCCCCTAACCCTCCATCCCCACCGCCTAACCCTACCCTCCCCCCACAGTCTATACCTAACCCTCCCCGTTTAGTGCTTAACCCTCCCTCCACGCAGCCTAACCCTAACCCACCCCCCGAAGTCTATCACTAACCGTCTCCCCTTAGTGCCTAACCCTAACCCTCCATCCCTGCTGCCCAACCCTACCCTCCCACCTGCAGTCTATCCCTGACCCTCCCCACTTAGTGTCTAACATTCCTACCTGACAGCCTAACCCTAACCCTCCCCACTTAGTGCCTAACCCTAAACCTCCATCCCCGCAGCCTAAACCTCCCCTCCGCAGTCTATCCCTAACCCTCTCCACTTAGTACCTAACCCTCCATCCCCACTGCCTAACCACCCCCTCCCCCCCAGCAGTCTATACCTAACCCTCCCCGTTTAGTGCTTAACCTTTCCTCCATGCAGCCTAACTCTACCCCTCCCTGCTTAGTGCCTAACACTCCTACCTCACAGCCTAACCCTAACCCTTCCCCTCTGCAATCTATACCCAACCCTCTCCACTTAGTGCCTAACACTAACCCTCCATCCCTGCAGCCCAACCCTACCCTCCCACCTGCAGTCTATCCCTAACCCTCCCCACTTAGTGTCTAACATTCCTACCTGACAGCCTAACCCTAACCCTCCCCACTTAGTGCCTAACCCTAAACCTCCATCCCCGCAGCCTAAACCTCCCCTCCGCAGTCTATCCCTAACCCTCTCCACTTAGTAACTAACCCTCCATCCCCACTGCCTAACCCTCCCCCCGAAGTCTATACCTAACCCTCCCCGTTTAGTGCTTAACCCTTCCTGCATGCAGCCTAACCCTACCCCTCCCTGCTTAGTGCCTAACACTCCTCCCTCACAGCCTAACCCTAACCCTCCCCCCCGCAGTCTATACCTAACCCTCTCCACTTAGTGCCTAACCCTAACCCTCCATCCCTGCAACCTAACCCTCCCCTCCCCCCCACGTTGTCTATCCCTAACCCTCCCCACTTAGTACCTAACCCTAACCCTCCATCCCTACTGTCTAACCCTAAACCTCCCCCCGCAGTCTATTCCTACCCTCCCCACTTAGTACCTAACCCTCCATCCCCACTGCCTAACCCTAACCCTCCCCCCCCCCCCGCAGTCTATACCTAACCCTCCCCGCTTAGTGCTTAACCCTTCCTCGATGCAGCCTAACCCTACCCACTTAGTGCCTAATACTCCTTCCCCACAGCCTAACCCTCCCCTCCCCCACACAGTCTATACCTGACCCTCCCACTTAGTCCCTAACCCTCCATCCCCACAGCCTAACCCTCCCTCCCCCCCCCCGCAGTCTATACCTAACCCTCCCCGTTTAGTGCTTAACCCTCCCTCCATGCAGCCTAACCCCAACCCTCCCCCCTGCAGTCTATACCTAACCCTCTCCACTTAGTGTCACTGACCTAGGTTGGGGGTGTTGTGAACTCGGGGGTTCTCCCGATGGTAGGGGAGAGGAACCACAGTTGGGTCGGAACAGGGATGGCTTGATATAGGTCTTCCTCATACAGGACTCTGACAGAAAAGCTTGGTGAAAATATTAAAGTACTTTATTGCAGGAAGGGGGCAACACAATGTCACATAACAGAGAAGGAGTGTATGGAGAAATGTCCAGGAAGTACTTGTGAGTGATGGTAAAAGATACTGGTGACTGAAGAACTTGAGAGCGGTGGTTAAAGACACTGATGATTTGAAGAACTTGAGAGCGGTGGTTAAAGACACTGATGATTTGAAGAACTTAAGAGCGGTGGTTAAAGACACTGATGATTTGAAGAACTTGAGAGCGGTGGTTAGAGACACTGATGATTTGAAAAACTTGAGAGCGGTGGTTAAAGACACTGATGATTTGAAGAACTTGAGCGGTGGTTAAAGACACTGATGATTTGAAGAACTTGAAAGCGGTGGTTAACTTGTATAACTTGAGAGCGAGGGATAAAGAACTTGAGAGCGAGGGTTAAAGACACTGAGGATTTGTGTAACTGGAGAGCGAGGGTTAAAGACACCGAGAACTTGTATAACTTGAGAGCGAGGGTTAAAGACACTGAGGACTTGTATAACTTGAGAGCGAGGGTTAAAGACACTGAGGACTTGTATAACTTGAGAGCGACGTTTAACCTGCAGCCCACGCTGACTCCAAGAAGCACTGGTGACTAGAGCGCAGTGGAACCCAGCAGCAGCTGGGAACGCTGGAAGCTGTGCGACAACTGACACCTGGAAATGCCGGAGACACTGGGGTATGCTGCAGAGAGATCCGCCGAGGACAGAAGCACTGGCATCCACTTCAGGGGAAAAGACGATACTCAGGCGCCGAGGCGCTGCCCGGCGTCTGCCTTTGAATCTCCCGCCTCCGCTGGATTGGCGGAACAGTCTGATGATGTCACCTGCTCCCCGCCCACGTGATGCCGGGTGTCATGGCGGCGCCCCTGCCCTGGAGAACCGTCGGGAGCCGCGCCAGCCAGGCACCGGAGCCCGTGGACCAACGAAGGCGGAGGCCGCAACACAGACCAGCAGGCACGCAGGGGTAAGCGCGATGAACGCCGCCTATGGCGTGTGACACTTAGTACCCTCCATCCCTGCAACCTAACCCTCCCCTCCCCCGTTGTCTATCCCTAACCCTCCCCACTTAGTACCTAACCCTAACACTCCATCCCTACTGTCTAACCCTAAACCTCCCCCCGCAGTCTATTCCTACCCTCCCCACTTAGTACCTAACCCTCCATCCCCACTGCCTAACCCTAACCCTCCCCCCCCCGCAGTCTATACCTAACCCTCCCCGCTTAGTGCTTAACCCTTCCTCGATGCAGCCTAACCCTAACCCTACCCACTTAGTGCCTAATACTCCTTCCCCACAGCCTAACCCTCCCATCCCCCACACAGTCTATACCTAACCCTCCCACTTAGTCCCTAACCCTCCATCCCCACAGCCTAACCATCCCTCCCCCCCCCGCAGTCTATACCTAACCCTCCCCGTTTAGTGCTTAACCCTCCCTCCATGCAGCCTAACCCCAACCCTCCCCCCTGCAGTCTATACCTAACCCTCTCCACTTAATGTCACTGACCTAGGTTGGGGGTGTTGTGAACTCGGGGGTTCTCCCGATGGTAGGGGAGAGGAACCACAGTTGGGTCGGAACAGGGATGGCTTGATATAGGTCTTCCTCATACAGGACTCTGACAGAAAAGCTTGGTGAAAATATTAAAGTACTTTATTGCAGGAAGGGGGCAACACAATGTCACATAACAGAGAAGGAGTGTATGGAGAAATGTCCAGGAAGTACTTGTGAGTGATGGTAAAAGATACTGGTGACTGAAGAACTTGAGAGCGGTGGTTAAAGACACTGATGATTTAAAGAACTTGAGAGCGGTGGTTAAAGACACTGATGATTTGAAGAACTTGAGAGCGGTGGTTAGAGACACTGATGATTTGAAGAACTTGAGAGCGGTGGTTAAAGACACTGATGATTTGAAGAACTTGAGAGCGGTGGTTAAAGACACTGATGATTTGAAGAACTTGAAAGCGGTGGTTAACTTGTATAACTTGAGAGCGAGGGTTAAAGAACTTGAGAGCGAGGGTTAAAGACACTGAGGATTTGTGTAACTGGAGAGCGAGGGTTAAAGACACCGAGAACTTGTATAACTTGAGATCGAGGGTTAAAGACACTGAGGACTTGTATAACTTGAGAGCGAGGGTTAAAGACACTGAGGACTTGTATAACTTGAGAGCGAGGGTTAAAGACACTGAGGACTTGTATAACTTGAGAGCGAGGGTTAAAGACACTGAGGACTTGTATAACTTGAGAGCGACGTTTAACCTGCAGCCCACGCTGACTCCAAGAAGCACTGGTGACTAGAGCGCAGTGGAACCCAGCAGCGGCTGGGAACGCTGGAAGCTGTGCGACAACTGACACCTGGAAATGCCGGAGACACTTGGGTATGCTGCAGAGAGATCCGCCGAGGACAGAAGCACTGGCATCCACTTCAGGGGAAAAGACGATACTCAGGCGCCGAGGCGCTGCCCGGCGTCTGCCTTTGAATCTCCCGCCTCCGCTGGATTGGCGGAACAGTCTGATGATGTCACCTGCTCCCCGCCCACGTGATGCCGGGTGTCATGGCGGCGTCCCTGCCCTGGAGAACCGTCGGGAGCCGCGCCAGCCAGGCACCGGAGCCCGTGGACCAACGAAGGCGGAGGCCGCAACACAGACCAGCAGGCACGCAGGGGTAAGCGCGGTGAACGCCGCCTATGGCGTGTGACACTTAGTACCCTCCATCCCTGCAACCTAACCCTCCCCTCCCCCCCGTTGTCTATCCCTAACCCTCCCCACTTAGTACCTAACCCTAACCCTCCATCCCTACTGTCTAACCCTAAACCTCCCCTCGCAGTCTATTCCTACCCTCCCCACTTAGTACCTAACCCTCCATCCCCACTGCCTAACCCTAACCCCCCCCCGCAGTCTATACCTAACCCTCCCCGCTTAGTGCTTAACCCTTCCTCCATGCAGCCTAACCCTAACCCTCCCCACTTAGTGCATAATACTCCTTCCCCACAGCCTAACCCTCCCCTCCCCCACACAGTCTATACCTAACCCTCTCCACTTAGTGCCTAACCCTAACCCTCCATCCCCGCAGCCTAACCCTTCCCTCCCCTATTCTACCTAAACCCATCAGCCCTCCGCTGCCTAAATGTAACCAGACCCAGCATATTTACATTCGGGATGACAACAGTCGAGATCCTAGCATCAGTGTTCTGACCAAAATTGGAATTCCGGCGTCGGTATTCGAACTGCCGGCATTCTGAACGCCGGTATGCTGATTTGACCCCCTGTATACTGTACATTTCATTTGCATACACAATGCAGCGCTCTTGTGTTGAGCACTGGATAAATGTTCCACCATCTTTTTAGAGCTGGTTATATTGCCGGCTACCACTGAACACCTGCTGGTTTCTGCTCTTTGGATTGATACCTGTTGCTGACACGGATTGCCTTGACCATGCCTGATTGCCAGTTCTTCTGGTCTGTTTCTTGGATTACCCTTTTGTCTGCTGCCTGCCCTGAACTCGGACCGTTGTAAGTTACTTTGTTTGCTGCCTGCCCTGACTTTCTGCCAGTCCACAGATTTCTCCTATCCTAACCCCTGTTAGACCTTTGGACTAAGTAGCATTAGAGGATGGTGGACACTTCAGGACCTCACTATCCGGAGAGCTCCATAACAGTACAGTACGGCATCACTGGGGACAACGAAGTAGCCGAGATGACTTCTGATTGCTTATAGCCGGCATAGCACAGTTACATAAAACTACATCTGTGCCAGGCACAATTAAGCAAAACACATTTTTAGAATTGCAATCCCTTTAAATTGTATTAAAGAATTGCCTTTAGGAGCAAATTAACATTCACTGTGTGTCATACAAATAATATTTCCCCCTTCAGGCTCATTTTGTGTGATAATTATCATGTTCATGTTTGAATCTGAACTCCCGAGAGAATCTCAGAACAAAAATCCACCAGACACATCCAAATAAGATGCTGTCACCTTCTGCTAATTAGCGAGGGGTCGGAGGGCTGCGTCACCGTTACATAGGAAAAGTCGCCGCTTCTTCCCTCTACAGCTGCAAAACAAACTGTTCTGTTATTAATGTCATTTATTGCTAATTATTCACAACTATTTACAAACAATACAAGACCTTGACAGCTCTGACTTCTCAATATTTGCAAAACTTTGTAGCCAGTTTAATGAAGCAACACTCGGAACGTATATTCCTTTATTAGTGAGAGAACAGCGTCTGTAATTCACATTTCATTTCCAAATAAAAGAAAAGCTTTGGAAACATTCCAGCATATTCCATTGTGCTTGATAACTGGGAACAAAGCCGTAATTAAACAAGACTGGGTAATAATAACAGGCAGACACAGAGGTGGGAGGGCCCTGCTCGCAGGCTTACACTGCATAGGGAATTAGAGGTATGATACAAAAGGATAAGATATTGCATAGTGGTCTATTCAGGGGCAGTTTAGGAGTGGAGAGGGCTCCTGTGCACACTCTGTATCGGCCCCCTCCTCTATGGCAGCACACTGGGCAGGAGACACTGGCTTTGTGCCAGAGGTAACTGTGCATAGGCAGGGCTCCGGAAACATGGCGTCCGCACCTTGTTCCGGGGAATGTCTCTACTGCACCTGCACAAATCACCAGGAAAATAGCTGCTGCTCCATTTTACCAGTGATAACTGCTGCTCTACAGCTCCTCCCAATGCCCAGAGACAGCGGAGAGTTAAGTATATATGGGTGCAGGGTGTGCAGTATATTTCCCCTGGACTCAGAAACCCCTCAAAAACAGCTTAAATCATAGAATTTGGGAGTCATTTTGATCCCATAGTATTATTAACCTCAATAACCATAATTTCCACTCATTTCCAGTCTATTCTGAACACCTCACACCTCACAATATTATTTTTAGTCCTAAAATTTGCACCAAGGTCGCTGGATGACTAAGCTAAGCGACCCAAGTGGCCGACACAAACACCTGGCCCATCTAGGAGTGGCACTGCAGTGTGAGACAGGATGGCACTTCAAAAAATAGTCCCCAAACAGCACATGATGCAAAGAAAAAAAGAGGTGCACCAAGGTCGCTGGATGGCTAAGCTAAGCGACCCAAGTGGCCGACACAAACATCTGGCCCATCTAGAAGTGGCACTGCAGTGTCAGACAGGATGGCACTTCAAAAAATAGTCCCCAAACAGCACATGATGCAAAGAAAAAAAGAGGTGCACCAAGGTCGCTGGATGGCTAAGCTAAGCGACCCATGTGGCCGACACAAACACCTGGCCCATCTAGAAGTGGCACTGCAGTGTCAGACAGGATGGCACTTCAAAAAATAGTCCCCAAACAGCACATGATGCAAAGAAAAATAGAGGCGCAATGAGGTAGCTGTGTGACTAAGCTAAGCGACCCAAGTGGCCGACACAAACACCTGGCCCATCTAGGAGTGGCACTGCAGTGTCAGACAGGATGGCACTTCAAAAAATAGTCCCCAAACAGCACATGATGCAAAGAAAAAAAAAGAGGTGCACCAAGGTCGCTGGATGACTAAGCTAAGCGACCCAAGTGGCCGACACAAACACCTGGCCCATCTAGAAGTGGCACTGCAGTGTGAGACAGGATGGCACTTCAAAAAATAGTCCCCAAACAGCACATGATGCAAAGAAAAAAAAAGAGGTGCACCAAGGTCGCTGGATGGCTAAGCTAAGCGACCCAAGTGGCCGACACAAACACCTGGCCCATCTAGAAGTGGAACTGCAGTGTCAGACAGGATGGCACTTCAAAAAATAGTCCCCAAACAGCACATGATGCAAAGAAAAAAAGAGGTGCACCAAGTCGCTGGATGGCTAAGCTAAGCGACCCAAGTGGCCGACACAAACACCTGGCCCATCTAGAAGTGGCACTGCAGTGTCAGACAGGATGGCACTTCAAAAAATAGTCCCCAAACAGCACATGATGCAAAGAAAAAAAGAGGTGCACCAAGGTCGCTGGATGGCTAAGCTAAGCGACCCAAGTGGCCGACACAAACATCTGGCCCATCTAGAAGTGGCACTGCAGTGTCAGACAGGATGGCACTTCAAAAAATAGTCCCCAAACAGCACATGATGCAAAGAAAAAAAGAGGTGCACCAAGGTCGCTGGATGGCTAAGCTAAGCGACCCATGTGGCAGACACAAACACCTGGCCCATCTAGAAGTGGCACTGCAGTGTCAGACAGGATGGCACTTCAAAAAATAGTCCCCAAACAGCACATGATGCAAAGAAAAATAGAGGTGCACCAAGGTCTCTGGATGGCTAAGCTAAGCGACCCAAGTGGCCG
Source organism: Pseudophryne corroboree (assembly GCF_028390025.1). NCBI lineage: Eukaryota > Metazoa > Chordata > Amphibia > Anura > Myobatrachidae > Pseudophryne > Pseudophryne corroboree. The sequence continues at coordinate 15,089,203 of NC_086444.1, read as the reverse complement.
ACACAAACACCTGGCCCATCTAGGAGTGGCACTGCAGTGTCAGACATGATGGCACTTCAAAAAATAGTCCCCAAACAGCACATGATGCTAAGAAAAAAAGAGGCGCAATGAGGTAGCTGTGTGACTAAGCTAAGCGACCCAAGTGGCCGACACAAACACCTGGCCCATCTAGGAGTGGCACTGCAGTGTCAGACAGGATGGCACTTCAAAAAATAGTCCCCAAACAGCACATGTTGCAAAGAAAAAAAGAGGTGCACCAAGGTCGCTGGATGACTAAGCTAAGCGACCCAAGTGGCCGACACAAACACCTGGCCCATCTAGAAGTGGCACTGCAGTGTGAGACAGGATGGCACTTCAAAAAATAGTCCCCAAACAGCACATGATGCAAAGAAAAAATGAGGCGCAATGAGGTAGCTGTGTGACTAAGCTAAGCGACCCAAGTGGCCGACACAAACACCCGGCCCATCTAGAAGTGGCACTGCAGTGGCAGATAGGATGGCACTTAAAAAAATAGTCCCCAAACAGCACATGATGCAAAGAAAAAAAGAGGTGCACCAAGGTCGCTGGATGGCTAAGCTAAGCGACCCAAGTGACCGACACAAACACCTGGCCCATCTAAGAGTGGCACTGCAGTGTCAGACAGGATGGCACTTCAAAAAATAGTCCCCAAACAGCACATGATGCAAAGAAAAATAGAGGTGCACCAAGGTCTCTGGATGGCTAAGCTAAGCGACCCAAGTGGCCGACACAAACACCTGGCCCATCTAGGAGTGGCACTGCAGTGTCAGACATGATGGCACTTCAAAAAATAGTCCCCAAACAGCACATGATGCTAAGAAAAAAAGAGGCGCAATGAGGTAGCTGTGTGACTAAGCTAAGCGACCCAAGTGGCCGACACAAACACCTGGCCCATCTAGGAGTGGCACTGCAGTGTCAGACAGGATGGCACTTCAAAAAATAGTCCCCAAACAGCACATGATGCAAAGAAAAAAAGAGGTGCACCAAGGTCGCTGGATGACTAAGCTAAGCGACCCAAGTGGCCGACACAAACACCTGGCCCATCTAGAAGTGGCACTGCAGTGTGAGACAGGATGGCACTTCAAAAAATAGTCCCCAAACAGCACATGATGCAAAGAAAAAAAAAGAGGTGCACCAAGGTCGCTGGATGGCTAAGCTAAGCGACCCAAGTGGCCGACACAAACACCTGGCCCATCTAGAAGTGGCACTGCAGTGTCAGACAGGATGGCACTTCAAAAAATAGTCCCCAAACAGCACATGATGCAAAGAAAAAAAGAGGTGCACCAAGGTCGCTGGATGGCTAAGCTAAGCGACCCAAGTGGCCGACACAAACACCTGGCCCATCTAGAAGTGGCACTGCAGTGTCAGACAGGATGGCACTTCAAAAAATAGTCCCCAAACAGCACATGATGCAAAGAAAAAAAGAGGTGCACCAAGGTCGCTGGATGGCTAAGCTAAGCGACCCATGTGGCCGACACAAACACCTGGCCCATCTAGAAGTGGCACTGCAGTGTCAGACAGGATGGCACTTCAAAAAATAGTCCCCAAACAGCACATGATGCAAAGAAAAATAGAGGTGCACCAAGGTCTCTGGATGGCTAAGCTAAGCGACCCAAGTGGCCGACACAAACACCTGGCCCATCTAGGAGTGGCACTGCAGTGTCAGACATGATGGCACTTCAAAAAATAGTCCCCAAACAGCACATGATGCTAAGAAAAAAAGAGGCGCAATGAGGTAGCTGTGTGACTAAGCTAAGCGACCCAAGTGGCCGACACAAACACCTGGCCTATCTAGGAGTGGCACTGCAGTGTCAGACAGGATGGCCCTTCAAAAAATAGTCCCCAAACAGCACATGATGCAAAGAAAAAATGAGGCGCAATGAGGTAGCTGTGTGACTAAGCTAAGCGACCCAAGTGGCCGACACAAACACCCGGCCCATCTAGAAGTGGCACTGCAGTGGCAGATAGGATGGCACTTAAAAAAATAGTCCCCAAACAGCACATGATGCAAAGAAAAAAAGAGGTGCACCAAGGTCGCTGGATGGCTAAGCTAAGCGACCCAAGTGACCGACACAAACACCTGGCCCATCTAAGAGTGGCACTGCAGTGTCAGACAGGATGGCACTTAAAAAAATAGTCCCCAAACAGCACATGATGCAAAGAAAAAAAAGAGGTGAACCATGGTCGCTGGATGGCTAAGCTAAGCGGCCCAAGTGGCCGACACAAACACCTAGCACATCTAGGAGTGGCACTGCAGTGTCAGACAGGATGGCACTTCAAAAAATAGTCCCCAAACAGCACATGATGCAAAGTAAAAAGAGGTGCACCAAGGTCGCTGGATGGCTAAGCTAAGCGACCCAAGTGGCCGACACAAACACCTGGTCCATCTAGGAGTGGCACTGCAGTGTCAGACAGGATGGCACTTCAAAAAATAGTCCCCAAACAGCACATGATGCAGAGTTATATATATTTTTATATATATATATATATATATATATATATATATATATACTGGTGGTCAGCAAAATTCTGCACTGTCCTCCTACTATATATTGCGCACAACTACAATGCAGCACAGATATGGATAGTATACTTGACGACACAGAGGTAGAGCGATGGACTACTGTACCGTACTGCTATATATATATACTGGTGGTCAGCAAAATTCTGCACTGTCCTCCTACTATATACTGCGCACAACTACAATGCAGCACAGATATGGATAGTATACTTGACGACACAGAGGTAGAGCAATGGACTACTGTACCGTACTGCTATATATATATATATACTGGTGGTCAGCAAAAATTCTGCACTGTCCTCCTACTATATGCTGCGCACAACTGCAATGCAGCACAGATATGGATAGTATACTTGACGACACAGAGGTAGAGCAATGGACTACTGTACCGTACTGCTATATATATACTGGTGGTCAGCAAAATTCTGCACTGTCCTCCTACTATATACTACAATGCAGCACAGATATGGAGCGTTTTCAGGCAGAGAACGTAGATATTTGCAGCACACTGAGCACAGATATTTGCAGCACACTGAGCACAGATATTTGCAGCACACTGAGCACAGATATTTGCAGCACACTGAATACAGAAACTGAGAGAACGCAGCCACGTCCTCTCGCTATCATCTCCAATGCACGAGTGAAAATGGCGGCGACGCGCGGCTCTTTATATGCAATACGAATCTCGCGAGAATACGACAACGGGATGATGACGTTCGGGCGCGCTCAGGTTAACCGAGCAAGGCGGGAAAATCCGAGGCTGCCTCGGAACCGTGTAAAATAGGTGAAGTTCGGGGGGGTTTGGATCTCGAGGAACAGAACCCACTCATCTCTAATATAAGGGGGATGTAATGGGGTAGGATTGCGTATGGGGGTTATGTGGGTGGTTCTAGAATATGATAAGCTGCCTGGGGAGGAGAGATATCAGGGAACGCTTGAGGCTTTGGACACTAGAGGAGAGCAAACCTCTTAATTGCCGAATATTGGAGGAAGCTTTTTCGGGTGGTTGTCAGATTAATCTGAAACAAGAGCCCTCATACCAGAGACACCCAGACAATAATAGCTTATTAGCTCAATCATAAAAGTATATTATATACTGTAGGTCCCAATGAATGTCATTTTATTTAACTGTGTCACATTGTTTTAATAAGGAGAAAACTATAGATCAACCTAATATCTAATGGGCGCAGTGATTTTTTGGTGTATTTGCTATATAATATGCTTTTTATTCTGAAAGGAATGTGCGAGCTGCATTTAATAAAGCGTACTTGCCTACCCTCACAGACATCTGAGAGACGCCCGAAATTGAGGTGATCCCCCCCTTCCCGCCCACCGCTTCCCTCTGGCCCTGGGTGACCTCTCGCACACTCCTAGTTACGGGCCTTTTATATATATTTGCAAATGGTACTGTATAGAAGACACTGGCCCAGATTAATCAAGCCTTGCAGAGTGATCAATTACACGGGGAGAAAGTACCAACCAATCAGCTCCAATTAATCTGGGCCTCTGTTTTATAAACCATCTTGCCAGCGCAATAGCAGGACAATAGGGATCCCAGGACCAGGATACTGACATGCAGGCAGATGAGTAGATACTAGAGATGAGCGCCTGAAATTTTTCGGGTTTTGTGTTTTGGTTTTGGGTTCGGTTCCGCGGCCGTGTTTTGGGTTCGAACGCGTTTTGGCAAAACCTCACCGAATTTTTTTTGTCGGATTCGGGTGTGTTTTGGATTCGGGTGTTTTTTTCAAAAAACACTAAAAAACAGCTTAAATCATAGAATTTGGGGGTCATTTTGATCCCAAAGTATTATTAACCTCAAAAACCATAATTTCCACTCATTTTCAGTCTATTCTGAATACCTCACACCTCACAATATTATTTTTAGTCCTAAAATTTGCACCGAGGTCGCTGTGTGAGTAAGATAAGCGACCCTAGTGGCCGACACAAACACCGGGCCCATCTAGGAGTGGCACTGCAGTGTCACGCAGGATGTCCCTTCCAAAAAACCCTTCCCAAACAGCACATGACGCAAAGAAAAAAAGAGGCGCAATGAGGTAGCTGTGTGAGTAAGATTAGCGACCCTAGTGGCCGACACAAACACCGGGCCCATCTAGGAGTGGCACTGCAGTGTCACGCAGGATGGCCCTTCCAAAAAACCCTCCCCAAACAGCACATGACGCAAAGAAAAAAAGAGGCGCAATGAGGTAGCTGTGTGAGTAAGATTAGCGACCCTAGTGGCCGACACAAACACCGGGCCCATCTAGGAGTGGCACTGCAGTGTCACGCAGGATGTCCCTTCCAAAAAACCCTCCCCAAACAGCACATGACGCAAAGAAAAAAAGAGGCGCAATGAGGTAGCTGTGTGAGTAAGATTAGCGACCCTAGTGGCCGACACAAACACCGGGCCCATCTAGGAGTGGCACTGCAGTGTCACGCAGGATGGCCCTTCCAAAAAACCCTCCCCAAACAGCACATGACGCAAAGAAAAAAAGAGGCGCAATGAGGTAGCTGTGTGAGTAAGATTAGCGACCCTAGTGGCCGACACAAACACCGGGCCCATCTAGGAGTGGCACTGCAGTGTCACGCAGGATGTCCCTTCCAAAAAACCCTCCCCAAACAGCACATGACGCAAAGAAAAAAAGAGGCTTTTTACTGATATTTGGTGTTTTGGATTTGACATGCTCTGTACTATGACATTGGGCATCAGCCTTGGCAGACGACGTTGCTGGCATTTCATCGTCTCGGCCATGACTAGTGGCAGCAGCTTCAGCACGAGGTGGAAGTGGATCTTGATCTTTCCCTAATTTTGGAACCTCAACATTTTTGTTCTCCATATTTTAATAGGCACAACTAAAAGGCACCTCAGGTAAACAATGGAGATGGATGGATTGGATACTAGTATACAATTATGGACGGGCTGCCGAGTGCCGACACAGAGGTAGCCACAGCCGTGAACTACCGCACTGTACTGTGTCTGCTGCTAATATATAGACTGGTTGATAAAGAGATAGTATACTCGTAACTAGTATGTATGTATAAAGAAAGAAAAAAAAACCACGGTTAGGTGGTATATACAATTATGGACGGGCTGCCGAGTGCCGACACAGAGGTAGCCACAGCCGTGAACTACCGCACTGTACTGTGTCTGCTGCTAATATATAGACTGGTTGATGATAAAGAGATAGTATACTCGTAACTAGTATGTATGTATAAAGAAAGAAAAAAAAACCACGGTTAGGTGGTATATACAATTATGGACGGGCTGCCGAGTGCCGACACAGAGGTAGCCACAGCCGTGAACTACCGCACTGTACTGTGTCTGCTGCTAATATATAGACTGGTTGATAAAGAGATAGTATACTCGTAACTAGTATGTATGTATAAAGAAAGAAAAAAAAACCACGGTTAGGTGGTATATACAATTATGGACGGGCTGCCGAGTGCCGACACAGAGGTAGCCACAGCCGTGAACTACCGCACTGTACTGTGTCTGCTGCTAATATATAGACTGGTTGATAAAGAGATAGTATACTCGTAACTAGTATGTATGTATAAAGAAAGAAAAAAAAACCACGGTTAGGTGGTATATACAATTATGGACGGGCTGCCGAGTGCCGACACAGAGGTAGCCACAGCCGTGAACTACCGCACTGTACTGTGTCTGCTGCTAATATATAGACTGGTTGATAAAGAGATAGTATACTCGTAACTAGTATGTATGTATAAAGAAAGAAAAAAAAACCACGGTTAGGTGGTATATACAATTATGGACGGGCTGCCGAGTGCCGACACAGAGGTAGCCACAGCCGTGAACTACCGCACTGTACTGTGTCTGCTGCTAATATATAGACTGGTTGATAAAGAGATAGTATACTCGTAACTAGTATGTATGTATAAAGAAAGAAAAAAAAACCACGGTTAGGTGGTATATACAATTATGGACGGGCTGCCGAGTGCCGACACAGAGGTAGCCACAGCCGTGAACTACCGCACTGTACTGTGTCTGCTGCTAATATATAGACTGGTTGATAAAGAGATAGTATACTCGTAACTAGTATGTATGTATAAAGAAAGAAAAAAAAACCACGGTTAGGTGGTATATACAATTATGGACGGGCTGCCGAGTGCCGACACAGAGGTAGCCACAGCCGTGAACTACCGCACTGTACTGTGTCTGCTGCTAGTATAGACTGGTTGATAAAGAGATAGTATACTACTAATATTATATATACTGGTGGTCAGGTCACTGGTCACTAGTCACACTGGCAGTGGCACTCCTGCAGCAAAAGTGTGCACTGTTTAATTTTAATATAATATTATGTACTCCTGTCTCCTGCTATAACCTATAACTGGCACTGCAGTAGTGCTCCCCAGTCTCCCCCACAATTATAAGCTGTGTGAGCTGAGCAGTCAGACAGATATATATAATATTATATATAGATAATAGATGATGCAGCACACTGGCCTGAGCCTGAGCAGTGCACACAGATATGGTATGTGACTGACTGAGTCACTGTGTGTATCGCTTTTTTCAGGCAGAGAACGGATATATTAAATAAACTGCACTGTGTGTCTGGTGGTCACTCACTATATAATATATTATGTACTCCTGGCTCCTGCTATAACCTATAACTGGCACTGCAGTAGTGCTCCCCAGTCTCCCCCACAATTATAAGCTGTGTGAGCTGAGCAGTCAGACAGATATATATAATATTATATATAGATAATAGATGATGCAGCACACTGGCCTGAGCCTGAGCAGTGCACACAGATATGGTATGTGACTGAGTCACTGTGTGCTGTGTATCGCTTTTTTCAGGCAGAGAACGGATTATAAAGTAAACTGCACTGTCCTCACTAGTAAACTCTCTCCACTCAGTCTCTACACTTCTACAGTAACAGTACTCCTCCTAGTCAGCTCCAGTAAATCTCTCTCAGTCTCTTATAATCTAAATGGAGAGGACGCCAGCCACGTCCTCTCCCTATCAATCTCAATGCACGTGTGAAAATGGCGGCGACGCGCGGCTCCTTATATAGAATCCGAGTCTCGCGATAGAATCCGAGCCTCGCGAGAATCCGACAGCGTCATGATGACGTTCGGGCGCGCTCGGGTTAACCGAGCAAGGCGGGAAGATCCGAGTCGCTCGGACCCGTGAAAAAAAACATGAAGTTCTGGCGGGTTCGGATTCAGAGAAACCGAACCCGCTCATCTCTAGTAGATACCCCTGCATCTTGTATCCTGGCAGGGTCGGACTGGCCCACAGGGGAACAGGGGAAACCACCGGTGGGCCCCACTGCCTGTGGGCCCTCCTCCTCCTCTAGGGATCAGGTTCCAGACTCTATCCTAGTGGACTTAAATTATGCATTATACTTATGTTACATTATACTTCACAAGAATATGGTTTATTATACATTTACCAAGGGGCACAGAACATGTACTTTGTAATAGTTAGCCAAACCTCCATGGTAGCTGGCCACTCTCCCACTGGAGCCTGGCCACACCCTTAAGCATGGGCCCCTACAACAGCATTCCCCCAGTGGGCCCTTCATGCCCCAGTCCGACACTGTATCCTGGCCCTAGTTATGGTCCTGCATCTTGTATTATGGCCCTAGTTATGGTCCTGCATCTTGTATCCTGGCCCTAATTATGGCCCTGCATCTTGTATCCTGGCTCTAGTTATGGTCCTGCATCTTGTATTCTGGCCCTAGTTATGACCCTGCATCTTGTATTATGGCCCTAGTTATGGTCCTGCATCTTGTATCCTGGCCTAGTTATGGCCCTGCATCTTGTATTCTGGCCCTAGTTATGACCCTGCATCTTGTATTCTGGCCCTAGTTATGGTCCTGCATCTTGTATCCTGGCCCTAGCTATGGCCCTGCATCTTGTATTATGACCCTAGCTATGGACCTGCATCTTGTATTCTGGCCCTAGTTATGGCCCTGCATCTTGTAATCTGGCCCTAGTTATGGTCCTGCATCTTGTATCCTGGCCCTAATTATGGCCCTGCATCTTGTATCCTGGCCCTAGTTATGGTCCTGCATCTTGTATCCTGGCCCTAGTTATGGTCCTGCATCTTGTATCTTGGCCCTAGTTATTACCCTGCATCTTGTATTCTGGCCCTAGTTATGGCCCTGCATCTTGTATTATGACCCTAGCTATGGACCTGCATCTTGTATTCTGGCCCTAGTTATGGTCCTGCATCTTGTATTATGGCCCTAGTTATGGCACTGCATCTTGTATTTTGGCCCTAGTTATGGTCCTGCATCTTGTATTCTGGCCCTAGTTATGGTCCTGCATCTTGTATCCTGGCCCTAGTTATGACCCTGCATCTTGTATTCTGGCCCTAGTTATGGTCCTGCATCTTGTATCCTGGCCCTAGCTATGGTCCTGAATTTTGTATTCTGGCACTAGTTATGGTCCTGCATTTTGTATTCTGGCACTAGTTATGACCCTGCATCTTGTATTATGGCCCTAGTTATTTTCCTGCATCTTGTTTTCTGGCCCTAGTTATGGTACAGATGGAGTAACACTCATCTGAGACAGCTCCATAGCAGGCGTAAGGCAGCTCCATCGCAGGCGTGCGATCCATCCGCCTAGTCATGCCGGGGAGTGCACAGAAACGGTCCCATTCTGAGCGTCTCTGTCCGGGCGCGTGTGCTCCCAGATGGAGACGCTCTCCATGCAAGTGAATGGAGCGAGTCTCCATTGCAGGCGGGAGCGCCTAGTTACAGATGGAGCACCGACTAGCATGGATCCATCTGTATTGCATCTTGTATTATGGCCCTAGCTATGACCCTGCATCTTGTAATCTGGCCCCAGTTATGGCCCTGCATCTTGTAATCTGGCCCTAGTTTTGGTCCTGCATCTTGTATTCTGGCCCTAATTACAGTATGGTCCTGCATCTTGTATTCTGGCCTTAGTTATGGTCCTGCATCTTGTATTATAGCCCTAGTTATGGTCCTGTATCTTGTATTCTGGCCCTAGTTATGGCCCTGCATCTTGTATTATGGTCCTAGTTATGGCCTTACTTCTTGAATTCTGGCCCTGCATCTTGTATTCTGGCATTAGTTATGGTCCTGCATCTTGTATTTGATAATGCCTAATATATATCCTATATTAAACACTCTAAAAGGTTAATGAACACAGTACGCAATTGGCGTATGGAATACCGTAAGAGTACGCACGTAGCGTAACAAACGCTTAGCCGTGGACGAGACGCACGAGCGGCACGTTCGCTCACGACTTAAAACGTAAAGGCAAGCACGCTATAGGCTGCCGGTTACCGTAATGATATGCTATCAGCGTAGCGGACGCTCGAGACCACGAGGAGATCACGAGCGGCGCTGACGCTCACAGAGTTAAACCTTTGTAACAGTGATAAGGTGTAAATGCAACACAGTGTGACCTTGTTAGTTTAAAAGCTGTATGATCGACTCTTACGCTCTGAGAACCCTTTAGCAATATAATAAACACTCAAATACCGGTCTAAGGGTCTAACACCTTTTAAGGGAATGAATGAACGTTCAATCGCAAAAGAATACACAATACAAGTTATACACTACCAAACTAACATAAAATACCTAACCGAGTTACTACACATTAAAATACAACAAAGACATAATTACATGTAAAAGGGGGAAAGGAGAGAGAGAATGGCTTACAACAAAATAGGAGATAAATATGGTTGCAGAGAACTTACGCACAAGGGGAAACAATCGCATGCGCCTTCCTGGATATCCAGCTCCCGATTATCAGTGATGAGAACCGTTGAAAAGAGTAGAGAGCTGGCCCAGGTTGGCTTGTCTTTATATACACTTACACACAGTACAGTACAATGGTCCCTACATTCTTCTTGTTCATTGGACACAGGAATCCGTCTCCGCATTATAACAAAAGGTCATAGGTTGGTTCATACAGGTGGGCTGTGACTATTTCAAACTGCTCAGGTGGGAGGGAAACTGGGTTTCCCGCCGCATGGATAATAAAGTGCAAATATAGCAAATGTCCATAAACTTCTTATGTCCATAACTATACGCACGAGCGAGTAATCCGCTTCAAACCAACACCGGAATATTGCTAATTATATTCTCTTCCGATGGATACTAAACACCACTGTGTAACCCCTGTCTGACCCTTCGTATCAAACAAAGAGGAATCTCTCTGTCTCTGAACATACTACATTGACTAAACTTTCAGATTCTATCAAAGGGACCATAATCTACAAAATACATTATATGACTAAAATATGTAACGATCGAGTCGCCCGCTAGACGCACACAAACTCTACCGTAAATGCACATACCGTGCGCCTGCGAGTGCACGCCCCTGCGAGTATACGCACGCACGGGAGAGCTCATGCTCGTGCAGCGGGCACACGCATGAGGTGCATATATGGCAATGTGCAGCGTGATATTTTTCTGACTTTGACATATTATACCCTAGTTATGGTACTGCTTCTTGTATTCTGGCCCTAGTAATGGTCCTGCATCTTATATTCTTGGTCTAGTTATGGTCCTGCATCTTGTATTCTGGCCCTAGTTATGGTCCTGCATATTGTATTATGGCCCTAGTTATGGCTCTGCATCTTGTAGTATGGCCTTAGTTATGGCCCTCATCTTGTATTCTTGGCCTAGTTATGGTCCTGCATCTTGTATTCTTGGTCTAGTTATGGTCCTGCATCTTGTATTATGGCCCTAGTTATGGCTCTGCATCTTGTAGTATGGCCTTAGTTATGGCCCTCATCTTGTATTCTTGGCCTAGTTATGGTCATGCATCTTGTATTCTTGGCCTAGTTATGGTCCTGCATCTTGTATTATGGCCCTAGTTATGGTCCTGCATCTTGTATTATGGCCCTAGTTATGGTCCTGCATCTTGTATTATGGCCCTAGTTATGGCCCTGCATCTTGTATTATAGCTCTAGTTATGGTCCTGGATCTTGTATTCTGGCCATAGGTATGGCCCCGGATCTTTTAATATGGCCCTAGTTATGGTCCCACATCTTGTATTATGGCCCTAGTTATGGTCCTGCATCTTGTATTATGGCCCTAGTTTTGGTCCTGCATCTTGTATTATGGCCCTAGTTTTGGTCCTGCATCTTGTATTCTGGACCTAGCTATGGTCCTGCATCTTGTATTCTGGCCCTAGTTATGGTCCTGCATCTTGTATTCTGGCCCTAGTTATGGTCCTGCATCTTGTATTCTGGACCTAGCTATGGTCCTGCATCTTGTGTTCTGGCCCTAGTTATGACCGTGCATCTTGTATTCTGGTCCTAGTTATGGCCCTGCATCTTGTATTCTGGCTCTAGTTATGACCGTGCATCTTGTATTCTGGTCCTAGTTATGGCCCTGCATCTTGTATTCTGGTCCTAGTTATGGCCCTGTGTCTTATATTCTGGCCCTAGTTATGGTCCTGCATCTTGTATTATTAACTTAGTTATGGTCCTGCGTCTTGTATTCTGACCCTAGTTATGGTCCTGCATCTTGTATTATGGCCCTAGTTATGTTTCTGCATCTTGTTTTCTGGCCTTAGTTATGGTACAGATGGAGTAACACTCATCTGAGGCAGCTCCATCGCAGGCGTGCACTCCTGGCGTGACTAGGCGATCCATCCACCTAGTCATGCCAGGAGTGCACAGAAACGCTTCCATTCTCAGCGTCTCTGTCCGGACGCGTGCGCTTCCAGATGGAGACGCTCTCCATTCAAGGGAATGGAGCGAGTCTCCATCTCGGGCGGGAGCGCCTAGTTACAGACGGAGCACCAACTAGCGTGGATCCATCTGTATTGCATCTTTTATTATGGCCCTAGCTATGACCCTGCATCTTGTATTATGGCCCTAGTTATGTCCCTGCATCTTGTATTCTGGCCCTAGTTATTACCCTGCATCTTGTATTCTGGCCCTAGTTATGGCCCTGCATCTTGTATTCTGGCCCTAGTTATGGTCCTGCATCTTGTATTCTGGCCCTAGTTATTACCCTGCATCTTGTATACTGGCCCTAGTTATTACCCTGCATCTTGTATTCTGGCCCTAGTTATGGTCCTGCATCTTGTATTCTGGCCCTAGTTATGACCCTGCATCTTGTATCCTGGCCCTAGTTATGGTCCTGCATCTTGTATTCTGGCCCTAGTTATTACCCTGCATCTTGTATTCTGGCCCTAGTTATGGTCCTGCATCTTGTATTCTGGCCCTAGTTATTACCCTGCATCTTGTATTCTGGCCCTAGTTATGACCCTGCATCTTGTATTCTGGCCCAAGTTATGACCCTGCATCTTGTATCCTGGCCCTAGTTATGTCCCTGCATCTTGTATTCTGGCCCTAGTTATGACCCTGCATCTTGTATTCTGGCCCTAGTTATGGCCCTGCATCTTGTATTCTTGGCCAAGATATGGTCCTGCATCTTGTATTCTGGCCCTACTTATGGTCCTGCATCTTGTATTCTGGCCCTAGTTATGACCGTGCATCTTGTATTCTGGCCCTAGTTATGACCGTGCATCTTGTATCCTGGCCCTAGTTATGGTCCTGCATCTTGTATTCTGGCCCTAGTTATGTCCCTGCATCTTGTGTTCTGGCCCTAGTTATGTCCCTGCATCTTGTATTCTGGCCCTAGTTATGGTCCTGCATCTTGTATCCTGGCCCTAGTTATGGTCCTGCATCTTGTATTCTGGCCTTAGTTATGGTCCTGCATCTTGTATTCTGGCCCTAGTTATGGCCCTGCATCTTGTATTCTGGCCCTAGTTATGGTCCTGCATCTTGTATTCTGGACCTAGTTATTACCCTGCATCTTGTATACTGGCCCTAGTTATTACCCTGCATCTTGTATTCTGGCCCTAGTTATGGTCCTGCATCTTGTATTCTGGCCCTAGTTATGACCCTGCATCTTGTATCCTGGCCCTGGTTATGGTCCTGCATCTTGTATTCTGGCCCTAGTTATTACCCTGCATCTTGTATTCTGGCCCTAGTTATGGTCCTGCATCTTGTATTCTGGCCCTAGTTATTACCCTGCATCTTGTATTCTGGCCCTAGTTATGACCCTGCATCTTGTATTCTGGCCCTAGTTATGACCCTGCATCTTGTATCCTGGCCCTAGTTATGTCCCTGCATCTTGTATTCTGGCCCTAGTTATGACCCTGCTTCTTGTATTCTGGCCCTAGTTATGGCCCTGCATCTTGTATTCTTGGCCAAGATATGGTCCTGCATCTTGTATTCTGGCCCTGCTTATGGTCCTGCATCTTGTATTCTGGCCCTAGTTATGACCGTGCATCTTGTATTCTGGCCCTAGTTATGACCGTGCATCTTGTATCCTGGCCCTAGTTATGGTCCTGCATCTTGTATTCTGGCCCTAGTTATGTCCCTGCATCTTGTGTTCTGGCCCTAGTTATGTCCCTGCATCTTGTATTCTGGCCCTAGTTATGGTCCTGCATCTTGTATCCTGGCCCTAGTTATGGTCCTGCATCTTGTATTCTGGCCTTAGTTATGGTCCTGCATCTTGTATTCTGGCCCTAGTTATGTCCCTGCATCTTGTATTCTGGCCCTAGTTATGGTCCTGCATCTTGTAATCTGGCCCTAGTTATGGTCCTGCATCTTGTATTCTGGCCCTAGTTATGGTCCTGCTTCTTGTATTCTGGCCCTAGTTATGACCGTGCATCTTGTATTATGGCCCTAGTTATGAACCTGCAACTTGTATTCTGGCCCTAGTTATGGTCCTGCATCTTGTATTCTGGACCTAGTTATGACCGTGCATCTTGTATTCTGGTCCTAGTTATGGCCCTGCATCTTGTATTCTGGTCCTAGTTATGGCCCTGTGTCTTATATTCTGGCCCTAGTTATGGTCCTGCATCTTGTATTATTTACTTAGTTATGGTCCTGCGTCTTGTATTCTGACCCTAGTTATGGTCCTGCATCTTGTATTATGGCCCTAGTTATGTTTCTGCATCTTGTTTTCTGGCCTTAGTTATGGTATAGATGGAGTAACACTCATCTGAGGCAGCTCCATCGCAGGCGTGCCCTCCTGGCGTGACTAGGCGATCCATCCACCTAGTCATGCCGGGAGTGCACAGAAACGCTTCCATTCTCAGCGTCTCTGTCCGGACGCGTGCGCTTCCAGATGGAGACGCTCTCCATTCAAGGGAATGGAGCGAGTCTCCATCTCGGGCGGGAGCGCCTAGTTACAGACGGAGCACCGACTAGCGTGGATCCATCTGTATTGCATCTTTTATTATGGCCCTAGCTATGACCCTGCATCTTGTATTATGGCCCTAGTTATAGCCCTGCATCTTGTATTATGGCCCTAGTTATGTCCCTGCATCTTGTATTCTGGCCCTAGTTATTACCCTGCATCTTGTATTCTGGCCCTAGTTATGGCCCTGCATCTTGTATTCTGGCCCTAGTTATGGTCCTGCATCTTGTATTCTGGCCCTAGTTATTACCCTGCATCTTGTATACTGGCCCTAGTTATTACCCTGCGTCTTGTATTCTGGCCCTAGTTATGGTCCTGCATCTTGTATTCTGGCCCTAGTTATGACCCTGCATCTTGTATCCTGGCCCTAGTTATGGTCCTGCATCTTGTATTCTGGCCCTAGTTATTACCCTGCATCTTGTATTCTGGCCCTAGTTATGGTCCTGCATCTTGTATTCTGGCCCTAGTTATTACCCTGCATCTTGTATTCTGGCCCTAGTTATGACCCTGCATCTTGTATTCTGGCCCTAGTTATGACCCTGCATCTTGTATCCTGGCCCTAGTTATGTCCCTGCATCTTGTATTCTGGCCCTAGTTATGACCCTGCATCTTGTATTCTGGCCCTAGTTATGGCCCTGCATCTTGTATTCTTGGCCAAGATGTGGTCCTGCATCTTGTATTCTTGCCCTACTTATGGTCCTGCATCTTGTATTCTGGCCCTAGTTATGACCGTGCATCTTGTATTCTGGCCCTAGTTATGACCGTGCATCTTGTATCCTGGCCCTAGTTATGGTCCTGCATCTTGTATTCTGGCCCTAGTTATGTCCCTGCATCTTGTGTTCTGGCCCTAGTTATGTCCCTGCATCTTGTATTCTGGCCCTAGTTATGGTCCTGCATCTTGTATCCTGGCCCTAGTTATGGTCCTGCATCTTGTATTCTGGCCTTAGTTATGGTCCTGCATCTTGTATTCTGGCCCTAGTTATGTCCCTGCATCTTGTATTCTGGCCCTAGTTATGGTCCTGCATCTTGTAATCTGGCCCTAGTTATGGTCCTGCATCTTGTATTCTGGCCCTAGTTATGGTCCTGCATCTTGTATTCTGGCCCTAGTTATGACCGTGCATCTTGTATTATGGCCCTAGTTATGACCCTGCAACTTGTATTCTGGCCCTAGTTATGGTCCTGCATCTTGTATTCTGGACCTAGTTATGACCGTGCATCTTGTATTATGGCCCTAGCTATGGTCCTGCATCTTGTATACTGGCCCAAGTTATGGTCCTGCATCCTGTATTAGGGCCTAGGTATGGTACTGCATCTTGTATCCTGGCCCTAGTTATGGTCCTGCATCTTGTATTATAGCCCTAGTTATGGTCCTGCATCATTGTATTCTGGCCCCAGTTATGGTCCTGCATCTTGTATTCTTGCTCTAGTTATGGTCCTGCATCCTGTATTATAGCCCTAGTTATGGTCCTGCATCATTGTATTCTGGCCACAGTTATGGCCCTGCATCTTGTATTATAGCCCTAGTTATGGTCCTGTATCTTGTATTCTGGCCCTAGTTATGGTCCTGCTTCTTGTATTCTGGACCTAGTTATGGTCCTGCATCTTGTATTATAGCCCTAGTTATGGTCCTGCTTCTTGTATTCTGGACCTAGTTATGGCCCTGCATCTTGTATTCTGTCCCTAGTTATGGTCCTGTATCTTGTATTCTGGCCCTAGTTATGTCCCTGCATCTTGTATTCTGGCCCTAGTTATGGTCCTGCATCTTGTAATCTGGCCCTAGTTATGGTCCTGCATCTTGTATTCTGGCCCTAGTTATGGTCCTGCATCTTGTATTCTGGCCCTAGTTATGACCGTGCATCTTGTATTATGGCCCTAGTTATGACCCTGCAACTTGTATTCTGGCCCTAGTTATGGTCCTGCATCTTGTATTCTGGACCTAGTTATGACCGT
Organism: Pseudophryne corroboree; assembly: GCF_028390025.1. Lineage (NCBI taxonomy): Eukaryota > Metazoa > Chordata > Amphibia > Anura > Myobatrachidae > Pseudophryne > Pseudophryne corroboree. Next base: position 15,072,540 of record NC_086444.1, on the reverse strand, counting down.
GCATCTTGTATTCTGGTCCTAGTTATGGCCCTGCATCTTGTATTCTGGTCCTAGTTATGGCCCTGTGTCTTATATTCTGGCCCTAGTTATGGTCCTGCATCTTGTATTATTTACTTAGTTATGATCCTGCGTCTTGTATTCTGACCCTAGTTATGGTCCTGCATCTTGTATTATGGCCCTAGTTATGTTTCTGCATCTTGTTTTCTGGCCTTAGTTATGGTACAGATGGAGTAACACTCATCTGAGGCAGCTCCATCGCAGGCGTGCACTCCTGGCGTGACTAGGCGATCCATCCACCTAGTCATGCCGGGAGTGCACAGAAACGCTTCCATTCTCAGCGTCTCTGTCCGGACGCGTGCGCTTCCAGATGGAGACGCTCTCCATTCAAGGGAATGGAGCGAGTCTCCATCTCGGGCGGGAGCGCCTAGTTACAGACGGAGCACCGACTAGCGTGGATCCATCTGTATTGCATCTTTTATTATGGCCCTAGCTATGACCCTGCATCTTGTATTATGGCCCTAGTTATAGCCCTGCATCTTGTATTATGGCCCTAGTTATGTCCCTGCATCTTGTATTCTGGCCCTAGTTATTACCCTGCATCTTGTATTCTGGCCCTAGTTATGGCCCTGCATCTTGTATTCTGGCCCTAGTTATGGTCCTGCATCTTGTATTCTGGCCCTAGTTATTACCCTGCATCTTGTATACTGGCCCTAGTTATTACCCTGCATCTTGTATTCTGGCCCTAGTTATGGTCCTGCATCTTGTATTCTGGCCCTAGTTATGACCCTGCATCTTGTATCCTGGCCCTAGTTATGGTCCTGCATCTTGTATTCTGGCCCTAGTTATTACCCTGCATCTTGTATTCTGGCCCTAGTTATGGTCCTGCATCTTGTATTCTGGCCCTAGTTATTACCCTGCATCTTGTATTCTGGCCCTAGTTATGACCCTGCATCTTGTATTCTGGCCCTAGTTATGACCCTGCATCTTGTATCCTGGCCCTAGTTATGTCCCTGCATCTTGTATTCTGGCCCTAGTTATGACCCTGCATCTTGTATTCTGGCCCTAGTTATGGCCCTGCATCTTGTATTCTTGGCCAAGATGTGGTCCTGCATCTTGTATTCTGGCCCTACTTATGGTCCTGCATCTTGTATTCTGGCCCTAGTTATGACCGTGTATCTTGTATTCTGGCCCTAGTTATGACCGTGCATCTTGTATCCTGGCCCTAGTTATGGTCCTGCATCTTGTATTCTGGCCCTAGTTATGTCCCTGCATCTTGTGTTCTGGCCCTAGTTATGTCCCTGCATCTTGTATTCTGTCCCTAGTTATGGTCCTGCATCTTGTATCCTGGCCCTAGTTATGGTCCTGCATCTTGTATTCTGGCCTTAGTTATGGTCCTGCATCTTGTATTCTGGCCCTAGTTATGTCCCTGCATCTTGTATTCTGGCCCTAGTTATGGTCCTGCATCTTGTAATCTGGCCCTAGTTATGGTCCTGCATCTTGTATTCTGGCCCTAGTTATGGTCCTGCATCTTGTATTCTGGCCCTAGTTATGACCGTGCATCTTGTATTATGGCCCTAGTTATGACCCTGCAACTTGTATTCTGGCCCTAGTTATGGTCCTGCATCTTGTATTCTGGACCTAGTTATGACCGTGCATCTTGTATTATGGCCCTAGTTATGGTCCTGCATCTTGTATACTGGCCCAAGTTATGGTCCTGCATCCTGTATTAGGGCCTAGGTATGGTACTGCATCTTGTATCCTGGCCCTAGTTATGGTCCTGCATCTTGTATTATAGCCCTAGTTATGGTCCTGCATCATTGTATTCTGGCCCCAGTTATGGTCCTGCATCTTGTATTCTTGCTCTAGTTATGGTCCTGCATCCTGTATTATAGCCCTAGTTATGGTCCTGCATCATTGTATTCTGGCCACAGTTATGGCCCTGCATCTTGTATTATAGCCCTAGTTATGGTCCTGTATCTTGTATTCTGGCCCTAGTTATGGTCCTGCTTCTTGTATTCTGGACCTAGTTATGGTCCTGCATCTTGTATTATAGCCTTAGTTATGGTCCTGCTTCTTGTATTCTGGACCTAGTTATGGCCCTGCATCTTGTATTCTGTCCCTAGTTATGGTCCTGTATCTTGTATTCTGGCCCTAGTTATGGTCCTGCATCTTGTATTCTGGACCTAGTTATGGTCCTGCATCTTATATTATAGCCCTAGTTATGGTCCTGTATCTTGTATTCTGGCCCTAGTTATGGTCCTGTATCTTGTATTCTGGCCCTAGTTATGGTCCTGCATCTTGTATTCTGGACCTAGTTATGGTCCTGCATCTTGTATTATAGCCCTAGCTATGGTTCTGTATCTTGTATTCTGGCCCTAGTTATGATCCTGCATCTTGTATCCTGGCCCTAGTTATGGTCCTGCATCTTGTATTCTGGCTCTAGTTATGGTCCTGCATCCTGTATTATAGCCCTAGTTATGGTCCTGCATCTTGTATTCTGGCTCTAATTATGGTCCTGCATCTTGTATTCTGGCACTAGTTATGGTCCTGCATCTTGAATTCTGGCTCTAGTTATGGTCCTGCATCTTGTATAATAGCCCTAGTTATGGTCCTGCTTCTTGTATTCTGGACCTAGTTATGGTCCGGCATCTTGTATTATAGCTCTAGTTATGGTCCTGCATCTTGTATTATAGCCCTAGTTATGGTCCTGCATCTTGTATTCTTGTTCTAGTTATGGTCCTGCATCTTGTATTCTGGTCCTAGTTATGGTCCTGCATCTTGTATTATAGCCCTAGTTATGGTCCTGCATCTTGTATTATAGCCCTAGTTATGGTCCTGAATCTTGTATTCTGGCCCTAGTTATGGTCCTGCTTCTTGTATTCTGGTCCTATATCTTGTATTCTGGCCCTAGTTATGGTCCTGCTTCTTGTATTCTGGTCCTAGTTATGGTCCTGTATCTTGTATTCTGGCCCTAGTTATGGTCCTGCATCATTGTATTCTGTCCCCAGTTATGGCCCTGCATCTTGTATTATAGCCCTAGTTATGGTTCTGTATCTTGTATTCTCGCCCTAGTTATGGTCCTGCATCTTGTATTATAGCTCTAGTTATGGTCCTGCAACTTGCATTCTATGTTTGCAGGTCTTCTACAGGTGCAATATGCAGAGAAATGAGGGCGACTGTGCAGAGTGACCTTGGGTGATATTTCACCTTTAAGCATCACATTAGAATGATTTCCTACAGTAAAGTCTCTGGAGATTGTCTAGGAAAATAGCAGACGGCAGTGAATACACAGAGAGCTGTAATAACAACGACTGAACAGTTCATGGAATTATCCAGGATGACAGCAGCGGAAATAACAAAAACATTTTCACAATTTAAATCCTTTTTCTAAAAGACAGGTATGCAAAGTAGGGATGAGCGGGTTCGGTTCCTCTGAATCCGAACCCGCCCGAACTTTAGCTTTTTTCCACGGGTCCGAGCAGGCTCGGATCCTCCCGCCTTGCTCGGTTAACCCGAGCACGCCCGAACGTCATCATCCCGCTGTCGGATTCTCGCGAGACTCGGATTCTATATAAGGAGCCGCGCATCGCCGCCATTTTCACACATGCATTGAGAGTCATAGGGAGAGGACGTGGCTGGCGTCCTCTCCGTTTAGAGAAGAGAGAGACACAGTATTTTGGGGAGCATTATTAGGAGGAGTACTACTATACTGTATACTACTATACTACTTGCTGAAGTGATATTTATAGAGTCATAGGGAGTGGACGTGGCTGGCCGCTGGCGTCCTCTCCGTTTAGAGAAGAGAGAGACACAGTATACTATTTTGGGGAGCATTATTAGGAGGAGTACTACTATACTGCATACTACTATACTACTTGCTGAAGTGATATTTATAGAGTCATAGGGAGAGGACGTGGCTGGCGTCCTCTCCGTTTAGAGAAGAGAGAGACACAGTATTTTGGGGAGCATTATTAGGAGGAGTACTACTATACTGTATACTACTCAGACACAGTATTTTGGGGAGCATTATTAGGAGGAGTACTACTATACTGTATACTACTCTACTACTTGCTGAAGTGATATTTATAGAGTCATAGGGAGAGGACGTGGCTGGCGTCCTCTCCGTTTAGAGAAGAGAGAGACACAGTATTTTGGGGAGCATTATTAGGAGGAGTACTACTATACTGTATACTACTCAGACACAGTATTTTGGGGAGCATTATTAGGAGGAGTACTACTATACTGTATACTACTCTACTACTTGCTGAAGTGATATTTATAGAGTCATAGGGAGAGGACGTGGCTGGCGTCCTCTCCGTTTAGAGAAGAGAGAGACACAGTATTTTGGGGAGCATTATTAGGAGGAGTACTACTATACTGTATACTACTCAGACACAGTATTTTGGGGAGCATTATTAGGAGGAGTACTACTATACTGTATACTACTCTACTACTTGCTGAAGTGATATTTATAGAGTCATAGGGAGAGGACGTGGCTGGCGTCCTCTCCGTTTAGAGAAGAGAGGGACACAGTATTTTGGGGAGCATTATTAGGAGGAGTACTACTATACTGTATACTACTATACTACTTGCTGAAGTGATATTTATAGAGTCATAGGGAGAGGACGTGGCTGGCGTCCTCTCCGTTTAGAGAAGAGAGAGACACAGTATACTATTTTGGGGAGCATTATTAGGAGGAGTACTACTATACTGTATACTACTCTACTACTTGCTGAAGTGATATTTATAGAGTCATAGGGAGAGGACGTGGCTGGCGTCCTCTCCGTTTAGAGAAGAGAGAGAGACAGTATTTTGGGGAGCATTATTAGGAGGAGTACTACTATACTGTATACTACTATACTACTTGCTGAAGTGATATTTATAGAGTCATAGGGAGAGGACGTGGCTGGCGTCCTCTCCGTTTAGAGAAGAGAGAGACACAGTATTTTGGGGAGCATTATTAGGAGGAGTACTACTATACTGTATACTACTCTACTACTTGCTGAAGTGATATTTATAGAGTCATAGGGAGAGGACGTGGCTGGCGTCCTCTCCGTTTAGAGAAGAGAGAGACACAGTATTTTGGGGAGCATTATTAGGAGGAGTACTACTATACTGTATACTACTCTACTACTTGCTGAAGTGATATTTATAGAGTCATAGGGAGAGGACGTGGCTGGCGTCCTCTCCGTTTAGAGAAGAGAGAGACACAGTATTTTGGGGAGCATTATTAGGAGGAGTACTACTATACTGTATACTACTCTACTACTTGCTGAAGTGATATTTATAGAGTCATAGGGAGAGGACGTGGCTGGCGTCCTCTCCGTTTAGAGAAGAGAGAGAGACAGTATTTTGGGGAGCATTATTAGGAGGAGTACTACTATACTGTATACTACTATACTACTTGCTGAAGTGATATTTATAGAGTCTTAGGGAGAGGACGTGGCTGGCGTCCTCTCCGTTTAGAGAAGAGAGAGACACAGTATTTTGGGGAGCATTATTAGGAGGAGTACTACTATACTGTATACTACTCAGACACAGTATTTTGGGGAGCATTATTAGGAGGAGTACTACTATACTGTATACTACTCAGACACAGTATTTTGGGGAGCATTATTAGGAGGAGAACTACTATACTGTATACTACTCTACTACTTGCTGAAGTGATATTTATAGAGTCATAGGGAGAGGACGTGGCTGGCGTCCTCTCCGTTTAGAGAAGAGAGAGACACAGTATTTTGGGGAGCATTATTAGGAGGAGTACTACTATACTGTATACTACTCAGACACAGTATTTTGGGGAGCATTATTAGGAGGAGTACTACTATACTGTATACTACTCTACTACTTGCTGAAGTGATATTTATAGAGTCATAGGGAGAGGACGTGGCTGGCGTCCTCTCCGTTTAGAGAAGAGAGAGACACAGTATTTTGGGGAGCATTATTAGGAGGAGTACTACTATACTGTATACTACTCTACTACTTGCTGAAGTGATATTTATAGAGTCATAGGGAGAGGACGTGGCTGGCGTCCTCTCCGTTTAGAGAAGAGAGAGACACAGTATTTTGGGGAGCATTATTAGGAGGAGTACTACTATACTGTATACTACTATACTACTTGCTGAAGTGATATTTATAGATTAGATAGTGTGACTGTAAGTGTATTATCTGACTTGTGGGGGAGACACTGACAGTGGGGAGCAGTTAGAGTCTGAGAGCAGGACTCAGGAGTACATATAACGTACAGTGCACACTTTTGCTGCCAGAGTCAGTGCCACACTGCCATTGTTGTGACCACACTGACCACCAGTATAATAATATATTTTGTGATTGTCTGCTTAGGACTCGGAGTACTAGTTGCAAGTTGCAACGTGACCTGACCACCAGTTTAATAATCAATCACCACCAGTTTAATATATATATAATTGTATATAATATATATATATATATATATATAATATTGTATACCACCTACCCGTGGTTTTTTTTTTTCTTTCTTCTTTGTACATACTACTATAGTATAGTAGCTTACTGTAGCAGTCTGCGGTGCTGCTGAGCTGACAGTGTCCAGCAGGTCCGTCATCAGTCATCATTACCAATACCTAATAAATATATTATCTACCTGTCCGGCTGCAGTACTAGTGATATTATATATACATACATATATATATTGATTTCATCTCATTATCAATCATCCAGTCTATATTAGCAGCAGACACAGTACGGTAGTCCACGGCTGTAGCTACCTCTGTGTCGGCACTCGGCAGTCCATCCATAATTGTATACTAGTATCCATCCATCTCCATTGTTTACCTGAGGTGCCTTTTAGTTGTGCCTATTAAAATATGGAGAACAAAAATGTTGAGGTTCCAAAATTAGGGAAAGATCAAGATCCACTTCCACCTCGTGCTGAAGCTGCTGCCACTAGTCATGGCCGAGACGATGAAATGCCAGCAACATCGTCTGCCAAGGCCGATGCCCAATGGCATAGTACAGAGCATGTCAAATCCAAAACACCAAATATCAGTAAAAAAAGGACTCCAAAACCTAAAATAAAATTGTCGGAGGAGAAGCGTAAACTTGCCAATATGCCATTTACCACACGGAGTGGCAAGGAACGGCTGAGGCCCTGGCCTATGTTCATGGCTAGTGGTTCAGCTTCACAGGAGGATGGAAGCACTCAGCCTCTCGCTAGAAAACTGAAAAGACTCAAGCTGGCAAAAGCACCGCAAAGAACTGTGCGTTCTTCGAAATCCCAAATCCACAAGGAGAGTCCAATTGTGTCGGTTGCGATGCCTGACCTTCCCAACACTGGACGTGAAGAGCATGCGCCTTCCACCATTTGCACGCCCCCTGCAAGTGCTGGAAGGAGCACCCGCAGTCCAGTTCCTGATAGATTGAAGATGTCAGTGTTGAAGTACACCAGGATGAGGAGGATATGGGTGTTGCTGGCGCTGGGGAGGAAATTGACAAGGAGGATTCTGATGATGAGGTGGTTTGTTTAAGTCAGGCACCCGGGGAGACACCTGTTGTCCGTGGGAGGAATAGGGCCGTTGACATGCCTGGTGAAAATACCAAAAAAATCAGCTCTTCGGTGTGGAAGTATTTCACCAGAAATGCGGACAACATTTGTCAAGCCGTGTGTTGCCTTTGTCAAGCTGTAATAAGTAGGGGTAAGGACGTTAACCACCTCGGAACATCCTCCCTTATACGTCACCTGCAGCGCATTCATAATAAGTCAGTGACAAGTTCAAAAACTTTGGGTGACAGCGGAAGCAGTCCACTGACCAGTAAATCCCTTCCTCTTGTAACCAAGCTCACGCAAACCACCCCACCAACTCCCTCAGTGTCAATTTCCTCCTTCCCCAGGAATGCCAATAGTCCTGCAGGCCATGTCACTGGCAATTCTGACGAGTCCTCTCCTGCCTGGGATTCCTCCGATGCATCCTTGCGTGTAACGCCTACTGCTGCTGGCGCTGCTGTTGTTGCTGCTGGGAGTCGATGGTCATCCCAGAGGGGAAGTCGGAAGACCACTTGTACTACTTCCAGTAAGCAATTGACTGTCCAACAGTCCTTTGCGAGGAAGATGAAATATCACAGCAGTCATCCTGCTGCAAAGCGGATAACTGAGGCCTTGGCATCCTGGGTGGTGAGAAACGTGGTTCCAGTATCCATCATTACTGCAGAGCCAACTAGAGACTTGTTGGAGGTACTGTGTCCCCGGTACCAAATACCATCTAGGTTCCATTTCTCTAGGCAGGCGATACCGAAAATGTACACAGACCTCAGAAAAATACTCACCAGTGTCCTAAAAAATGCAGCTGTACCCAATGTCCACTTAACCACGGACATGTGGACAAGTGGAGCAGGGCAGGGTCAGGACTATATGACTGTGACAGCCCACTGGGTAGATGTATAGACTCCCGCCGCAAGAACAGCAGCGGCGGCACCAGTAGCAGCATCTCGCAAACGACAACTCTTTCCTAGGCAGGCTACGCTTTGTATCACCGGTTTCCAGAATACGCACACAGCTGAAAACCTCTTACGGCAACTGAGGAAGATCATCGCGGAATGGCTTACCCCAATTGGACTCTTCTGTGGATTTGTGGCATCGGACAACGCCAGCAATATTGTGTGTGCATTAAATATGGGCAAATTCCAGCACGTCCCATGTTTTGCACATACCTTGAATTTGGTGGTGCAGAATTTTTTAAAAAACGACAGGGGCGTGCAAGAGATGCTGTCGGTGGCCAGAAGAATTGCGGGACACTTTCGGCATACAGGCACCACGTACAGAAGACTGGAGCACCACCAAAAACTACTGAACCTGCCCTGCCATCATCTGAAGCAAGAAGTGGTAACGAGGTGGAATTCAACCCTCTATATGCTTCAGAGGTTGGAGGAGCAGCAAAAGGCCATTCAAGCCTATACAATTGAGCACGATATAGGAGGTGGAATGCACCTGTCTCAAGCGCAGTGGAGAATGATTTCAACGTTGTGCAAGGTTCTGATGCCCTTTGAACTTGCCACACGTGAAGTCAGTTCAGACACTGCCAGCCTGAGTCAGGTCATTCCCCTCATCAGGCTTTTGCAGAAGAAGCTGGAGACATTGAAGGAGGAGCTAACACGGAGCGATTCCGCTAGGCATGTGGGACTTGTGGATGGAGCCCTTAATTCGCTTAACAAGGATTCACGGGTGGTCAATCTGTTGAAATCAGAGCACTACATTTTGGCCACCGTGCTCGATCCTAGATTTAAAGCCTACCTTGGATCTCTCTTTCCGGCAGACACAAGTCTGCTGGGGTTGAAAGACCTGCTGGTGAGAAAATTGTCAAGTCAAGCGGAACGCAACCTGTCAACATCTCCTCCTTCACATTCTCCCGCAACTGGGGGTGCGAGGAAAAGGCTCAGAATTCCGAGCCCACCCGCTGGCGGTGATGCAGGGCAGTCTGGAGCGACTGCTGATGCTGACATCTGGTCCGGACTGAAGGACCTGACAACGATTACGGACATGTCGTCTACTGTCACTGCATATGATTCTCTCAACATTGAAAGAATGGTGGAGGATTATATGAGTGACCGCATCCAAGTAGGCACGTCACACAGTCCGTACTTATACTGGCAGGAAAAAGAGGCAATTTGGAGGCCCTTGCACAAACTGGCTTTATTCTACCTAAGTTGCCCTCCCACAAGTGTGTACTCCGAAAGAGTGTTTAGTGCCGCCGCTCACCTTGTCAGCAATCGGCGTACGAGGTTACATCCAGAAAATGTGGAGAAGATGATGTTCATTAAAATGAATTATAATCAATTCCTCCGCGGAGACATTGACCAGCAGCAATTGCCTCCACAAAGTACACAGGGAGCTGAGATGGTGGATTCCAGTGGGGACGAATTGATAATCTGTGAGGAGGGGGATGTACACGGTGATATATCGGAGGATTATGATGAGGTGGACATCTTGCCTCTGTAGAGCCAGTTTGTGCAAGGAGAGATTAATTGCTTCTTTTTTGGTGGGGGTCCAAACCAACCCGTCATTTCAGTCACCGTCGTGTGGCAGACCCTGTCACTGAAATGATGGGTTGGTTAAAGTGTGCATGTCCTGTTTAAGTGTTTATACAACATAAGGGTGGGTGGGAGGGCCCAAGGACAATTCCATCTTGCACCTCTTTTTTCTTTAATTTTTCTTTGCATCATGTGCTGTTTGGGGAGAGTTTTTTGGAAGGGACATCCTGCGTGACACTGCAGTGCCACTCCTAGATGGGCCCGGTGTTTGTGTCGGCCACTAGGGTCGCTTATCTTACTCACACAGCTACCTCATTGCGCCTCTTTTTTTCTTTGCGTCATGTGCTGTTTGGGGAGGGTTTTTTGGAAGGGACATCCTGCGTGACACTGCAGTGACACTCCTAGATGGGCCCGGTGTTTGTGTCGGCCACTAGGGTCGCTTATCTTACTCACACAGCTACCTCATTGCGCCTCTTTTTTTCTTTGCGTCATGTGCTGTTTGGGGAGGGTTTTTTGGAAGGGACATCCTGCGTGACACTGCAGTGACACTCCTAGATGGGCCCGGTGTTTGTGTCGGCCACTAGGGTCGCTTATCTTACTCACACAGCTACCTCATTGCGCCTCTTTTTTTCTTTGCGTCATGTGCTGTTTGGGGAGGGTTTTTTGGAAGGGACATCCTGCGTGACACTGCAGTGACACTCCTAGATGGGCCCGGTGTTTGTGTCGGCCACTAGGGTCGCTTATCTTACTCACACAGCTACCTCATTGCGCCTCTTTTTTTCTTTGCGTCATGTGCTGTTTGGGGAGGGTTTTTTGGAAGGGACATCCTGCGTGACACTGCAGTGACACTCCTAGATGGGCCCGGTGTTTGTGTCGGCCACTAGGGTCGCTTAGCTTAGTCATCCAGCGACCTAGGTGCAAATTTTAGGACTAAAAATAATATTGTGAGGTGTGAGGTATTCAGAATAGACTGAAAATGAGTGTAAATTATGGTTTTTGAGGTTAATAATACTTTGGGATCAAAATGACCCCCAAATTCTATGATTTAAGCTGTTTTTTAGTGTTTTTTGAAAAAAACACCCGAATCCAAAACACACCCGAATCCGACAAAAAAAATTCGGTGAGGTTTTGCCAAAACGCGGTCGAACCCAAAACACGGCCGCGGAATCGAACCCAAAACCAAAACACAAAACCCGAAAAATTTCCGGCGCTCATCTCTAATGCAAAGTGCAAATAATTATTATATCCGGTGTAATCAGATAGTAATTATTCATATTCATTTCAGCTACATGAATGAGAATTAATAAAAATGTCTTCAGGAGAGATGTACTAAGCCTTAGGGGCCTATTTATTAACATTATTTTTACTAAAATAATGTGAAAAAGGGTGTTTTCTGTTTTCACACCTGTTTCACATTATTTTAGTATCACCTGAATGTATTACAGGGCATTTGGAGCAGTTTTCATGAAAAACTGCTCCAAACCCTTTTTTTTCCACTTTTTTTAGTAATCTACATCGCATTCCATACCTCCCAACGTGACCCTATCCAAGAGGGACAGAATGCTCTGCTCCTGGACTTCCCTATTAATTTATGATTCCCATCACGTGTGCTGAAACACCTTTCTAATCCATAGATCTGTTCAGCACAGGTGATGGCAATCATAAATTAAGAGAAAAGTCCAGAAGCAGAGCATTGCGTCCCTCCTGGAGAGGGTCATGTTGGGAGGTATGCATTCCCCCCATACTTATAATGGGAAATGCGATCTGACCAGACTTATTAAAAAAGAAAGAGCGTGCCCTGTGATAATCTCGCCAGCTCAGGCTGGCGAGATCACAGGGCAGCACTGCGATGTGCACCCTTTACCCAGCTTTCTCTGCCTCGGCAGAGTGATCAGCTATGTGTATCCGATGGACACACAAGCTGATCAGTGTAAAAAAAAAAGTAAAAAAAAAAAAAAAAAAAACATACTCACCTGTCAAGGGAGCCGGTGTCTGCTGCTCCGCTGAGCACTGCCGGGCGCAGGTCCCCCATATGCTGCAATGTGACCCCGGTGCAGTAAAGTGATGCTGCAAAACGGCAGTGCACTTTACAGCACCGGGGGTCACAGCGCAGGAGAAGGACCCGGCAGCCTCCTGAAGCAGCGCGGACCAGCTCCCTGGACAGGTGAGTATATTATCCTGCTCTGCTGGGGAGGGTCCGCGGCGCGCGGGGTTTAGTCGCGACGGGAGTCGACCAGGCAGCGGCGGCAACAGCGGTGTCGGCGGGGGCAGCGCATGTGCAGCAGGACATCGGGGTATTTTTTATGAAAAATACCCCGATGATGCTGCAAAGAGGCATCGCAGGGACAGAGCTTGACCGCGGTGTAATCAATTATCGCAGTGCGAGTTGGGGCAATTCTGTCACCTGTCACCCGCATCCTGGATGCGGATGGTGATAAATAGGCCCCTTAGAGAGAGGTAAAGTGGAGAGAGATAAAATATCAGCCAGTCCGCTCTTAACTGCCATGTTACAGGCTGTGTTTGAAAATGACAGCTAGGAGCTGATTGTCTGGTACTTTATCTCTCTCCACTTTATCTCTCTCGAATATTTGATAAAGCTCCCCCTTTTTCACTATCTATCTCTCTCTCTCATATCTATCTATCTATCTATCTCATATCTATCCATCTATCTATCTATCTATCTATCTATCTATCTATCTATCTATCTATCTATCTCATATCTATCCATCTATCTATCTATCTATCTATCTATCTATCTATCTCATATCTATCCATCTATCTATCTATCTCTCTCATATCTATCTATCTATCTATCTATCTATCTATCTATCTATCTATCTATCTATCTATCTATCTATCTATCTATCTATCTATCTATCACTCTGTCTACCTACATTATCTATCTATCTATCTATCTATCTATCTATCTATCTATCTCATATGTATGTATCTATCTATCTATCTATCTATCTATCTCATATGTATGTATGTATCTATCTATCTGTCTATCTCATATCTATCTATCTATCTATCTATCTCATATATTTCTTTCTATCTATCTCTCTGTCTACCTACATATCTCATACCTATCTATCTATCTACCTACATATCTCATATCTATCTATCTATCTATCTATCTATCTACATATCTTCTATCTATCTATCTATCTATCTATCTATCTATCTATCTATCTATCTATCTATCTATCTATGGGGTATATTTACTAACATTCGTAATTCTCCCGATTTGGTGGGATAATAATCACGAATGACATCGAAAGTGTAAAACTGCAACTTTTTGAATTTATTACGACTAATTTACTAAGCTGCCGTATTCTGCATTTTCGGGTTTTCCGATGTCAATGTCAATCGTTTTTTTAGGCAGTGTTTTACGTGAGTGACTTGTAAAACACTGCCGACTTTAATACAATGAATCTCGGCCGGATCTGAGAGATCCGTGCTGGGCTTCATTGTGCACTTTGTTTAAAAAAAAAAAAAAGTTTAAATGTTAAAAAAAAATTGCGTGGGGTCCCCCCTCCTAAGGCAAACCAGCCTCGGGCTCTTTGAGCCGATCCTGGTTGCAGAAATATGGGAAAAAAATGGACAGGGGTTCCCCCATATTTAAGCAACCAGCATCGGGCTCTGCGCCTGGTCCTGGTTCCAAAAATACGGGGGACAAAAAGCGTAGGGGTCCCCCGTATTTTTAAAACCAGCACCGGGCTCCACTAGCTGGACAGATAATGCCACAGCCGGGGGTCACTTTTATACCGTGCCCTGCGGCCGTGGCATCAAATATCCAACTAGTCACCCCTGGCCGGGGTACCCTGGGGGAGTGGGGACCCCTTCAATCAAGGGGTCCCCCCCCAGCCACCCAAGGGCCAGGGGTGAAGCCTGAGGCTGTCCCCCCCATCCAATGGGCTGTGTATTGTCTTTTTTTGGGTATTTTTTTAGTAGTAGTACTACAGGTACCAGCGGGCCCGTTTTTCCGCCGCATGCTGGTACTTGTGTTTCTCCAAGTACCAGCATGTGGGGGAGGCTTGCTGGGCCTTGTAGTACTGCTACTAAAAACAATATCTTACACTTTTACAAAAAGGCTATCAGCCCCCCATCCGCAGCCCATTGGATGGGGGGGACAGCCTCGGGCTTCACCCCTGGCCCTTGGGTGGCTGGGGGGGGGGACCCCTTGATTGAAGGGGTCCCCACTCCCCCAGGGTACCCCGGCCAGGGGTGACTAGTTGGATATTTGATGCCACGGCCGCAGGGCACTGTATAAAAGTGACCCCCGGCTGTGGCATTTTTTCAACAAATTAACACTTTCCCACCCCTTCCCACTGATATACATGCACGGATCTCATGGATCCGTGCATGCCTATCCAATCACGGCTCAAAAAAGCAGGTCTGTTTTTTTTTAGCACTTTTTTACGAGTTGTATTTTTTCACGGCAGTGTTTTTTTTTGCTTTGCACTTCTTAGTAAATGACCGAGATTCATACTTAAACAGCCGCGTTTTGACCGATGGTGTATTCATTCGTATTTTTTTTGTTGGACTTACCAAAAAATACGAATGGCCTCATCAGTGCCGTGATTTCTGCTTAGTGAATTACAGAGATGACACTTTGAAGAAAAAACGGCATCTCGGACAAAATCGGGACCTTAGTAAATATACCCCTATCTATCTATCTATCTATCTATCTATCTATCTATCTATCTATCTATCTATCTAGTATCTATCTATCTATCTATCTATATATTTGAAGTTTACCGAATAGAAAGCCACTTACAGTAGTTAGTTATCTAATGAATAGTTTCATTGCTTATATCTGTACGATATTGGAAAGCTCTCATAGTACAGTTACAACCCGCTAGGAGTATACTCATACTGTATGGTGGATTATTTGAGTCTCAAATTAACTTTGCCTCAAAAAATAGAAGTTTAATACCTACCGGTAAATCCTTTTCTCGTAGGAAGACCGCTTCCCAGTTGTCCACACCCGGAGTGAAGACTGCTGACCTTGCTCTTTATCCTTGACACCTCTCGCATGCAGGCTCTGCTTTTTGTCCCTCCTTGCCGATTGATGTACGCCACTGCTGTGGCGTTGTCCGACTGTACTTGGATCGCGTGATCCTTGTGTAGAAGAGAGGCTTGAAGATCGCCCGAAGTTCCAGAATGTTGATCGGAAAGAGGGCTTCGTGGGCTGACAACCTTCCCTGGAACTGAGCCCCTTGGGTGACAGCTCCCCATCCTCTCAGACTCGCATCCGTCATGAGGAGGATCCAATCCTGAATCCGGAAACTCCAGTCTTCCAGGAGATTGGAGGACTGCAGCCACCACAGGAGGGAAATCCTGGCCTGAGGTGACAGCCGTATCATCCGGTGCATCTGTAGATGTGATCGGGACCACTTGCTCAGGAGATCCAATTGAAATATTCTGGCATGGAACCTCCTATATTGGATCGCCTCGTATGAGGCAACCATCTTCCCCAACAATCTTATGCAAAGATGGATAGATACTCGAGCAGGTCGGAGCACCATGTGGACCATCTCCTGAAGTGTTCTCGCCTTGTCCTCCGGGAGGAACACCTTCTGAGCCACAGTATCCAGTAACATCCCCAGGAACAGGAGCCACTGAGTTGGCTCCAGGTGGGACTTCTGTAAATTGAGAATCCGACCGGTCGATATGGAACAATAAAAGCTCCCTGGAGCTTCCAGGTAAGAGACAACATTGACCCCCTGGACCTGGAGCTAGAACATTATCTCCGCCATTACCATTGTGAATACCCTCGGAGCTGTGGACAGGCCGAAGGGTAGGGCCTGGAACTGGTAGTGATTGTCCAGAAGGGCAAACCTCAGATAAGCCTGATGAGATGGCCAAATTGGAATATGAAGGTATGCGTCCTTGATATCGAGAGAAACCATAAATTCCTGTTCTTCCAGACCCGCAATCACTGCTCTTAAAGATTCCATCTTGAATTTGAAAACCCTGAGATAAGGGTTTAAGGAATTTAGATTAAAAATGGGCCTTACCGCGCCATCCGGCTTCGGTACCACTAACAGGTTGGAGTACAAACCTTTTCCCTGTTATTGTATTGGTACTGGAACAATGACGTGGGACTGGACCAACTTTTGAATGGCTTGTTGCACTGTAACTTGCGTATCCTCCAAAGCTGGCAGCTTGATTTGAACAATCATTGGGGAGGAGCACCGTCGAAGTCCAGCTTGTAGCCCTGAGAAATGAGGTCCGTGACTCAGGTATCCTGGCAGGAAGCCTCCCAGACGCTGCTGAAGTGATGCAGCCGAGCTCCCACTTAGAGATCCCCTCGGGGTAGGTGGGCACCGTCATGCTGAGCACTTAGTGGAAGCAGAACTGGTGCTCTGTTCCTGAGAACTGGTGGTCGCAGGTCTTCTTGTCTTTCCTCTGGTGCCTCTAGCCTTATTGGAGGCACTTCTGGCCCTAGATCGAAATCTGTTAGACCGAAAGGACTGAACAGATGGCCCTGGGTAGGAACGCCTAGCTGGCGGGGCCCCAGAGCAGAGAAACGTGGATTTCCCCGCAGTAACTTTGGAAATCTGTGTATCCAACTCAACCCCAAAGAGCCATTCCCCAGAAAAGGAGAGGGATTCCACACTGCACTTGGACTCTGCTATCCATTGATGCAACCACAAGGCCCTGCGCGCCGACACTGCCTTGGCAGAAGTCCTAGCATTAATATTGCCCATCTCCTTGAGCGAGTCACACAGGAGTGACAGGACGCGTGCAGTCTGCCCCTCACAGATACCACAGCGCATGTGTGTACAATTCTGGTACTTCTGATACGTTTCATCTGTATAGTTACAGGACCTCCGTTTACTGACACATGTGATTAGCAGAATAGTCAGAAAATGACATATATCACATATCTCATTATAGTCATGTGTTATATTCATATTAAGATTCCATATGTATATACTATACGGTGCTATGAATGACTCCTGCCGCCTGTACGCTGTATCACTGACTACTATCGGCAACAGAGAGTTCTGTAATTAAAGAATGACTGAGTTCAGTCATTAAACGACTTCCCAGCTCCGGCCGCGGCCGCCTCTGTATAAATATATAAATATAATTTCCTGTCCCTGGGGTTGTGCGCCGGAGCGTGAAATATTTTATTAGGGCGTTGTGGAGACTCTGTATGTAAATGGTTTCATATATCAGGCGGTGTTAAGAGGGTTCTTTAATATCATGTCCTAGATCGTGTGGAAAGCTTCCAAACGCACAAACTGAGAGAGGCCTAATTAGCATAATTGATGTCTTTCAGCAGTTCGTTAGAGATGGATTTTACTTTTTAGTTCAATTAGCTCTTCTTATGTTCTAAGGAAACGGAGTTACAATGTTTCTTCAAAGACAAACAAGTCTTTCTAGGTCATACGATGACACTGCAATGTCACTGGAAGTCACTGCAATGTCACTGGAAGACACTGCAATGTCACTGGAAGCTGCTCAGATCCCAGATTCACACTGTACATACAGTACAAGGACCTACGTCGTATACAGGGGGTCCGGTCTCTAAGTCATACGATGACAATGCAATGTCACTGGAAGTCACTGCAATGTCACTGGAAGCTGCTCAGATCTCAGATCCACACTGTACATACAGTACAAGGACCTACATCGTACGCAGGGGATCCGGTCTTTAGGTCATATGATGACACTGCAATGTCACTGGAAGTCACTGCCATGTCACTGGAAGCTGCTCAGATCCCAAATTCACACTGTACATACAGTACAAGGACCTACGTCGTATACAGGGGGTCCGGTCTCTAGGTCATACGATGACACTGCAATGTCACTGGAAGTCACTGCAATGTCACTGGAAGCTGCTCAGATCTCAGATTCACACTGTACATACAGTACAAGGACCTACGTCGTATACAGGGGGTCCGGTCTCTAGGTCATACGATGACACTGCAATGTCACTGGAAGTCACTGCAATGTCACTGGAAGCTGCTCAGATCCCAGATTCACACTGTACATACAGTACAAGGACCTACGTCGTATACAGGGGGTCCGGTCTCTAGGTCATACGATGACACTGCAATGTCACTGGAAGTCACTGCAATGTCACTGGAAGCTGCTCAGATCTCAGATTCACACTGTACATACAGTACAAGGACCTTCATCGTATGCAGGGGATCCGGTCTCTAGGCCATACGATGACACTGCAATGTCACTGGAAGCTGCTCAGATCCCAGATTCACACTGTACATACAGTACAAGGACCTACGTCGTATACAGGGTATCCGGTCTCTAGGTCATACGGTGACACTGCAATGTCACTGGAAGTCACTGCAATGTCACTGGAAGCTGCTCAGATCCCAGATTCACACTGTACATACAGTACAAGGACCTACGTCGTATACAGAGGGTCCGGTCTCTAGGTCATACGATGACACTGCAATGTCACTGGAAGACACTGCAATGTCACTGGAAGCTGCTCAGATCTCAGATTCACACTGTACATACAGTTCAAGGACCTACGTCGTATATAGGGTATCCGGTCTCTAGGTCATACGATGACACTGCAATGTCACTGGAAGTCACTGCATTGTCATTGGAAGTCACTGCAATGTCACTGGAAGCTGCTCAGATCACAGATTCACACTGTACATACAGTACAAGGACCTACGTGGTATACAGGGTATCCGGTCTCTAGGTCATATGATGACACTGCAATGTCACTGGAAGCTGCTCAGATCACAGATTCACACTGTACATACAGTACAAGGACCTACGTCGTATACAGGGTATCCGGTCTCTAGGTTGACCACTATTGGTCGACATGCATTAGGTCGGCAGGGTTTCTAGGTCGACATGGTCACTAGGTCGACATGACAAAAGGTCGACATGAGTTTTTCAATTTTTTTTCCATTTTTGGAACTTTTCCATAGTTTACGATCCACGTGGACTACAATTGGGAACGGTAACTGAAGCACGACTTGCTGGGGACACGGTGCACTAATTGGGCTTCCCGGTCACTCTACAAAGAAAATTACACTATTTTTTTAAAAAAAAACTCATGTCGACCTTTTGTCTTGTCGACCTTGCTCATGTTGACCTAATGCTTGTGTCGACCTATTCTGGGTGTTGACTTAGTTACTGTCGACCAATAGTGTGGTCACCCCTATGATCCACACCCCGTATAGAGAGGGGATGTAGTTACGTTGCTGGTAGTCCGGATCCCATACCAGACACACACAGACACACCTGACGTCACCCCCTGTAGAGGAAGCAGTATCCCCAACACCCACACTTATATACACAATAAAAGCACGCCCCATAGATCATTGTATCCGCTACTGACTTTTATCATGGAAATAGCAAATGATGGATAAGAGAAATGGCCCTCTACCTGTGGAGTCCCTAAAGGGTGCGGAGATATACTGTACAGTGCTGATTGGGTAGAAATAGAGATGAGCGGGTTCGGATGTAACGCCAGAATTAACGCCAGTTCAGTTTTATCCGGCTTTTTCTGATTGGCTATCCAAAACATGAGCCAATAAGATGCCGTTTTGAGAACCGGGTAAATCCGAGTAAAAGTGAACCCACTCATCTCTAGTTAGAATACACTGCTTGTAGTAACCAATCACAACTAAGCCAGTATGTTTGTAGGCATACAGTAACTCAGGGGTCTATTTACTAAGCATTGGACGGAGATAAATGACCAGCCAATCAGCTCCTAACAGCCTGTGACATGACAGTTAGGAGCTGATTGGCTGGTACTTTATCTCTGTCCACTTTATCTCTCACCAAGGGGTGTAGTATGTTATGCCGGCGGTCGGGCTCCCGGCGACCAGCATACCGGCACCGGAATCCCGACCGCCGGCATACCGACAACTGGGCGAGCGCAAATGAGTCCCTTGCGGGCTCGCTGCACTTTCCTTGCTGTGGGCACGGTGCTGCCATGCTATCTATTCTCCCTCCAGGGGGCTCGTGGACCCCCAAGAGGGATAAAAGCTGTCAGTATGCCGGCGGTTGGGATTCCGGCGGCGGTATGCTGGTTGTCGGGAGCCCGGCTGCCAGTAAACTGAAGACCACCCCATCCAAGGCTTAGTAAATAGACCCATAGGTCAGGGACGTGCAGTCAGGGGAGGTAGGAGGCAGTGCCTCCCCTGTCATTAATGATTAAAATAATACAGAGAAGATACTTATGACACAGCTTTTGTGTCATAAGTATATTTGTATTATTGTAATCATTTTTATCCGCGTTAAAAGTGTTTCGGAGGCACCGCTGTCGGTATCTCCAGCTGACAATGTAAAAGGGCCGTAAGCGGGGGGCGGGGCCAAGCAGCGGGAGTAAAATCCCATTTAAAAAAAGCTCTATAAGCGGCACTAGTAGTAGTGCCTCTTTGACAGGGGCGTGCTTTCATCCCATATGAAAGCACGCCCCTGTCACTGTGTAGGAGGTGATTGGGCATCAGTACTTGAAGGGCGCTACTGAGTCTGTCCCACAGCCGCTGCTGTGCCGAACCACACTGTGACCTGCAGCGCAAAACCCTCTCTACATCAGCTGACCTCACACTCGCGGTGTCTTCTCCCAGCCACCTTCTCCCTCGCTGCACCCCAGCTTCTTACTCCCGGAGACCCACTGCCGCCCGCTGCGGATTCAGAGTGGGAGGAGGGAGGGGGGGGTTGTAGGCAGCGGTAACAGAAATAGCAGCAGGAGCGGGTGCGTGGGGGGATTGGGGGAGGGGGGGGGGGGGGGGCGATACCAGCCCATAGTGACCACTGCTCCCTGCATGTCTGTCCTAACCAGTTGGAGCCCTCAAGGGTCCAGAGCAATACAGATCATGGGGTCCCCACTACAACTATGATTGCTCGCGAAGTGCCCCCCCCCCCCCCTTCTGGGCACATATACATACATACATACCACCATCACCCGCTCCTCCACTCTTCTCTCACTCTGGACGGGATGTACTAAAGTGAAAATGCGGTAAAACACCCATTTTCGGGGGTTTTACCGCATTCTCATATGTACTAACCCCCGTCCGCGGCGTTTTTGCGGCTGAGGGTATCGCCATCAATAGATGGTGATACCCTATAGAAGCCTATATTCTTCTTACCACCGCTGAGCCGTGGAGCAGGGGGTCTGTGACTATGGGAGCGTCAGAGCAGCGAGGGGTTGCGGGGCTGGGTATCGCCATCAGCAGGATGTGTGGGGCACGGGCACAGCTGCCGAGTCCTCCCCCTCTCCCCCGGTATCTGTTATCTGCCGGTCTCATGCTTACCTCGTCCGCTGCCCTCGTCTGTGCCGTCTCCTGACCCCGCCGGGCACCCTCTCCCCTCTGCTGTATTGCTATTAACGCTGCCCGGCTGCAGGGAGGAGGCACCTGGGACAGCCGGAGACTCCAGGGAGGTGACGGAGATCCCCCGCATACCCTCCTCACAGGTATCGCAGGGGGCCTCCGTCACCGCATTGCGATGTTAATCGTATATGTTAGTACATATGTGATCAACATCACTGCGGTAGGTGGCGAGGAGCGGCGATGTATTTTAATACGTCCCGCCCTCTTTCTCCGATGATGGATTCCTGTTCAGGCTGCTCTTGTCACCGGCGATCCCCGGAGTTAACACCAAAGGAGGAGCCACACTGCAGTTCTAGGCCCAGGTCCATGTAAGTAATACCCCTTTTCCACTAGCTCAAATGCATGGGGGGGGGGGGGGGGGGGGCGCACAGGTAAATGCATGGGGGGGGGGGGGGGGGGGGGGGGGCGCATTTACCCGTGTTTTTTGCTAGTGGAAACGGCTCCCTCAGGAAAAACCCGGATCAAGTGACCCAGGAATCCTACCCGGGCAGCTACCTAGGTAGGACACGGGAATGATCCGGGTAGGATGTAGTGTAAACGGAAGCCGTGTCGATGCGACACGGCTCTCGTTTACACTGTATGGAAGGGCTGCGCTGGGAGATCATGTGATCTCCCAGCGCCGCCCCTGCCGCGTCACCAGTAGCGTCACCAACCTGGCAATATGCCGGGATGGTGACTGCTGATGGGAAAGGGGCCGATACGGGTCGCAGCCGGGTAGCACCCGTGTCAGGCTCCCGGCTGCGACCTGCATCGGTAGATGGAAAAGGGGTATAAATAGCACTATAATTGTCATTCACTGCCTATCCCCATTACCCTTTCCTTCTCTCTTTTACACTCTTTTACACTCTCACCCACCCACTGTTACCCTTTCCCTGGCATCACCCTCTCCCTGTCACCCACTAATGTCGCCCTCTCCTTAGCGTAACCCTCTCACTGCCACCCACTACTGTCACCCTCTTCCTGTCATCACCCTCTCCCTGGCGTCACTCCCTGTCACCCACTGCTGCCACCCTCCCCGTCATCCTTCCCTGGCTTCATCCACTGCTGTCACCCTCTCCCTGGTGTCATGCTCTTCCTGTCACCCTCTCCCTGGCGTCACCCTCTCCACGGCGCCCTTTCCTTGCAATCACCCTTTCCTTGGTGTCACTCCCTGTAACCCACTGCTGCCACCCTCTCCCTGGTGTCACCCTCCCCATCACCCTCTCCCTGGCATCATCAACTGCTGTCACCCTCTCCCTGGCGTTACGCTCTTCCTGTCACCCTGTCCCTGGCGTCACCCACTCCCTGTCTCCCACAGCTGTCACCCTTTCTCTAGCGTCACCCTGTCCCTGTCACCCACTGCTGGCTGTTTTGGTGTACAGGACTTCCATTAACTTAATAGTGCCACACCCACGGTGCTATTAAGTTAATGGAAGCCCTGGACAACAAAATTGCATTCATGTTCTCCTCCCACTCCCTCCCCAGTCCCAAACACTCATTTATTTTTTTGCTATAAAAATGTGCAATATATTAGCCGCCTGCTCATCACAAGTTTAATGAGCAGGCAGGCTGCGGCGGCATCGGACTGAGATGCGAATTAGTGGCGGAGTGCCGGGGCAGTTGATGTGTGGGCGAGTTTGTAAGCCATTGGCGTGGCGGGGGTAGCGGGCATTGGGTCACCGGGGGTAGGGGTCATCGGCGGACATTATGGCTATAGTGCCTCACCAGCCACTGACCTCATCGCATGCCACTGCCAAGTCATTAGCACTGGTGGCGGCAGGTGCCCCCCCTTCCCCCCCAACTGGTTGTTTTTTGCGTATGGATTCAGGATTCTACAGTACAAATACCTTGGGAATACAGGTGAGCAATAAATTGGTAAATGAGGGATGTGTTGGGTGTTGTTATTCCAATAAAACACTATTTCTTATAGCGTGGGTGTTTTTCTTTAATGTGCTTTTTAACAGGTGGACTGCTGGAGCCAACGGACCCTGGATACCAAAGCATTTTGGCTCTTGAAGTTCTCCAAATGCCAGCAAGCACTGCAGTCATTAAACTTGCCCATGCCAGGGCTTACTGGGGAAAATAAAAACATTGATTCTATTATAAACATGGCTATAATCAGACCCTCCTCTGCCCGGGGGTGCTGGGCATAGCGCCATGTGCGATCAGAATGGAGATGGCGGTTCCTGGGATGGGGGGCTGCATTGTGTTTGTCGCCCATATCGCTCTGTGGAATACACCCCCACACTGACTGGCCCAGGGCTAGTCAGTGTTTTGGGGCCAGGAGATTCATTTAGATTTGGCCGCAAACTGAAAATGCAGCCGGTGGGAAAAGAGACATTCTGTCACTGATCTGAGTTCTTTGCAGATGCGACATACAGTACAACCAGCTCGGACAGGTGCCAAATGCGGCTCCGTTTCCGTGTACGGAACACGAGCAGATGGGCCGGGAATGTGACTGGCGGTGAGGGAACATGGCAGCACACAATGCACCCGTTAAAGTAAGGGGACGGACAGCAGACAGTTCCCGAGTCACTTGTAGCGTGTGTAATGCAGAGCAATGAGACACAAATATAGCGTGAACTAATAAACATAAAAGCAGCCGCCCCTTCCCAAACACAACAACTGGAATCGCACAGCCCCTGTCATTAATCGCACAGCCCCTGTCATTAATCGCACATCCCCTGTCATTTTTGTTAGTTTATCATCCAGGGGAAGAATAAACCATTAAAATTATTAGCTTAAAAATTAAGGTCCTAATTCAGACCTGATTGCAGCAGCAAATTTGTTAGCAGTTGACCAAAACCATTGGGGTCATTCCGAGTTGATCGCACGTAACAACTTTTTGCTGCTCGTGCGATCAACCTGACGCGGCCAATCGCTTGTGCAGCCCTGCTATGCTAAAAAAAAGTTTTGTGTAAAACAAGACCAGGGCTGAAGTTACTTACCCTGTGCGATGGATCCAGCGATGAAGGTTCCCGGAAATGACGTCAGACATCTGCCCTGAAAACGCCTGGACACGCCTGCGTTCGCTGCTCCAAACCCGGAAAATGGTGAATTGATTCCCCAGAACGCCTTCCTCCTGTCAATCTTCTTGCGATCACCGCTGCAACCGCTTTCTTCATACGCTGCGTCGCTGGGCAACGACGTGCCTGCGTATTGCAGCCGCTGCGCATGTTCAGTTCCGACCCATTCGCACCGCTGCGATGAACTGCGATGAAATCTAAATTGTAGTGTAAAAATAAAGTAGCCAGTATTTACCCTGCACAGAAACAATATAACCCACCCAAATCTAACTCTCTCTGCACATGTTACATCTGCCCCACCTGCAGTGCACAATGGTTTTGCAAAACTTCTAACTTTTTGGGTTTGCTAACAAACCCGAATAACCGCCAGTGTGCGTACAGGCTGAGGATGGAGCAGAGTCTCTGTACACACCAGCAGATGTAAGGAATGAACAGTACAGTGTGGACAGTCCAGTTACTTAACCTGTAGAGTGTTTTCATTGAATATAAAGCAGGTACTGTACTGCCGTACTCACTGTTATACACACTGGTAGATGTAGCCGTGCATCAGTGGAGCAGGGTGTTTTACAGCTCACTAGCTGGTGAGTGTATGTATATAGGTACCGGGAAGCGGTGCTGGATACTGGAACAGCAATAATATCACAGGTAATCGCAGCTCTCTATGTAGCTAAGTGGAGACTACTGCCTCCCACTGTGGCACTTTCACACAGTCTCAGGATGGCTCAGTAGCAGCCTTAGCGGCCATCTTGGTACAGGGAATGAAGCTTCCCTGGAGGAGCAGCAACATGGAGTCTGCAAAGTAGCGTACTCTACTTTCGGGTGGTCTTCAGTATGCCGACTGACGGGATTCCGGCGCACAGTATACCGGCGCCGGAATCCCAACAGCCGGCATACCGACAGCCGGCATGCCGACACTTATTCTCCCTCGTGGGGGTCCACGACCCTCCTGGAGGGAGAATAAAATAGCGTGGAGCGCGTAGCGCGCCACCGTGCCCGTAGCGTGGTGAGCGCAGCGAGCCCGCAAGGGGCTCATTTGCGCTCGCCACACTGTCGGTAAGCCGGCGGTCGGGCTCCCGGCGCCGGTATGCTGGTCGCCGGGAGCCCGGCCACCGGCATACCATACTGAACCCCTATTTTCAACATACATACAGGGCACCTGATGGGTGCAGTGGTATGAAAAGGGCACATAAGGTCAGCAGATGGCATGTGGAGGGTCTGATGGCACAAAAATACATCTATATGAATATTTGGGGGTGAATCAGACCTGGTCGCTGCTGTGCGTTTTTGCACAGCGGGCGATCAGTTAGTAACTGCACATGCGTATGCACCGCACTGTGCACACGCGTCGGACAGCAACAAAGGGCATCGATAGTCAGCGACAGGATGGCACGAAAAATCCGTTCGTACGGGCATTCGCAAGGTGATTGACAGGAAGAGGCCGTTTGTGGGTGGTAACTGAGCGTTATCAGTGCGGGTGTTTGACGTCAGCTCCGGCCCCGATCAGCCCGTTCTCATCGCACTGTAGGAGTAAGTCCTGGGCTGCGCACACACTGCACACACTGGATTTTAGCAGCTCGGCGTACACATAGCATCACACACTTGCACAGCTAATATACACTCCCCCTGGAGGCAGCGACTATCCGATTGGCTGCAAGCTTGTGACCCCTTTTAAAAAAAAACATTTAAAAAAAAGTAAAAAAAAAAAAATAGATAATATATATATATATATATATATATATATATATACCCCTACATACTATGGGCTTATGTAATAGCTGCAAGATGCTGCCAGTGCACAATTCTGGCGAGTTCGCCTATATTCATTTAAAAATGGTTTTGCCTTTGAAATGATTCCCGCTCGCACCCAAGCCTACCTCTTACAGGCTATTACATGAGGCCCCATAAGCGCTATGCAATCATCACCGGTCGCAGTAACTGTCTGGCAGTCCCATGTAGTATAGGCCCAAAGAGAACGGATAGTACAGTAGGTGGAAGAAAACCACATGTTAGTTGGAGAAGAAAACGAATGGTTATCATGGATTGCGCTTGTATCTGTGGCGGTTGAATTACGCCCTTACTTATTCCACCGGCCCATAGCGAGCTACTGTTCTATGTAGGGTTAGCGTCATGACAGCACCACCGCTCTGCCCTCACTGTACGCCATATTTCTCATAGCTTTCCCGTACCAATATAAGAATGTATGTTTTATTATCATCTTGTAATGCCTTTAAAACAGAAGCGCCAACATCAAATTCTAAACCAATCAGATATTGATGTTAGAGAATTGGTGAGATTGGGATGGGATTTCTGTACAGTGACCATGACAGCCAGGCACCATCCACGGATGCAACATAATTGTCAAGTCTGCCCAAATTCCAAGCCAAGTAGGACCTGTGAAGGCTTGCCTCATGGTAATGAATTTGGCCCAGTGGATTTTGTTGCCACTCAACCTGGGGTGGTGTGACATGCGAGGAAGATTATAAAGATAAATACATGCAGATGCCCAGGCGGCTCAGGTGAAGCTGCAGTACAATGGTGGTCATTCCGAGTTGTTCGCTCTGTAATTTTCTTCGCTTTGCAGCGATTTTCCGCTAACTGCGCATGCGCAATGTTCGCATTGCGACTGCGCCAAGTAAATTTGCTATGCAGTTAGGTATTTTACTCACGGCATTACAAGGTTTTTTCTTCGTTCTGGTGATCGTAATGTGATTGACAGGAAGTGGGTGTTTCTGGGAGGAAACTGGCCGTTTTATGGGTGTGTGCGAAAAAACGCTACCGTTTCTGGGAAAAACGCGGGAGTGGCTGGAGAAACGGAGGAGTGTCTGGGCGAACGCTGGGTGTGTTTATGACGTCAAACCAGGAACGACAAGCACTGAACTGATCGCACTGGAAGAGTAAGTCTCGAGCTACTCAGAAACTGCACAGGGAAGTCTTTTCGCAATATTGCGAATCTTTCGTTCGCAATTTTGCTAAGCTAAGATTCACTCCCAGTAGGCGGCGGCTTAGCGTGTGCAAGGCTGCTAAAAGCAGCTTGCAAGCGAACAACTCAGAATGAGGGCCAATGTGCATATATGGCAATGGTTAGAACTTAGCAGTAAACCACACAGTGGCCCTCATTCCGAGTTGTTCGCTCGCAAGCTGCTTTTAGCAGATTTACTCACGCTAAGCCGCCGCCTACTGGGAGTGAATCTTAGCTTCTTAAAATTGCGAACGACGTATTCGTAATATTGCGAATACACCTCTCTTAGCAGTTTCTGAGTAGCTCCAGACTTACTCGGCATCTGCGATCAGTTCAGTGCTTGTCGTTCCTGGTTTGACGTCACAAACACACCCAGCGTTCGCCCAGACACTCCTCCGTTTCTCCAGCCACTCCCGCGTTTTTCCCAGAAACGGTAGCGTTTTTCCGCACACACCCATAAAACGGGCAGTTTCCGCCCAGTAACACCCACTTCCTGTCAATCACACTACGATCACCAGAACGATGAAAAAGCCGTGAGTAAAATTCCTAACTACAAAGCAAATTTACTTGGCGCATGCGCACTAAGCGGAAAATCGCTGCGATGTGAAAAAAATTACAGAGCGAACAACTCGGAATGACCACCAGTTATTGGTGCGTTGTGGTTACTTTGAGAACTGCAGGTCTTTCCCCTCTAAGGGGGTAATTCCAAGTTGATCGCAGCAGGAAAGTTTTTAGCAGTTGGGCAAAACCATGTTCACTGCAGGGGGGGCAGATGTAACATGTGCAGAGAGAGTTAGATTTGGGTGGGTTATTTTGTTTCTGTGCAGGGTAAATACTGGCTGCTTTATTTTTACACTGCAATTTAGATTGCAGATTGAACACACCCCACCCAAATCTAACTCTCTCTGCACATGTTACATCTGACTCACCTGCAGTGCACATGGTTTTGCCCAGTTGCTAACAAAGTTCCTGCTGCGAACAACTCAGAATTACCCCCTAAATGCGGTTGCATTTACGTTATTAGGTCAGCGCTCTCCTCAGCAGCGCCCTCCCAAGTCCCCCTGCCCTAGGCTGCAACCTAGTTAGCCTAATGTTATAACTCTAAAATCACATAAACAATGCGGCTGTGTATTATTATCTGCTGATAGCCAGGGAAGATATTGGAGTTCAGGATATGAATTGAATATAACCTATTAAACGGCATGAGACGCTAAGCATAACAAAACACAACTTCACCATCGACCTCTGATACAATCTGCGAGAGAATAACACTCGTCCTTGATGGTGATACAGCGTAAACAGTTTTTTTGAGAGAGGAAAAGTATCTAAGAGGAGATAAAGTTATTTGTGCTCGGAAAGACAGATCTGCCAGGAAACATTCAGCCTCATAATCCCTAGCAACAAAAAAATGCCTTTGTCAGCCTGTAATTCATGCAGAGGCCTCGTCAGGAGATGTGTAAGTCATTATGTGGTGACCTAGGCACCTCGCTCAGGAGCTCTAAGGACCTTGGAAGACAAAACGGTGAGAATGACTTTACCTGGAATCCCATTGTGCCGGCAGAGAGGTCCCAGTAATCGGACATTTTTTGTCTCTGCTTTTTAGTTTTTCACTTATTATTTGTTTTCCTATTTTTACATCTTTGTTTCTTCTTTCTAAATCTTGACAATAACTACATATTTGTTCCAAGGTTTCTTCCTCTGTAGTACTGCATTAACCCCCTCCACGCTGGGGGACTGAGCCGTGGATTTAGGCGTCCAACAGTGGCGGATCTAGTGGGTGGGCCCAGGAGCAAAAAGATGCTTTGCTTCCTACCACTGTGATGCCTCTCACTCCCCCACTAAAGACAGTTAGCACGATGGTGCAATGAGTGCTTGTGCCCCCTCAACAGCGTTTCCTCACATGCCTTCTTGTGTGCCCAAAAGCCCCAAGTCTCTCCCTGACATGCCCCATTCACTGTTCCCCACATCCCCACTACACATAACTTCACTACATCCCCCCATGTGCTGCACTATATCACTAAATCCTCCCTATATGCTGTCACAGCACTACATCACTGCACTACATACCCACTATATGATGTAATACATCCCCCTTATAAGCTGCTCTACATCACTAAATCCCCCCTATATGCTGTAAGCTACATCACTACATCACTGCACTACATCCTCACTATATGAATTAATATATCCCCCTTATAAGCTGCACTACATCACTAAATCCTCCCTATATTCTGTAAGTTACAACACTACATCACTGCACTGCATCCCCACTATATAACGTAATACATCCCCCTTATAAGCGGCACTACTTCACTACATCCCTTTATGTGCTGTATTACATTACTGCATTCCCCCTACATGCTGCACTACCTCACTAAATCCTCCCTATATGCTGTAAGTTACAGCACTACATCCTCACTATATAATGTAATACATACCCCTTATAAGCTGTACTACATCACTACATCACTTTACTTACTGTACTACATTATTACATTACCCCTACACAATGCACTACCTCACTAAATCCTCCTTGTATGCTGTAAGTTACAACATTACATCACTGCACTACATCCCCACTATATAATGTAATACATACCCCTTATAAGCTGTACTATATCACTACATCACTGTATGTGCTGTATTACATTATTGCATTCCCCATACATGCTTCACTACCTCACTAAATCCTCCATATATGCTACAAGTTACAGCACTACATCACTGCACTACATCCACACTAAATGATTTAATATATACCCCTTATAAGCTGCACTACATCCATTTATGTGCTGTACTACATTATTACATTCCCCCTACATGCTGCACTACCTCACTAAATCCTCCCTATATGCTGTAAACTACAAAACTACATCACTGCACTACATCCCCCTATATAATGTAATACATACCCCTCATAAGCTGCACTACATCACTTTATGTGCTGTACTACATTATTACATTCCAACTACACACTGCACGACCTCACTAAATCCTCTCTATATGCTGCACTACCTCACTAAATCCTCTCTATATGCTGTAAGTTACAGCACTACATCACTGCACTACATACCGACAATATGATATGATACATCCCCCTTGTAAGCCGCACTACATCACTACATCCCTTTATGTGCTCTACTATAGTATCATTCCCCTTACATGCTGCACTACCTCACTAAATCCTCTCTATATGCTGTAAGTTAGTTACAGCACTACATCACTGCACTTCCTCCCCCTATATGATGTAATACATTACATACCCCTTATAAACTGTACTACGACACTACATCCATTTACAGTGAAGTGAGGTGGGGTGAGGCAGGTGAGGCAGAGCCTTTCCTGTCATACTAACATTTATGCCAGAGTTTTGACTGTATAAAGTGCAGTATATGAAAAATACAAAGAATATGTTAGAAATATCTGCTTTGTATTATTGTAATCATTTGTATAGCCTACAGCCAAAACTCTGGTGTAAAAAGTCTATGGCAGGTGAGGTAGTGCCTCCCCCATCCCCCCACCCCCCGCCTATCTTTTCCGCACATCTCTGATCAAAACTCACCAAATTTCCAGGAGTTTTTACTGCTGCACCTGTGTATAATACCCACATGTATATACTGTTGCACCTGTGTATAATACCCAGGTGTGACCTTTGGCACATATATTGCATGTACATCTGGCTCTAGTGCTAGCCAGTGCCTTCTGAGCCATGTAGCTCACCGCACGTCACTGTCCTTTTATGTGCTGTACTACATTATCACATTCCTCCTACACACTGCACTACATCACTACATTCCCCCATGACCCACACTACAGCACTACACTACATCCCTCTATATGCTGTATTACGTTACAAAAAGTCATCACTGCGCTACATCCCCCTATAAATTGCACAACATCACAATACTACATTGCTGCACTGCATCTCTGCACTACATAAGCCAAAATATGCTGCACTACATCACTACATCCCCCCTATGCACTGCACTACATCCCCCAACATGCTGCACTACATCCCCCCAATGCACTGCACTACATCATCCAACATGCTGCACTACATCCCCCAATGCACTGCACTATATCCCCCAATATGCTGCACTACATCACTACATCCCTTCAATGCACTGCACTACATCCCCCAACATGCTGATGCTGCACTACATCACTACATCCCCCCAATGCACTGCACTACATCCCCCAATATGCTGCACTACATCCCTCCAATGCACTGCACTACATCCCCCAACATGCTGCACTACATCACTACATCTCCCCAATGCACTGCACTACATCCCCCAATATACTGCACTACATCCCCCCAATGCACTGCACTACATCCCCCAATATACTGCACTACATCCCTCCAATGCACTGCACTACATCCCCCAACATGCTGCACTACATCACTACATCCCCCCAATGCATTGCATCCCCCTTGGAGTGCCACGATCGCACACACCCGTTTTTGTCACTGTGAGCTGCTGGCATGCCCCCAGTCCTCCGGTTTCCCGTGAATAGATGCTGTGTGCATCCAACCAAGTGGTTCTTATCTGCCGTCTATGTTTCTATATTGCTCACATAGCATACCTCCCAACTTTGTAATGGTGTCCGGCGGGTCCTGCCACGCTCTAAAAGGGGGAGGGGCTTCACCAGAAGGGGTGTGGTCTCACCGGACGACCCCCGTTTTTGTCATTGTGGTGGTGTGCCCAGCGCTCCTGAGCAGCTGGGCAGCCCCCGCCTCACTCTCTGCACTGTTTAGATGCTGTGCGCGCATGAACGGTATCTAATTCAGTAAACACGGCTGCTTTGCAGAGTAGAGCAACGGGTGATCACAGGATCTCCTAACTGCCCCCCCCCCCCTTCCCCGCGGGATACTGCGACCCACGGGACAGTGTCCAAATAGCGGGACTGTCCCGCTGAAATCGGGACAATTGGGAGGTATGATATAGTACATCTCCAGAGCTCTCATGTATCCCTGATAACAGCCCTGGGATCTTATAATACCTCCATGTCTGTCATGTGACTTCTTTATACAGTGTCGGACTGGGACATGAAGGGCCCACCGGGGGGGATGCTGCTGTAGGGGCCCATGCTTAAAGGTGTAGCCAGGTTCCAGTGGGGGGGTGGCCAGCAACCATAGAGGTTTGGTTAACCATTACATGTTCTGTGCCCCTTGGTAAATATATAATAAACCAAATTATTGTGGAGTATAATGTAACATATGTATAATGCATAAATCCAGTGCACTAGGATAGTCTGGAACTTGATCCCTAGAGGAGGAGGGCCCACAGGCAGTAGGGCCCACTGGTGGTTTCCCCTGTTGGCCAGTCCGACCTTGTCTTTATATAACTGCACAGAAATCAATCATTTCCCTTCAATACAGCAAGTGCCCTCCGGATACATTCCGAGCTACATATCACGCCGGGGGGAGATCACGTATCTGCAACATCAGTGATATTGTTTTATTTTTTATCTAAGTAACTGGGGGGAAAATAAGCTGGAATCTCTTTAGGCCGCTGCGGGTTCCCTTTGCCAGGTCAGGCGCAGGCCGCACAGGTTCACCAAGAGCTAAACATAAGAGGACAGAGCTGCACAGATATCTCCGGGAAGAGTTAAATGACTGCGCAGTGTGAGATAATCAGGACTGAGGTGGATGCTGGGAAGTTGCGATGGGTAGAGAGGGCAACTAGTCTCCTTTCCCAGAGATGAGGCGCTCGCTCCTGAGGACGTCAGATGGTCCGTTACAATCCCGGCTCAATATTCTGTCACCGTCTGAAGGATCAGAAGTTTTCTGCATTAAGTGAAATCGCAGTGGGAGGTATATATTATTATCTCTGTGTGTATATAGCAAAATATTCCTTACTTATTTTGTGCTTTTTCTTCACTGTGGGCCCCGATTCAGATCTGATCGCTGTTGTGCGAAATTGCACAGCGGCCGATCATCGAATGACTGCGCATGTGTATGCACCACAATGCGGCGCAGGCGTGATGCCAAACAGCGACAGGATGGTGCAAAAATTTTGATCGCTAGGCATATGAAAGGTGACTGACAGGAAGCGGGCGTTTGTGGGTGGTAACTGTGATGTTAGTGTATTAGAATGCTTAATATTTGTAGACACTCCCTTACTAATCTGTGTAAGCCTGAATCTTCAGTGATGGTCCCTGGGACCAGGGGGATGCTGGGAAGTGGGGTGGTCCAGTGTGCAGTGTGCCTGGAGTTGGTGATGGAATAAACAGCACAGCAGTGAACTCACATGTCTCTATGTATGAACAAAACAGTAACTGGCCGTTTTCTGGGAGTGTCAGGAAAAACTGAGGCGTTCCCAAGCGTTTTCAGGGCGGATGTGTGACGTCAGCTCCGGCCCCGATCAGCCTGTTTCTATTATGCACTGTAGGAGTAAGTCGCTGTGCGATGCCTTTGCACTTCTGCGAGGGTGGGCCGGACTGACATGCGGGGCGGGATAGCCCTGTGCCGGGCGTCCCCCCGCATGTCAGGGAAGAAGATCGTAGCTGTCCTAAATTTAGCACAGATACGATCAACTCGGAATGACCCCCTTGATCTTTTGCTAGGGTTTTTTTGCAGCGCTGCGATCAGATAGTCGCCGCCCAATGGGGAGTGTATTTTTGCTGTGCAAGTGTGCGATCGCCTGTGCAGCCCAGCGGTACAAAAACAGTTTGTGCAGTTTCTGAGTAGCTCTGAACTTACTCAGCCGCTGTGATCACTTCAGCCTGTCCGGGCCCGGAACTGACGTCAGACACCCGCCCTGCAAACGCTTGGACACGCCTGCGTTTTTCCAACCACTCCCTGAAAATGGTCAGTTGACACCCACAAACGCCTTCTTCCTGTCAATCTCCTTGTGACTGACTGTGCGAATGGATTCTTTGTTAAACCCATCGCTCAGCAATGACCCGCTTTGTACCCGTGTGACGCGCCTGCGCATTGCAGTACATACGCATGCGCAGTTCTGACCTGATCACAGCGCAGCGAAAAAACCTAGCGTGCAATCAGGTCTGAATGACGCCCTTGAAGTGATCGGTGACCTTCATTAGGACGTACAAAGTGAGAAATCGTAGGCTTCACGGTCCGTTTCAGCAGAAAATCTGAAGCAAAAAAGAGAACACAGGAACATGAGTATAAGTTTGGGCGCAGTGCGCCTGAGAGGCCACCCTGGACAAACCTACATACAGTATTTCCGCAAAATATCTGCAACCTTTGTTATTTTCATTCATAAAATGAGCAAAATAAACAAGAGATGAAAATAAAAGGAAAAACGAACCTTCAAAAGTGGGAGGAGTTTGGGCGCAGCTGTTCTGTGCTTGGTAAATGATGTCCACTGTGTATAACTGATGGTTACTCTATAAATTCACAATGTATTTCTCCAGGAGTGTCCCCTGGAAGTCGGGGTCATTGCCCCATTCTCCCAGCACACGCTTGTCTTTCCAACATACAGCTTTGTCCGTCAGCTTCCTGACAGCCCCTTGTACACGACTTAGCTCCAGGGTGGCAGCAAGTGATTACCAGGCTGAGGTATAAGGAGCTGTGGATGGCAGATTTCTCTGTTTGCAGGAATACATGTGAAGTCTGTTTTGTCTCCGCAGCTTCTCTGGGGCTTTCGAGTGTCAAGGAGAAGGCTTGGATGGAAATAAGATGAGCCTGACAAGTCTGCAGGAGCGTCCTGCGTAACCGGGCTGCCTGGGAATTTCTGCATCTCTCCTGCCAGGTCTGTTTTCCAGCGTCGGTTACAGAAATAACTGCTGACAATTTGTAAAGGTCTTTGGGGTAAGGTGGAACCGGCTCACTCTGTAGCAAATACTGACAGCACAGAATAGAGTGTCTGTCGTCCAAACAGCAGTGTTACTAATATCGCCATCCTTGCTGAATCAGGGCTGATGCAGAGCTTGACCTGGTACTGTTTGCATATTGTGCTAATCCCCTAAGGGGGCTATTCAGCGAGGGACACAGATCTTGCTTCCGCGGTAAGATCTGCCTCCATCTACTCACATGCTGCCGGCCGCGAATGCATCGATTTGAGGTCAACCCATGCCTGTGCACCCTGGCTAAGCTGGCAGGTAGTACAGCGCCATTTTGGCGAAGGGCCACGTACGCGTATTGCGTGAGCGCAGACTCTCTGGATGCTGCGTACAGCCGTGCGACTGCGTCGGAGTCTGAATAAGGCCTTAAACCTGCTATTACTCTAGTGAATTATATTGTTTTGGGTATATAAAAGTATTTCCCCCAAATATCTGTAGAATAACCCCACTTTCATAGAGGCAAGTTGCCCTACTAGTCCTTTGTCTCTAGGTGTAACATAATTACAACTTAATCTCAGGTAATAAAGACAATTGTTAGAGTTTCAGTTTTATTTTACAGGAATGAATCAGCAGACGTCTGTGTTGATGCCCGTTTTCCGCAAAGAAACAGGTAAGTGCACTTGACAACTAATTTAACAGCAATACTATAATAAAGTTCAATGTGAACAAATTACCTCTAAGATATAATATAATTTTATCGCTAAAGTAGTAACTTACACATTACAACAATTTACCGTTACTAGTAGATGAATCTTATACTGCATATAAGCAATCTTAGTCTATCTGAAATGTATTTAGTTTTGACCTAAATTATAAGCTGGGTGGGGTAGAGTTGCTTTACGTTCTCCAGTGAGGTACGGAGGATGATCTTTGTCTGGTGACTGTAATAATAGCCGATGTATCTAAATTGCATTAGAAATTTTTTTTTGTCATCAGTATTAGGGTCTTTTACCAAGGAGTCGCTTATGTTAATTCACAGCAGGCCCGGCGACAGGGAGGTACTCCGGGTACAGCTGTACCGGGCACCAGGCACTGAGGAGGCTGCAGAAACCAGTCCAGATTCTGGAAGCTGCAGTTGGTCCTACCTGGGCTGCTACATTGAACACTGCAGGACGCAGGTATGAAGAAGGACTGGGAGCCCAGCAGCTGAGGATAAAAAGTTTTTTGTTAATTGGTTCAGAAGTATGACATCACAAAGAGGGGCAGCAGAAGACAGACATGCTAAGTTGGGCTGGACCCAGAGAGACACAGTGAGTGCTCTGCTGGAGCCAGAGACAAAGGAGAAGGCGGCTGGTGCTTAAGAGAGGGAAAAGGCTGGACCTGGAGAGGAACAAAGGGCTGGAGCTGGATAAGGAGATGAGGCTGGGGCAGGAGAGGGGGACACAGCTGGATCCAGAGAGGGATGAGGTTGGAGCCTGAGAGGGGAATTAGGCTTGTGCTGAAGAAGGGGATTAGGCTGGAGCAAGAGACAGCAGAGGGGGTAGAGAGATGGATATGATGGGGATGGAGAATGGACAGGGGATGGGTCAGGAGAATGGACAGGGGATGGGTCAGGAGAATGTAGAGGAGGATGGGTCAGGTGAATGTAGAGAGGTATGGGTCTGGGGAATGGAGAGAGGGATGGGTCTGGAGAATGGACAGGGGATGGGTCAGGAGAATGTAGAGGAGGATGGGTCTGGAGAATGGACAGGGGATGGGTCAGGAGAATGTAGAGGGGGATGGGTCAGGTGAATGTAGAGAGGGATGGGTCTGGAGAATGGACAGGGGATGGGTCAGGAGAATGTAGAGGGGAATGGGTCAGGAGAATGTAGAGGAGGATGGGTCAGGAGAATGTAGAGGGGGATGGGTCTGGAGAATGGACAGGGGATGGGTCAGGAGAATGTAGAGGGGGATGGTTAAGGAGAATGTAGAGGGGGATAGGTCTGGAGAATGGACAGGGGATGGGTCAGGAGAATGTAGAGGGGAATGGGTCAGGAGAATGTAGAGGGGGATGGGTCAGGAGAATGTAGAGGGGGATGGGTCAGGAGAATGTAGAGGGGGATGGGTCTGGAGAATGGACAGGGGATGGGTCAGGAGAATGTAGAGGGGGATAGGTCTGGAGAATGTAGAGGGGGATAGGTCTGGAGAATGGACAGGGGATGGGTCAGGAGAATGTAGAGGAGGATGGGTCAGGTGAATGTAGAGAGGTATGGGTCTGGGGAATGGAGAGAGGGATGGGTCTGGAGAATGGACAGGGGATGGGTCAGGAGAATGTAGAGGAGGATGGGTCTGGAGAATGGACAGGGGATGGGTCAGGAGAATGTAGAGGGGGATGGGTCAGGTGAATGTAGAGAGGGATGGGTCTGGAGAATGGACAGGGGATGGGTCAGGAGAATGTAGAGGGGAATGGGTCAGGAGAATGTAGAGGAGGATGGGTCAGGAGAATGTAGAGGGGGATGGGTCTGGAGAATGGACAGGGGATGGGTCAGGAGAATGTAGAGGGGGATGGTTCAGGAGAATGTAGAGGGGGATAGGTCTGGAGAATGGACAGGGGGTGGGTCAGGAGAATGTAGAGGGGAATGGGTCAGGAGAATGTAGAGGGGGATGGGTCAGGAGAATGTAGAGGGGGATGGGTCAGGAGAATGTAGAGGGGGATGGGTCTGGAGAATGGACAGGGGATGGGTCAGGAGAATGTAGAGGGGGATGGTTCAGGAGAATGTAGAGGGGGATAGGTCTGGAGAATGGACAGGGGATGGGTCAGGAGAATGTAGAGGGGGATGGGTCAGGAGAATGTAGAGGGGGATGGGCGATGACTAGATTGTACCTACTGGTCAGAGATGGGGGGCCCATAAACATGAATTTACCGAACCAAAAGATTTTTCTTTTGCCGGGCCTGAGTCACAGTACTGTACCTAATTGTTTCTAATTGAAGAAACGTTACAATCCAGCTACAAGCTATTGAGTCTGAGTTTGGTCAATAGGCCAAAATACAGCTGTACTCTTTGTTAAATACTGCATAGTGTGGAGCAGAGAAGGGAAAGGGGGAACATGAGAGAGACGTCACACATACTAAGGGTTTTAATAAGGTGCAGGAGGGAAACATTCTCCAAATGAAGAGAAGCAATAGGACACGTGGACATGCACTGAGACTGGAGGGGGGGATGGTTCAGGGGAAATTTGAGGAAAATGACTTCACAGAAAGGGTAGTGGACAGGTGGAATAGCCTCCCACCAGAGGGCTTTAACCCCCCCAGGCTATTCAATTGGATTCCTGATTTCACCCAATGGCCTTGTTAATTCCTATTAAAGTAGTATGTTAAAGATGTATTAACTAGAGATGAGCGCCTGAAATTTTTCGGGTTTTGTGTTTTGGTTTTGGGTTCGGTTCCGCGGCCGTGTTTTGGGTTCGAACGCGTTTTGGCAAAACCTCACCGAATTTTTTTTGTCGGATTCGGGTGTGTTTTGGATTCGGGTGTTTTTTTCAAAAAACACTAAAAAACAGCTTAAATCATAGAATTTGGGGGTCATTTTGATCCCAAAGTATTATTAACCTCAAAAACCATAATTTACACTCATTTTCAGTCTATTCTGAATACCTCACACCTCACAATATTATTTTTAGTCCTAAAATTTGCACCGAGGTCGCTGTGTGAGTAAGATAAGCGACCCTAGTGGCCGACACAAACACCGGGCCCATCTAGGAGTGGCACTGCAGTGTCACGCAGGATGTCCCTTCCAAAAAACCCTCCCCAAACAGCACATGACGCAAAGAAAAAAAGAGGCGCAATGAGGTAGCTGTGTGAGTAAGATTAGCGACCCTAGTGGCCGACACAAACACCGGGCCCATCTAGGAGTGGCACTGCAGTGTCACGCAGGATGGCCCTTCCAAAAAACCCTCCCCAAACAGCACATGACGCAAAGAAAAAAAGAGGCGCAATGAGGTAGCTGTGTGAGTAAGATTAGCGACCCTAGTGGCCGACACAAACACCGGGCCCATCTAGGAGTGGCACTGCAGTGTCACGCAGGATGTCCCTTCCAAAAAACCCTCCCCAAACAGCACATGACGCAAAGAAAAAAAGAGGCGCAATGAGGTAGCTGTGTGAGTAAGATTAGCGACCCTAGTGGCCGACACAAACACCGGGCCCATCTAGGAGTGGCACTGCAGTGTCACGCAGGATGTCCCTTCCAAAAAAACCTCCCCAAACAGCACATGACGCAAAGAAAAAAAGAGGCGCAATGAGGTAGCTGACTGTGTGAGTAAGATTAGCGACCCTAGTGGCCGACACAAACACCGGGCCCATTTAGGAGTGGCACTGCAGTGTCACGCAGGATGTCCCTTCCAAAAAACCCTCCCCAATCAGCACATGATGCAAAGAAAAAGAAAAGAAAAAAGAGGTGCAAGATGGAATTGTCCTTGGGCCCTCCCACCCACCCTTATGTTGTATAAACAAAACAGGACATGCACACTTTAACCAACCCATCATTTCAGTGACAGGGTCTGCCACACGACTGTGACTGATATGACGGGTTGGTTTGGACCCCCCCCAAAAAAGAAGCAATTAATCTCTCCTTGCACAAACTGGCTCTACAGAGGCAAGATGTCCACATCATCATCACCCTCCGATATATCACCGTGTACATCCCCCTCCTCACAGATTATCAATTCGTCCCCACTGGAATCCACCATCTCAGCTCCCTGTGTACTTTGTGGAGGCAATTGCTGCTGGTCAATGTCTCCGCGGAGGAATTGATTATAATTCATTTTAATGAATATCATCTTCTCCACATTTTCTGGATGTAACCTCGTACGCCGATTGCTGACAAGGTGAGCGGCGGCACTAAACACTCTTTCGGAGTACACACTTGTGGGAGGGCAACTTAGGTAGAATAAAGCCAGTTTGTGCAAGGGCCTCCAAATTGCCTCTTTTTCCTGCCAGTATAAGTACGGACTGTGTGACGTGCCTACTTGGATGCGGTCACTCATATAATCCTCCACCATTCTATCAATGTTGAGAGAATCATATGCAGTGACAGTAGACGACATGTCCGTAATCGTTGTCAGGTCCTTCAGTCCGGACCAGATGTCAGCATCAGCAGTCGCTCCAGACTGCCCTGCATCACCGCCAGCGGGTGGGCTCGGAATTCTGAGCCTTTTCCTCGCACCCCCAGTTGCGGGAGAATGTGAAGGAGGAGATGTTGACAGGTCGCGTTCCGCTTGACTTGACAATTTTGTCACCAGCAGGTCTTTCAACCCCAGCAGACTTGTGTCTGCCGGAAAGAGAGATCCAAGGTAGGCTTTAAATCTAGGATCGAGCACGGTGGCCAAAATGTAGTGCTCTGATTTCAACAGATTGACCACCCGTGAATCCTTGTTAAGCGAATTAAGGGCTCCATCCACAAGTCCCACATGCCTAGCGGAATCGCTCCGTGTTAGCTCCTCCTTCAATGTCTCCAGCTTCTTCTGCAAAAGCCTGATGAGGGGAATGACCTGACTCAGGCTGGCAGTGTCTGAACTGACTTCACGTGTGGCAAGTTCAAAGGGCATCAGAACCTTGCACAACGTTGAAATCATTCTCCACTGCGCCTGAGACAGGTGCATTCCACCTACTATATCGTGCTCAATTGTATAGGCTTGAATGGCCTTTTGCTGCTCCTCCAACCTCTGAAGCATATAGAGGGTTGAATTCCACCTCGTTACCACTTCTTGCTTCAGATGATGGCAGGGCAGGTTCAGTAGTTTTTGGTGGTGCTCCAGTCTTCTGTACGTGGTGCCTGTACGCCGAAAGTGTCCCGCAATTCTTCTGGCCACCGACAGCATCTCTTGCACGCCCCTGTCGTTTTTTAAAAAATTCTGCACCACCAAATTCAAGGTATGTGCAAAACATGGGACGTGCTGGAATTTGCCCATATTTAATGCACACACAATATTGCTGGCGTTGTCCGATGCCACAAATCCACAGGAGAGTCCAATTGGGGTAAGCCATTCCGCGATGATCTTCCTCAGTTGCCGTAAGAGGTTTTCAGCTGTGTGCGTATTCTGGAAAGCGGTGATACAAAGCGTAGCCTGCCTAGGAAAGAGTTGGCGTTTGCGAGATGCTGCTACTGGTGCCGCCGCTGCTGTTCTTGCGGCGGGAGTCCATACATCTACCCAGTGGGCTGTCACAGTCATATAGTCCTGACCCTGCCCTGCTCCACTTGTCCACATGTCCGTGGTTAAGTGGACATTGGGTACAACTGCATTTTTTAGGACACTGGTGAGTCTTTTTCTGACGTCCGTGTACATTCTCGGTATCGCCTGCCTAGAGAAGTGGAACCTAGATGGTATTTGGTAACGGGGGCACACTGCCTCAATAAATTGTCTAGTTCCCTGTGAACTAACGGCGGATACCGGACGCACGTCTAACACCAACATAGTTGTCAAGGCCTCAGTTATCCGCTTTGCAGCAGGATGACTGCTGTGATATTTCATCTTCCTCGCAAAGGACTGTTGAACAGTCAATTGCTTACTGGAAGTAGTACAAGTGGGCTTACGACTTCCCCTCTGGGATGACCATCGACTCCCAGCAGCAACAACAGCAGCGCCAGCAGCAGTAGGCGTTACACGCAAGGATGCATCGGAGGAATCCCAGGCAGGAGAGGAATCGTCAGAATTGCCAGTGACATGGCCTGCAGGACTATTGGCATTCCTGGGGAAGGAGGAAATTGACACTGAGGGAGTTGGTGGGGTGGTTTGCGTGAGCTTGGTTACAAGAGGAAGGGATTTACTGGTCAGTGGACTGCTTCCGCTGTCACCCAAA
This sequence comes from Pseudophryne corroboree, assembly GCF_028390025.1. Lineage (NCBI taxonomy): Eukaryota > Metazoa > Chordata > Amphibia > Anura > Myobatrachidae > Pseudophryne > Pseudophryne corroboree. The sequence continues at coordinate 15,030,648 of NC_086444.1, read as the reverse complement.
GTTTTTGAACTTGTCACTGACTTATTATGAATGCGCTGCAGGTGACGTATAAGGGAGGATGTTCCGAGGTGGTTAACGTCCTTACCCCTACTTATTACAGCTTGACAAAGGGAACACACGGCTTGACACCTGTTGTCCGCATTTCTGGTGAAATACCTCCACACCGAAGAGCTGATTTTTTTGGTATTTTCACCTGGCATGTCAACGGCCATATTCCTCCCACGGACAACAGGTGTCTCCCCGGGTGCCTGACTTAAACAAACCACCTCACCATCAGAATCCTCCTGGTCAATTTCCTCCCCAGCGCCAGCAACACCCATATCCTCCTCATCCTGGTGTACTTCAACACTGACATCTTCAATCTGACTATCAGGAACTGGACTGCGGGTGCTCCTTCCAGCACTTGCAGGGGGCGTGCAAATGGTGGAAGGCGCATGCTCTTCACGTCCAGTGTTGGGAAGGTCAGGCATCGCAACCGACACAATTGGACTCTCCTTGTGGATTTGGGATTTCGAAGAATGCACAGTTCTTTGCTGTGCTGCTTTTGCCAGCTTGAGTCTTTTCATTTTTCTAGCGAGAGGCTGAGTGCTTCCATCCTCATGTGAAGCTGAACCACTAGCCATGAACATAGGCCAGGGCCTCAGCCGTTCCTTGCCACTCCGTGTCGTAAATGGCATATTGGCAAGTTTACGCTTCTCCTCCGACAATTTTATTTTAGGTTTTGGAGTCCTTTTTTTTCTGATATTTGGTGTTTTGGATTTGACATGCTCTGTACTATGACATTGGGCATCGGCCTTGGCAGACGACGTTGCTGGCATTTCATCGTCTCGGCCATGACTAGTGGCAGCAGCTTCAGCACAAGGTGGAAGTGGATCTTGATCTTTCCCTAATTTTGGAACCTCAACATTTTTGTTCTCCATATTTTAATAGGCACAACTAAAAGGCACCTCAGGTAAACAATGGAGATGGATACTAGTATACAATTATGGACTGCCTGCCGAGTGCAGACACAGAGGTAGCCACAGCCGTGAACTACCGTACTGTACTGTGTCTGCTGCTAATATAGACTGGTTGATAAAGAGATGTCTATGTAACTATGTATGTATAAAGAAGAAAGAAAAAAAAACCACGGTTAGGTGGTATACAATTATGGACGGACTGCCTGCCGAGTGCAGACACAGAGGTAGCCACAGCCGTGAACTACCGTACTGTACTGTGTCTGCTGCTAATATAGACTGGTTGATAAAGAGATGTCGTAGTAGTATGTATGTATAAAGAAGAAAAAAAAACCACGGTTAGGTGGTATATACAATTATGGACGGGCTGCCGAGTGCCGACACAGAGGTAGCCACAGCCGTGAACTACCGCACTGTACTGTGTCTGCTGCTAATATATAGACTGGTTGATAAAGAGATAGTATACTCGTAACTAGTATGTATGTATAAAGAAAGAAAAAAAAACCACGGTTAGGTGGTATATACAATTATGGAAGGGCTGCCGAGTGCCGACACAGAGGTAGCCACAGCCGTGAACTACCGCACTGTACTGTGTCTGCTGCTAATATAGACTGGTTGATAAAGAGATAGTATACTCGTAACTAGTATGTATGTATAAAGAAAGAAAAAAAACCCACGGTTAGGTGGTATATACAATTATGGACGGGCTGCCGAGTGCCGACACAGAGGTAGCCACAGCCGTGAACTACCGCACTGTACTGTGTCTGCTGCTAATATAGACTGGTTGATAAAGAGATAGTATACTCGTAACTAGTATGACTATAAAGAAAGAAAAAAAAACCACGGTTAGGTGGTATATACAATTATGGACGGGCTGCCGAGTGCCGACACAGAGGTAGCCACAGCCGTGAACTACCGCACTGTACTGTGTCTGCTGCTAATATATAGACTGGTTGATAAAGAGATAGTATACTCGTAACTAGTATGTATGTATAAAGAAAGAAAAAAAAACCACGGTTAGGTGGTATATACAATTATGGACGGGCTGCCGAGTGCCGACACAGAGGTAGCCACAGCCGTGAACTACCGCACTGTACTGTGTCTGCTGCTAATATAGACTGGTTGATAAAGAGATAGTATACTCGTAACTAGTATGTATGTATAAAGAAAGAAAAAAAAACCACGGTTAGGTGGTATATACAATTATGGACGGGCTGCCGAGTGCCGACACAGAGGTAGCCACAGCCGTGAACTACCGCACTGTACTGTGTCTGCTGCTAATATATAGACTGGTTGATAAAGAGATAGTATACTCGTAACTAGTATGTATGTATAAAGAAAGAAAAAAAAACCACGGTTAGGTGGTATATACTATTATGGACGGGCTGCCGAGGGCCGACACAGAGGTAGCCACAGCCGTGAACTACCGCACTGTACTGTGTCTGCTGCTAATATAGACTGGTTGATAAAGAGATAGTATACTCGTAACTAGTATGTATGTATAAAGAAAGAAAAAAAAACCACGGTTAGGTGGTATATACAATTATGGACGGGCTGCCGAGTGCCGACACAGAGGTAGCCACAGCCGTGAACTACCGCACTGTACTGTGTCTGCTGCTAATATATAGACTGGTTGATAAAGAGATAGTATACTCGTAACTAGTATGTATGTATAAAGAAAGAAAAAAAAACCACGGTTAGGTGGTATATACAATTATGGACGGGCTGCCGAGTGCCGACACAGAGGTAGCCACAGCCGTGAACTACCGCACTGTACTGTGTCTGCTGCTAATATATAGACTGGTTGATAAAGAGATAGTATACTCGTAACTAGTATGTATGTATAAAGAAAGAAAAAAAAACAACGGTTAGGTGGTATATACAATTATGGACGGGCTGCCGAGTGCCGACACAGAGGTAGCCACAGCCGTGAACTACCGCACTGTACTGTGTCTGCTGCTAATATAGACTGGTTGATAAAGAGATAGTATACTCGTAACTAGTATGTATGTATAAAGAAAGAAAAAAAAAACACGGTTAGGTGGTATATACAATTATGGACGGGCTGCCGAGTGCCGACACAGAGGTAGCCACAGCCGTGAACTACCGCACTGTACTGTGTCTGCTGCTAATATAGACTGGTTGATAAAGAGATAGTATACTCGTAACTAGTATGACTATAAAGAAAGAAAAAAAAACCACGGTTAGGTGGTATATACAATTATGGACGGGCTGCCGAGTGCCGACACAGAGGTAGCCACAGCCGTGAACTACCGCACTGTACTGTGTCTGCTGCTAATATAGACTGGTTGATAAAGAGATAGTATACTACTAATATTATATATACTGGTGGTCAGGTCACTGGTCACTAGTCACACTGGCAGTGGCACTCCTGCAGCAAAAGTGTGCACTGTTTAATTTTAATATAATATTATGTACTCCTGGCTCCTGCTATAACCTATAACTGGCACTGCAGTGCTCCCCAGTCTCCCCCACAATTATAAGCTGTGTGAGCTGAGCACAGTCAGATATATATATACATTGATGCAGCACACTGGGCTGAGCAGTGCACACAGATATGGTATGTGACTGAGTCACTGTGTGTATCGTTTTTTTCAGGCAGAGAACGGATATATTAAATAAAACAAACAACTGCACTGTCTGGTGGTCACTGTGGTCGTCAGTCACTAAACTCTGCACTCTCTTCTACAGTATCACAGCCTCAGGTCAATCTCTCTCTCTCTCTCTCAACCCTAATCTAAATGGAGAGGACGCCAGCCACGTCCTCTCCCTATCAATCTCAATGCACGTGTGAAAATGGCGGCGACGCGCGGCTCCTTATATAGAATCCGAGTCTCGCGAGAATCCGACAGCGTCATGATGACGTTCGGGCGCGCTCGGGTTAACCGAGCAAGGCGGGAGGATCCGAGTCTGCTCGGACCCGTGAAAAAAACATGAAGTTCGTGCGGGTTCGGATTCAGAGAAACCGAACCCGCTCATCTCTAGTATTAACACACAGAATCCATGAAAAATTCATATATACTGTATGTGCGCTGAGGCTGGTGAAAAAAAAATCCCCGTTGACTTCAGGGCTAATTGGAATCCGCCCGAAGTGTTCTCATTGTGATTTCCTTAACTCAAATTAGTCTTGGTAGAAACATTTTCTGACTACAGCTCTTGTTGGGGGTGAAGTAATCTAAATATTCTTGTAAATAATAATGTCTACCAGGTGCTGGCTGGGCAGGGGGGCAGGGTGCCATCTGCACCCCAGGCCAGTGCAATTTAAGTGCTCCAGGGCCACCTGACTGCAGATTCCCTGTGAAAAGCTGGGTCACTTGCTTGAGTCTGCCCCCTAGACTGAAAGTTGCCAGCCAGCCCCTGCTGTCTACACTTGTTTGTGTCTGGTGTAGGAACCATTGCCTCTCTGCCAGAGTGTGGCCAAGACATGAGTTAGTGTCTACAAAAAGGAGTCAGGGAAGGTGGATCCACCATAAAGGTAACTCCAGCGAACACTTGCAGCACACCATGTATATCCTCACCTCTGCAGTGTATTATACTGTAGAAATAACATTTCCCTTCTCTTGAATTAGGGGGCTCAGGGCAAACCATGAAACAGTCCAGACCATTTTATCTCCTCCACCCAATTTTACAGTTGGCAATACCCATGCAGACAAAAAGCATTCTCAAGGTCTTTACCAAACCTTGATTTTTCTATCAGACTGCCTGATATTCAGACTGCCTGATACTGAACCCTGATTCGTCTCACCAGAGAACATAACTCCACGGCTCCATAGTCTACACGATAATGTGCTTTATATCATGCCAACTGATTTTTGACATTGGGCATGGCCAACTGAGGCTCAGCCATGGAAACCCAATCCGTAAAGCACCCGACGAACAGCTGATCTGACTTGCAGAGGCAGATGATCTCTATGCCCTGCAGCATATGGCGGGGCCTGGAGAATGACCCTGCTCAGTAGAGAATGGAATGCTAAAATACATATATACACAGCACTCTAAATAGGGGACTCAAACACCAGACCTCATGTGCCATAATCAAACACCCAACACAGTGGTTTCCTATCTCAGTCCTCAAGGTTTCCTAACAGTAATGGTTTTGAGGAAATCCATGGCTGAGCAAAGATAATAAAATGACTAAGGTAGTGATAAAGTCTTTGTCTGTACCCAAGCCGTAAAACCTGGATCTTTGAGGATTAAGTTTGGGAACCTCTGACTTAAAACATGAGAAGTTGTTTTTTTTAGTTTACAAGAAGACAAGCTTCTCCCTTTGTGGATGAGCCTGGCATGGGGCAAATAAGAGCTATGTGGAGTTGTTATTGACACAGCATGTATGCCAGAGTCCCATAGGGTCTTGGTGGTCTTGGTGGTGGGTCAGACCTTCCCGTTAATGTAGAGTATGTCAATATTACTGAGCCCACAGGTACAGTATATAGTCTATAAAGAGACACTAACCTCTAAATGTGAAAGGTAGCTGTGAGTATACTGACTGATGTTATTGCCCATATTTGGATGTCTGTGTTATATTTGTGGTCCCTTTTGTATGGGAGGGGAGGGGTGCAGATAGAGAAGGGGACAAGGGATGATTTAGCCTTGCCTGCTACTGACTTTACAATGTCTACAGGCCCATACACCAAATCATTTGATAAATCTGTAAATGATGGGTCTGTACTATGAAGTCCATGTAAAGGGCCAACAGGCACTGCACTAATTCTCGGATACAGAAGGGTTTTTGTTTCTCCAACATAGGAATAAAGCCATGGGTTTGCAAGTCCTGCAGTGTTCCATAATGCTCCGGGTACACGCTGGGGAGATTTGTGTTCTGCAACTGTTTTAGGGTGTTGTTGCCAGCTGGGTACAAATTAGGAGGGTGAGATGGTAGGAACATTATCTCTGGCAGAACAGTACTGGTTATTCACACACTGTCAGCATATATTACATTACAAATACTGTATGGTTGTGGCAGGGCAGTAACACAAGGTTTGTGCAGAATAATGGCCCTCATTCCGAGTTGTTCGCTCGCAAGCTGCTTTTAGCAGCATTGCACACGCTAAGCCGCCGCCTACTGGGAGTGAATCTTAGCTTATCAAAATTGCGAACGAAAGATTCGCAATATTGCGAAAAGACTTCTCTGTGCAGTTTCTGAGTAGCTCGAGACTTACTCTTCCAGTGCGATCAGTTCAGCGCTTGTCGTTACTGGTTTGACGTCACAAACACACCCAGCGTTCGCCCAGACAGCGCCAGCCCTAACCAATATGATGCCCTAGGCAAGATTTTGGCTGGTGCCCCCTAGCACCACCACTGGCTCTGCCTCTGTCCTTGCACCTCTTTCCCAGCACCATCACCCCTCACCCATAGCAGTCCTTGTTCCCCCTATATTTTAAATAGGAACAGTTCGCAGCATTTGACGCACAGCCCAAAAAGGGGCATCTTCTTGCTGGGAAGGGGCATGGCCACACAATAGTACCCCCAATTCCAATTACGCCACACAGTACTGCAACTTTATTCACATTTGATCATGCTATAGTGTCCATAATTCATATTACATCCCACAGTAGTATCACTTTACCTTATAAACGTTACTCCTCACGGTAGAGCCCCTTATTCACATTACATCACACTGAATTGCTCCTTATTCACATTACACCACACCTTATTGCTCTTTATTCACATTAGACGACACAGTAGTGCCCTTTCTATATGCAACACCACATAGTAGAGCACCTTGTACACATAATGCCACACAATAGTAATGCATTTATACACATAATTCCACACAGTAATGCCCCTTACACATATGAGACACATTAATGTCCTTATAAACATAATGCACCTTACACATTATGACAACCTTTATTAATGCCCTTTTACACATAATGTCCCTTACACATATGCCACACATTATTAATGCCCTTATACACATAATGACACACATAGTGCCCCCTACACATTTGCTGCACAGTATTAGTGCCCCTATACACATAATGACACACATACAGTAGTACCCTGTTACACATATGCCGCACATTATTAATGCCCTTATACACATAATGACACACATAGTGGCCCTTTACACATATGTTGCACATTATTAATGCATTTTTACATGACACACATAATGCTCCTTACACATATTCCGAACACTACTGCACAACCAACCCACTCACATGCACACAACACTCACACTGCCACTAACACTGTGACCTCTGCCTCTGCTTGGATACAGATGTGTCCTTACAAATCTTGCATTAATGCTAACGTCGGGCACCTTTTTTTAATGAAAATGCATCTCATTTGCATTGCTACGTGGCTAGGAAGCACAAGCAGCTTCTGCTGATTAAACTGATATGCAGCATGCCTATATATGAAATGCTACATACAGAATATAGGCATGCTGCATATCATTTTAATCAGCAGAAGCTGATGATGCCCCTAGGCATATCAAATGCCCTAGGCAATTGCCTAGTTTGCCTATGCCTATGGCCGGCTCTGCGCCCAGACACTCCTCCGTTTCTCCAGCCGCTCCCGCGTTTTTCCCAGAAACGGTAGCGTTTTTTCACACACTCCCATAAAACGGCCAGTTTTCGCCCAGAAACACCCACTTCCTGTCAATCACATTACGATCACCAGAACGAAGTAAAAACCTCGTAATGCCGTGAGTAAAATACCTAACTGCATAGCAAATTTACTTGGCGCAGTCGCAGTGCGAACATTGCGCATGCGCATTTAGCGGAAAATCGCTGCGATGCGTAGAAAATTACCGAGCGAACAACTCGGAATGACCACCAATGTTACTTTTTTACCATGGAAGGGACCTGCACACGTCTGGCGCCCCCTGCTTGCTGCATATAGCATTACATTCCGGCCTGATGTCTGTTGGCAGATTAAACCCAGACAGGTCTTGGATCTATGGCCACACATCGTCCTGATTACTTGCTACAAGGCTGATTCCAGACCTGCAAATGTTTCCTAGTCCAGAACACAACAGCAGCCGCCTCCCCTGCAAATGGTGTTTCATTACATCCAAGGAAGATAAAGAAAAGGTTTGTCATTTATTTTATTTCATTTTATATCACAGATCTTAAAAGTTCCCCGACTTTACAATGTAGAGGACACAGGCAGATATCAAAGAGACTTTTATTTATGTTCTCCCTCTCCGCAATGCATTTTGAATGAACCTTTACGTTTATGAGAGAGAAAGGGAGCGGTTCATGGTTGTTTATTTATTTTGAATTACTCTCCCTCGCAAATGAGCGACTCGTCTTACAAGACGCTATTAAGGGGAATGCTCAGGGTCTGCCGGATCCATCTTGCACTACTAGTTTAGGTTAAGGTACGTTTAATCTTAGAGGAAATAGTAACCAGGATTGATTAGTGCTTTATATTATACACAGCGACATCATTTTGTTTAATGACGCAACAGGAGAAATTCATAGGGAAAGCGTTCCTAACAATTCCAAACATGTCCTATTTAAAAGACATGAGGAATAACAGGAACAAGAGCTTACACTCTAAAAGGCCTGGAAACATAGAAACCTGATGCGAGGAGCCAGCAACAACTGAGCTGCACTGAGACATGTAGTGCACCATGTTTTTTTTTTTAGTTTTGTATCTTATTCGTATCACAGACGCAGCAAAACACCACTCACAGTGTACTAGAGAGCTGGGCTGCAACTTTTACCGCACAGGAATTCGTTTTAAACTAGAGATGTGCATCGACCCCCACGTTCTGGTTTTTGTTTGTATCTGTTTTCATTTCGTGTTTTGGTTTCAGTTCTAATTTGACAAAACCGCCCTTATGCATTGGTTTTGAATCTGTTTTTTTTTTTTTTTAAATGCTAAAATCTGCTAAAATCATAAAATTTGGGCCTGTTTTTGTTCCTACAGTATTATTAACCTCATTTAAATTCATTACCGGTCATTTTTGACCACCTTACAGCTCATAATATTGTTTTCACCAATATTGGCCAAAGGCTGCAGCGATCTGACTGGTTACTATTCTAATAGAGATGTGCACCGGAAATTTTTCGGGTTTTGGTTTTGGATTCGGTTCCGCGGCCGTGTTTTGGATTCGGACGCGTTTTGGCAAAACCTCCCTGAAAATTTCGGGTGTGTATTAGATTCGGGTGTTTTTTTTTCAAAAACAGCTTAAATCATAGAATTTGGGGGTCATTTTGATCCTATAGTATTATTAACCTATATAACCATAATTTCCACTCATTTCCAGTCTATTCTGAACACCTCACGCCTCACAATATTATTTTTAGTCCTAAAATTTGCACCGAGGTAGCTGGATGACTAAGCTAAGTGACCCAAGTGGGCGGCACAAACACCTGGCCCATCTAGGAGTGACACTGCAGTGTCAGACAGGATGGCACTTAAAAAAAATTGGCCCCAAACATCACATGATGCAAAGATAAAAAAAAAAAAGAGGTGCAACATGGAATTGTCCCACCCTTATGTTGTATAAACAGGACATGCACACTTTAACAAACCCATCATTTCAGCCACAGGGTCTGCCACACGACTGTGTCTGAAATGACTGGTTGGTTTGGGCCCCCACCAAAATAAGAAGCAATCAATCTCTCCTTGCTCAAACTGGCTCTACAGAGGCAAGATGTCCACCCCTTTCACTGTGTACATCCCCCTCCTCACAGAGTATTAATTCGTCCCCACTGGAATCCACCATCTCAGGTCCCTGTGTACTTTCTGGAGGCAATTGCTGGTGAATGTCTCCACGGAGGAATTGATTATAATTAATTTTGATGAACACCATATTCTCCACATTTTGTGGAAGTAACCTCGTACGCTGATCGCTGACAAGGTGACCGGCTGCACTAAACACTCTTTTGGAGTACACACTGGAGGGGGGGCAACTTAGGTAAAATAAAGCCAGTTTGTGTAAGGGCCTCCAAATTGCCTCTTTTTCCTGCCAGTATACATATGGACTGTCTGATGTGCTACTTGGATGCTGTCACTCATATAATCCTCCACCATTCTTTCAGTGGTGACAGAATCATATGCAGTGACAGTAGACGACATGTCAGTAATCGTTGACAGGTCCTTCAATCCGGACCAGATGTCAGCACTCGCTCCAGACTGCCCTGCATCACCGCCAGCGGGTGGGCTCAGAATTCTTAGCCTTTTCCTCGCAGCCCCAGTTGCGGGAGAATGTGAAGGAGGAGCTGTTGATGGGTCACGTTCCGCTTGAGTTGACAAGTGTCTCACCAGCAGGTCTTTGAACCTCTGCAGACTTGTGTCTACCAGAAAGAGTGATACAATGTAGGCTTTAAACCTAGGATCGAGCACAGTGGCCAAAATGTAGTGCTCTGATTTCAACTGATTGACCACCCGTGAATCCTGGTTAAGCGAATTAAGGGCTCCATCCACAAGTCCCACATGCCTAGCGGAATCGCTATGTTTTAGCTCCTCGTTCAATCTCTCTAGCTGTTTCTGCAAAAGCCTTCATCTGAAGCAAGAAGTGGTAACGAGGTGGAATTCAACTCTCTATATGCTTCAGAGGATGGAGGAGCAGCAAAAGGCCATTCAAGCCTATACATCTGCCTATGATATAGGCAAAGGAGGGGGAATGACCTGACTCAGGCTGGCAGTGTCTGAACTGACTTCACGTGTGGCAAGTTCAAAGGGTTGCAGAACCTTGCACAACGTTGAAATCATTCTCCACTGCGCTTGAGTCAGGTGCATTCCCCCTCCTTTGCCTATATCATAGGCAGATGTATAGGCTTGAATGGCCTTTTGCTGCTCCTCCATCCTCTGAAGCATATAAAGGGTTGAATTCCACCTCGTTACCACCTCTTGCTTCAGATGATGGAGGGGCAGGTTCAGGAGTGTTTGCTGGTGCTCCAGTCTTCGGCACGCGGTGGCTGAATGCCGAAAGTGGCCCGCAATTCTTTGGGACACCGACAGCAACTCTTGCACGCCCCTGTCGTTTAAAAAAAAATTCTGCACCACCAAATTCAATGTATGTGCAAAACATGGGACGTGCTGGAATTTGCCCAGATGTAATGCACGCACAATATTGGTGGCGTTGTCCGATGTCACAAATCCCCAGGAGAGTCCAATTGGGGTAAGCCATTCTGCGATGATCCTCAGTTTCCGTAAGAGGTTGTCAGCTGTGTGCCTCTTATGGAAAGCGGTGATACAAAGCGTAGCCTGCCTAGGAACGAGTTGGCGTTTGCGAGATGCTGCAACTGGTGCCACCGCTGCTGTTCTTGCTGCGGGAGGAAATACATCTACCCAGTGGGCTGTCACAGTCTTATAGTCCTGAGTCTGCCTTGCTCCACTTGTCCAGATGTCCGTGGTTAAGTGGACATTGGGTACAACTGCATTTTTTAGGACACTGGTGAGTCTTTTTCTGACGTCTGTGTACATTCTCGGTATCGCCTGCCTAGAGAAGTGGAACCTAGATGGTATTTGGTACCGGGGACACACTACCTCAATAAATTCTCGAAGTCCCTGTGAACAAACATCGGAAACCGGACGCACGTCTAACACCAACACAGCTGCCAAGGTCTGAGTTATCCACTTTGCAACAGGATGACTGCTGTGATATTTCATCTTCCTCGCAAAGGACTGTTGGACAGTCAGTTGCTTACTGGAAGTAGTACAAGTGGTCTTCCGTCTTCCCCTCTGGGATGATGATCGACTCCCAGCAGCAACAACAGCAGCGCCATCAGCAGTAGGCGTTACACTCAAGGATCCATCAGAGGAATCCCAGTCAGGAGAGGACTCGTCAGACTTGCCAGTGACATGGCCTGCAGGACTATTTACCTTCCTGTCTAAGGAGGAAATTCACACTGAGGGAGTTGGTGGTGTGGTTTGCAGGAGCTTTGGTACAAGAGGAAGGGATTTAGTTGTCAGTGGACTGCTTCCGCTGTCATCCAAAGTTTTTGAACTTGTCAATGACGTCTGATGAATGCGTTCCAGGTGACATATAAGGGAGGATGTTCCTAGGTGGTTAACGTCCTTACCCCTACTTATTACAGCTTGACAAAGGCAACACACGGCTTGACACCAGTTGTCCACATTTCTGTTGAAATAATTCCACACCGAAGAGCTGATTTTTTTGGTATTTTGACCAGGCATGTCAATGGCCTTATTCATCCCACGGACAACAGGTGTCTCCCCGGGTGCCTGACTTAAACAAACCACCTCACCATCACAATCCTCCTTGTCAATTTCCTCCTCAGCGCCAGCAACACCCATTACCTCATCCAGGTGTACTTCAGCAGTGACATCATCAATTTCACTATCAGGAACTGGACTGTGGGTGCTCCTTCCAGCACTTCCAGGGGGCGTGCAAATGGTGGAAGGAGCCACCTCTTCCCGTCCAGTGTTGGGAAGGTCAGGCATCGCAACCGACACAATTGGACTCTCCTTGGGGATTTGTGATTTAGAAGAACGCATAGTTTTTTGCTGTGCTTTTGCCATCTTAACTCTTTTCAGTTTTCTAGCGGGAGGATGAGTGCTTCCATCCTCATGTGAAGCTGAACCACTAGCCATGAACATAGGCCAGGGCCTCAGCCGTTCCTTGCCACTAAGGCTCGTAAATGGCATATTGACAAGTTTACGCTTCTCCTCAGACGTTTTTAATTTAGATTTTTGGGTCATTTTACTGAACTTTAGTTTTTTTGATTTTACATGCTCTCTACTATGACATTGGGCATCGGCCTTGGCAGACGACGTTGATGGTATTGAATCGTCTCTGCCATGACTAGTGGCAGCAGCTTCAGCACGAGGTGGAAGTGGAACTTGATCTTTCCCTATTTCACCCTCCACATTTTTGTTCTCCATGTTTTTAATGTGTGGAATTATATGCCAGTAATATTATTATATCAATAGCAATGGCCTACTGTACTGGACAACTATATACTGTTGGTCACCAAAATGCTGCACTGTACTACTATATATACTGCTCACAAAAATGCAGCACAGATATGGAATGGATACTTGCAGTGACACGGAGCTGCAAGATACAGCAATGTCCTACTGTACTGTACAACTATATACTGTTGGTCACCAAAATGCTGCACTGTTCTACTATATATACTGCTCACAAAAATGCAGCACAGATATGGAATGGATACTTGCAGTGACACGGAGCTGCAAGATACAGCAATGGCCTACTGTACTGTACAACTATATACTGTTGGTCACCAAAATGCAGCACACTGAGCACAGATATTTGCAGCACACTGAGCACAGATATGGAGCTTTTCAGGCAGAGAACATAGATATTTGCAGCACACTGAGCACAGATATTTGCAGCACACTGAGCACAGTTATGGAGCTTTTCAGGCTGAGAACGTAGCCACGTTCTCTCCGTTCAATCTCCAATGCACAAGTGAAAATGGCAGCGACGCGCGGCTCTTTATATGGAATCCGAATCTCGCAAGAATCCGACAGCGGGATGATGACGTTCGGGTTAACCAAACAAGGCGGGAATATCCGAGGCTGCCTCGGACCCGTGTAAAATAGGTGAAGTTTCGGGGGGGTTCGTATCTCGACGAACCGAACCCGCTCATCTCTAGTTACTAAGCATCATAGCAGCGGCACAAACACACGGCAGTTTGTAGCACATCTAAGAAACATTACCACACAGCAGTGGCAGAAAATAAAAGTGGTGCAAGATGGAGTTGTCATTGGGCCCTCCTACCCACCTTATGTTGGATGTTAAAAAGGACATGCATAGTTTAACAAACCAAGCACTTCAGCAACAGGGACTGTCACTTTTGAGGCTGAAGTGCTTGGGCGTAAGGCAGCTAACAGTGTTGTTTTGTTAATGATCTCTTCTCTACAGTGGGCAGATATTGTCATTATCATCCTTACCCTCATCAGTTGTAACATCATCATCACACAATATTATCATCATCCCCGCTGGAATCCACCATTACAGAAGTCTCTGTACTTTAGTGTAATTGGTGGGATAGGTCTTCCTCAAGAAATTTGTTGCTTATTTTTATGAACATCATCTCCTCCACATTTTGAGCAAGTATCCTCCTATGCCGACCACTCGCAAGGTCCCGACTGCACTGAGAACAATTTCCGAGTACACACTGGAGGATGGGCAGCTTAAGTACACCAAAAACAAGTTTGTACAATGACCTTCAAATAGCCTTTTTTTCCTCCCAGTAGTCAAAGGGACTGTCTGACATGCTCATTTGTACACTGTCAAAATAATCCTCCACCATTCTATGGATGGTTACCATATCAGATTGAGTCATGGTAGAGATGTCACTGATGTTGGGCAATTATTTGAGACCTGACTAGATGTCAAAATTAGAGATGATCAGGCTTGGTTTTCTGAAAATCGATCCTACCGGAACTCCAAGGGAATCCGAGCACCGACTCAGGTTTTCTCAGGGCAAGGCAAAAAGTAATCTTCCCGGAGTCGGATCTCGTGTGTTTTGGATTTAAAAAAAGTGCCTGAAGAGATGACTTGGTGCCATTTCACTGCAGATGCCGGACAGAGCTGAGTGCTGACGCCACAAGTGTGCTGTGCTGAGTTGAAGTCTGAACTATTGTTTCTGTCCTCTCCAGGCTGAGATTAATTGTCTGTCCATTCCCTCTTGTCCAGTGCTGCTGAGCTGAACTATAGCCCTCATTCCGAGTTGTTCACTCGCTAGCTGCTTTTAGCAGCATTGCACACGCTAAGCCGCCGCCCTCTGGGAGTGTATCTTAGCTTAGCAGAATTGCGAACGAAAGATTAGCAGAATTGCGATTAGAAATTTCTTAGCAGTCTCTGAGTAGCTCCAGACTTACTCCTACACTGCGATCAGTTCAGTCAGTTTCGTTCCTGGTTTGACGTCACAAACACACCCAGCGTTCGCCCAGACACTCCCCCGTTTCTCCAGCCACTCCCGCGTTTTTCCCTGAAATGCCTGCGTTTTCCTGCACACTCCCAGAAAACGGACAGTTTCCGCCCAGATACACCCACTTCCTGTCAATCACACTCCGATCACCAGAACGATGAAAAAATTTTGTTACGTCGTGAGTAAAATATCAAACTTTTTTGCTAATTTACTTGGCGCAGGCGCACTGCGAGCATGCGCAGTTTGTGACTAATCGCTCCGTAGTGGAAAAAAATAACGAGCGAACAACTCGGAATGACCCCCTATTTTTCCTCCTGTACTGACTGCAGTTTTGCCGAGCTGACCTACCTAAGTATCCACTCCAGTCCCCATTGTGTAATAATGGACAAGCTAGATATACTTACAGGCAGTTGGCAAGTCATTGTTTATTACTTTTTATAGTGCAGGAACTTACATCTATTGTCTAAGTGTGTTACACTGGTGCTGTTGCGTAACCCTAAGTGTCACATCCCTAGTGACTTGTGGTAATTTGAAAAGAGAAAATAAAGTTAAAGTAAATAAATATAATGCTATTGTACTTTAGCTTTTTTTTTTGTACAACTTGTGTGGGGTTTATACAGTAGATATAAACACTGAGTCGTTATGAATCAAAATTAGTCAATAGAAGAGCAGGAGCAGCAACCAAGTACTAGTGCTGTGGCTGCTGCCAGTCATTATAGTACTGCAACATTTAGTAAAAGCGGTTCAGGGAGGCAGAAAGTTTAGGAAAGGGCACCTGAAATCAAAAACTTGGGGCAGCGGTATCACATTAAAAACTGACAAATCAGTGCCAAAAAAAATAACACTAAGGCTAAAGCACAAACTGTGTGTTCACAACTCCCTGTTGATAGTCTTGGGGTGTCCACATTAGCTAGGTGTGAGTCTGACATTTCTCAGACTGTACTCATAGAGAAGCCTCCTTCACCTCCTTCCACCATTTCTGCACCACCTGCAAGTGTGGGGATGAGCAGTACAAGTAAAGATGGTGATAATGATGACATAATAGAAATTGAGGATGCTAGTGTGGAAGTAGAACAGGATGAAGGGGATATTTGTGTACTATCTGATGCTACTAAGGATGCTGATGATGATGTTGTTTGTGTAAGCCAGCCACCAGCAGCAGCAGTTATTGTACATGATAAAAAGAAAGCTGTTGTGATGCCTGGGGAAAAAAAGCCACCTCTTGAATGTGGGATCATTTTTACCCAAATCCTGACAACATTTGCGTAGACATCTGCACCAAAGTTAGTAGAGGTAGGGACATTAACCATCTAGGTACCTTCTTCATATTATGTCATTTGCAGCAAGTTCATTAAATTTATTTTACTAAATGTTGATAATTAGTTGTAATTTTTCACCTTCATCATCAACCTCCTTATTAGTGATCAGAGGTAGATCTTCCAAAAAAACTGTTTTGTGGGGGCCCAAAAAACCCAAACAGTTGAGCTACAAAAGTAGCAGTCCCTGTTGTTGAAGTGGTTTGTTAAACTGTGCATGCCCTTAATAAAATTGGGTGGGAGGGTCCAAGGACAATTCCATCTTGCACCACTTTTTTTTCATAAAGGGCTGTATTTTGGGGGGGGGGCAGTGGGGACTATCTTTGCATTACCAATTTGCAACACATTTTTAACAAGAAACTATGTGGTGCCTCACACATGTTACTTTTAATTAATCTATGATTCTCGTATTCTTTTACGCTTTTTTTATCTTCTTTTACTGCAAAACAGAAGGTTGATATAATCCACATCTCAATTTTTTTAATAATCAATTGATCATTCTTTTACCTGCCTTCCACTGTATACTCCTCCTCTATTACCCTGTACTACCCTTATGTCTCTGATCTAGTTCATGATTAATTAAAACATTATTGGCTACTTTCTATAGGGTCGAATAGTTAATTGAACTGCCATCCTGTCTGCCAATGCAGTGCCATTCTGTTTCCTACATGTGCCATGTTTGAAGTTGAACTGCCACGTGTGTGTGCCGCCCACTGCTGTTGCTTAGCTTAGTCAGACATGTAGCTTGGTGAAACTTTTTGACCTAAACTGGATGAAAACAGCACTGTGAGCTGTAAGGTGGTCAAAATTTACTGGAAATGACTGGAAATTATTGTTATTAAGGTCAATAATACTGTAGGAAATTAGCCCAAATGACTGTATGTGATTTTAGCTGTTTTTATAAATTTTTTAAACAAATACAGATCCAAGACCAAAACATGTGAGGGTGGTTTTGGCAAAAATAAAATCAAAACACGATGCTCATACAGATCCAAAACCAAATCACGGGGGTTGATGCACATCTCTAGTCAAAATGTAGTGTCACTCTGGTATGCTGAGCGGACTCATCCTCATCACATTGTGGATCGCTGGGAAAAGGTTTTTTTTTTTTCCCTGGCAACAGCCACAGCACTAGTATTTGATTGCTGCCTCTACTCTTCTATCGACTGATCGTGATCCATATTGACTCACAATGCTTATATTATTAATGAGGTGGCATCAGTGCCGGTTCTAGACCTTGTGGCGCCCAGGGCGAAAGTTTCCTTTGGCGCCCCCCCAGGTAAAACAGAGTTGGTGTGCACCCAAGGCACGCACCCAAAAATAGGGGCGTGGCTTCATAGGGAAGGGGCACAGTTGTGCCCCCTGTAGTTGTGCCCCCAGTAGTTGTGCCCCCAGTAGTTATGCCCCCAGTAGCTGTACCCCAGTAGATTTTCCCCCAGTAGTTGTGCCCCCAGTAGTTGTGCCCCCTGTAGCTGTGCCCCCAGTAGATTTGCCCCCAGTAGTTGTGCCCCCAGTAGCTGTGCCCCAAATAGTTGTGCCCCCAGTAGTTGTGTCCCCTGCAGCTGTGCCCCCGGTAGATTTGCCACCAGTAGTTGTGCCCCCAGTAGTTGTGCCCCCTGAAGCTGTGCCCCCAGTAGTTGTGGCCCCAGCAGTTGTGCCCCCTGTAGCTGTGCCCCCAGCAGTTGTGCCCCCAGTAGCGCCACTTACAAACACACAAAAAAAACAACAACACACAATACTTACCAGCCTTGCTCCTGCTTCCTGACCGCTGCTGCGCTGCCCTCCTTCTCTGGCCGCCCGCTCCTCTCTATGGGAGAGATGCCATGATGTCTCTCCCATAGCAGCGCCGCACAGAACCTAGAGGTCAATTATGACCTCTAGCGTCTGACAGTGGTGCAGACTGCAGTGGGTGCCGCCCACACATCCCATGGCGCTCACTGCACCCGGGAAGCGGGATGCGTGGTGCGGGTGGGCAGCGGTCGCCTGCGGGGTGACTGCGGCCACACCCACAGGCCACAGCGACCCGGGCGCCCGCCCTGCCTGCCCGTGACTAGAACCACTCCTGGGTGGCATGGCACCTACTGAGCATTATTGAACAGACACAAGTTTTGCAAAAAAACAAACTTTTTTGTTTGTTTCACAAACAACTTCAAACTGTGGCTCACACAGCACATACTGTATATTAATGCAGTGGCATTGTCTTGCCCTAACTCACACACCCAAAAAAATTACCTTTTTTCTGTGTTATAACAAATAACAACTTCACCAAAAACTTTTACGGGCACTAGTGAGCACCAATAAAGGATTACTGCTGCCCTATATTACTATTAGGAGCTCTGAACTGCACTGTGGGCAGTTACAGAACCAGTTTGCAGCAGTAAAGGGTTAATGATTCCCTGTATTAGGAGCTCTGGGCTGCAATGGAGGCACTGCAGTGACAAAAAACATCAGTGTGCACCAACAGTTAATGCTATCCCCAAAATAGGAGCTCTGGGCTGCACATTGCACCAGTAAGACTGACTGTGCACCAACAAAATAAAGGGTTAATATTATGGTTGAAAAAAATAATGGCAATGAAATGAAATAAATAATGCTGCCTGAGAAACCGAAAGTTCGGGTGGGCTTAGTTTCTGACTGCTGTCCTGCTATGCAAGCCGGGGAAAGCCTCAGTATCTGACGACAGTCCTGCTGCATAGGCTAGGTAAAGCCTCTGTACCTGACAGCTGTCCTGCTGTGCAAGCTGAGAGAAGCCTCTGTACCTGAGAGCTGTCCTGCTGTAAAAGCCGGGGAAAGTCTCTGTACCTGACAGCTGTCCTGCTATACAAGCCGGGAAAAGCCTCTATACCTGACAGCTGTCCTGCTGTACAAGCCGGGGAAAGCCTTTGTATCTGACAGCTGTCCTGCTGTACAAGCCGGGAGAAGCCTCTATACCTGACAGCTGTCCTGCTGTACATGCTGGTAGAAGCCTCTGTACCTGACAGCTGTCCTGCTGTACAAGCCGGGAGAAGCCTCTGTACCTGACAGCTGTCCTGCTGTACAAGCCGGGGGAAAGCCTTTGTACCTGACAGCTGTCCTGCTGTACAAGCCGGGAGAAGCCTCTATACCTGACAGCTGTCCTGCTGTACAAGCCGGGAGAAGCCTCTGTACCTGACAGCTGTCCTGCTGTACAAGCCGAGAGAAGCCTCTATACCTGACAGGTGTCCTGCTGTACATGCTGGTAGAAGCCTCTGTACCTGAGAGCTGTCCTGCTATACAAGCCGGTAAAAACTCTGTACCTGAGAGCTGTCCTGCTGTACATGCCGGTAGAAGGCTCTGTACCTGACAGCTGTCCTGCTGTACAATCCGGGAGAAGCCTCTGTACCTGACAGCTGTCCTGCTGTACAAGCCGGTAGAAGCCTCTGTACCTGACAGCTGTCCTGCTGTACATGCCGGTAGAAGCCTCTGTACCTGACAGCTGTCCTGATATACAAGCCGGTAGAAGCCTCTGGCCCTCATTCCGAGTTGTTCGCTCGTTAGTGTTTTTCGCAACGGAGCGATTAGTCGCAAACTGCGCCTGCGCAATGTTCGCAGTGCGTCTGCGCCAAGTAAATTTGCAAAAAAGTTTGGTATTTTACTCACGGCTTAACGAAGAAATGTCTTCGTTCTGCTGATCGGAGTGTGATTGACAGGAAGTGGGTGTTTCTGGGCGGAAACTGGCCGTTTTATGGGTGTGTGCGGAAAAACGCTGCCGTTTCTGGGAAAAACGCGGGAGTGTCTGGGCGAACGCTGGGTGTGTTTGTGACGTCAAACCAGGAACGAAACTGACTGAACTGATCGCAGTGGCAGAGTAAGTCCCGAGCTACTCAGAAACTGCAAATAAATTTCTTTTGGCAATTCTGCAAATCTTTCGTTCGCAATTCTGCAAAGCTATAATTCACTCCCAGTAGGCGGCGGCTTAGCGTGTGCATAGCTGCTTAAATCAGCTAGCGAGCGAACAACTCGGAATGAGGGCCCTTGTACCTGACAGCTGTCCTGCTATACAAGCCGGTAGAAGCCTCTGCACCTGACAGCTGTCCTGCTATACAAGCTGGTAGAAGCCTCTGTACCTGACAGCTGTCCTGCTGTACAAGCCGGGGAAAAGCCTCTGTACCTGAGAGCTGTCCTGCTATACAAGCCAGTAAAAGCCTCTGTACCTGAGAGCTGTCCTGCTGTACATGCCGGTAGAAGCCTCTGTACCTGACAGCTGTCCTGCTATACAAGGCGGTAGAAGCCTCTGTACCTGACAGCTGTCCTGCTATACAAGGGGGTAGAAGCCTCTGTACCTGACAGCTGTCCTGCTGTACAAGCCGGCGAAAGCCTCTGTACCGGACAGCTGTCCTGCTGTACAAGCCGGTAGAAGCCTCTGCACCTGACAGCTGTCCTGCTGTACAAGCCGGGGAAAGCCTCTGTACCTGACAGCTGTCCTGCTATAAAAGCCGAGAAAAGCCTCTGTACCTGACAGCTGTCCTTCTGTACAAGCCGGGGGAAAGCCTCTGCACCTGACAGCTGTCCTGCTATACAAGCCGGGGAAAGCCTCTGTACCTGACAGCTGTCCTGCTGTACAAGCCGGGAGAAGCCTCTGTACCTGACAGCTGTTCTGCTGTACAAGCCGTGAAAAGCCTCTATACCTGACAGCTGTCCTGCTGTACAAGCCGGCGAAAGCCTCTGTACCTGACAGCTGTCCTGCTGTACAAGCCGGTAGAAGCCTCTGCACCTGACAGCTGTCCTGCTGTACAAGCCGGGGAAAGCCTCTGTACCTGACAGCTGTCCTGCTATAAAAGCCGAGAAAAGCCCCTGTACCTGACAGCTGTCCTGCTGTACAAGCCGGGGGAAAGGCTCTGTACCTGACAGCTGTCCTGCTGTACAAGCCGGGGAAAGCCTCTGCACCTGACAGCTGTCCTGCTGTACAAGGCGGGAGAAGCCTCTGTACCTGACAGCTGTCCTGCTGTACAAGCCGGGGAAAGCCTCTGTACCTGACAGCTGTCCTGCTGTACAATCCGGGAGAAGCCTCTGTACCTGACAGCTGTCCTGCTGTACAAGCTGGGGAAAGCCTCTGTACCTGACAGCTGTCCTGCTATATAAGGCGGGAGAAGCCTCTGTACCTGACAGCTGTCCTGCTATATAAGGCGGGAGAAGCCTCTGTACCTGACAGCTGTCCTGCTGTACAATCCGGGAAAAGCCTCTGTACCTGACAGCTGTCCTGCTGTACAAGCTGGGGAAAGCCCCTGTACCTGACAACTGTCCTGCTATATAAGGCGAGAGAAGCCTCTGTACCTGACAGCTGTCCTGCTATATAAGGCGGGAGAAGCCTCTGTACCTGACAGCTGTCCTGCTGTACAAGCCGGGAGAAGACTCTGTAACTGACAGCTGTCCTTCTGTACAAGCCGGGAGAAGCCTCTGTACCTGACAGCTGTCCTGCTATACAAGCTGGGATAAGCCTCTGTACCTGACAGCTGTCCTGCTGTACAAGGTGGGAGAAGACTCTGTACCTGACAGCTGTCCTGCTATATAAGGCGGGAGAAGCCTCTGTACCTGACAGCTGTCCTGATATACAAGCCGGGAGAAGCCTCTGTACCTGACAGCTGTCCTGCTATACAAGCCGGGAGAAGCCTCTGTACCTGACAGCTGTCCTGCTATACAAGCCGGGGAAAGCATCTGTACCTGACAGCTGTCCTGCTGTACAATCCGGGAGAAGCCTCTGTACCTGACAGCTGTCCTGCTGTACAAGCTGGGGAAAGCCTCTGTACCGGACAGCTGTCCTGCTATATAAGGCGGGAGAAGCCTCTGTACCTGACAGCTGTCCTGCTGTACAAGCCGGGAGAAGCCTCTGTACCTGACAGCTGTCCTGCTATATAAGGCGGGAGAAGCCTCTGTACCTGACAGCTGTCCTGCTATATAAGGCGGGAAAAGCCTCTGTACCTGACAGCTGTTCTGATATACAAGGCGAGAGAAGCCTCTGTACCTGACAGCTGTCCTGCTATACAAGCCGGGAGAAGCCTCTGTACCTGACAGCTGTCCTGCTATACAAGCCGGGAGAAGCCTCTGTACCTGACAGCTATCCTGCTATACAAGCCGGGAGAAGCCTCTGTACCTGACAGCTATCCTGCTATACAAGCCGGGAGAAGCCTCTGTACCTGACAGCTGTCCTGCTATATAAGACGGTAGATGCCTCTGTACCTGACAGCTGTCCTGCTATATAAGACGGTAGATGCCTCTGTACCTGACAGCTGTCCTGCTATACAAGCCGGGAGAAGCCTCTGTACCTGACAGCTGTCCTGCTATACAAGCCGGGAGAAGCCTCTGTACCTGACAGCTGTCCTGCTATATAAGACGGGAGAAGCCTCTGTACCTGACAGCTGTCCAGCTATACAAGCCGGGAGAATCCTCTGTACCTGACAGCTGTCCTGCTATACAAGCCGGGAGAAGCCTCTGTACCTGACAGCTGTCCTGCTATACAAGCCGGGAGAAGCCTCTGTACCTGACAGCTGTCCTGCTATACAAGGCGGGAGAAGCCTCTATACCTGACAGCTGTCCTGCTATACAAGCCGGGGAAAGCCTCTGTACCTGACAGCTGTCCTGCTATATAAGACGGGAGAAGCCTCTGTACCTGACAGCTGTCCTGCTATACATGCCGGGGGAAGCCTCTGTACCTGACAGCTGTCCTGCTATATAAGACGGTAGATGCCTCTGTACCTGACAGCTGTCCTGCTATATAAGACGGTAGATGCCTCTGTACCTGACAGCTGTCCTGCTATACAAGCCGGGATAAGCCTCTGTACCTGACAGCTGTCCTGCTATACAAGCCGGTAGAAGCCTCTGTACCTGACAGCTGTCCTGCTGTACAAGCTGGGGAAAGCCTCTGTACCGGACAGCTGTCCTGCTATATAAGGCGGGAGAAGCCTCTGTACCTGACAGCTGTCCTGCTATACAAGCCGGGGGAAGCCTCTGTACCTGACAGCTGTCCTGCTATATAAGACGGTAGATGCCTCTGTACCTGACAGCTGTCCTGCTATATAAGACGGTAGATGCCTCTGTACCTGACAGCTGTCCTGCTATACAAGCCGGGAGAAGCCTCTGTACCTGACAGCTGTCCTGCTATAAAAGACGGTAGATGCCTCTGTACCTGACAGCTATCCTGCTATATAAGACGGTAGATGCCTTTGTACCTGACAGCTGTCCTGCTATACAAGCCGGGAGAAGCCTCTGTACCTGACAGCTGTCCTGCTATACAAGCCGGGAGAAGCCTCTGTACCTGACAGCTGTCCTGCTGTACAAGCTGGGGAAAGCCTCTGTACCGGACAGCTGTCCTGCTATATAAGGCGGGTGAAGCCTCTGTACCTGACAGCTGTCCTGCTGTACAATCCGGGAGAAGCCTCTGTACCTGACAGCTGTCCTGCTATACAAGCCAGGGAAAGCCTCTGTACCTGACAGCTGTCCTGCTGTACAAGCCGGGAGAAGCCTCTGTACCTGACAGCTGTCCTGCTATATAAGGCGGGAGAAGCCTCTGTACCTGACAGCTGTCCTGCTATATAAGGCGGGAAAAGCCTCTGTACCTGACAGCTGTCCTGCTATACAAGCCGGGAGAAGCCTCTGTACCTGACAGCTGTCCTGCTATACAAGCCGGGAGAAGCCTCTGTACCTGACAGCTGTCCTGCTATACAAGCCGGGGAAAGCCTCTGTACCTGACAGCTGTCCTGCTATATAAGACGGGAGAAGCCTCTGTACCTGACAGCTGTCCTGCTATACAAGCCGGGAGAAGCCTCTGTACCTGACAGCTGTCCTGCTATACAAGCCGGGAGAAGCCTCTGTACCTGACAGCTGTCCTGCTATATAAGACGGTAGATGCCTCTGTACCTGACAGCTGTCCTGCTATATAAGACGGTAGATGCCTCTATACCTGACAGCTGTCCTGCTATACAAGCCGGGAGAAGCCTCTGTACCTGACAGCTGTCCTGCTATATAAGACGGTAGATGCCTCTGTACCTGACAGCTGTCCTGCTATATAAGACGGTAGATGCCTCTGTACCTGACAGCTGTCCTGCTATATAAGGCGGTAGAAGCCTCTGTACCTGACAGCTGTCCTGCTATACAAGCCGGGAGAAGCCTGCCTGGCAGAAAGCACTGTGAGGTGAAGTACTTCCTCTGGGGTGATTGGTGTTTTGGGAAAACCTATTTATATTCTTACTACATAATGCACGGGTACAAGACACTGTGAAGTAAAGTAATTAAGAACATTCTAGAACCTGAAGACATGTCTGCTGTAATAATATAGCTGTAAGAGTTTGTTGTGGCTGCATGTTCTGAAGATAAATAATCGATAACGTCTTTCTACAGGCACCAATCGTTCTTTACAGAACACAATCCCTGAAGTTTTACAAAGCTCAAATTGATTAAAATATGAGGTTTACTTTATTCATGACTTTAAGTTGGTTTTCCCTTAAATTCAAAATTTTTATTGTTTGTGATGTAGACGAGGGAAGGAGCTTGTAGCGGCATTTGTGTGACGTCGCAGACGGGCATCCACCACTAGATGCCGCTTCCTGCGCTTCTGTCTGCGATTCAGAATCGGCCCCTTCCTCTCTGCAATGATGATACCAGGACAGTGTTCTATTGCCCTTATTAAGATGTGGTTGAATTAGTGGCTCATGCAGCAAAGTACCGATGTTGAGCACTTTTCGCATGTACCGGACCCGTACTGAGCATGTGCAGTACAGATCTGCAACGTGGGTTGCACTATGGCATCAGAGTGTCAGATGCGGCCGTTACAGGGGAGGGATGAGGCCAGGATTTCTGTCAGAGGATGGAGATTTCCTGGGCTCTAGGATGGACTTGCAGTGGCTGGCTTGCGCAACCTCATGGATCACATAGTTGACTGATGGTGTCAAAGATGATGTACTAGTCTGTGGGTGTATGTGTGCCCTGGCACAGTCTGTGGGTGTATGTGTGCCCTGGCACAGTCTGTGGGTGTATGTGTGCCCTGGCACCAGTCTGTGGGTGTATGTGTGCCCTGGCACCAGTCTGTGGGTGTATGTGTGCCCTGGCAGCAGTCTGTGGGTGTATGTGTGCCTCGGCACCAGTCTGTGGGTGTATGTGTGCCCTGGCAGCAGTCTGTGGGTGTATGTGTGCCCTGGCCCCAGTCTGTGGGTGTATGTGTGCCCTGGCCCCAGTCTGTGGGTGTATGTGTGCCCTGGCCCCAGTCTGTGGGTGTATGTGTAACCAGGTGTCAGTCTGTGGGTGTATGTGTGCCCTGGCACAGTCTGTGGGTGTATGTGTGCCCTGGCCCCAGACTGTGGGTGTATGTGTGCCCTGGCCCCAGACTGTGGGTGTATGTGTGCCCTGGCCCCAGTCTGTGGGTGTATGTGTAACCAGGTGTCAGTCTGTGGGTGTATGTGTGCCCTGGCCCCAGTCTGTGGGTGTATGTGTGCCCTGGCCCCAGTCTGTGGGTGTATGTGTGCCCTGGCCCCAGTCTGTGGGTGTATGTGTGCCCTGGCCCCAGTCTGTGGGTGTATGTGTGCCCTGGCCCCAGTCTGTAGGTGTATGTGTGCCCCGGCCCCAGTCTGTGGGTGTATGTGTGCCCTGGCATCAGTGTGTGGGTGTATGTGTGCCCTGGCACCAGTCTGTGGGTGTATGTGTGCCCCGGCACCAGTCTGTGGGTGTATGTGTAACCAGGTGTCAGTCTGTGTGTGTATGTGTGCCCTGGCACCAGTCTGTGGGTGTATGTGTGCCCTGGCCCCAGACTGTGGGTATATGTGTGCCCTGGCCCCAGACTGTGGCTGTATGTGTGCCCTGGCACCAGTCTGTGGGTGTATGTGTGCCCTGGCCCCAGACTGTGGGTGTATGTGTGCCCTGGCCCCAGTCTGTGGGTGTATGTGTGCCCTGGCCCCAGTCTGTGGGTGTATGTGTGCCCCGGTACCAGTCTGTGGGTGTATGTGTGCCCCGGCACCAGTCTGTGGGTGTATGTGAGCCCTGGCACCAGTCTGTGGGTGTATGTGTGCCCCGGTACCAGTCTGTGGGTGTATGTGTGCCCCGGCACCAGTCTGTGGGTGTATGTGTGCCCAGTCATCAGTCTGTGGGTGTATGTGTACCCTGGCACCAGTCTGTGGGTGTATGTGTAACCAGGTGTCAGTCTGTGGGTGTATGTGTGCCCTGGCACGGGTCTGTGGGTGTATGTGTGCCCAGGTGTCAGTCTGTGGGTGTATGTGTGCCCTGGCACTAGTCTGTGGGTGCATGTGTGCCCAGTCGTCAGTCTGTGGGTGTATGTGTGCCCTGGCACCAGTCTGTGGGTGTATGCGTGCCCCGGCCCCAGTCTGTAGGTGTATGTGTGCCCTGGCACCAGTATGTGGCTGTATGTGTGCCCCAGCACCAGTCTGTGGGTGTATGTGTGCTCCGGCACCAGTCTGTGGGTGTATGTGTGCCCCGGCACCAGTCTGTGGGTGTATGTGTGCCCCGGTACCAGTCTGTGGGTGTATGTGTGCCCCGGCACCAGTCTGTGGGTGTATGTGTGCCCAGTCGTCAGTCTGTGGGTGTATGTGTACCCTGGCACCAGTCTGTGGGTGTATGTGTAACCAGGTGTCAGTCTGTGGGTGTATGTGTGCCCTGGCATGGGTCTGTGTGTGTATGTGTGCCCAGGTGTCAGTCTGTGGGTGTATGTGTGCCCTGGCACTAGTCTGTGGGTGTATGTGTGCCCAGTCGTCAGTCTGTGGGTGTATGTGTGCCCTGGCACCAGTCTGTGGGTGTATGCGTGCCCCGGCCCCAGTCTGTAGGTGTATGTGTGCCCTGGCACCAGTCTGTGGCTGTATGTGTGCCCCAGCACCAGTCTGTGGGTGTATGTGTGCTCCGGCACCAGTCTGTGGGTGTATGTGTGCCCTGGCACCAGTCTGTGGCTGTATGTGTGCTCCGGCACCAGTCTGTGGGTGTATGTGTGCCCCGGCACCAGTCTGTGGGTGTATGTGTGCTCCGGCACCAGTCTGTGGGTGTATGTGTGCTCCGGCACCAGTCTGTGGGTGTATGTGTGCCCCGGCACCAGTCTGTGGGTGTATGTGTGCTCCGGCACCAGTCTGTGGGTGTATGTGTGCTGAGGCACCAGTCTGTGGGTGTATGTGTGCTCCGGCACCAGTCTGTGGGTGTATGTGTGCCCTGGCACCAGTCTGTGGGTGTATGTGTGCCCTGGCACCAGTCTGTGGGTGTATGTGTGCCCCGGCACCAGTCTGTGGGTGTATGTGTGCCCCGGCACCAGTCTGTGGGTGTATGTGTGCTGAGGCACCAGTCTGTGGGTGTATGTGTGCTGAGGCACCAGTCTGTGGGTGTATGTGTGCTCCGGCACCAGTCGGTGGGTGTATGTGTGCTCCGGCACCAGTCTGTGGGTGTATGTGTACCCTGGCACCAGTCTGTGGGTGTATGTGTGCCCCGGCACCAGTCTGTGGGTGTATGTGTGCTCCGGCACCAGTCGGTGGGTGTATGTGTGCTCCGGCACCAGTCTGTGGGTGTATGTGTACCCTGGCACCAGTCTGTGGGTGTATATGTGCCCCGGCACCAGTCTGTGGGTGTATGTGTGCTGAGGCACCAGTCTGTGGGTGTATGTGTGCTGAGGCACCAGTCTGTGGGTGTATGTGTGCTCCGGCACCAGTCGATGGGTGTATGTGTGCCCTGGCACCAGTCTGTGGGTGTATGTGTGCTCCGGCACCAGTCGATGGGTGTATGTGTGCCCTGGCACCAGTCTGTGGGTGTATGTGTGCTCCGGCACCAGTCTGTGGGTGTATGTGTGCCCTGGCACCAGTCTGGTGGTGTATAACACATGAATCTTTCCATAACATATACTGTATCTTTATGCAGTGAACTTGGGGATGTTACTACTTTATTTTCTTTGAAGCCTTTCTGACAATTTGACAATAAATGATATTCCTACAGTAAATTGCAATGTAAAACATTAATATAATGCAGGAGAAATGTAAACTATAGATTTATAAGCACAATCAAACTTTCACCACCACAGAAGTGTAATAAATACAAAATATATTCACTGATTTGCAAATGTACCTGAGCTCAAACCCTTACATTGACTGGAAGAAGTGAGAATAGATAAATCTGACTGCAGAGTATATTACAGAGTGCAGTATATGTGGATTAGCAGAGTCTGTGGTCTATATAGTATGCAGGTAAGTGCACCCACTCAGGACTGTGAGGAGGCCAGAGAGGGACCTCAAGGACTTGCCTGCATGTTAGAAAGGAAAAAGTTAACCCCATGGCCAAGTTCTGTGATGTTAAATTTAAGCCCTCAGTCTGCAGAAGTCACACACAGGAAGCCTTCTAGGAGCAGACACCAAGGGAGTGTTCCTTCCCCTCTGGAAAGACTGACAGCACGATCCACCAATCAGAAAGGAGGAGATAGAAAGAGCCAGCAAGGGGGAATTGTGGGAATCAGGAAGTTGCTGGGAGAAGGAGACGGTTGAGGCTAGATCCAAGTGGCCTAAGGGACCTTTTCCGTCAGGGGGAGGAGCCATTGCACAAGGGGGAGGAGCTACGCCAACAGGTCAGTTGCTCTAGTATCCACACCACCAACTATTACCTTTAGTAAGGTAGCACGAAGCGTGGCGAGCGAAGCGAGGGTACTTTTCGGGTACCTTGTTTGGCCGTAGCTCCTCCCCCTGGTGACGGGTCTCCTCCCCTAGGTACATCAGTAGGTCCCTACTCCTACTCCGATATAGAATCAACCAGAAGGAGACTGTGTGTGTGGAGGTAATGGTGCACAGCTAGACTCACTGGAGGTTGGGGTGTCGTCCCCTCTCACTGTCATCAGTGACCAGCCACTCTGTGTGTCCTGCTACAGCTGTCATTACTGCCCAGGCCTGGAGGAGATATACAGCAGCTGGTAAGGACTTTGCTGAACTCTGAGTGGATTTTATTAGTATAATCCTGCTTCCTGGTCACTGGATTTCTGGGTGTCTCTGAATAAAGCTCACCTTGCTTTTATTGTAACCCGCTCCACTGTGTGATCCCTGAACTCCAGGATCACCCCGAAGTACTGAACAAGAGAAGCATTGCTTGGGATTTAAGGATGTTCCCACACTTCAGGAGAATGTAGCAGATATCGACACCTCCAGATCTTTGAAAATCTCATGGTGGTGCATGGAATAGAGCCAGCTGACTGGCCAAAGTACTTGGGGCGCGGTCTCACTGGCAGGGCTTTGGAAGCCTACCGTGCCCTAACTCCCTAGGAATGTGAAGTCTATGCCTGTATAAAGAAGGCATTGCTAGATAAGTCCCAGATCACTGCAGAATCTTATTGTCTCAAATTTAGTACACTGAATAAAGGTCAGACTGCTTCCTACCTGGAGTTTGCTAGTCAGCTACGGCAAGCCTCTGGAAAATAGCTTGAAGGAAGAGAGGTTTCCACTGTGGAGCAAATCGTCAACCTAATTGTGGTAGAACAACTAATGATTAAGATGGACCAGATGTACGGGAGTAGATCATGGACAGGAAGCTCAGGACACCTAAGCAAGCTGTGGAATGGGCTGATGAATATATAGCCAATTCTCCCCAATGGAAAGTGTTTAGTGTAGCAGGTGGCACAAGAACCCCAAGAGTGGAGAAAATCCCTAACAGAGAACCGCAGATAAAAGATCGCCTATCAGCCACCCAGATTCAGAGTGGCTAACCCAGAACCTCAGAAGTGTTACTGCTGCATTCAACCAGGACACTAGCTTAGGAACTGTCCAAGTACCAGAGGGCCATTCCCTGAGGCTAGACCAGCTCCAGTATCTGTGGTATGTTTTCCCATGGAGGATTATAGTGAGGAGGTCATCTAGTCAGATACGGATGGGATAAAGGATGGGGTGTATATTGTGGACTTGGTTCTCGGGGTGGAGCAGGCAACTCCCTGGAATATGCGAGGGCACCTACAGACACAAAGGTAGAGGAGCAGCATGTACAGGGCCTATGGGATTCTGGGGCCTCATGATGATTGAGCCAGACCTGATTCCCGCCTCCCGGTTGATTCTAGGTCAATATCCCAGTCACCAAGATACATCTGGACTGGGTAGCTGATCAAGGAATCGTGGAGGTCAGAGTACTCAAGGGGCTACATGCCAAGGTCATCCTCGGGAATAATCTGGGACAAGGACTGGTGACACGCTTCATTCAGGTCGTGATCAGAAACCAAACACGAAGAATGATGACCCAGGCAACAGATATGGAACAGAACCAGCCTACCCAGATAACAACGGTGAGTGACTCCAGTCCGTTCTCTAGTACTTTAGAGGTAGACTTGGGGGAGGTGGACCGGAGTGAGTTCCGACTGGGGTTGGAAACAGCTGATGGAAGCAATATAGTGTGGGAAGAGGAATTACTGTACAGAGTGGTCGTTCCTCGGCCCTGACAGAAAGCAGTCATATTGTACCTACTAAACAGTTGGTAGTACCTACACAATACAGATCACAATTACTTGCCCATGACATCCCTGCAGTTGGCCATTTTGGCAACCGTAAAGCATTGGCCCGACTGTTGTGGAATTTATTCTGTCTATGGATTTCTAGAGACGTTAAGCAGTATCGAGACACCTGTGATAGCTGCCAGAGACTGGGGAAGCCTCAACGGAACATTTCTCTGCAACCATTACCTATTATATTGAAGCTCTTTGCCCGTGTTGCCATGGATCTAGTTGGACCATTTCATAGTCCCAGTCATACAGGCAAGACGTACATCTTAACCCTAGTGGACTCTGCAACATGTTACCCTGAGGCCGTGGCTGTATAATCCATTGTCATGGAATACGTTGCACAAGCACTGATGGACATATTCATTCAGGTCGGATATCCACAGGAAGTCATCACAGATCAAATGCCCAAATTCCAAGGTTAACTAATGCAAACCCTGTGGGAAAAGTGGGGAGTTCGGCCTCTTCGAACCACTCCTTATCATCTGCAGACCAATGAACTCTGTGAACGATTCAATGGAATACTGAATAGACTCCTACAAGCTTATGTACAGTCCGAGGCATGGGACTGGGAGAGAGCCCTGTAACAGCTTCTATTTGCTTATCGGGAAGTACAACAGGTATATACCGGATTTTTCCTGTTTGAACTTTTGTATAACCGGAAAAGTGCAGGGGCCTCTAGACCTGGTCAAATAGAGTTGGGAGGGAGCTTTTCAAGAACACCAGCAGCCCATTTTACAATATGTAGAGAACATGCGGAATCGGATGAGAAGAGTGCTAAAGTTATCCCGAGCATCTCCAGGAATCAAAAGAGAAACAAAGGGAATGGTCAGACGCCAACGCTCAAGACCAAGAGTTGCATCCGGGGCAAAAGGTCAGGGTACTTATCCCAGTGCGTAGAAACAAACTGCAGGCTACCTAGGATGGACCGTATACAGTGGTAAGGTGCACCGGACTGGTTTATCATGTGATTGCCCTGGATAAGGAAGAGAAGTGCCTATCCACATTCCATATAAATCGAATCAAAGCTTATAGAGATCGTCAAGTAGCGGCCATGGTGGTACGTTGCCCTCCGGTGGAGACACTGGAAACTGATCCATTGCCTGACCTTTTGGGAGCTGCTAAAGAGAAGAAAGGAGTGGAATCAGTCCAGGTGGGACAACAATTGAATATGTCCCAGCAGCAAGAGATGCAGAGGATCTTAGTGGCTGAACAAGCCCAGTTTTCTTGTCAACCTGGTCGAACTCACCTAACCACTCACCATGTGGAGACTGGAAGAAGTAAGCCCATCCGACAAGTCGCTTACCAAATAACCCCAGATGTTATCAGGCAGGTAAAGACTGAGATCGAGGAGATGCTAGCTTTGGGGGTCATTGTGCCATCTAAAAGCACATGTGCCATTGGGCTTGTGTTGGTTCCCAAGAAAGATGGCACTACACGGTTTTGCGTGGACTATTGCAAATTGAATGAAGTAACAACAATCGAAGCTTACCCTATGCCCCGTATCAATGAGCTACTGGACCGGACTGGACGGGCCAAGTTTGTCTCAACACCGGACATAAGGAAGGGTTACTGCCAAATCCCACTTACCAAAGAAGCCCAGGAATGTTCTGCATTCATCACACCCATAGGACTCTTTGCGGGTGTGAAGATACGGGGTTCTTCTAATCACTCAGACACAGAGCCGATGAAACCAAAGTGAGGGTTTATTTCTCACTGCACACAGGAATAGATCATTCACAGGAAACACGTAAATATAGCCCAGAAACAGTATACAGGTAGCAGTCCAGATCGTAAGTCCCAGTAGAGGATTTAGGTCCACAGCAATTCCACACAGAAG
Source organism: Pseudophryne corroboree (assembly GCF_028390025.1). Classification (NCBI taxonomy): domain Eukaryota; kingdom Metazoa; phylum Chordata; class Amphibia; order Anura; family Myobatrachidae; genus Pseudophryne; species Pseudophryne corroboree. The sequence goes on along the minus strand of NC_086444.1, from coordinate 14,998,237 downwards.
TTCCAGATAAACAGGTCCACACAGCAGAACTATCACTGAGCCTACACAGCAGTGATAGCAGATTAGTCCATGCAGTAGTAAGTACATATAAGTCCACACAGCACTGGTGATGCGTTCCACAAGGTACCCTGGCAGAGAATCACCCCTTAGCCTGAGTCCTGCGACTAACATCCGGAGCTGACCTGCGCAACCTCTTTTAAAACCTTCCAAATGCCCATCATGCCGCGCTCACCTGGGGAGGAGACGCAGGTTCCTGATTGGTGGGACCCCACCTCAGGTATTTCCATACTCCCTCCCACAGCTGGCCTTCTCCTGCTGACCACATACTGGGTTGTCTGTCAGAGACTAGGATGTAACATAAACCCCACACGTCAGATGCATCCACTCGCCACTCAAGCACACTTATTCTATAAAATAAAGACACCACAACTGTAATTGGCGTGAAAGGGGTCAGCTTTTATTTTCTGACTGAGAGGAAGGCCTATTAAATACTAAAACTAAAATGTAGACTTCCCTCTCTAACTAAGGTGGCGGGGAGAAGAACGGTTAGCATAATAAACATAACATGGGTGAAAAAACATTGTAATACAGAAAAAAGCAAGCAATAAAAAACATATGTGTGAGGGAGCCTTCTGCCCCCGATGTTCCGGGATCGGCCTCCTGCCTCCATCCCAGACATTGAAAAATCAAAAATCCAAGGACAGGGGTCGACCTTCTGCCACTACCCCTGCCCACCAACAGTTGTAGGGACGGAGGTACGCTCCGCCCCTACGAGGTAAAAAATCGGGCCACCGGCCCCGCCATCCACATATGTTTATACCAATTAATGGACTCCACTTGGTAAAGTGATGCCCGTAAACTAATTCAAACGACTAAGAAAAATGTTTCTAAAAGCACACCCAAACTTCTATCCTTGAACTCATAGTTAAAATTAAGTAACCGTTCGGAAACCGGCCACCCAAAGCCGACACAATGAACACAACTGCTGAACAGAAACCAAGTCCCCAGGGAGGGAGGGCGGGCCACGAAAAGAGCTGTAAGAGAGGCAGGAAGTATCCTGCCAGCTGCATATATGCATGACAGGCCAGCCCCCTCTCCATGATCCAGCCAATAGGCCCCCTGCCCTCTCTCTATGTTCCTCCCAGCAAAAAACATTAACCCCTCACAGACCAAGGTGATGCCTCGAGCGGCGCTGCGGAGGCCCAGACGGTGCGTTTACGCCGCTGTGGTCACATTATGTTCCCTACGCGGTCTTAAACCCCACACGTCAGATGCATCCACTCGCCACTCAAGCACACTTATTCTATAAAATAAAGACACCACAACTGTAATTGGCGTGAAAGGGGTCAGCTTTTATTTTCTGACTGAGAGGAAGGCCTATTAAATACTAAAACTAAAATGTAGACTTCCTTCTCTAACTAAGGTGGCGGGGAGAAGAACGGTTAGCATAATAAACATAACATGGGTGAAAACACATTGTAATACAGAAAAAAGCAAGCAATAAAAAACATATGTGTGAGGGAGCCTTCTGCCCCTGATGTTCCGGGATCGGCCTCCTGCCTCCATCCCGGACATTGAAAAATCAAAAATCCAAGGACAGGGGTCGACCTTCTGCCACTACCCCTGCCCACCAACAGTTGTAGGGACGGAGGTACGCTCCGCCCCTACGAGGTAAAAAATCGGGCCACCGGCCCCGCCATCCACATATGTTTATACCAATTAATGGACTCCACTTGGTAAAGTGATGCCCGTAAACTAATTCAAACGACTAAGAAAAATGTTTCTAAAAGCACACCCAAACTTCTATCCTTGAACTCATAGTTAAAATTAAGTAACCGTTCGGAAACCGGCCAACTGCCAGGTTACCAACCTGCCACCGCCACCAAACTAACAACTAACTAGAGGAGGGGCTAAAAGCCGACGAAACTAACTAAACACTTAACTAACAACGAATATGGTAATATTAAAAAATGAAACAGTGACTTGCGCCCTAGCTGCAGCTTGGCACTCGTCCAATAGAACACCACTTCCTTCTCAGATATACAAATACATAAGATGAACGATCTCCAAGCGCTGCTACATAAACCCGGAATCTTTATATCCTGGGAGTCTTCAAAGAAACAGAATATAACACCATATATGAGAAAGTCCTCAATCTGTTTGTTGTAATCCTGTTCTGTCACGGAGACTAACCTTGTTCACAAACCCTATGTTCCCATAAAGGTTTCTTTCAAGAGTTTTTCACTTCTTCCATACACTATATAGTTACACCAATGGCATCCATCCATCAAAACATGGCTTACCTTTACAAGGAGCCCTATATGCACCAAAAGGTATCTTTAGTACTCCTTCCTTCACCGGGATTTTCCTATATTCCAGATATAGCCTTTCATGCGATATTAAAATCCAACTGCATGTTCTCTTTTAAAAATACAGTTTATTTTCACCCAACAGTGAAAAAGTGAAAAATAAAAAACAATAAAAAACAAGGAACCCCCTATCGACAGGCAAGGCCACTTCCACTCATACCCCTTAGATGGAATAGGGGATGTGTATACACCGCTAAGATAATTAGTAGCTATACTTAATCTCAGGGGATGTCCACATGGGTGGTGGGATTCAAGCCTGGGGTCCTTCTGTCATAAAAAAGGGCACCCCGTCAGTATAGAGTCGGATACCGGAAGGAGATACCACTGTGCGGCGCGACCGAGATGAAGGTGAATAAATGACATAAAAGATAACATTGTTAAATGGGCAACCTAACTGCGTCCCTAACGGGGATTGGAAGGGGGGGGGGGAGGGGTGTTGGGCCACCCAATTTGACTTGAGGCAAAAACAAAACTTCGTTAGCCGGCAAAAGCCGTAGTAAAACCAATGATAAAACAAAAATTCCTCAAGGCCCCCGCAATCGCAAAATGCAACTGCGACGAGCGGCTAGTCCTCAAATGGGCGCACTGGGAGGAAAAGGCCTGATATAGCGTCTGACTGCACCAGACCTCCACCTACCCAGTGCCGGGACTTCGACTTCGGACCAACCCGCCGCAGCGGCTGCTGAAGCAGCGCCGATGCGGAAAGAGTGAGTCCCATAGTCGGCCGGAGAGAGACCCAGGTACAAAAGACAACGTCCCAAAACCGACCGGAATTGATATCTGGTCAACGGGGAACCGTCACGATGGACAAGCCACCCGGGGGGCGTTGGAGGCCGAAGGGACGAATAAGCCTGTGCCGCGGCAACTGGACAAATGCCCCGCGCACGAGCCCGGCCCATTTGAACCCACTGCCCCCTGCCGACTACGTCAGTCTTGGAACGCTGAATCCTGCACCACAAACCGTCGGGGCGTACGACGACGTGGGCTGCCAGCATGGGCGAGGCAGAAGTCCGAGAGACGGCCACCAGCTCGCCCACCCTGAATGCACCGTGGAAGACCATCGTAAAGGCCGCCATGAAGAGGCGAACTTCGTATCCAGAGGAGCAAATACTCCGGAGGGATCCCAAAATCCGCCGCAGCAAAGCACCCGTGATCGGCAGGCGAGTATCCGGGAGGGGCGGGAACGCCCGAGCCCAACCTTTCAACACCCGCCGGAGGAAAAAGGACTTCGTAAAATCCGCTTCCCCCCCAAAGTTGCAGAAAGTATGATATACCCGCCAAAATCCTATTAACAGACGCCCGCGAAATCCCGTCGGAGTACATCATCCAGATATAATCTAAGAGTAAATCGTGAGAGGTCTTACCACGCTGGCCTCGCTCCAGTAGGAAGCGACTCCACCGCTCCCAGGCGGCACGATAGGCCGTAAAAGTAGCAGGGGCCAACGATCTGTGTGCTAACTCCTCCAATCCGGGTGGATGACCTGCCACACATAAGCAGGACATAATTCCCCATGGATTAGCGCTGCAGGAGCCAAGCGCCAAAACCGCTGCCAATCGCCCCGCGACAGGGAATCCGCAATTTCGTTACACACGCCAGGGACATGTTTGGCTCGCAACGTAATGTTGTTCACCAAACATAGCGAGACTATCTGCGCAAGGACCCGCAGGACCGGCAAGGACGTGGATTTTTGGCGGTTTATGGCAAAAACCACGCCCATATTGTCGCACCAGAAGACAACCTGTTTGTTACGCAGGGCATCGCACCACAATTCCAGAGCGACCAAAATGGGGAATATTTCTAGCAACAGCATGTTCTTCGTGAGTCCCCTGCTAAGCCAGGCCCGAGGCCAGGGACACGCGCACCAACGGCCTGCAAAATAAGCTCCGAACCCGTAAGGGCGTCCGTGAAAAGCTCCAGGGCTGGGCTAGACACAGCCGCCTCTTGCCAAATACAGATGCCGTTGAAACGAACAAGAAATTCGTCCCAAATGCGCGAATCCCTTCGGATTTCGAGAGACAACCGAAGAAAATGATGTGGGCGTCTAAGCCCCACGGTAGCCCGTTCCAATTTTCTACAGAAGACCCTGCCCATGGGGATAACCTTGCAAGCAAAGTTAAACAGGCCCAATAGGGATTGAGCCTGTTTAAGAGTGAGCTTGGCCGCCGCCAGCGCATATAGGATACCATCGTGTAAACGCAACACCTTGTCCGCAGGGAGCCTACACAGACCACCGACCGTATCAATCTGAATCCCGAGGTAAACCAAGGAGGCAGAGGGACCCTCCGTCTTCTCAGGTGCCACCGGAACTCCGAAGTGTGCGAAGAGGGCAAGAGCCCCCTGCAGCAAGAGAACGCAGCGATCCGAGTCTGATGGGCCGATAAAAAGGAAATCGTCCAGGTAGTGCGAAATGCCCCGTTCGCCCGTCTCCTGCTGGAGACACCAGTGGAGGAAAGAACTGAAACTCTCGAAGTAGGCGCAAGAGATGGAGCAGCCCATAGGGAGGCACCGATCGATGTAAAAACCATCGTCTAGTTTAAAACCCATAAACCGAAAGGCGGACGGGTGCAGCAGAAGGAGTCGGAACGCTGACTGGATGTCCAATTTACACATCACTGCCCCCGGACCAAAAGACCGGATGGTGTCAATGGCTGAATCAAAGGATAGGTAAACAACCCTACACTGATCCGGAGGGATGGCATCATTAACCGATGACCCAGGAGGACAGGACAGATGCTGGATAAGGCGAAATTTTCCCATGGTCTTTTTGGGCATGATGACAACGGGGGACAATACCAGGTCTGGCAAGGGGGGTTCCCGGAAAGGGCCAACCATCCTACCTAGCGCCACCTCGGCCTCCACCTTCTGGCGGAGCACTTCCGGAAATTCCCTGGCCGAGTGCAGGTTCGTGCCCGTCCCGGGACCCACCCGCCCATGTATAGGCAAGGGGAAGCCCGACGCGAAGCCCGAGTGTAAGAATTGGGCGTCTGCCGGCCACGGGTACCGTCGCAGCCAGGGAAGGAGTGCCCGAAGTCTAATTGGGGTGGGGGCTGTGGCCAACGCCAGAGGCCGCGGGAGCGCGACTCTGCCGGGTCTGTGGTCCGGAAGCCCCTCCGGTCCCAGGACTGGGACAGTCCTTAATCCCGTGGCTCCCCCCACATCGGATACAGGAGTGACGAAAACGACAGCGGCCGCCTAAGTCGCATTGGGCATTATTAAAAGCGAAGCATTTTCCATGCCCCGCGCGCCCTGAACCGCCGCGAAAGCCGGCAGAACGAGAGGCAGGACGCGTAGCCCACCTCCTCGTCGTGCCGCTTTCCTCAGCGCCGGCCGAACCCTGGGTCAGTTCCGAGCAAAGTTCCACATCCTTCTTACCGAAGTTATAGATCTGCCGCCCGTGTTGTTTTCGCCGAAAATCCTCATCATAACGACGCCAGGCCGACCCTTTGTACTTATGGTACAGAACATGTATGAGGAATTGATATCGCACTATGTTCATATGTTCGTCCGGGCGGGTCTCTAGGTAACATGCCGCAAATATCAACATGCAGCGTACCCAATTCGGGTAGGAGCGCAAAGCTTCCTCGCTGCCCTGCCCCTTTTTCTTAGCGGAAAGTAAGGCTTTTCTATCGTCGCTAGTAAGAGCAAAAATATTTACATATTGGCCCTTACGGATACGGTCCCTGACCCGGGGCCTAAGACCACGTTGCACCGCCGTATTAGCGCAGTCCACCGAGACTTGGGAGGCGGACGAGGTTGAATACCGACGCTCGCGCCGTCTGCGACGCTTAACCCTGTGCAAGCCGCCGTCAGAGGAAGACAGGCCCTCCGAAGACGTGGAGGCAAGGGAAGAGTCCGTGTACCGACGCCTGCGGCTGCGCCTGCTGCGCTTGCTAGAAACCCTACGCACACTGCTGCCGACGCTAGAGGAGCTGGAGTGAGTGCCCGATCCCAAGCCGCTACGGGGGGTAACCGCGCTCCCCCGGGACCAGTCGGGGTCCGAAGAAGACTCACCTGCACTAGAGGGAACACCATCCGTCCCAACGGCCACCGGACGACTCGCGGATGCACCGACAGACTCCATTCCTGACCCGACGTCTGCGGCTGGGGAGACAAAAGAGACATGGTTCCCCTGCACCCCCACCGGGCTTGCCGCAGTCGGGAGCGGAGCAGGCGGGGGAACCGTCGCGCTAGAGGACAGAAGCGGGGCAAGAGCATGCGCAATGCTATCTGACAAAGAAGCAGCGGGCCGCCCAAGTCCCCCGGGTACGGAGGATAACAAGGGCGCCACTGCCGACACAACAGCTGCACAAATGGCGGACAGAACGGTGGTGTCCACCAGGGGTGCCGCCGACGTGGCGGGCGTAGGAAAATGAGAGCCGCCACGCGAGTCGTGCTCTCCACGGGATGATCGGAAACCCCCCGTTGGGAGCAAGGAGCCGGACGATCCCTCACTGTCGGGCGTCACGGTATCGCCGTCCCGCTGCGAGAAATCCGGCGCCAATCGCCCACGCCGCAACCTCCTCCGATCCCGAGCATTGGCCACGGGATGAGAAACCGAAGAGTCATCGCCACTGGAAGGAGGAGGCGCAAAGTCGGAATGTGACCCGTCCGCAGCAACATCGGCGGGAGATGCCCGGCCACGGGGAGGGGCGGAACGGACACCCCCTGACGGCGCACGCCGCCCCCTGACGGGGTGAGTAACCCCGGTCGGAGCCGCATGGCCATGGGCGGCGGCAGCAGCGCTATGCGCCAGGCGCGGTATCCTGGAAGGGGGGGGGCGCTCCGGGGCCAACCCCGGCAGGAGAGGCCCGCCGAACGGGCCCCGCCCCATCAGAGACAGTTAAAGGAGGACGCACAGTAGAGGGGCGGGGGCGACGCCCTGCCATGTCGGGGGAGGGCGCAGGCCGGACCAGACTGGGTGAAGCGGAGGGGCGAACAGAGGGGCCAGGCCTCATCTGGGCCCCCCGAGTGGCAGGAGTAACTGTGCCACGCGCGCGCTGCCTGGGCTGTGTAGGCCTGGCAGCCGCACGACCCCCCTCCCGCCCACCAACATCGGCCGGGTCCTGCAGGAGATGATCAGGCCGCTGATCCGCGGGCCGGGAGCTCCGTCCCGGCCCCACGTGATCAGAGCGGCCGCGGGTAGCGAGCGGCGGGCTCAGGGACGGCAGGACACCATCCCTGGCCGTGCGCCGCGTACGTCCCCGGCCGCCCAGCGCTCCGTTCCCCGCCGCGGCTAGCAGCGGGGACGGAGAGCGCAAACGCGGGGGAGCCCGGGCGGGCGGCCGAGCCCGGTAGCGCGCGCCCTGGGTATCCCGTACGGCAGCCGCAGCAGTCCTTCCCCGTGCCGGCCGGACATCAGACGCGTCCAGGAGCCGGGCGGGGAGGCCAGCGGCGCGGCTGGGAAGAATTCTGGTGGCCATAAGGGCAGGTCTAAATGGGCAAGAATCAGTTGAAGAGCAAGAGAAGCAAGGATAGAAAAAGGGGATATAAGAAAGGAGTAGAGGAGGATACAAAGGGTGAAGAACAGAGGAAAGGGAGATAAAAAAAAAAGTTATAAATGGATGTGAGCAGGATGAATAATTAGAAATGTAATGAAGTGAGATCAATACTTGCAGACTGCAGTCCTCACGAAAAGAGCTATAAGAGAGGCAGGAAGTATCCTGCCAGCTGCATATATGCATGACAGGCCAGCCCCCTCTCCATGATCCAGCCAATAGGCCCCCTGCCCTCTCTCTATGTTCCTCCCAGCAAAAAACATTAACCCCTCACAGGCCAAGGTGATGCCTCGAGCGGCGCTGCGGAGGCCCAGACGGTGCGTTTACGCCGCTGTGGTCACATTATGTTCCCTACGCGGTCTGGACAGTAAACAGAAGGCACAATGACAGGGAAATTGGTTTAAGTCCTGATTGTCCCCTGTGGAGGAGAAGCTTCAAAGAGACATTACCTGGTCCTCAAATGTATTTCCTGTGTGACCATTTAAGGATCACAGGATTATCCATGATACTTGTAACCTCATACACAGACTGGCATTCTCCTACAATAACATAACCCCTTCCTTTCCCCAGAAGATAATTGATTCTGGACTTGTCCTTCAGCCTCAGAATATTGACTTTTCTGCATCATTTGGGTCACTGTAGCACTCACTTCCTCTGTGAATTCTACAAACTCTGGCTCCCCCAGCAGATTCCATGAGGCTGCCTCACTTTTACAGTGCAGGAATGCATCCCCCAGGTAGCACAACTTGTCCTGTATGCTGGATACTCTCCAGCCACTGATAATCCGCCTAGCTTCATTCCAGTACTCCCAAATGTACTGCATCTTTATAGCACTCAATAACAGATCCGGCTTACCAGCCTGCCGATACACCGACACACCTCCATCCACGAGCTCCACTGCCCTGGGAGACTTGAGGCGTTCATTTTCTTTCCTTGGAAACATTTTATTTTGCACAGGACTGACACCTGCTCACTTGCTACTACCTCACTGCAGATCCTCTTGCATTACATATGGCCTGATCCTCTGTTCTCTGCTGGGCCTTCATGCTTCCTGCGGTCGTTGTTTGGTGTCTGAATGATCCCACCGCTGCCGCCAAATGTGAAGATACGGGGTTCTTCTAATCACTCAGATACAGAGCCGATGAAACCAAAGTGATGGTTTATTTCTCACTGCACACAGGAATAGATAATTCACAGGAAACAGACGTAAATATAGCCCAGAAACAGTATACAGGTAGCAGTCCAGATAGTAAGTCCCAGTAGAGGATTTAGGTCCACAGCAATTCCACACAGATAAACAGGTCCACACAGCAGAACTATCACTGAGCCTACACAGCAGTGATAGCAGATTAGTCCATGCAGTAGTAAGTACATATAAGTCCACACAGCACTGGTGATGCGTTCCACAAGGTACCCTGGCAGAGAATCACCCCTTAGCCTGAGTCCTGCGACTAACATCCGGAGCTGACCTGCGCAACCTCTTTTAAAACCTTCCAAATGCCCATCATGCCGCGCTCACCTGGGGAGGAGACGCAGGTTCCTGATTGGTGGGACCCTACCTCAGGTATTTCCATACTCCCTCCCACAGCTGGCCTTCTCCTGCTGACCACATACTGGGTCAGGCTCCGCGTTGTCTGTCAGAGACCAGGATGTAACAGGACAGTAAACAGAAGGAACAATGACAGGGAAATTGGGTTAAGTCCTGATTGTCCCCTGTGGAGGAGAAGCTTCAAAGAGACATTACCTGGTCCTCAAATGTATTCCTGTGTGACCATATAAGGATCACAGGATTATCCATGATACTTGTAACCTCATACACAGACTGGCATTCTCCTACAATAACATAACATGGCAGCACTAGGTGCCAGGTCACAGCACACCTGTATTTACCTGGGTAAGATTATAGTACAGAATATATAGGCTAATGGATGAACACACACATGGGGTAATAGGGACACAAGCCAGAGAGACATGGAAACAGAAGGAATAAAAAGTACATTAAATGCTATAAAGATTGAAACGCCACAAATACAGTATTAGCCCCACCCTATATCCCCACAGCGGGGAATTCAATTGTTTGAAAACTCGGGTTTCTGTTTTTCCTGTCTATTAGATAGGAAAAAACAAACACCCAACTGACTTTTCAAACAATTGAATACCCCCCTTTGAGTGTACTACCATGCCTTTTGGGATGAAGAACGCCCTGCCACATTCCAGCAAATGGTAAATGACCTACTGGAGGGGTGTCAAGACTTTGCCCAAGCCTACCTCAATGATATCGCCATTTTCAGCCAGACCTGTGAGGATCATGGAAGAAGTGCTCAAAAGGATCAGACAGGCTCACCATATGCCCAGATAATGTCAGATTGGGATACCTGAGGTTCAGTACCTAGGACATCGTGTTGGAGGAGGCTCTATCAGACCAGATCCAGCAAAGGTGTCAACCAGAAGCAAGTGCGGGACTTCATTGGAGTTGCTGGCTATTGCAGAAAGTTCATACCACATTATAACACCCTGTCCAAGGCTCTAACGGGCTTGACCAAAAAGATGCTCGGAAGATTGAATGAACTGTTGAGTGTAAGCAAGCCTTCTCCATCTTAAAAGACACGCTGACTCGAGCCCCAGTGCTGGCAGCCCCTGACTACAATAAAAAGTTAATTGTGCACACAGACGCATCAGGGTGTGGACTTGGGGCAGTGTTGTGCCAGGTGAGAGAAGATGTTAGGGAACACCCAATCGTGTATCTATCTCATAAGCTAGCTGACCGAGAGGTAGCCTATGCCACTATTGAGGAGGAATGTATAGCCATAGTTTGGGCCTTAAAGAAACTACAATCTTATCTCTATAGTAAAGAATTCACTTTTGTTACTGACCATAACCCTATTAAATTGGCTAAATAGAACCTCAGGGGAAAATGGAAGGCTGTTGAGGTGGAGTTTGGCATTACAAGGTTTAAACTTTTCCATTTCTCACAAAAAGGAAAGGGACCATCACAACGCTGATGAGTTATCCAAACGCAAGGAAACAAATGCCAAACTTGGCAGACCTTCGGGCTGAGATGACAGTCAGGACTCCGACATTGGGACCATGCCTCTCTCCTCAATTTAAGAAAGGGCAGGTATTTGAGGAGGAATGGGATCTCTAGGACTTGCCTGCATGTTAGAAAGGAAAAAGTTAACCCTATGCCCCACGTTCTGTGTTCTTAAATTGAATCCCTCTGTCTTCAGAAGTCACACACAGGAAGCCTTTTAGAAGCAGACACCATGGGAGTGTTCCTTTTAGAAAAGCCCTCCTCCTTCTCCTCTGGAAAGACTGACAGCACGATCTGCCAATCATAAAGGAGGAAATAGAAAGAACCAGCAGGGGATACTTGTGGGAGTGAGGAAGTGGCTGGGAGAAAGAGACTGTGTGGTGGGGAGGTGATGGTGCACAGCTAGACTCACTGGAGGTTGCTGGGAGACAGAGAGACTGTGTGTGTGTGGAGGTGATGGTGCACAGCTAGACTCACTGGAGGTTGGGGTGCCATCCCCTCTCAGTGTCATCAGCGACCAGCCACCCTGTGTGCCCTGCTACAGCTGTCATTGTTGCTCAGGACTGCAGGAGATATAGAGCAGCTGGTGAGGACTTTGCTGAACTCTGAGTGGACTTTATTAGTATAATCCTGCTTGCTGGTCACTGGATTTCTGGGTCACTGAATAAAGCTCACTGTGCTTTCATTGTAACCCGCTCCACTGTGTGATCCCTGAACCCCAGGATACCCAGGTCACCCGGTATCCTCACAAGGACAGAGACCGTATTTCATAGTCACAATCACTACAGTTATGTATACCTTATGCTTATATGTGCAGATTCTGGGCCTGATTCAGTTCACCTGTGTTCACGGCATCTGCGCCTGCGCGGCCAGGAGAATGCGATTGCATCACATTGATGCGAACACCTCTGTCTGATTGACAGGCAGAGGCATTCGTGTGGCGGAATGGGGTGACGATGCAGTGTTTCAGGGGCAACGACTCACGTTGGGTGGGCATGTCTTCGGAAATGGGGGCGGGTTCGGGGTGGCCATTTGACGTCAAATGCAGCCACTGCGACTCGAAAAATGGCAGTGCTGCTCCTCCCTTTACAGCCTGGCTGCAGAGGCAGGGGGCTTCCACAAATCGGCGATGCGATCGCATTAACATTGCGATCGCATCGCTGCTGGATATTTGCATGCTGGGCGGCCTTGCCCTGTGCCAGGTGACACCAGCATGAGATCGCAGCCAGTTGCAGTTTTGCTAAAGTCGTAAAAGCGCAGTTGAAGCTGAATGAGGGCCTGTGGGCAAAACCATTCTGCACTGCAGGTGGGGGGTGTTCAAACTGAATTCTTAACTACAGTGTAAAAATAAAGCAGCCAGTTTTTCTGACCCCTGTGCTGAGGACATTTCTACATGTTAGCGCTCATCATTCCAGCATCAGTCCATGAAAGCAATGGACTGACTGCTGATTGGCTGATAAAGCCGTTCTAATGGCTCTCAGCCAATGGGCTCCCTGCATTATCATCCACCCGGAGGCTGCTGCAGCCACAGTACACACACAAGCCAGGCATGGCAGGCACTGAGAGCGCTGGTCCACCATCATCCTCACAGACACCACCGGGGGCATATACCATCGAGGGGACCTTCCTGCCTGCTGTCACAGTATGTGCACTATTATTTCTAGGCTACATGTCTATGTGCAATGTATCCGACCCACATTGTATTCCACCTGCACTGTATCCAACCCGCATGTAACCTGCACTGTATCCAACCTGCACTGTATCCAACCCGCATGTAACCTGCACTGTATCTGACCTGCACTGTATCCAACCCGCATGTAACCTGCACTGTATCCAACCTGCACTGTATCCAACCCGCATGTAACCTGCACTGTATCTGACCTGCACTGTATCCAACCCGCATGTAACCTGCACTGTATCCAACCTGCACTGTATCCAACCCGCATGTAACCTGCACTGTATCCAACCTGCACTGTATCCAACCCGCATGTAACCTGCACTGTATCCAGTTTACTGTATCCGACCTGCACTGTATCCAACCTGCACTGTATGCGACCTACACTGTATCCAACTCACTGTATCCAAACTGCACTGTATCCGACCTGCACTGTATCCAACCTGCACTGTATCCAACCTGCACTGTATGCGACCCACACTGTATCCAACTCACTGTATCCAAACTGCACTGTATCTGACCTGCACTGTATCCAACCTGCACTGTATCCAACTCACTGTATCCAAACTGCACTGTATCTGACCTGCACTGCATCCAACCTGCACTGTATGCGACCCACACTGTATCCAAACTGCACTGTATCTGACCTGCACTGTATCCAACCTGCACTGTATGCGACCCACACTGTATCCAACTCACTGTATCCAAACTGCACTGTATCTGACCTGCACTGTATCCAACCTGCACTGTATGCGACCCACACTGTATCCAACTCACTGTATCCAAACTGCACTGTATCTGACCTGCACTGTATCCAACCTGCACTGTATGCGACCCACACTGTATCCAACTCACTGTTTCCAAACTGCACTGTATATGACCTGCACTGTATCCAACCTGCACTGTATGCGACCCACACTGTATCCAACTCACTGTATCCAAACTGCACTGTATCTGACCTGCACTGTATCCAACCTGCACTGTATGCGACCCACACTGTATCCAACTCACTGTATCCAAACTGCACTGTATCTGACCTGCACTGTATCCAACCTGCACTGTATGCGACCTACACTGTATCCAACTCACTGTATCCAAACTGCACTGTATCTGACCTGCACTGTATCCAACCTGCACTGTATGTGACCCACACTGTATCCAACTCACTGTATCCAAACTGCACTGTATCTGACCTGCACTGTATCCAACCTGCACTGTATCCAACTCACTGTATCCAAACTGCACTGTATCTGACCTGCACTGCATCCAACCTGCACTGTATGCGACCCACACTGTATCCAAACTGCACTGTATCTGACCTGCACTGTATCCAACCTGCACTGTATGCGACCCACACTGTATCCAACTCACTGTATCCAAACTGCACTGTATCTGACCTGCACTGTATCCAACCTGCACTGTATGCGACCCACACTGTATCCAACTCACTGTATCCAAACTGCACTGTATCTGACCTGCACTGTATCCAACCTGCACTGTATGTGACCCACACTGTATCCAACTCACTGTATCCAAACTGCACTGTATCTGACCTGCACTGTATCCAACCTGCACTGTATCCAACTCACTGTATCCAAACTGCACTGTATCTGACCTGCACTGCATCCAACCTGCACTGTATGCGACCCACACTGTATCCAAACTGCACTGTATCTGACCTGCACTGTATCCAACCTGCACTGTATGCGACCCACACTGTATCCAACTCACTGTATCCAAACTGCACTGTATCTGACCTGCACTGTATCCAACCTGCACTGTATGCGACCCACACTGTATCCAACTCACTGTTTCCAAACTGCACTGTATCTGACCTGCACTGTATCCAACCTGCACTGTATGCGACCCACACTGTATCCAACTCACTGTATCCAAACTGCACTGTATCTGACCTGCACTGTATCCAACCTGCACTGTATGCGACCCACACTGTATCCAACTCACTGTATCCAAACTGCACTGTATCTGACCTGCACTGTATCCAACCTGCACTGTATGCGACCTACACTGTATCCAACTCACTGTATCCAAACTGCACTGTATCTGACCTGCACTGTATCCAACCTGCACTGTATGCGACCCACACTGTATCCAACTCACAGTATCCAAACTGCACTGTATCCGACCTGCACTGTATCCAACCTGCACTGTATGCAACCCACACTGTATCCAAACTGCACTGTATCCGACCTGCACTGTATCCAACCTGCACTGTATGCGACCCACACTGTATCCAACTCACTGTATCCAAACTGCACTGTATCTGACCTGCACTGTATCCAACCTGCACTGTATGCGACCCACACTGTATCCAACTCACTGTAACCAAACTGCACTGTATCCGACCTGCACTGTATGCGACCCACACTATATCCAACTCACTGTATCCAAACTGCACTGAATCTGACCCACTCATATCCAACCTGCACTCTATCCAGTTCACTGTATCCGACCTGCACTGTATCCAAACTGTACTGTATGCAACCTGCACTGTATCCAACTCACTGTATCCAAACTGCACTGAATCCGACCTGCACTGTATGCGACCCACACTGCATCCAACTCACTGTATCCAAACTGCACTGAATCCGACCTGCACTGTATGCGACCCACACTGCATCCAACTCACTGTATCCAACCCGCACTGTATCTGACCTGCACTGTATCCAACTCACTGTATCCAAACTGCACTGTATCTGACCTGCACTGTATCCAACCTGCACTGTATGCGACCCACACTGTATCCAACTCACAGTATCCAAACTGCACTGTATCCGACCTGCACTGTATCCAACCTGCACTGTATGCAACCCACACTGTATCCAAACTGCACTGTATCCGACCTGCACTGTATCCAACCTGCACTGTATGCGACCCACACTGTATCCAACTCACTGTATCCAAACTGCACTGTATCTGACCTGCACTGTATCCAACCTGCACTGTATGCGACCCACACTGTATCCAACTCACTGTATCCAAACTGCACTGTATCTGACCTGCACTGTATCCAACCTGCACTGTATGTGACCCACACTGTATCCAACTCACTGTATCCAAACTGCACTGTATCTGACCTGCACTGTATCCAACCTGCACTGTATCCAACTCACTGTATCCAAACTGCACTGTATCTGACCTGCACTGCATCCAACCTGCACTGTATGCGACCCACACTGTATCCAAACTGCACTGTATCTGACCTGCACTGTATGCGACCCACACTGTATCCAACTCACTGTATCCAAACTGCACTGTATCTGACCTGCACTGTATCCAACCTGCACTGTATGCGACCCACACTGTATCCAACTCACTGTTTCCAAACTGCACTGTATCTGACCTGCACTGTATCCAACCTGCACTGTATGCGACCCACACTGTATCCAACTCACTGTATCCAAACTGCACTGTATCTGACCTGCACTGTATCCAACCTGCACTGTATGCGACCCACACTGTATCCAACTCACTGTATCCAAACTGCACTGTATCTGACCTGCACTGTATCCAACCTGCACTGTATGCGACCTACACTGTATCCAACTCACTGTATCCAAACTGCACTGTATCTGACCTGCACTGTATCCAACCTGCACTGTATGCGACCCACACTGTATCCAACTCACAGTATCCAAACTGCACTGTATCCGACCTGCACTGTATCCAACCTGCACTGTATGCAACCCACACTGTATCCAAACTGCACTGTATCTGACCTGCACTGTATCCAACCTGCACTGTATGCGACCCACACTGTATCCAACTCACTGTAACCAAACTGCACTGTATCCGACCTGCACTGTATGCGACCCACACTATATCCAACTCACTGTATCCAAACTGCACTGAATCTGACCCACTCATATCCAACCTGCACTCTATCCAGTTCACTGTATCCGACCTGCACTGTATCCAAACTGTACTGTATGCAACCTGCACTGTATCCAACTCACTGTATCCAAACTGCACTGAATCCGACCTGCACTGTATGCGACCCACACTGCATCCAACTCACTGTATCCAAACTGCACTGAATCCGACCTGCACTGTATGCGACCCACACTGCATCCAACTCACTGTATCCAACCCGCACTGTATCTGACCTGCACTGTATCCAACTCACTGTATCCAAACTGCACTGTATCTGACCTGCACTGTATCCAACCTGCACTGTATGCGACCCACACTGTATCCAACTCACAGTATCCAAACTGCACTGTATCCGACCTGCACTGTATCCAACCTGCACTGTATGCAACCCACACTGTATCCAAACTGCACTGTATCCGACCTGCACTGTATCCAACCTGCACTGTATGCGACCCACACTGTATCCAACTCACTGTATCCAAACTGCACTGTATCTGACCTGCACTGTATCCAACCTGCACTGTATGCGACCCACACTGTATCCAACTCACTGTAACCAAACTGCACTGTATCCGACCTGCACTGTATGCGACCCACACTATATCCAACTCACTGTATCCAAACTGCACTGAATCTGACCCACTCATATCCAACCTGCACTCTATCCAGTTCACTGTATCCGACCTGCACTGTATCCAAACTGTACTGTATGCAACCTGCACTGTATCCAAACTGCACTGTATCTGACCCACTCATATCCAACCTGCACTCTATCCAGTTCACTGTATCCGACCTGCACTGTATCCAAACTGTACTGTATGCAACCTGCACTGTATCCAACTCACTGTATCCAAACTGCACTGTATCCAAACTGTACTGTATGCAACCTGCACTGTATCCAACTCACTGTATCCAAACTGCACTGAATCCGACCTGCACTGTATGCAACCTGCACTGTATCCAACTCACTGTATCCAAACTGCACTGTATCTGACCCACTCATATCCAACCTGCACTCTATCCAGTTCACTGTATCCGACCTGCACTGTATCCAAACTGTACTGTATGCAACCTGCACTGTATCCAACTCACTGTATCCAAACTGCACTGAATCCGACCTGCACTGTATGCGACCCACACTGCATCCAACTCACTGTATCCAACCCGCACTGTATCTGACCTGCACTGTATCCAACTCACTGTATCCAAACTGCACTGTATCTGACCTGCACTGTAACCAACCCGCTGTCACGATCCAGGTAATTCATCACCATTTCTTACGTTCCAAGTGTCTCCTGAGACTGGCCCAGCGCTCCAAGCCTGGATTCCACCTGCGCTGTCTGCATGTAGCACGCTGTGTAACATGGCCTCAGTCTCTCACATGCTAAAGTTCAAACAGACTTTCCCTCCAGATTGAAACATGGGTGCAGCCATGTTTGGATTCATCACGTTGCTTTATAGCCTATCAGCTGCACCCAGGGGCGTTTTAAGAGAGGAGGAGGCCCGTGTTCAGCCTCCTCCGTCGGGCCCCCTTCTCTCTGCCCGGAGCGCTGTAGAGTCTGAGCACTAGAGGGCTCAGACTCTACTGCGCATGCGCAGATCTCCGGGAAAATGGCGCGGCGGCCATTTTCCCTGAGATCTCTCTACTGCGCATGCACAGAATGCCGTGAAAATGGCCGCTGGGACATTTTCACTGTGTTCTAGCGGCTCTACGGATGCCGGCGCTGGACTTCGGAGGGGTAAGTATTTTACAAATGGGTGCAGCGTGTGCAGTGGGGGCCCCCTCTGGACTCAGGGGCCCGTGTGCACCGCACACACTGCACCCATTATAGAAACGCCAGTGGCTGCACCTTGGACTCTGCCTGATTACCCAGCAGCTGCACTCGGGACTCTGCCTAATTATCCAGCCAATCCCTGCTCACCAGCTGGGATAAATATCCTGCTCCAGGGCTGGATAATGGTCAGTGCTTTGGTTGTCAAACCTTGTACACATGTCTCTCCTGTCTGTGGAATCTACAGTTCGAGTCTCCAGGTATTCCAGCTCCTGTGTTCAACTCCTGTGATTCAGCTCCACTTAGAGACTCGCACCGGTTACCAGCTTGCTGTGCAGCCTGACTTCTGCAGTGTTCCAGCTCTGCTCCTTGGTTATCTGCTGTGATACCTACATCGGCTTCCAGCTTCCAGCAGTGTTAGGTATCTCTCCACTCCCGTTGTTTGCAGCTCTCTAGCTCCATTAGTGTTCCGCCATCTACCTCCAGCTCCATCGGTGTTTCGCTATCGATCCCTAGCTCCATCGGTGTTCCGCCATCGATCTCAAGCTTCATCGGTGTTCCACCATAGATACTCATCACCATCGATACTCACCATCGGACTCTAACATCATCGGTGAGTTCTGCTACACCTTCCCGTCCGGGCTGGTTCCATCCGGCATCCCCGGCAGTTCTCCTGTGGTCTTCTCAACCTCTGTGCATCTATCTGGACTCCAGCTCTCAGAGTATAACCTGCTGGTCAGTACCTGCCTGTTTCCCTCTGCAGTGGTTAGTTGTGGCCAACGGACATTGCATCTCCGGGTCTTGCAGTGACTTTATTACCAACTCATTCTATATTGCCACAGTATCTTTCTACCACTGTGCTAAAGGAACTGTACTGTTGTTTGCATTGCACAATCTACCTGAACTGCCGAGGGGTATCAGAACTGTGTGTTTAATAAACAGTCTTTATTTTACCACGTTGTCTTCATCACGCCTTCGGGCTTCAGTGCCTAATCCTCTGCATGTCTAAACCATCCAACCATCCCGGTTCACTTACACTCCAGCCCCTACAACTGAGGACTCCCCAGGTCAGCCTCAGCCCTCATTGTAACCTGCACTAGGGTGGTCATTCCGAGTTGTGCGCTTGCTAGCAGTTTTTAGCAGCCGTGCAAACGCTATGCCGCCGCCCACTGGGAGTGTATTTTAGCTTAGCAGAAGTGCGAACGAAAGGATCGCACAGCAGCTACAAAGAGAAATTGTGCAGTTTCAGAGCAGCTCCAGACCTACTCAGCGCTTGCGATCACTTCAGACTGTTCAGTTCCTGTTGTGATGTCACAAACACACCCTGCGTTCGCCCAGACACGCCTGCGTTTTTCCTGGCACGCCTGCGTTTTTTCTAACACTCCCTGAAAACGGTCAGTTGACACCCAGAAACGCCCTCTTCCTGTCAATCACTCTGCGGCCAGCAGTGCGACTGAAAAGCTTCGCTAGACCTTGTGTGAAACTACATCGTTTGTTGCAATAGTACGTCGCTAGTGTGCATTGCGCCGCATACGCATGCGCAGAAGTGCCATTTTTTTTGCCTCATCGCTGCACAGTGAACAAATGCAGCTAGTGATCAACTCGGAATGACCACCTGTATCTGAACCTCACTGTATCCGACCTACACTTTATCCGACTGGCACTGTGACCCGCACTGTATCTGTCCTGCACTGTAACCAACCTACATTGTAACCTGCACTGTATGCGACCCACAATGTTTCCAACTCACTATATTCGACCTGCACTGTAACCAACCCCCGCACTGTAACCTGCACTCAGGGCCGGTGCTAGGGTGTTCGGCGCCCCCCTGCAAACTATAAAATTGCGCCCTCCCATATTCCGTTGGCGTGTGCCGGGAAAAGGGGTGTGGTCTCACAAGTAAGGGACATGGCCACACAATAGTACCCCCATTTCAAATTACGCCACAATGTAGCACAATCTTATTAATCTTATACGTAATGCCCCACCCGTAGTAGTAGCGTCCTTATATGTAATGCACCCCCAGTAGTAGTAGCATCCTTATACATAATGCACTCACAGTAGTAGTAGCACCCTTATACATAATGCCCCCAGTAGTAGTAGCATCCTTATATGTAATGCACTCACAGTAGTAGTAGCATCCTTATACATAATGCCCCCAGTAGTAGTAGCATCCTTATACATAATGCCCCCAGTAGTAGTAGCATCCTTATACATAATGCCCCCCAGTAGTAGTAGCATCCTTATACATAATGCCCCCCAGTAGTAGTAGCATCCTTATACATAATGCCCCCCGTAGTAGTAGCATCCTTATACATAATGCCCCCAGTAGTAGTAGCATCCTTATACGTAGTGCCCCCCCTGTAGTAGTAGCATCCTTATACATAATGCCCCCCAGTAGTAGTAGCATCCTTATACGTAGTGCACCCCCAGTAGTAGATGCGTCCTTATACGTAGTGTACCCACAGTAGTAGTAGCATCCTTATACATAATGCCCCCAGTAGTAGTAGCATCCTTATACATAATGCCCCCCAGTAGTAGTAGCATCCTTATACATAATGCCCCCCAGTAGTAGTAGCATCCTTATACATAATGCCCCCCGTAGTAGTAGCATCCTTATACATAATGCCCCCAGTAGTAGTAGCATCCTTATACGTAGTGCCCCCCCTGTAGTAGTAGCATCCTTATACATAATGCACCCACAGTAGTAGTAGCATCCTTATACGTAGTGCACCCCCAGTAGTAGATGCGTCCTTATACGTAGTGTACCCACAGTAGTAGTAGCATCCTTATACGTAGTGCACCCCCAGTAGTAGATGCGTCCTTATATACGTAATGCCCCCCCCCAGTAGTAGAAGCGTCCTTATACGTAGTGTACCCCCAGTAGTAGAAGCGTCCTTGTACGTAATTCCCCCCTAGTAGTAGTAGCGTCCTTATACGTAATGCCCCCCCACAGTACTAGTAGCGTCCTTATACGTAATGCCCCCCCCAGTAGTAGCATCTTTACATGTAATGCCCCCCCCCGTAGTAGTAGCGTTCTTATGCATAATGCCCCCCCAGTAGTAGCATCCTTATACGTAATGCCCCCCCAGTAATAGTAGCGTGCTTATATATAATGCCCCCAAGTAGTAGTAGCGTTCTTATACGTAATGCCCCCCCCCAGCAGTAGTAGCGTCCTTATACGTAGTGCACCCCCAGTAGTAAAAGCGTCCTTATACGTAATTCCCCCTAATAGTAGTATCGTCCATATACGTAATGCCCCACAGTAGTAGTAGCGTCCTTATACATAATGCACCCCCAGTAGAAGCCTCCTTATATGTAATTCCCCCGTAGTAGTAGTAGCGTCCTTATAAGTAATGCCCCCCCAGCAGTAGTAGCGTTGTTACGCGTAATGCCCCCCCTGTAGTAGCGTCCTTATACGTAATGCACCCTCCCAGTAGTAGTAGCGTCGTTACGCGTAAAGCCCCCCCTGTAGTAGTAGCATCCTTATACGTAGTGCACCCACAGTAGTAGTAGCGTTGTTACGCGTAAAGCCCCCCCTGTAGTAGTAGCATCCTTATACGTAGTGCACCCACAGTAGTAGTAACATCCTTATACGTAATTCCCCCCTAGTAGTAGTATCGCCCTTATAAATAATGGCCACCCCAGTAGTAGCGTAGTTTCACGTAATGCCCCCCTGTAGTAGTAGCGTCCTTATACGTAATGCCCCCCCAGTAGTAGTATCGTCCTTGCATGTAATGGCCTCCCCCAGTAGTAGCGTCATTATACGTAATGCCCCCCCAATACTAGCATCCATAAAGTGCGCGTACGCAGACATACCTCACACACACAATTCACACATATATACACACACATACACACCCACCCACCATATGCACACATACACACTCACCATACACACACACACACACACACACACACACACACACACACACACCACTTACCTAATCCAGTCTCCCTCTGTACTGCAGCCTGGTCAGTGTAGCCCCGCCCCTTCTGTACCGTTTAGCCCAGCCCCCTTTCGGCCCGTTTAGCTCCGCCCCCTTCTGTCCCATACTCAGCCCATCAGCCGCTGTCACACGGGGAGGGGAGGCAGGAGGTTTTTCATTCAGCAGGCGCTGCTGCCAGTGACTGTCATAGTGTCATACCGTGACAGTCACAGCAGCAGCAGGGGGACAGGACGGCGCAGCAGTGAAGGGATACAGAGCAGGGGAAGCGCCTCTCTGTCCCAGCGCCTCCCTGCACTGCATCCCTTCGCTGAGCGGGTAGCGCCGGGCCTACCTGCACTGCATCTGAACCTCAGTGTATCCAATCCGCACTGTAACCAACCTGCACTGTATCTGACCTACACTTTATCCGACTGGCTCTGTAACCTGCACTGTATCTGAACCTCAGTGTATCTGACTGGCACTGTAACCTGCAATGTATCTGAACCGCAGTGTATCCGATCAGCACTGTAACCTGCAATGTATCTGAACCGCAGTGTATCCGATCAGCACTGTAACCTGCAATGTATCTGAACCGCAGTGTATCCGACTGGCACTGTAACCTGCACTGCATCTGAACCTCAGTGTATCCAATCCGCACTGTAACCAACCTGCACTGTATCTGACCTACACTTTATCCGACTGGCTCTGTAACCTGCACTGTATCTGAACCTCAGTGTATCTGACTGGCACTGTAACCTGCAATGTATCTGAACCGCAGTGTATCCGATCAGCACTGTAACCTGCAATGTATCTGAACCGCAGTGTATCCGATCAGCACTGTAACCTGCAATGTATCTGAACCTCAGTGTATCCGATCAGCACTGTAACCTGCACTGTATCTGAACCGCAGTGTATCTGACTGGCACTGTAACCTGCACTGTATCTGAACCTCAGTGTATCTGACTGGCACTGTAACCTGCAATGTATCTGAACCTCAGTGTATCCGACTGGCACTGTAACCTGCACTGTATCTGAACCTCAGTGTATCCGACTGGCACTGTAACCTGCACTGTATCTGAACCTCAGTGTATCTGACTGGCACTGCAACCTGCACTGTATCTGAACCTCAGTGTATCTGACTGGCACTGTAACCTGCAATGTATCTGAACCTCAGTGTATCCGACTGGCACTGTAACCTGCACTGTATCTGAACCTCAGTGTATCTGACTGGCACTGTAACCTGCAATGTATCTGAACCGCAGTGTATCCGATCAGCACTGTAACCTGCAATGTATCTGAACCGCAGTGTATCCGATCAGCACTGTAACCTGCAATGTATCTGAACCTCAGTGTATCCGATCAGCACTGTAACCTGCACTGTATCTGAACCGCAGTGTATCTGACTGGCACTGTAACCTGCACTGTATCTGAACCTCAGTGTATCCGACTGGCACTGTAACCTGCACTGTATCTGAACCTCAGTGTATCTGACTGGCACTGCAACCTGCACTGTATCTGAACCTCAGTGTATCTGACTGGCACTGTAACCTGCACTGTATCTGAACCTCAGTGTATCCGACTGGCACTGTAACCTGCAATGTATCTGAACCTCAGTGTATCCGACTGGCACTGTAACCTGCACTGTATCTGAACCTCAGTGTATCTGACTGGCACTGTAACCTGCAATGTATCTGAACCTCAGTGTATCCGACTGGCACTGTAACCTGCACTGTATCTGAACCTCAGTGTATCTGACTGGCACTGTAACCTGCAATGTATCTGAACCTCAGTGTATCTGACTGGCACTGTAACCTGCAATGTATCTGAACCTCAGTGTATCCGACTGGCACTGTAACCTGCACTGTATCTGAACCTCAGTGTATCTGACTGGCACTGTAACCTGCAATGTATCTGAACCGCAGTGTATCCGACTGGCTCTGTAACCTGCAATGTATCTGAACCTCAGTGTATCTGACTGGCACTGTAACCTGCACTGTATCTGAACCTCAGTGTATCTGACTGGCACTGTAACCTGCACTGTATCTGAACCGCAGTGTATCCATCTGGCACTGTAACCTGCACTGTATCTGAACCTCAGTGTATCCGATCAGCACTGTAACCTGCACTGTATCTGAACCGCAGTGTATCCGACTGGCACTGTAACCTGCAATGTATCTGGACCGCAGTGTATCCGATCAGCACTGTAACCTGCACTGTATCTGAACCGCAGTGTATCCGATCAGCACTGTAACCAACCCTGCACTGCAACCTGCTTTGTATCCCACCTGCATTGTATCCAACAACGCTGGCCGCCCCTCCCCCTAAATGACAGGCAGAGGCTTTCACATTAATGCGATGCGATCGCAGGACCCGTTTTGCACATGCGCCGTTTCCTAACTGTCGGGAAACTGCTTCCTGGGTCCCCTATGAAGTCCGTCCTGAATTAGTCCCGGAGTCAGGTGATAGTTTAGAAGAAGGCAATAATCAATGAAACAGCAATTGTGACAATGGGAGTTATTCAGAGATGAACGCAGACCGCTGCATACGCAGCCTGGACCGCGTTCATCTCTGCACATGCTGGGGGCTGTCCAGCACAGGGAAAGGCCGCCGGCCTGTGTGAGGCCGCCTCTGGCACTAAGGCTGACCCCTGGTGATGACCCGACCCCGTTTTCCCGGTGCTGCCCCCGCAACGCAATAACGCCACCCCGCATCATCTGCCGCCGTCAATCACATTGCGGTCGCATCCATCGCGGTCCGTTCTGACCCCCAATGTGTACAGAGCAGCAGATCTTCAGGTAAGTATTACGCTGAGGACATAGGGCCGAATACATGTTAGTGCGCAGATGCAACCGCGATTCTCTGGGCTGCGGAGCTGCTACGATTAGAAAGTGAAGCTGCCACCCAGAAATAAAGAGAGACGCCCACCGGGGCCATCATAAAGTCATTCGCAATTGCGTACACATTAAAAATGAGGAACATCGGGGCTAAGGACTGGCCTGCGGCTACGCAGGCGGGACACGGGATTAGCGACGCAGGTGCCATGTTTTTACATGAACAAGCTCTCAGCTGACGACACCCCCGCATTTTCCCAACATGTCAGTCACTTCTCCATGTAATCCTCATTGCGAGCGAGATCGCAGCTTGCTGCATGCGCAATGCATTGGCAGCAGTCTGCTGATCAGCGCTCCACTGCGTCAGCATCGGCCATTGCGTACAAACATTAATTAGGCTAATAGGTAAATCCCACGGCGCAAATGCCACTCTGTTGAAAACGTGGTATTAATGGTAAAAAGCCCTCCACATTACAGGAGACTGCTCACATCTGTGAGAGGGCATAAGGGTGTAACGTCTGTGAGAGGGCGTTAGAGTGTAACATCTGTGAGAGGGCATTAGGTTGTAACGTCTGTGAGAGGGCATTAGGGTGTAACATCTGTGAGAGGGCGTTAGGGTGTAACGTCTGTGAGAGGGCGTTAGGGTGTAACATCTGTGAGAGAGCGTTAGGGTGTAACGTCTGTGAGAGGGTATTAGGGTGTAACATCTGTGAGAGGGCGTTAGGGTGTAACGTCTGTGAGAGGGCATTAGGGTGTAACGTCTGTCAGAGGGCATTAGGGTGTAACGTCTGTGAGATGGCATTAGGGTGTATCGTCTGTGAGAGGGCATTAGGGTGTAACGTCTGTGAGAGGGCATTAGGGTGTAACGTCTGTGAGAGCGCATTAGGGTGTATCGTCTGTGAGAAGGCATTAGGGTGTAACGTCTGTGAGAGGGCATTAGGATGTAACGTCTGTGAGAGCGCATTAGGGTGTATCGTCTGTGAGAGGGCATTAGGGTGTATCGTCTGTGAGGGCATTAGGGTGTATCGTCTGTGAGAGCGCATTAGGGTGTATCATCTGTGAGAGAGCGTTAGGGTGTAACGTCTGTGAGAGGGCATTAGGGTGTAACATCTGTGAGAGGGCGTTAGGGTGTAACGTCTGTGAGAGGGCATTAGGGTGTAACGTCTGTCAGAGGGCATTAGGGTGTAACGTCTGTGAGATGGCATTAGGGTGTATCGTCTGTGAGAGGGCATTAGGGTGTAACGTCTGTGACAGGGCATTAGGGTGTAACGTCTGTGAGAGCGCATTAGGGTGTATCGTCTGTGAGAAGGCATTAGGGTGTAACGTCTGTGAGAGGGCATTAGGGTGTAACGTCTGTGAGAGCGCATTAGGGTGTAACGTCTGTGAGAGCGCATTAGGGTGTATCGTCTGTGAGAGGGCATTAGGGTGTATCGTCTGTGAGAGCGCATTAGGGTGTATCATCTGTGAGAGGGCATTAGGGTGTAACGTCTGTGAGAGGGCATTAGGATGTAACGTCTGTGAGAGCGCATTAGGGTGTATCGTCTGTGAGAGGGCATTAGGGTGTATCGTCTGTGAGGGCATTAGGGTGTATCGTCTGTGAGAGCGCATTAGGGTGTATCATCTGTGAGAGAGCGTTAGGGTGTAACGTCTGTGAGAGGGCATTAGGGTGTAACATCTGTGAGAGGGCGTTAGGGTGTAACGTCTGTGAGAGGGCATTAGGGTGTAACGTCTGTCAGAGGGCATTAGGGTGTAACGTCTGTGAGATGGCATTAGGGTGTATCGTCTGTGAGAGGGCATTAGGGTGTAACGTCTGTGACAGGGCATTAGGGTGTAACGTCTGTGAGAGCGCATTAGGGTGTATCGTCTGTGAGAAGGCATTAGGGTGTAACGTCTGTGAGAGGGCATTAGGGTGTATCGTCTGTGAGAGCGCATTAGGGTGTAACGTCTGTGAGAGCGCATTAGGGTGTATCGTCTGTGAGAGGGCATTAGGGTGTATCGTCTGTGAGAGCGCATTAGGGTGTATCATCTGTGAGAGGGCATTAGGGTGTAACGTCTGTGAGAGGGCATTAGGGTGTAACATCACTCTCACATATAGTATACAAGGGGTCATTCTGAGTTGATCGCTCGCTGCTGATTTTTGCAGCGAAGCATTCAGGTAAAAAACACGTCAAAACTGCGCATGCCCCGCAATGCGTACGTGCGTCGTACAGGCACAAAGAGCATTGCTGCTGTGCACTGGATCTAGCGAAGATTCCATTTGCACAGCGGATCGCAAGGAGATTGACAGGAAGAGGGCGTTTCTGGGTGTCAACTGACCGTTTTCTGGTAGTGTTTGGGAAAACGCAGGCGTGGCCGGGCGTTTGCAGGGCGGGTGTCTGATGTAAATTCCGGGACATTCGTCACTGCAATCATCGCACATAATAAGTAACTACAGGGCTGGTCTCGTTTTGCACAAAATGTTTTTGTACCACTCGGCTGCACAGGCGTTCGCACACTTGCAAAGCGAAAATACACTCCCCCGTGGGCGGCGACTATGCGTTTGCACGGCTGCTAAAAGTAGTTAGCGAGCGATCAACTTGGAATGACCCCCCACTGTACAGTACTTTAGCCTGTGACATGATAGTTAGCAGCTGGTTGGCTGGTACTTTATCTAGGTGCTATTTATCAATCTCCAAGGCTTGATAAATCTGGTCCAGAATATTATAGCAGCCAGTAACGGCTCAGTGCAGCTCTCGATCTATTGAATTAAGAACACAGTGACTGAGGTGAATTGCTGCCTACAGGAGAGCCTATGGCAATTATTTGGAGGTCTGCGTTCCAAACCCGAAATTGCTACTGGGTATATTTCACAAACAGGCGCAGTTTGAGTCACAGGTAAGTAGTCCCTGACGCGTTGTGTGGCAGTTTCCACAGAGGCCATAAGTAATATTGGGGTCTATTTACTAAGCCTTGGCGAGAGATAAAATGGCGAGAGATAAAGTAGCAGCCAATCAGCTTCTAACTGCCATGTTACAGGCTGCGCTTGAAAAATGACAGTTCGGACAGTGGTTCCCAAACTTTTTTGAATCACGGCACCCTAGGGCACAGGTTCTCATACTCAGTCCTCAGGACCCCACACGATCCATGTTTTGCAGGTCACCTGTAGATTTTTAAAATGTGACAGTTGGTGATACACAGAGCAGCTGCTGGGTGACCTGGAAAACGTGAACCGTGTGGGGTCCTGAGGACTGAGTTTGAGAACCACTGCCCTAGAGTATCAGAATTTCTTTCATGGCGCCCCTAGGCCAAAAGTTTCTTATTGAGAAATGTAAAAAGAAATAGTAAATGAAATAAATTGTGTTTATATGTCCTCCTTAGGGTCAGTTGGGTGGTATTCATGTGACCGACGGTTACATGACCTCCCCCAACATTCCGCCCTCTCACTATCCCAACGGTCGGCATACTGACCAACAGGGACTATTCCCACGTCGCCACCGAGCCCGCAAATGGCTTGCTGCACTCGCCCCTCCCCGCCGGGATCCCGGTGTCATTATGTTGACCGGCGGTCAGGAGGCCATCGGTCAGCCATACCACACCCGGGTCAGTTATGTGGTGAGGGACAAGATTTTCTACTGTTTGTCCACGTGTGTTATGATTGGCAGCCACCAGCTCTGATTTTACCTATTACATTGACCACAATTAATTTGAATTGATCATGGACCACCAACCCAGGGCACCCCTACCACGGCACACAGTTTGAGAACCACTCAGTTAGGAGCTGATTGGTTCACGTTATCTCTCTCCAAGGCTTATTAAGTAGACCCCAAAGTACCAGCCAACCCAGCTCCTAACTGCCATGTTACAGGCTGTGTTTAACAAATGTCAGGAGCTGATTGGCTGGTACTTTATCTCCATCCGCTTTATCTCTCTTCAAGGGTTAGTAAATAGACCCCGTTGCCTGGTGAGCATCAGACAATAGCTACTAGTAATCAACATCAAGTGATAAAGTGTCCACCTGCTGTCAGATACAGGTGCCCGTATGGTGGCAGATGTCATTATGGGGGTGATGGAGTACACGGTGCCCTCCCACAATATATACGGAAGACATATGATGGGGTAACATTGACTGGTGATCAGCTGGCAATAAGTACCCTTTCTGAATGGACGCCCAATTATTGGAGCTTGGCCTTGGTTAGCCACTGTAGCCTACGGGCTACTTACAGTAAAAGTAACAGACCAAACCCAGATTGTGCCAGGAGAGGGATCCATAAAATCCCTCCCTTGTAATGGGCACTCATGCATGTGTGGTCTGCTGATGGCGCGTGTGCAGTAGCGCAAGCGGCGCCCGAACAAGAAAGTAAAGGGATTGTATTAGGAATGACTGTATATCACTGGGATGGTCTCCTTCCTGAGCCCTGTCCCTGGATGTGTTGTATGATACATTCCGGCAAAATGTAATTGCGTAATCATAGTATTGGGTCTAACGTTCAATAATGAATAAATTTGCAGCATAATGTTTAATACACCAGATCGTTTTTGCTATAAAACATTGTTGCTTGGATGCTGCCCTGAGCAATTGTCACGTGTTGTGTTGTGTGTCTGTGCTGAGCACCATGGTTCTACCTATCTCTTACATGTCACAGTTACCATTACTATGGGATTATCCGTAAGAGTAAAGATGGAATCACGTCATACTGTACTGCCCGCTGTCACATTATGCCCCCTCTGCCCGCCATCTCTTATACTTCTCGTTGTAACTTCATTCATACTCGGGTGCAATTTGCTCGCCAAATGGTGAAAACAAGTTGTCTGTAAGACTGCAGTGTAATTTGTTTTGCATTTAGGTTGGAATGCCGTAGTGAGTGCAGTGCAGCCAGCGCCATTGCCCCGGCTATGATGTTCTGGGGGTGTCCTTTCCACTGCCCCAACCTGCAACCTTTACCTAGTGCCCACCTACCTGTGCTGTGCAATGGATGATCTTCCTCTGAGCCTGGCACATTGGATGATGCCCATACAGCTGCGTTCTTCCTACTAACAATGAGGGTTACACCATACGCCACTTCTTGAGGTCTCATCCCTGGCCGCGAGAGGAGGAGCCTACGCTTTACATGATGACCGTGGCTGATGTCTGCGCTGCACCAGGAAGGATACAGGACTTACCTGCCTGCCCCACTAAGTGAGTGCAGAGTCCCAGGACCAGACAATAGGAACTACAGAGCATCCACCCACAGGAAGGAACGTGTTGGCTGGTACTGGGAGGAGAATACATGATGGGATTACTGTAATATCTGACAGTGCAGACAGGGCCACATTAAGGCGGGGGAGTAGGGCAACTAATTTGTGAGGGCCCCCTCCGATACAATTACATTATGTCACAGTGCCCCCATTGTGCACATTATGCCACACATTGTGCCCAGTATGTCTCACAATGCCTCCAGTATTAATATTATGCCCCACAATGGCTCCAGTATATTAATAGTATGCCCCACACTATGCCCCACAATGCCTTCAGTATTAATAGTATGCCCCACACTATGCCACACAATGCTTCCAGTATTAATATTATGCCCCACACAAATCCTCCAATATTAATATTGTGCCCCACACTATGCCACACAATACCTCCAGTATTATTGTGCCCCACACTATGCCACACAATGTCTCCAGTATTATTGTGCCCCACACTATGCCACACAATGCCTCCAGTATTATCGTGCCCCACACTATGCCACACAATGCCTCCAGTATTATTGTGCCCACAAAGTCTCCAATATTAACATATTTATTTTCTCTCTCCGCTTAGAGTCAATCCAACCCATATATACAGAGTGATTCAAAAGTCAAAGTACTGTACACCCTTTTGTTTCAAAAGCTGTGTATTGTGAATACTGTAGTAAGGTATGGGTGAGGTGGGCTATCTTTTAGGGTATGTACCGAACATGTGTGCCATCTTGAAATCGTCCATCTTGAATCTAAGTCAGTTTTTTCAAATGGAAAGGGGGTCGTGTAACATGTCACACAACATATTGCTGAAAACAGATTGGAAATAGTAGTTATGGTTCAAAAGTTACAACACTTTTTTTGTTGGAACTACAGGCTGAACTGTTCTCCATAAAGGACAGTCATTTAATGTGTTCAACATGTTGTCCCTCTTGGTCAACACAAATTCGAAGGCGCTGGATCCAATCGTTATGCACTCGCAGCAGGATTTCCGAATAAATGCTGGCACACGCTTCTTCAATGCGTTGCTGGAGATGATGTCTGTTTCTTATTTTCTCCACATACACGAGTTGCTTTAAATGACCCCACAGATAAAAGTCAAGTAGTGTGAGGTCAGGTGATCTGGGTGGCCATTCCACAGAATCATGTCGGCCAATCCAATGACCAGGAAATTAACCATCATCTAACCACTGACGAACAACTGCTCCGTAGTGAGGGGAAGACCACTTCCTGCAGCATTTCGAGGTAGCTTTGTGCATTTAGGTTCTGGTCAATGAAAATGGGTCCAATTACATGTGTACCCCATATCCCACACCACACCATAACCTTTACGTAACCAACAACCTTGGAAGGCTCCATCCAGTGTGGATTCTGGTCACTCCAGTACCTGTGGTTGTGACGGGTAACTTCACCACTGACATAAAAATTTGCCTCATCACTGAACAAGGCGCCTTGTGCAAAAGATGGATCCTGTTGTTGTTGCTCTAAGGTCCACGCGCAAAACTGCATACAGATGGGTCCACCGTTATCTTGGCTAGTTTTCTGCACCTAGTCACAACATTACTTATTAGCATAAACCCTTCATATATTGTTCTCAGCTGCAATACAATACAGAGAACAATACAGCAGGGGATTAAGTCATTAAAGGAGGGGATTAGGTCCGACTGGCCAGTCTCAGTTAATCCTATTAAAGGTCAAGATAAATGTGGACCCATCTGTATGTCTGTCTGGGTCATCCTCTGCTAAGTACTGGAGTAACAGGATCTTTAATGGATGCCATTGATGGGCATGAAGGATTCGTACGATCGATGACTGACTGATTCCACATTCTGCTGACAAACGTCGTGTGCTGCGTTGTGGGCGCTTCACGAAGGATGCCAAAACCATTATTGAGGTTGTCTCGTCAGTAGCACTTTCTGGACGACCACTCTGTGACTTGTCAGCCACAGTCCCAGTTTCTCTGAATTTGAAAATTAGGCACCTGACAGTGTTACGTGAAATTGGAGGTCTGTCTGGGTGCCGGTTGTTAAAATCTGCAGCTATGACATGG
Organism: Pseudophryne corroboree; assembly: GCF_028390025.1. NCBI lineage: Eukaryota > Metazoa > Chordata > Amphibia > Anura > Myobatrachidae > Pseudophryne > Pseudophryne corroboree. Next base: position 14,965,991 of record NC_086444.1, on the reverse strand, counting down.
AAACTTTGTTCTCCAGACATTGTCTCCTCTTTTGTCAAAGCCATCTTCGGTTACCTGCAACAAAAAGTGTTGTAACTTTTGAACCATAACTGCTATTTCACATCTGTCTGCAGCAATAAACTTTTCAAAAAATTCTGATGTTGTTTGACGTGTTACACGATCCCCTTTCCATTTGAAAAAACTGACTTAGATTCAAGATGGCCGATTTCAAGATGGCGCCCATGTTCGGTACATACCCTAAAAGATAGCCCACCTCACCCATACCTTACTGGAATACTCAGTTTTCCCAATTCCTGCACAGTTTGGGAAACAAAAGGGTGTGCTGCGACTTTTGAATCACCCTGTATATATTACAGTATATTAAATGAACTTCTCTCTCCATATGTATGTAGTTATTCTCGCTCACCTCTGCTAACTGGTGTGGCCTGAGTTTGGCTCAGATTTCATGTCATTCCTCCTACTTGGCAGGCAGATGTTCTCCGGCATCCTGGTCCTGCTCCTCATCATCTTCTTGGGGGGTGAGACTCCCCCAAGAATGGTGGCCATGATGATGATGGGGATGATTATGATAATGATGATGATGATGAGGAGGATCATGAGGATGATGGTGAAAATTATGCTTGCGATGATTATGATGGTGATAAGGATGATGGTGATGATAATGATGAGAATGATGGCGATAAACATGATGAGGAAGAAGATGATGGTGGTGATGATGAGGATGATGGTGAAGATGATGATGGCAATGATTATTATGGTGATGAGGATGATGAGAATGATGGTGATAAAGATGACGAGGATGATGTGAAGATGATGGTGATGATAATGATGAGAATGATGGTGATTAAGATGATGAGGATGATGATGGTGAAGATGATGATGATGGCGATGATTATGATGATGATGGTGATGATAATGATGAGAATGATGGTGATAAAGATGATGATGATGATGATGATGGTGAAGATGATGATGATTATGATGAGGATGATGGTGATAAAGATGATGAGGATGATGATGATGATGATGATGATGGTGATGATAATGATGGTGATAAAGATGATGAGGATGATCATGGTGAAGATGATGATGAGGATGATGGTGATGATAATGATGGTGATAAAGATGATGATGATGATGATGGTGAAGATGAAGATGATGATGGCAATGATTATGATGAGGATGATGGTGGTGATAATGATAAGAATGATGGTGATAAAGATGCTGAGGATGATGATGGCCATGATTATGATGAGGATGATGGTGGTGATAATGATGAGAATGATGGCGATAAAGATGATGAGCATGATGGTGGTAAAGATGGTGGTGGTGACAATGAGGGTGATGATGAGGATAATGGCCACCACATTTATAGAAATACAGAAAATTGCTCAGTAATTGAGAATTATCATAGATCTTTTTTTCGGGCCATTATGTGCCCCACCTCACTGTGCCCCCTCCGACCATTCTGAAAGTGCACAGTGCAATACGTCACCCTGATGTGTGTGCCTGCTACAATGTAACATCACTGACTGTCTATTATCTGTATGTAACTTATACATCAGACAACAATGAGAGATAACACAGGTAGTGTAATGACTGACGTGTCATAACTTCTGCACAAGTCTCTTCTCCATTAATGATACATTACCCACAATATTTAGCAACATGAACATCAATTAAGAACAGTTACAATTGATTTGGAGTGACAAGATGATGAGTGACGGTTACAGAAAACACACATCTGCTGCCGGCGTCTCGAGCTGGTGAGTGTGGGGGAGTCTGCGCTAATTACCATCTTACACCCCCATGGATTGACGAGTAAAGGGACAGATTTATCGTGTTTGCTGTACGCTGCATACATTAATGAATTAAGTCAGACTCAATTATAACAGACTCAATTAAAAAAACATCCATCCATCTTTTTATAGGAAGGCTGAGCCGCGAGGAGAATAACTAGAAATAAGTCCGACCATTGAGCTTCGCTGTTGTTGGGTTTCTTTGATGTCACAGTTATAGTTCATGTATGATCTCAGCATCAGCTGATACAATGAAGAAGATGAGCGTTGCAGTGATTCAGTAAGGATTGCTTCTGCAGAACAGGTCTTCCGATCGTATTGCAGTGATGCGAACGCCTCTGCCTGATTGATAGACAGGGGACATTCATGGAAGGGATGGGGGGGGGGTGGGGGCGTTTTCCAGGAGTGGAGAGGCCAAGCACTGCGTCACGTACGCAAATTCCTTGGCGTTACAAGCCTCCCTGGGACGATAAGCCCGTAGAAGCTTAGGCTTACTCAGCCTGCCGTCACAGATGAACATCACAACCAATGGTCGCAATGTTAATCCCATAAGCAATCGCATTGTAAATGCAGGAAAGGGGTTGCTTTGCAATTGCAATCCTTAGTGAATCAGCCCATTATGTGCCCGAGGGTTGTAAACTTCATAGTTTGAGATTTTATACATTTTAGAGGTTAGTGAGTTTGGGCGGGATGTACTATCCTCTCCTGCAGCGTCACCTGCCTTTCTCTGCGCTCCATGTAATTTTCTCCTCTCACCCTCACTGGAAATCACTCACTGGTTCTGCCTCTTCTATATGAGAGAAGGAGTTACATGTAATGGAGTGGACGGTATACCTGGGGGATAACCTAGAAGATCCCTAGTGGGAGCTGATCCTGGTGCAGTTCTGCTTTACCATCTTCCCACCTGTCTTGGTTTGCTTGCATGCCTCTTTGTTGGTGTTATTCATTGGGCACAGTCGCGTTAGTGTTTGCAGGGGGAGCGACGAGAGTTCAGCTAGTGTCACAACCCAAGAGGTGGGGGGGGCACCTAGTGAGTGAGACATAGCTGTGCGCACGGGGGGTGCCTGGTGCGCACAGGCACCCCCTAATGTCCGGCACCCCCGCATATCACGCCTGCTACAGCAGCACAGACAGTAAATGACGATCGCCCCTGGCCGTAGCCAGCGAGACTCCACCGAGCCCAGCTTGCCGAAGTGCTGCTCATTGGTTGCTGTCTACTGTGAACCACCCCCCACCCGGACCCCGCTGGACCTGCCACCCACCGCGGACGATGTACAGTATCAGTATACTTGCTCTTAATGTGTATTCTTTAAAGGGAGGACTGACGTCAGGCTCCGCCTAGCGTTGTGACGTGTTCATGTCACACCGCGAGCTCTCCCTGCCCGCGCTTTCTTCCCGACCGCGTTCTCAGTCCATGTGTGCTCTGGCCCCTGCAGCTTAAGCCTGGCCAATGCCACTGGCCCAGCCCATGCAGCTACTCTCAGGAGGACTCGGAGCCCAGAGCAGAGGACACAACTGAGGGAGCCAGAGACAGTTTAGCAGAGGGTGAGATTCTCTCTGTCAATGTCACTGAGACAGCTGACTGGGTGCTGCAGCCTACCCTGCCACTGAGCCAGGGGAAAGAGAGCGGGTAGGCCAGCCATGGGGAATACAATTATGTAAAAAGCCTGGAGCCTCCATCCCCCGCAGCGGCTGCAGGAGCTGTAGTTACGTCAGTGGATCTCTTTTTTTTGGTTTTGTAACTAACTATCATGGATGTACTGCTGTAAACATATACTACATCATTGTATTCCCCATGGCTGGCCTGGCACTGTGTCATTCCCCTGCAAGAGCAGCTGCAGGCTCAACAACAGGGCAGGCTGCAGCACGCAGTCAGCTGTCTCAGTGACCTCCAAAAATGGCTGCAGCCTTGGAGGAGACAGATGCTAGAGGTCATACTTGACCTCTAGCATCGGACTCCCCTGTCCCTATGCAGCACTGCAGCATTACCCGGATGTGCCGGGAGCGCTCAGTGCTGGCAGCAGTGCCAGCCACTTACACCCCTGGCAATAAGCATGACACCCCTGGCAATGAACATGACACCCAAAGCATGAAACCCCTGGCAATGAGCATGACACCAAGAGCATGAAACCCCTGGCAATGAGCATGACACCAAGAGCATAAAACCCCTGGCAACAAGCATGACACCAAGAGCATGAGACCCCTAACAACGAGCATTACACCAAGAGCATTACACCCCTGGCAACGAGCATGACACCCAGCGCATGAAACCCCTGGCAATGAGCATGACACCCAGAGCATTACACCCCTGGCAATGAGCATGACACCAAGAGCATGAGACCCCTAGCAAAGAGCATTACACCCAGAGCATTACACCCCTGGCAACGAGCATAACACCCAGAGCATTACACCCCTGGCAATGAGCATGACACCCAGCGCATGAAACCCCTGGCAATGAGCATGACACCCAGAGCATTATACCCCTGGCAATGAGCATGACACCAAGAGCATGAGACCCCTAGCAACGAGCATGACACCCAGAGCATTACACCCCTGGCAACGAGCATAACACCCAGAGCATTACACCCCTGGCAACGAGCATAACACCCAGAGCATTACACCCCTGGCAACGAGCAGGTAATTTAAGTAATTTGAAGCTTTACTGTGGTGCATAATGTGTCAGGGGCATTGTTGTGTGTGGCATAACGGAAACTTTTTTGGCTTGTGGGTGCAGAATTTCTAGTTATGCCACTAATGAGATCTGTAGGTGCAGTGTGCACAGTGCACTCTGGAGAAATATATTTATATAACCCTTATTCTTTTTTTTTTTTCTTTTTCTTTTTTTTCTTTTTTTCCTGAGTGCATCCACAGAACTTCATGTATATATACAATAGGGTGCATCAAACGCCCCGACATTCGGAATGCTTGCTGTCCCTATTCTTAAAATGTACCTTTTTAGCATAGAAACAACTGTGCAAATATTTTGGGATGTACGATTTGACCTTGGTGGTCCACCTCCACACCCAAAAATTGTCTGTATTGTATTGTATTGTACTGTACTGTATTGTATTATAGAAAACAACTAACTTTAGCAAAACGAAGGCAACTATTGTATGTGTGCCATGAATGCGTGTCTTACATTGATATAAGAACATAAGAACATAACAAAGAAATGGAACAGCATGAAGTCTCATGGGCCTATCGTGGCTGTTCCCATCCAAATCATTAATCAAATCATTATTTCTTTTTCAGATAAAATAAATAGAAATAAAATAAAATGAATAGAAAAATAGAAATGAATAGAAATCTTTATTCTTCAGGGGCATGGTGGGCCACATAAATATCATCTTAGATTCTTCAAAATTGGCATGCAATATATCCTTAACAATTCAAAAAGAAGTAGCATGGGGACAAATCATTTTTCTTACTTTTAAAAATTCATGGGGCGTTTGATGCAGGCTAATATACAATACATGTTTTTTTCCCCTGAACTGGCCTGGCCAAATACGGTAAGATACAGAAAAGAAAAAAATGAGATCTGTAGGTGCACTCATTATGATTTGAAATACAAAAACAAATTTAAATTATGCATACCTCCCAACTGTACCGATTTTCACGGGACAGTCCCGGTTTTTGGGGACTGTCCCACCCACAGGCCGCAGTGTCCCGCGGTGGGGGGCAGTTGGGAGGCTTAGCAGAGAGGCAGTGCTCAACGTCTATTCACTGGAGACAGGTGGAGAGGTGGCATGCCAGCAGCTCACAGAGCGCTGGGCATGCCCCCTCAGTGATGAAAATGGGGGCGTGGCTCGTGACCGCGGGTCCTCCCACGAAGCCATGCCCCCTTTTCAATAGACCACACCCCTTTTAGGGAGTTCGCCGCACGTGTGTCCCTCCTTATGTATTTGGAGAGTTGGGAGGTATGAATTATGTATAGTGGCTGAGCAAAGCATTCAGTAGTTTCTTGAGTGCACCTATAGTCTATTAAACTAATGAATGCTTGGATCAGCTAATATATATATATATATATATATATATATATGTAATCCTTCTTTTTTTTTTTTCAAGTGCAGTTTCTTAAATAAACCACCAACACTTACCTTCTAAGCCATTCACAAAACAGGCAATATAATATATCTGCTGTAATATCGGGGGCAACTATCAAATGCCAATGAGGTGCCAGTGCTGCAGTGGACGCAGGATTTGCATGGGGGGGTTCCAGAACTAGGTGGAGCCAATCACGGGGGTGGGGACTAAGGTGACCCAGTATATGCTGGGTCCATAAAACTAGTGTGTAGGTGTGTGTGTGTGTGTGTGTGTGTGTGTGTGTGTGTATATATATTGACAAAGCTAAATATTTGTCTTACTTAAAACCCTTTAAGAGGTCTAAGAACACTGTACGCTATTGACGTATGGAATACCGTAAGGGTACGCACGTTGCGTAACGATCGCTTAGCCGTAGTCGAGACGCTCAAGCGTCACGTTCGCTCACGGCCAAGAGATCACAGACAGGCACGCTATTGGCTGCCGACTAACGTAATGTTTCGCTATAGCGTAGCGAACGCTCGGGACCACGAGGAGATCACCAGCGGCGCTAACGCTCACAATGTTAAACCTTTATATCTAAACCATAAACAATGTAATATACAGGAAAACCTTAGTGAAATGATAGAGTGTAGATGCAACACAGTGTAACCTTATTAACTCAAAAGCTGTCCGAGCGTCACCGACGCTCTGAGAATACTTAACACTATAAGAAATACACAAATACCGGGCTTAGGGTCTAACGCCTTATATGAATGTTATACTTGCAAAAGAATAATACAATACAAGTCATACACTACAATATAACATAGACTAACTAACCAGATAACTACACAGGAAATACAATACAATACAATTACGTTTAAGGGAAAATTAGAGAGAAAGAGGAGGAGAGAGAGAGAGAGAGATATATGGCTCACAATAACAAGAAAGACAATATAATTGCGGAGAAAAACTTACGCACAAGGGGAACGATCGCATGCGCCTCGATATCCAGCTCCCGATTATCAGCAATGAGAACCGTTGAAGAGAGTGAGCTGGATATGGTCGGCTTGTCTATTTATGCCCCACACACAATACAATTCAATGGTCCCTACAATCTCATTGTTCATTGGACACAGGAATTCGTCTTCGCATTATAACAAAAGGTCATAGGTTGATTCATACAGGTGGGCTGAGACCATTTCCAACTGCTCAGGTGGGTGGGAAACTAGGTTTCCCGCCGCATGGATAAGTAAGTGCAAATAATAGTAAATGGACATAAACTTCTTATGTCCATAACTATTCGCACGAGCGATTAATCTGCTTCAAACCAACACCGGAATATTGCTAATTAAATACTCTTCCGATGGATACTAAACACCACTGTATGACCCATGTCTGACCCTTCGTATCAAACAAAGAGGGATCTCTTTGTCCATGAACATGCTATTTTAACTAAACTTTCAGAATCTATCAAGGGGACCATGATCTACAAAATACATTATACAGTTAAATATGTAACGAACGAGTCGCCCGCTAGACGCACATAAACTTTACCGTAAATGCGCACATCGTGCGCCTGCGGGTGCCCGCAGCGGCGAGTATGCGCACGCACGGCTGGGCTCATGAACGTGCAACAGGCACTCGCATGAGGTGCAAATATGGCAGTGTGTAGCATGATATTTTTCTGACTTTGACAGTCCACCCTTTGGCAGTCAACAATAACTGCCACTTCCTAAAACATTTCAAAAAGATAAAAATATATGTCAGGTGTAAATACATTTCCATGGTTGGGTAGGGGAGGAAAGAAGAAGGTGTGAAAAGGGTATGACCTAGTGAGATAGCAGAAGCATGTGTGTATGAATCCATGTTTGGGGGGTCATGTATCATCGTGCCGTACGTGTTGTAAATCAAGCTTCGAGGTATTGCGAAGTATACATTTGAATTCCTTCTTATCCCGCGGTACGGGTCTGTGGATGGGCTGTCAAACTTTACCGAGCTCTTTTCGGATTTTGGTTGCAACAAAATGGGGGAGCACATTTTAGTTGATGATACATGAATGGGGGAATATGTGATTGCTGATATCTGTGCCTGTATTCCCTATCGACTATGTGTGTCATTACCTGAAGGTTGTAGAGATGAAGATAAAGAACACTTATGGTAAATGCAGTGGTATTCTATGTCAGGTTAATGAACATTTGTCGGTTGAAGTCTTGTTCGGTGTCTGTTGAATGCAGTCTTCTTTGGGCTTTTGCCAAAAGGTGTGGGCAAAAAGCTTTGTCAATGTCCATAAACTTACAAAAGTGTTGGGCTAGCGTAATTTTAAAATTTCTAGGGAAACTGGGGGTCTATGGCATAGTTCATCAAATATCTGTGTATAAGGTTGTCAAAACTTCTTCTTTAATCCATCAGTTGTCTGTATACAGGATCATCAAATTCCTCGTCAAAAGTGGGTCTTTTTACCTTGGAAAAACCGGAAAAACAGGTGAAAGAAACGGACCGTATAATCGCATTTTCATCACATCATTGTTTCTACAGTTGGGTCATAAATCAAATCCATTGGAATTACAATGTCCTCACTCCTTAGACTCATTACCCTGGTACTACGTTTGCACTTCATTAAAGCCTGACCGCATCTAAATATCAAGCCAATCGATATGACAACACCTAAGATACATAGGAGAAACTTCCCTACATCCATTATGACTCCTTGAGCCCATTCTCCTAAACCAGAGAACCAATTTCGCGGGTTCAACCATGACACCCAACCAGTCAGCTCATTACCCACAGCCGCAAGAGTGAGATTGTGTCTCCTGCGAAATTCCCACTTTAATTGGAGAATATCGTCCATCTTTTGGTCTATGACCTCGACCGGGTCCTCGGTACTATTCGTTATATATGTGCAGCATTTCACGCCGTACTGCGTTGCCAGTGTGACACAATATCCACCTGTCACTGCCGTGAGATAATTAAGAACCATTCTATGCTGAACCAGTTCTGTTTTATAAGCTTGAAGTTCTCTTCCAGTATACCTAAACGTGTCATCATACATTTCTGTGATATTGTCTAACAAATTTGCAAGCGCAGATATGTATCTATAATTCAGCACTCCTCTAGCGGTGCGAGTGAAATCTAGCGCGATTAGGAATTGGATCCCGGTGGATTCATGGATCATGTCAGAGGCCGAATGCTCTGTCCTTTCTGTCAGTTGCCTTTTAACTACGTGCTCATAATGGGTGTGAGTATAAGGAGCTTGGGCACCACGGTGTATATCTTTCATTTTGGCATGTGATACAGTCATTACCTCAGGCAGTACTTTTCCAATATAACACAATCCTTCAGAGTTTGGGGCAAGCCACTTATACGCCTTCCTCCCGCATATGAAATATGCATCATCAGGGAGAACATATGGGACGGAGTAGGACATAACCATATTACACATCCTCCATGTGAAATCTCCTACCCCTAATTCTCCCATCTGTCTAGTACACGTATCCGTTTGTACGATATGTGCACAGTATCCTGGTGATACTTCTCCAACTCTCGTAATCCTACTTCCTAGGGTATACCTATATCGGAAAGATTTTTCTCTACTGGCTATGTGGCGTATAAGCTCTGTATCTGTAGGCATTCTATCTGCTCTATATGAGAAGGTCATGGTTTGGTTACTCCATGACACTTCCCAATTTCCCGGCTTTCGGGGATTGGTAATGTTAAAACATATTAGGGATCTATCCACATGATATTGGTGGAGCTTCAAACTAGGAGGGCTGGAGATATTAAACCTCCTGTCCACCGGTCTCCCACCCTTTAGCTCAAGTACCTCCCCTACCGTTAAAGGAAATGGTACTAGTCCTGATTTGCTATGACCTTGAGGTACTTGAGAGCATACCCAACAATCTGTTTGATTTAACACACTACCCACTAAGGAGTGATAGTCACTCAATGGATGCCGCTCCATGTGGATATTAAAACTGGATTGGCATTTCTTAATGCACCCATCCTCAACTACATTGTCACAGAGCCTACAGATACAGTTTTCTTCAGCTAACAATCCTTCACAATTCCTTCTATTGTCAATGCTATCGGATCGTTTTCTGATACTCGCCTTTACTTGTTGGTTAAGTTGTTCTTGGAAAACTACGCCTCCATCTTTGTCATCAGAACCCATTCCAGAACCTCTCTCGACCTCCATGGTACTCTCGCTGGAACAGACTGCTCTGGTCAACATCATGGTCAACAGGAAAATCCGGATCACAGTCTCTTGGGGCAAGTCCATCTTATAGGAGGAAACGGAGAAGAATGAGAAGGGGGAAAAAAATAATTGGGGGAGAGGGGATGGGAAATGGAGAAAAACAATAAAAGGGAACAGGGAATCGACAACTGCTTTTGATCTTATGATTTTCCGATGCTCAGGTGCCGCCTCAGTCCTCCTGGAACAGACACTCCAGTGATACAACTTCCTCTACCGTCTGTTCCTTATCACGGGACCTCTCTGGATCAGCAACCTTCTTACAGTGGGACGAATGAACCCAAGTCTCTCTCTCGGCAACCTTCAATGCAGTAGTGCTAGTCAATAAGACTTGGTATGGTCCTTCCCATCTGTCAATAAGGCAACCTGAGCGTAGAAAATTCCGTATCATTACATAATCCCCAGGTTCAATGTCATGACAATTACTATCTGGTAAATCAGGAATCACTAACTTCAAATTATCATTTTAATTCCTTAACTGTTTACTCATGTTAACCAGGTACTTTACAGTCACTTCATTGTTACACTTCAAATCATCCTGAGGGTTAATCATAACATGCGGTTGTCGACCAAACAAGATTTCAAAGGGAGACAGATTAAGAGGGGACCTGGGAGTGGTTCTGATGCTGTATAGTACAATTGGTAAAGCTTCTGGCCATGTCAATCCTGTCTCTGCCATAACTTTGCTCAGTTTATTTTTAATAGTGCTGTTCACTCTTTCCACCTTCGCACTCGCCTGTGGACGGTATGGAGTGTGCAGCTTGCTATCAATTCCCATCAACTTACACATTCCTTGAAAGACATTACCTGTAAAATGGGTACCCCTATCACTTTCGATTATTCTAGGGATACCATATCTACATACAAATTCCTGCACGATTTTCTTAGCAGTGAACATAGCGGTGTTTGTGGCCGCAGGAAATGCTTCGACCCAATTTGAGAATACATCTATACAAACAAGTACATATTTCAAATTTCGACAAGGGGGTAATTGAATAAAGTCAATCTGTATTACCTGAAAAGGGCCGCCTGTAGGTGGGATATGAGATGGTTCTGTTGGTATTGCCTTTCCGATATTCTTTCTCATACAGGTAAGGCATGACATTGCTCTCTTACTCGCATGAGACGAAAATCCTGGGGCGCACCAATATGCTCTTACCAACTTGCACATTCCCTCCTTGCCCAGATGAGTCAGCCCGTGTGCTGCCTCAGCTAAACATGGAAGATATGCTCTGGGGGCCACTGGTTTACCTTGTCCATCCGTCCAGAGTCCTGAGGACTCCTGGCCATATCCCTTTGCCTTCCAGACTGCCTTTTCCTGTGTGGAACACAAATTTTGCATTTCACACAACTTCTGTGTGTTGATGGTATTAAATACCATCAATTGTGTGGTGTCTGTCTGTCTGGGGGTACCAGCTGCTAACTTAGCTGCTTCGTCTGCTCGGCTGTTACCAAGTGATACTGGGTCCTGGCTATATGTGTGTGCTTTACACTTGATAACAGCCACTCTGTCGGGTTCCTGTATCGCTGTTAGAAGCCTTTTGATGTGAGCTGCATGCGCTACCGGTGTACCAGCTGCTGTCATGAAATTTCTGAGGCGCCATAGGGCTCCGAAATCATGGACCACCCCGAATGCGTATCTAGAATCGGTGTAGATATTGGCTGACTTGCCCTTAGCCAATTCACATGCTCTGGTTAGGGCGACCAGTTCAGCAACCTGGGCTGAGTGAGGTGGGCCTAGCGGTTCTGCTTCTATGGTGCCTTGGTCATCTACGACTGCGTATCCAGTACACAAGTCTCCCGAGTCTGACTGTCTGTGACAACTACCATCCGTGTAGAAGGTTAGATCTACATCTTCTAGTGGGTTGTCACTGATGTCAGGCCTTGCGGTAAAATTTTGGGTCAAATATTCCATACAATCATGTGTGTCCTCCTTTGTATTAAATCCTCCTTCCCCACCACTCTCATCCTCCACCCTTTGTGCCTGTCCAGGCACACCTGGGAGATATGTTGCAGGATTTAATGCACTGCATCTCCTTATGGTGATGTTTACGGGGGCCATTAGTGCCAATTCCCATCTTGTAAACCGCGCTGATGAGACGTGCCTGGTTTGGGCAGAATTTAACAAGGCTGACACTGCATGTGGTGTATGAATTGTGAGGTTGTGACCTAACACTACATCTTCGCTTTTCGTTACTAGCAATGCTATCGCAGCAACGCTTCGCAAGCATGTGGGGAGGGATCGCGCTACCGTATCTAGCTGAGCGCTGTAGTATGCTACCGGCCTGCTGGCATCACCATGCTTTTGGGTTAGGACGCCTGCCGCGCAACCAGCACTTTCTGTTCCGTACAGCTCAAAGGGTTTCCCATAGTCTGGCATACCTAATGCTGGTGCCTGCGTTAGGCACTGTTTAAGTCTCTCAAATGCCATCTCGGACTCGTCTGTATGCGAAATCCGATCAGGCTTGTTTGAGGAAACCATCTCCTGCAAAGGTAATGCTAGAATGGAAAATCCTGGGATCCAGTTACGGCAATACCCACACATTCCTAAAAACGTTCTGATCTGTTGCTGGGTTTGAGGCAGAGTCATGTCTCTAATTGCTTGAATTCTATCAGCGGTCAGGTGTCTCAGTCCTTGTGTTAGACAGTGTCCCAAATATTTTACTTTAGTTTGGCATAATTGTAACTTGTCTTTGGAAACCTTGTGTCCTGTGTCTGAAAGATGAAACAGGAGCTGTTTCGTATCTTTCAGGGATGCTTCCAATGAATCTGAACACAGTAGTAAATCATCCACGTACTGTATCAATATTGATCCACTCCCTGGTTGGAAAGACTGTAAACAATCATGCAAAGCCTGAGAAAATATACTTGGACTATCTATGAAACCTTGTGGTAATCGAGTCCATGTGTATTGGACTCCTCTGTATGTAAATGCAAACAAATATTGACTGTCAGGATGTAGAGGTACCGAAAAGAAAGCGGAGCAGAGGTCAATAACAGTGAAAAATTTCGCAGTGGGAGGGATCTGCATAAGGATGACAGCTGGATTTGGCACTACGGGGAACTGACTCTCAACTATTTTGTTAATCCCCCTTAGATCCTGCACTAGCCTGTAACCCCTCTCCCCACTCTTTTTCACAGGGAAGATGGGACTATTGGCAGTGCTGGATGTTCTTACCAGAATGCCCTGTTGTAGCAAGCGCTCTATTACTGGGTAAACTCCTAACTCCACCTCTGGCTTCAGAGGGTACTGTGGGATTTTTGGAGCTATCCTACCATCTTTTACTTGTACAACTACCGGAGCTACGTTTGCCATTAATCCAGTGTCCTGTCCATCTTTAGTCCAAAGTGACTCTGGTATCTGGGATGTCATTTCTTCTACCTGGGAGGGAGTCCTATTTGTCATAATGGTATGTGACATTAATTTTGATGGGGAGTCTAACATGTCTCGCACTTCCTGAGCGTGATTCTCAGGTATGTCCAAGAATACACCTTCAGGAGTACAATAAATGACGCACCCCATTTTACACAATAAGTCTCTTCCCAGGAGATTAGTCGGTGCCGATGCAGCCAGCAAAAAGGAATGCTTGGTATGTAAAGGCCCTATTGTAATCTCAGCTGGTTTGCTAACAGGGTAATGCTGGACTACTCCCGTTACTCCCATGGCTGGAATTGTCTTACCAGTGGTTCTCATGCCCACTGTCGAATTTATCACTGATTTGGCCGCCCCCGTATCTACAAGAAAGTTTAATGATTTACCAGCTACATTAATTGCAATTTCGGGTTCACTTCCAAGACTTGCAATCAATTTTACTGGCTGCAGATTACAGGTATGGCCACACCCCTATTGGGTATGGTGACCTCCCTGAATCCCGCTGGCAGCAACTACTTGTGAAGGGGTTAAATGGGAACTACCAGAGGCTTGCCAGTCTCTGTTCGGGGGGTATCTTTTTGTTTCCCCTGCATGTGGCTCATAACTCCGTTTCTGTGGACCCTGCTCCCAATGTCGTGTGTCGTGTCGTTGTCTAGGGGGTTGATAAGACTTTTGTATGTTTCTCGATTTACAGTCTCGTGCAAAGTGTCCCTCTCTATGACAAGAAAAACAGGTTACCACATTTGACTTACCCACAGGGTTTGGTGATTTATACAAAGGCTGCCTTGTGGTCAGGGCCTGTATACTTACGGCCATTAACTTATCACCTTGTAATTCCCTGTGTCTGGTGATATTCCGATCGTGATCAATAGCTGCCTCTCTCAAAGTAGCCACCGACAGACCTCGCCAACATGGTTGCGTGGTCTGTACCCTTGTCTTTAATGCTTCTTTTAAACCATCCATTAGTACAGATACTGCTACTTCTCGATGGTTTATGTTTGTTTTAATGTCCTCTATGCCTGTGTATTTTGCCATATCTAGTAATGCCCTGTGAAAATACTCTGCAGCGGTTTCTGACTCCTTTTGTTTTATGGAGAATATCTTGTTCCATTTAACTACAGCTGGGAAATACTCCTTTAACTGTAAACTTATCCTTTTTACATTATCTTTGCTGTACACATCTGTAAGAAGTACATCCTGATCCAATCCACAGTCAGCTAAAAATTGAGCCGAGTCGACATTGGAGGGTAAACAAGCCCTCAGCAATACCTGCCAGTCTTTGTTATTGGGCTCTAAAGTGTTCCCTAGGTCTCTGATGTATTTCTGGCTAGCAACTAAGTCTTTCCTAGGGTCAGGGAATTCAGACACTATGGTTCTTAATTCCATTCGGGAAAATGGGCTATACATGGCAATGTTCCTAATGGGAGTGACTCCTGTGGTGTCGGTTTTCCCATTTGGAACAGCTATCACCCTAACAGGATTAAGTCTAGCAACATCATTCTGTGTAGATTCTACAGCCTGTGGTGAAATGGTTTCAGCATAGTGTATGGTGCCGTACTTACCCGTAGATACGACCTCACCTGTCCCTCCGCTAGGGGCCTTTGTTACTAATCTTAAGGGTTGGGCCGTGCCTACTGTAGTTTCTGATATGGTGGCTGCTAGAGAGAGCGCTGATATTGTTGCCGATTCGTCCTCTTGATCACACTCCTGGGGAAAGTTCAAAACAGGGTACAACTTGCACGGGTTAATACTTGCATTGGTTAACTTATTAACATTTACACAGTTGCTAAGTGTTTGTTTGTTACACCCTAATGCGTCATTCTCCGCAACCAATTTCTCTCCTGATATGTATAGTGGCGGCGGGGCCGTGGCTATCAGTTTCTTGATAGGGTTAGATCCCGCCGCCTGAGCCAATCCTCTCTGTATTTCACCCTCCTGTTGCCATAACTGCAAATAATCATAATGTTTGATTCGTCTCTTTGTTGATTTAATGAGACATATCCTCCTCCTTAGATTTTGTAACACTTCTGGGCTAAAGCTACCTACTCTTGGGAATTTCTCCCCGTCATGTACCGTCATTCTCTCCCATTCATCACATAAAACCTCTGTGTGTGAACCGTATTTTTCACACATTACGTACCTTGCCGACCCGACTGGTCGGTTCACTGAATCAACCCGAACCGAGGTTGATCGCCCCCTACCTGAACAATTGGCCCCCATACCTGTAGGCGTTGCTTTCACCACCTCTGACCTTCAATCAGGGTCTTCAGCGAACCCTTACAAAACCAAAATGTTCAAGATAGGCTGACGGTGGCGGTTTACCGAGTACCCCACTCACTCGCCCACGCCGACCAATACGACCTACACACTGCCCTAGTGCTGGCGTACTCGACCCAGGGCCCCTATGAGCCTTTATTTAATGGAACATGTGAGTGTGTTCCGCAGAGCATTGACCCTTTCCAGTAACTATTGGTTGTTGGACAATTCCTGAGTGACCAGCGAACTTCCCTTTAAAAAAATAAAAAATTACACAAATCACGTCAGAATGTACAAATAGTGTTTATGACCCGTTTCGTACACAAACGGTACTGGTCAGATTTAACTAATGCACACAATTACGTGCGGTACAATCGTTCAGCACATAAGCAACTAATCTTATGTGCAGAGCGACCAGTGGAATCGAAAATTTCGGCTGCGAATTCCTTCAGCATGAGCTTTAATGGCCTATATGGGTTCTGCACCAACCCCCTGGGTTGTGCTCTTTTCTCTATTTATAGCGGACTTCCTTGTCTGCTGTACCTGGACCTCCTGGTCTGTTCCGGACCTCCTGGTCTGTACTACAGTATGACCTCCTGGTCTGCTATACTCTAATGCTCAGATTCTATGTTTAACAAGGGATGCCTCCCTAGCCACCATGTACGTCACTTACATGCATGTACCTCACGAGAACTCGACTTCTGGTGGTTCAACTTCAAAAAATTGTATAATTGCAAACACTCACTCACCACATGTACACTTTTGTTTCTATTTCTATTTCTGCGCAGAAATTTTCTTTCCTTTAGACCAGATGTGTTGTAAATTTGGAGAAGGATCTGTTAGTCTAAATTTCGGACACTAAAATAGACTTGCGCTATTTATCGCGTTGCCACCTTCTCGCCTGTTACAATAACACTAGTGTGTGATTTGAGTTACGTGGGCGTACCCGTACGCTCCGTTGCGTAATATACGCTGCGTGCGTCAGCCTTTGAGTTGCGTACGCGAGTCTCACCCTTTGTTAGAGACACGTGTACGCAAAGCAAATATCCACCGTAACACAATTTACACGTTTATCAATGTAGATGATCCTCGATCATCTACCAAACACCACACCAATCTCTCCTTGTATCTTTAGATAGAGCTGCGTGCGTGCTTTGCACTTTATCCCTTAATGTATTACTTTTACACTTTAACTATGAAATAGCGACAAATCTCTCTTAGCACGTTTATCAATTATAAAATGGCAAACAGGAGAGTGATATATGAAAATACATGAATAAAAGAAATGCAGATATGCGTGTGTGGGGTTCACTACGGGTGGCCGGCGGTCGGGCTCCCGGCGACCAGCATCCCGGCGCCGGGAGCCCGACCGCCGGCTTACCGACAGCTTGGCGAGCGCAAATGAGCCCCTTGCGGGCTCGCTGCGCTCGCCACGCTACGGGCACGGTGGCGCGCTACGCGCGCCACACTATTTTATTCTCCCTCTATGGGGGTCGTGGACCCCCACGAGGGAAAATAATTGTCGGTATGCCGGCTGTCGGGCTCCCGGCGCCGGTATACTGAGCGCCGGGAGCCCGACCGCCGGCAAACAGAAGACCACCCGCGTGTGTGCGTACGCAAGACAGAAATAAACAGTTTTAAAGGACACTAGCGTGTTGTTCTTACCTCCGGTTCCGGATTCCCTCAGCACCCTTTACTAAGCAAAGCAGACGCTTATCCAGACAGCACTACGAGGAATATGATCTCCCGCCCTTTGCTGATGGATAATGTCTGCTGAAATTACCTAGTGCAGATATGTGAAGGACGGACGAGCCGCCAATTGACAAAGCTAAATATTTGTCTTACTTAAAACCCTTTAAGAGGTCTAAGAACACTGTACGCTATTGACGTATGGAATACCGTAAGGGTACGCACGTTGCGTAACGATCGCTTAGCCGTAGTCGAGACGCTGAAGCGTCACGTTCGCTCACGGCCAAGAGATCACAGACAGGCACGCTATTGGCTGCCGACTAACGTAATGTTTCGCTATAGCGTAGCGAACGCTCGGGACCACGAGGAGATCACCAGCGGCGCTAACGCTCACAATGTTAAACCTTTATATCTAAACCATAAACAATGTAATATACAGGAAAACCTTAGTGAAATGATAGAGTGTAGATGCAACACAGTGTTACCTTATTAACTCAAAAGCTGTCCGAGCGTCACCGACGCTCTGAGAATACTTAACACTATAAGAAATACACAAATACCGGGCTTAGGGTCTAACGCCTTATATGAATGTTATACTTGCAAAAGAATAATACAATACAAGTCATACACTACAATATAACATAGACTAACTAACCAGATAACTACACAGGAAATACAATACAATACAATTACGTTTAAGGGAAAATGAGAGAGAAAGAGGAGGAGAGAGAGAGAGAGAGATATGGCTCACAATAACAAGAAAGACAATATGATTGCGGAGAAAAACTTACGCACAAGGGGAACGATCGCATGCGCCTCGATATCCAGCTCCCGATTATCAGCAATGAGAACGGTTGAAGAGAGTGAGCTGGATATGGTCGGCTTGTCTATTTATGCCCCACACACAATACAATTCAATGGTCCCTACAATCTCATTGTTCATTGGACACAGGAATTCGTCTTCGCATTATAACAAAAGGTCATAGGTTGATTCATACAGGTGGGCTGTGACTATTTCCAACTGCTCAGGTGGGTGGGAAACTAGGTTTCCCGCCGCATGGATAAGTAAGTGCAAATAATAGTAAATGGACATAAACTTCTTATGTCCATAACTATTCGCACGAGCGATTAATCAGCTTCAAACTAACACCGGAATATTGCTAATTAAATACTCTTCCGATGGATACTAAACACCACTGTATGACCCATGTCTGACCCTTCGTATCACACAAAGAGGGATCTCTTTGTCCATGAACATGCTACATTAACTAAACTTTCAGAATCTATCAAGGGGACCATGATCTACAAAATACATTATACAGTTAAATATGTAACGAACGAGTCGCCCGCTAGACGCACATAAACTTTACCGTAAATGCGCACATCGTGCGCCTGCGGGTGCCCGCAGCGGCGAGTATGCGCACGCACGGCAGGGCTCATGAACGTGCAACAGGCACTCGCATGAGGTGCAAATATGGCAGTGTGTAGCGTGATATTTTTCTGACTTTGACAATATATATATATATATACATATCTACACATGTATATACCGTATATACACCTATATATATATATATATATATATATATACATATACACATAGCATATTAAACATGCATACATATATATATATATATATATATACCAACTAGGACAAATGAGGCGGCACTCAGAGTCTTCAAACAAGTGAAAAATTATAATGGTGCTTCAACGTTTCGGGGTCTCCCCCTTCGTCAGGAATAATGCAGTGCAAAATACAATGTGTTTAAATAGAACTTACCCTCCTTCAGGAACATCCCATCCAGCGTGCATCCGTGGCCGCGCCATCCCGGCGCCCAGCCCGCCGTCCTCAGCGTCTCAGCGGAAGTGACGCGTGTCTATAGTTAGCAGGATGACATAAAACATAAAATTTAAAATTTGCGCAGGATATCTGTAAAACTCCATGCTCAGTGTCGGCACCATTAGTATAAATATGAATAGAGTATGGTGGAGTCAAAAGGGTGGTTTCATCTGGGCATGTCAATGAGATATTGTGTTGTGTATTATTAACTGTCACTTTGTGTTTTTCACTAATTGCCTGAAATTTTTTAAAAAAAAGTTGTGTATATGCACATGTTATTAATGTTTTATTGTCTAGCACTATTTTAAGAGAGCACACTAATTTTTATCTTCGTTGTATGATAATTGTATAGACACGGGAACAGTGACTCAAAGCAAAGTTCACGTCCCTGTATCACTAATGGGTGTTTACATCCCTCTCTGTTGCTAGGCAGCGGGCCCGTGGACGCGCCTCCAGGCGCCGACGCGTCACTTCCGCTGAGACGCTGAGGACGGCGGGCTGGGCGCCGGGATGGCGCGGCCACGGATGCACGCTGGATGGGATGTTCCTGAAGGAGGGTAAGTTCTATTTAAACACATTGTATTTTGCACTGCATTATTCCTGACGAAGGGGGAGACCCCGAAACGTTGAAGCACCATTATAATTTTTCACTTGTTTGAAGACTCTGAGTGCCGCCTCATTTGTCCTAGTTGGTATCCATCTGGTATTTATACCTGGAGGAGGGCACCGGAGCAAGTTAGCCCCATTGCTGGGACATAGCCTAGTGCCGGAGCATAGAACTGGCTATATATATATATATATATATATATATACATACAGTACACGTATATATACACATGTATATATATCATATGTGTGTGTTTATATGTATGTATGTATGTATGTATGTATGTCTGTATATACAATATATGTGTATATATATATATATATATATAATTATGTATGCATATGGATATATATGTACTATAATTAAAATAAAGTAAACTTTTATTAAGCACTTACAAGTGCCACCAGGAAGTTAGCAGGCTGCAGAGGACGCTAGACAGCCATTAATAATACACATGCAGCAAAAAAAAAAAAATATATATATATATATATATTTTTTTTTGGTGGAGGGGGGTTTCTGGGTGCTCGGAACCCCCCCCTGGGTGCGCCACTGTGCTGTACACTCTAATCAGATTCCCTATATTATTTAGTTTGCAATTAGGAGCCAATATACATTGCTAGACACGCCCGATAGGTAGTGCTAGACATGCCCCAATGGGTGGTGCTAGACATGCCACGCCAATAGTGCACCCTCTAATAAAATGTGCTGCGCACGCCTATGGAGTGGGAGATACATTTTGTGTCTGTGCGGCATGTGGGGGTCATTCAGCTCTGACCGCTGCTGTGCGTTTTTGCTCAGCGGGCGATCAGGTCCTAACTGCGCATGCACTGCAATGCACACACTTTCGGACAACTACAACAGGCATCGCCGATCGCACGGCATTCGCAAGGTGATTGACAGGAAGAGGCCGTTTGTGGGTGGTAACTGACCGTTTATTGGGAGTGTCAGGGAAAATGCAGGCGTGCCCAAGCGTTTTCAGGGAAGGTATGTGACGTCAGCTCCGGCTCGGATCAGCCTGATGTGATGGCACTGGAGGAGTAAGTCCTGGGCTGCGCACACACTGCACACAGTGGATTTTTGCAGCTCTGCTAACACATAGGATCGCACACTTGCACGGCGATTTACACTCCCCCTGGAGGCGGCGACAATCGGAACGCATGACAGCAAACTGTGCAGCCCAGCGGTCAGGTCTGAATCACCCCGTGTCCGGTGATCACTGGACAGTGCAGCTGACGGACTGTGCATCTTATCTCCACGGCTCAATACGGCCAATATATTGTAAAAAGTGTTTGCTTATTAGGTTCAATTATTACGTAAGGTTCAGCTGTTATTGCAGAGGGTAAAATCCTCGCCTATATTGGTCTCAGCGTGGGGAGGGATACGCTTCCATTGCATGATTTGCAAGGACAGTTCTCTATATTGGTCCAATAATTCAGTACTTAATTCATCCACATCCAAATCGCTTTTTATTAGTTCAATTATAATACAGTCAGAAAATGTGACGGGCTGGCACAGTACATACTGTAGGCTCTGCTCGCAGGTAGGACTCTGCAGACTTGACTATGTCAGTGTCTAAATATTACTGTAGGTCTAATTTTATTTTTACCTTTTGCACAGGAGGCGTCGGGAGACCGTTACCTGGGTGTATCACCTGTCTGTAAGGAGGCGCTTCCTTGTGTTACCATTCCGGCATCTTCCCCACAACACAATGACACTTTCTCCGTAAGAGGCACTGTGCCTATCTTAGAGATTTGTGTGTTGTGTTATACCCCATGGAGTGATGTTTTGCCGCTGTGCTTGTGTATAAGTGGAACCGCGCTTGTGACTCAATGGTCTTGCATTGGCGGTTGCAGAGAGGATTCGTTAGCAAAGTGATTATCAGTCAGGGACTGTGTGAGGAGGTAACGGGAAAGTGATGACTGAAACGCAGGTGTATCGCAGCCGTTTCTGGGGGTGTTTAAGCCTGCGGCTGCAATGCGGTAGAAATGTCTCCAGCATCCTGTGGCCATGTTGCTTAGCGATGTTTACCTAATGTGCGCCCGATGATTGCGTCTTGACCGCTAGCGGGGGGTCAGAGACCCCGATTATGGGAATCACTATACAACTCCTGGCGGCTGCCACATTTGCATATTTTCGTACAAGTCCGCTGCTGGGACGACATTTGTGTAATCTCTGCATCAGCCCAGTATACAGTATATTCATTTATCTAACAAATTAGCAGAAAATAATGTTTCCTCTGTCGCTGTTGTGCTGCTTTCTATTAGTGATGAGCGGGTTCGGTTTCTCGGAAACCGAACCCCCCGAACTTCACCCTTTTTACACGGGTCCGAGGCATACTCAGATTCTCCCGTATGGCTCGGGTAACCCGAGCGCGCCCGAACGTCATCATCCCGCTGTCGGATTCTCGCGAGATTCGGATTCTATATAAGCAGCCGCGCGTCGCCGCCATTTTCACTCGTGCATTGGAAATGTTAGGGAGAGGACGTGGCTGGCGTCCTCTCCGTTATTGTTGAACTTGATTGTGCATTATTGCTTAATTGTGGGGAGGGCTGGGGAGCAGCTGTATAATATAGGAGGAGTACAGTGCAGAGTTTTGCTGATCAGTGACCACCAGTAATACGTTGTCTGCCTGAAAAAAACGCTCCTTATCTGTGCTCAGTGTGCTGCATATATCTGTGCTCACACTGCTTAATTGTGGGGACTGGGGAGCAGCTGTATTATATAGCAGGAGTACAGTGCAGAGTTTTGCTGACCAGTGACCACCAGTAATACGTTGTCTGCCTGAAAAAAACGCTCCTTATCTGTGCTCAGTGTGCTGCATATATCTGTGCTCACACTGCTTAATTGTGGGGACTGGGGAGCAGCTGTATTATATAGCAGGAGTACAGTGCAGAGTTTTGCTGACCAGTGACCACCAGTATTATACGTTGTCTGCCTGAAAAAAACGCTCCTTATCTGTGCTCAGTGTGCTGCATATATCTGTGCTCACACTGCTTAATTGTGGGGACTGGGGAGCAGCTGTATTATATAGCAGGAGTACAGTGCAGAGTTTTGCTGACAGTGACCACCAGTATTATACGTTGTCTGCCTGAAAAACACTCCATATCTGTGCTCAGTGTGCTGCTTTATTGTGGGGACTGGGGACCACCAGTATAATATTATATAGGAGGAGTACAGTGCAGAATTTTGCTGACCAGTGACCACCAGTATATAATATATAGCATTATGGTACAGTAGGCCACTGCTGTACCTACCTCTGTGTCGTCATTAAGTATACTATCCATCTACATTCTATACCTGTGGTGCATTTCAGTTGTGCAGTTTGCTGACACAGTGACCACCAGTATACTATATATAGCAGTACGGTACAGAAGGCCACTGCTGTACCTACCTCTGTGTCGTCATTAAGTATACTATCCATCTACATTCTATACCTGTGGTGCATTTTAGTTTTGCAGTTTGCTGACACAGTGACCACCAGTATACTATATATAGCAGTACGGTACGGAAGGCCACTGCTGTACCTACCTCTGTGTCGTCATTAAGTATACTATCCATCTACATTCTATACCTGTGGTGCATTTTAGTTTTGCAGTTTGCTGACACAGTGACCACCAGTATACTATATATAGCAGTACGGTACGGAAGGCCACTGCTGTACCTACCTCTGTGTCGTCATTAAGTATACTATCCATCTACATTCTATACCTGTGGTGCATTTTAGTTTTGCAGTTTGCTGACACAGTGACCACCAGTATACTATATATAGCTGTACGGTACGGAAGGCCACTGCTGTACCTACCTCTGTGTCGTCATTAAGTATACTATCCATCTACATTCTATACCTGTGGTGCATTTTAGTTTTGCAGTTTGCTGACACAGTGACCACCAGTATACTATATATAGCAGTAAGGTATGGAAGGCCACTGCTGTACCTACCTCTGTGTCTTCATTAAGTATACTATCCATCTACATTCTATACCTGTGGTGCATTTTAGTTTTGCAGTTTGCTGACACAGTGACCACCAGTATACTATATATAGCTGTACGGTACGGAAGGCCACTGCTGTACCTACCTCTGTGTCGTCATTAAGTATACTATCCATCTACATTCTATACCTGTGGTGCATTTTAGTTTTGCAGTTTGCTGACACAGTGACCACCAGTATACTATATATAGCAGTACGGTACGGAAGGCCACTGCTGTACCTACCTCTGTGTCGTCATTAAGTATACTATCCATCTACATTCTATACCTGTGGTGCATTTTAGTTTTGCAGTTTGCTGACACAGTGACCACCAGTATACTATATGTAGCAGTACGGTACGGAAGGCCACTGCTGTACCTACCTCTGTGTCGTCATTAAGTATACTATCCATCTACATTCTATACCTGTGGTGCATTTTAGTTTTGCAGTTTGCTGACACAGTGACCACCAGTATACTATATATAGCAGTACGGTACGGAAGGCCACTGCTGTACCTACCTCTGTGTCGTCATTAAGTATACTATCCATCTACATTCTATACCTGTGGTGCATTTTAGTTTTGCAGTTTGCTGACACAGTGACCACCAGTATACTATATATAGCAGTACGGTACGGAAGGCCACTACTGTACCTATCTCTGTGTCGTCATTAAGTATACTATCCATCTACATTCTATACCTGTGGTGCATTTTAGTTTTGCAGTTTGCTGACACAGTGACCACCAGTATACTATATATAGCAGTACGGTACGGAAGGCCACTGCTGTACCTACCTCTGTGTCGTCATTAAGTATACTATCCATCTACATTCTATACCTGTGGTGCATTTTAGTTTTGCAGTTTGCTGACACAGTGACCACCAGTATACTATATATAGCAGTACGGTACGGAAGGCCACTGCTGTACCTACCTCTGTGTCGTCATTAAGTATACTATCCATCTACATTCTATACCTGTGGTGCATTTTAGTTTTGCAGTTTGCTGACACAGTGACCACCAGTATACTATATATAGCAGTACGGTACGGAAGGCCACTGCTGTACCTACCTCTGTGTCGTCATTAAGTATACTATCCATCTACATTCTATACCTGTGGTGCATTTTAGTTTTGCAGTTTGCTGACACAGTGACCACCAGTATACTATATATAGCAGTAAGGTATGGAAGGCCACTGCTGTACCTACCTCTGTGTCGTCATTAAGTATACTATCCATCTACATTCTATACCTGTGGTGCATTTTAGTTTTGCAGTTTGCTGACACAGTGACCACCAGTATACTATATATAGCAGTACGGTACGGAAGGCTACTGCTGTACCTACCTCTGTATCGTCATTAAGTATACTATCCATCTACATTCTATACCTGTGGTGCATTTTAGTTTTGCAGATTGCTGACAGTGACCACCAGTATATATAGCAGTATGGTACGGAAGGCCACTGCTCTACCTACCTCTGTGTCGTCAAGTATACTATCTATCCATACCTGTGGTGCATTTCAGTTGTGCGCAGTATATATAGTAGTAGGCCATTGCTATTGATAGTTACTGGCATATAATTCCACACATTAAAAAATGGAGAACAAAAATGTGGAGGTTAAAATAGGGAAAGATCAAGATCCACTTCCACCTCGTGCTGAAGCTGCTGCCACTAGTCATGGCCGAGACGATGAAATGCCATCAACGTCGTCTGCCAAGGCCGATGCCCAATGTTATAGTAGAGAGCATGTAAAATCCAAAAAACAAAAGTTCAGTAAAATGACCCAAAAATCAAAATTAAAAGCGTCTGAGGAGAAGCGTAAACTTGCCAATATGCCATTTACGACACGGAGTGGCAAGGAACGGCTGAGGCCCTGGCCTATGTTCATGGCTAGTGGTTCAGCTTCACATGAGGATGGAAGCACTCATCCTCCCGCTAGAAAAATGAAAAGACTTAAGCTGGCAAAAGCACAGCAAAGAACTGTGCGTTCTTCTAAATCACAAATCCCCAAGGAGAGTCCAATTGTGTCGGTTGCGATGCCTGACCTTCCCAACACTGGACGGGAAGAGGTTGCGCCTTCCACCATTTGCACGGTCCCTGCAAGTGCTGGAAGGAGCACCCGCAGTCCAGTTCCTGATAGTCAGATTGAAGATGTCAGTGTTGAAGTACACCAGGATGAGGATATGGGTGTTGCTGGCGCTGGGGAGGAAATTGACCAGGAGGATTCTGATGGTGAGGTGGTTTGTTTAAGTCAGGCACCCGGGGAGACACCTGTTGTCCGTGGGACGAATATGGCCATTGACATGCCTGGTCAAAATAGTGCCACTCCTAGATTTGCCAGGTGTTTGTGTCGGCCACTTGTGTTGCTTAGCTTAGCCATCCAGCGACCTCGGTGCAAATTTTAGGACTAAAAATAATATTGTGAGGTGTGAGGTGTTCAGAATAGACTGGAAATGAGTGGAAATTATGGTTATTGAGGTTAATAATACTATGGGATCAAAATGACCCCCAAATTCTATGATTTAAGCTGTTTTTTAGGGTTTTTTGTAAAAAACACCCGAATCCAAAACACACCCGAATCCGACAAAAAAATTTCGGGGAGGTTTTGCCAAAACGCGTCCGAAAACACGGGCGCGGAACCGAATCCAAAACCAAAACACAAAACTCGAAAAATGTCAGGTGCACATTAGAGATGAGCGGGTTCGGTTTCTCTGAAACCGAACCCGCACGAACTTCATGTTTTTTTCACGGGTCCGAGCAGACTCGGATCCTCCCGCCTTGCTCGGTTAACCCGAGCGCGCCCGAACGTCATCATGACGCTGTCGGATTCTCGCGAGACTCGGATTCTATATAAGGAGCCGCGCGTCGCCGCCATTTTCACACGTGCATTGAGATTGATAGGGAGAGGACGTGGCTGGCGTCCTCTCCATTAGAAATTAGATTAGAAGAGAGAGAGAGATTGTGCAGAGTCAGACAGAGTTTACCACAGTGACCAGTGCAGTTGTTGTTAGTTAACTTTTATTTATTTTAATATATCCGTTCTCTGCTATATCCGTTCTCTGCCTGAAAAAAAACGATACACAGCAGCAGCCAGTCACACAGTGTGACTCAGTCTGTGTGCACTCAGCTCAGCCCAGTGTGCTGCACATCAATGTATAAAAGGCAAAGCTTATAATAATTGTGGGGGAGACTGGGGAGCACTGCAGGTTGTTATAGCAGGAGCCCCCAGGAGTACATAATATTATATTAATTTAAAATTAAACAGTGCACACTTTTGCTGCAGGAGTGCCACTGCCAGTGTGACTAGTGGTGACCAGTGCCTGACCACCAGTATAGTAGTATATTGTTGTATGTATTGTATACTATCTCTTTATCAACCAGTCTATATTAGCAGCAGACACAGTACAGTGCGGTAGTTCACGGCTGTGGCTACCTCTGTGTCGGCAGTCGGAACTCGGCAGGCAGTCCGTCCATCCATAATTGTATTACAATATATACCACCTAACCGTGGTATTTTTTTTTCTTTCTTTATACCGTCGTCATAGTGTCATACTAGTTGTTACGAGTATACTACTATCTCTTTATCAACCAGTGTACAGTGCGGTAGTTCACGGCTGTGGCTACCTCTGTGTCGGCAGTCGGCAGGCAGTCCGTCCATCCATAATTGTATTATTATTATAATATATACCACCTAACCGTGGTTTTTTTTTCATTCTTTATACCGTCATAGTGTCATACTAGTTGTTACGAGTATACTACTATCTCTTTATCAACCAGTGTACAGTGCGGTAGTTCACGGCTGTGGCTACCTCTGTGTCGGCAGTCGGCAGGCAGTCCGTCCATCCATAATTGTATTATTATTATAATATATACCACCTAACCGTGGTTTTTTTTTCATTCTTTATACCGTCGTCATAGTGTCATACTAGTTGTTACGAGTATACTACTATCTCTTTATCAACCAGTTTACAGTGCGGTAGTTCACGGCTGTGGCTACCTCTGTGTCGGCAGTCGGCAGGCAGTCCGTCCATCCATAATTGTATTATTATTATTATAATATATACCACCTAACCGTGGTTTTTTTTTCATTCTTTATACCGTCGTCATAGTGTCATACTAGTTGTTACGAGTATACTACTATCTCTTTATCAACCAGTGTACAGTGCGGTAGTTCACGGCTGTGGCTACCTCTGTGTCGGCAGTCGGCAGGCAGTCCGTCCATCCATAATTGTATTATTATTATAATATATACCACCTAACCGTGGTTTTTTTTTCATTCTTTATACCGTCGTCATAGTGTCATACTAGTTGTTACGAGTATACTACTATCTCTTTATCAACCAGTGTACAGTGCGGTAGTTCACGGCTGTGGCTACCTCTGTGTCGGCAGTCGGCAGGCAGTCCGTCCATCCATAATTGTATTATTATTATAATATATACCACCTAACCGTGGTTTTTTTTTCATTCTTTATACCGTCGTCATAGTGTCATACTAGTTGTTACGAGTATACTACTATCTCTTTATCAACCAGTGTACAGTGCGGTAGTTCACGGCTGTGGCTACCTCTGTGTCGGCAGTCGGCAGGCAGTCCGTCCATCCATAATTGTATTATTATTATAATATATACCACCTAACCGTGGTTTTTTTTTCATTCTTTATACCGTCGTCATAGTGTCATACTAGTTGTTACGAGTATACTACTATCTCTTTATCAACCAGTGTACAGTGCGGTAGTTCACGGCTGTGGCTACCTCTGTGTCGGCAGTCGGCAGGCAGTCCGTCCATCCATAATTGTATTATTATTATAATATATACCACCTAACCGTGGTTTTTTTTTCATTCTTTATACCGTCGTCATAGTGTCATACTAGTTGTTACGAGTATACTACTATCTCTTTATCAACCAGTGTACAGTGCGGTAGTTCACGGCTGTGGCTACCTCTGTGTCGGCAGTCGGCAGGCAGTCCGTCCATCCATAATTGTATTATTATTATAATATATACCACCTAACCGTGGTTTTTTTTTCATTCTTTATACCGTCGTCATAGTGTCATACTAGTTGTTACGAGTATACTACTATCTCTTTATCAACCAGTGTACAGTGCGGTAGTTCACGGCTGTGGCTACCTCTGTGTCGGCAGTCGGCAGGCAGTCCGTCCATCCATAATTGTATTATTATTATAATATATACCACCTAACCGTGGTTTTTTTTTCATTCTTTATACCGTCGTCATAGTGTCATACTAGTTGTTACGAGTATACTACTATCTCTTTATCAACCAGTGTACAGTGCGGTAGTTCACGGCTGTGGCTACCTCTGTGTCGGCAGTCGGCAGGCAGTCCGTCCATCCATAATTGTATTATTATTATAATATATACCACCTAACCGTGGTTTTTTTTCCATTCTTTATACCGTCGTCATAGTGTCATACTAGTTGTTACGAGTATACTACTATCTCTTTATCAACCAGTGTACAGTGCGGTAGTTCACGGCTGTGGCTACCTCTGTGTCGGCAGTCGGCAGGCAGTCCGTCCATCCATAATTGTATTATTATTATAATATATACCACCTAACCGTGGTTTTTTTTTCATTCTTTATACCGTCGTCATAGTGTCATACTAGTTGTTACGAGTATACTACTATCTCTTTATCAACCAGTGTACAGTGCGGTAGTTCACGGCTGTGGCTACCTCTGTGTCGGCAGTCGGCAGGCAGTCCGTCCATCCATAATTGTATTATTATTATAATATATACCACCTAACCGTGGTTTTTTTTTCATTCTTTATACCGTCGTCATAGTGTCATACTAGTTGTTACGAGTATACTACTATCTCTTTATCAACCAGTGTACAGTGCGGTAGTTCACGGCTGTGGCTACCTCTGTGTCGGCAGTCGGCAGGCAGTCCGTCCATCCATAATTGTATTATTATTATAATATATACCACCTAACCGTGGTTTTTTTTTCATTCTTTATACCGTCGTCATAGTGTCATACTAGTTGTTACGAGTATACTACTATCTCTTTATCAACCAGTGTACAGTGCGGTAGTTCACGGCTGTGGCTACCTCTGTGTCGGCAGTCGGCAGGTATCCAATACTAGTATCCAATCCATCCATCTCCATTGTTTACCTGAGGTGCCTTTTAGTTCTGCCTATAAAATATGGAGAACAAAAAAGTTGAGGTTCCAAAATTAGGGAAAGATCAAGATCCACTTCCACCTCGTGCTGAAGCTGCTGCCACTAGTCATGGCCGAGACGATGAAATGCCAGCAACGTCGTCTGCCAAGGCCGATGCCCAATGTCATAGTACAGAGCATGTCAAATCCAAAACACCAAATATCAGAAAAAAAAGGACTCCAAAACCTAAAATAAAATTGTCGGAGGAGAAGCGTAAACTTGCCAATATGCCATTTACCACACGGAGTGGCAAGGAACGGCTGAGGCCCTGGCCTATGTTCATGGCTAGTGGTTCAGCTTCACATGAGGATGGAAGCACTCAGCCTCTCGCTAGAAAACTGAAAAGACTCAAGCTGGCAAAAGCACCGCAAAGAACTGTGCGTTCTTCGAAATCCCAAATCCACAAGGAGAGTCCAATTGTGTCGGTTGCGATGCCTGACCTTCCCAACACTGGAGGTGAAGAGCATGCGCCTTCCACCATTTGCACGCCCCCTGCAAGTGCTGGAAGGAGCACCCGCAGTCCAGTTCCTGATAGTCAGATTGAAGATGTCAGTGTTGAAGTACACCAGGATGAGGAGGATATGGGTGTTGCTGGCGCTGGGGAGGAAATTGACCAGGAGGATTCTGATGGTGAGGTGGTTTGTTTAAGTCAGGCACCCGGGGAGACACCTGTTGTCCGTGGGAGGAATATGGCCGTTGACATGCCAGGTGAAAATACCAAAAAAATCAGCTCTTCGGTGTGGAGGTATTTCACCAGAAATGCGGACAACAGGTGTCAAGCCGTGTGTTCCCTTTGTCAAGCTGTAATAAGTAGGGGTAAGGACGTTAACCACCTCGGAACATCCTCCCTTATACGTCACCTGCAGCGCATTCATAATAAGTCAGTGACAAGTTCAAAAACTTTGGGTGACAGCGGAAGCAGTCCACTGACCAGTAAATCCCTTCCTCTTGTAACCAAGCTCACGCAAACCACCCCACCAACTCCCTCAGTGTCAATTTCCTCCTTCCCCAGGAATGCCAATAGTCCTGCAGGCCATGTCACTGGCAAGTCTGACGAGTCCTCTCCTGCCTGGGATTCCTCCGATGCATCCTTGCGTGTAACGCCTACTGCTGCTGGCGCTGCTGTTGTTGCCGCTGGGAGTCGATGGTCATCCCAGAGGGGAAGTCGTAAGCCCACTTGTACTACTTCCAGTAAGCAATTGACTGTTCAACAGTCCTTTGCGAGGAAGATGAAATATCACAGCAGTCATCCTACTGCAAAGCGGATAACTGAGGCCTTGGCATCCTGGGTGGTGAGAAACGTG
Source organism: Pseudophryne corroboree (assembly GCF_028390025.1). Taxonomy (NCBI): domain Eukaryota; kingdom Metazoa; phylum Chordata; class Amphibia; order Anura; family Myobatrachidae; genus Pseudophryne; species Pseudophryne corroboree. Next base: position 14,934,704 of record NC_086444.1, on the reverse strand, counting down.
GTTCCGGTATCCATCATTACTGCAGAGCCAACTAGAGACTTGTTGGAGGTACTGTGTACCCGGTACCAAATACCATCTAGGTTCCATTTCTCTAGGCAGGCGATACCGAAAATGTACACAGACCTCAGAAAAAGAGTCACCAGTGTCCTAAAAAATGCAGCTGTACCCAATGTCCACTTAACCACGGACATGTGGACAAGTGGAGCAGGGCAGGGTCAGGACTATATGACTGTGACAGCCCACTGGGTAGATGTATGGACTCCCGCCGCAAGAACAGCAGCGGCGGCACCAGTAGCAGCATCTCGCAAACGCCAACTCTTTCCTAGGCAGGCTACGCTTTGTATCACCGCTTTCCAGAATACGCACACAGCTGAAAACCTCTTACGGCAACTGAGGAAGATCATCGCGGAATGGCTTACCCCAATTGGACTCTCCTGTGGATTTGTGGCATCGGACAACGCCAGCAATATTGTGTGTGCATTAAATCTGGGCCAATTCCAGCACGTCCCATGTTTTGCACATACCTTGAATTTGGTGGTGCAGAATTTTTTAAAAAACGACAGGGGCGTGCAAGAGATGCTGTCGGTGGCCAGAAGAATTGCGGGACACTTTCGGCGTACAGGCACCACGTACAGAAAACTGGAGCACCACCAAAAACTACTGAACCTGCCCTGCCATCATCTGAAGCAAGAAGTGGTAACGAGGTGGAATTCAACCCTCTATATGCTTCAGAGGTTGGAGGAGCAGCAAAAGGCCATTCAAGCCTATACAATTGAGCACGATATAGTAGGTGGAATGCACCTGTCTCAAGTGCAGTGGAGAATGATTTCAACGTTGTGCAAGGTTCTGATGCCCTTTGAACTTGCCACACGTGAAGTCAGTTCAGACACTGCCAGCCTGAGTCAGGTCATTCCCCTCATCAGGCTTTTGCAGAAGAAGCTGGAGGCATTGAAGAAGGAGCTAACACGGAGCGATTCCGCTAGGCATGTGGGACTTGTGGATGCAGCCCTTAATTCGCTTAACAAGGATTCACGGGTGGTCAATCTGTTGAAATCAGAGCACTACATTTTGGCCACCGTGCTCGATCCTAGATTTAAAGCCTACCTTGGATCTCTCTTTCCGGCAGACACAGGTCTGCTGGGGTTGAAAGACCTGCTGGTGACAAAATTGTCAAGTCAAGCGGAACGCGACCTGTCAACATCTCCTCCTTCACATTCTCCCGCAACTGGGGGTGCGAGGAAAAGGCTCAGAATTCCGAGCCCACCCGCTGGCGGTGATGCAGGGCAGTCTGGAGCGACTGCTGATGCTGACATCTGGTCCGGACTGAAGGACCTGACAACGATTACGGACATGTCGTCTACTGTCACTGCATATGATTCTCTCAACATTGATAGAATGGTGGAGGATTATATGAGTGACCGCATCCAAGTAGGCACGTCACACAGTCCGTACTTATACTGGCAGGAAAAAGAGGCAATTTGGAGGCCCTTGCACAAACTGGCTTTATTCTACCTAAGTTGCCCTCCCACAAGTGTGTACTCCGAAAGAGTGTTTAGTGCCGCCGCTCACCTTGTCAGCAATCGGCGTACGAGGTTACATCCAGAAAATGTGGAGAAGATGATGTTCATTAAAATGAATTATAATCAATTCCTCCGCGGAGACATTGACCAGCAGCAATTGCCTCCACAAAGTACACAGGGAGCTGAGATGGTGGATTCCAGTGGGGACGAATTGATAATCTGTGAGGAGGGGGATGTACACGGTGATATATCGGAGGGTGAAGATGAGGTGGACATCTTGCCTCTGTAGAGCCAGTTTGTGCAAGGAGAGATTAATTGCTTCTTTTTTGGGGGGGTCCAAACCAACCCGTCATATCAGTCACAGTCGTGTGGCAGACCCTGTCACTGAAATGATGGGTTGGTTAAAGTGTGCATGTCCTGTTTTGTTTATACAACATAAGGGTGGGTGGGAGGGCCCAAGGATAATTCCATCTTGCACCTCTTTTTTCTTTTCTTTTTCTTTGCATCATGTGCTGATTGGGGAGGGTTTTTTGGAAGGGACATCCTGCGTGACACTGCAGTGCCACTCCTAGATGGGCCCGGTGTTTGTGTCGGCCACTAGGGTCGCTAATCTTACTCACACAGCTACCTCATTGCGCCTCTTTTTTTCTTTGCGTCATGTGCTGTTTGGGGAGGGTTTTTTGGAAGGGACATCCTGCGTGACACTGCAGTGCCACTCCTAGATGTGCCCGGTGTTTGTGTCGGCCACTAGGGTCGCTAATCTTACTCACACAGTCAGCTACCTCATTGCGCCTCTTTTTTTCTTTGCGTCATGTGCTGTTTGGGGAGGGTTTTTTGGAAGGGCCATCCTGCGTGACACTGCAGTGCCACTCCTAGATGGGCCCGGTGTTTGTGTCGGCCACTAGGGTCGCTTATCTTTCTCACACAGTCAGCTACCTCATTGCGCCTCTTTTTTTCTTTGCGTCATGTGCTGTTTGGGGAGGGTTTTTTGGAAGGGACATCCTGCGTGACACTGCAGTGCCACTCCTAGATGGGCCCGGTGTTTGTGTCGGCCACTAGGGTCGCTTATCTTACTCACACAGCGACCTCGGTGCAAATTTTAGGACTAAAAATAATATTGTGAGGTGTGATGTGTTCAGAATAGGCTGAAAATGAGTGTAAATTATGTTTTTTGAGGTTAATAATACTTTGGGATCAAAATTACCCCCAAATTCTATGATTTAAGCTGTTTTTTAGGGTTTTTTGAAAAAAACACCCGAATCCAAAACACACCCGAATCCGACAAAAATAATTCGGTGAGGTTTTGCCAAAACGCGTTCGAACCCAAAACACGGCCGCGGAACCGAACCCAAAACCAAAACACAAAACCCGAAAAATTTCAGGCGCTCATCTCTAGTGCACATCACTACTTTCTATACGGCCTCCTCTCCTCTATTTAAAGCTCTGTAATGTATTTCTTCAGAAAGATTATTGTTTGAGAAATTAGACAAAACCTTTTCAAATATTTGGCACAAGTGTCCGACTCTGAAATACAATAATACAGGTTTTGTTCTGGAACAATATGTAGACTTGGCGCGGCTCCCATAATGCACAAAGCCTCATTTAGTTTACTCATCTTGAATAGAAATGATTGTTCTGCTCTGGGGTTATCGCTGGTGGCGCAGTCGTGTAGAATAGATAAAACATTGCATTCATTTAACAACACACAAAACAGATGCACTGTGAAATAAGGAGCGCTGTAACGATGGGCTCCGTGTCCTGCACGCGGGGTTCAGGTGAGGTCACTGGGATTTTATAGAATATTTAAAAACAAAACTTTCTAAAGTTTTAGCAACTAGAATTTCCCCATATCTGGAACTTTCCAGGCTATGGGATCCACATAACTAAACCTAAATATTGTTGGGAATGTTTGTGCAGCCATGAAGGTGAGCACAGTACTGTACACACCAGCGGTTATTGGGGGTATTTCCAAGTTGATCGCAGCAGGAAATTTTTTAGCAGTTGGCCAAAACCATGTGCACTGCAGGGGGGGCAGGTATAACATTTGCAGAGAGAGTTAGATTTGGGTGGGTTATTTTGTTTCTGTGCAGGGTAAATACTGGCTGCTTCATTTTTACACTGCAATTTAGATTGCAGATTTAACTCACCACACCCAAATCTATCTCTCTCTGCACATGTTATATCTGCCCCCCTGCAGTGCACATGGTTTTGCCCAACTGCTAAAAAATTTCCTGCTGCGATCAACTTGGAATTACCCCCATTGTGTAGACAAGGCCCACTCTGGTAGCTTACCCAGGCTGTACGATGTACTGTATTTGTGGAAGTTAATGTACAGCCGTACTCACTGTTACAGATGTTGGCTCTTCTAAGGAGCAGAGCCTGTAGTGAAGCAGCGGTGCAGACAGCTCCCCCTTCCCTGGCTGTCCTCTCTTAGGGTATCGGTGCAAGGGCTCTGGAACAGCAGATGAAGTCACATTAATGTCAGGAGCTAGGAGGAGGGCGTACGTCATACACAGTGGCAAGTTGGTGCTGCGCACGCTCGGATACACTATCAGTGGCCATCTTGGTAAAGGAATGAAGCATCCCCGAAGAGCCATTTTGTTGAAGACTGCGCAGTAGTGCACTCCACTTCTAACAAATATGACAGGCAAGTACAATTTTTATTATTTTATAAATCATTTGGACTTTTTCACACTTAAAACGGCTACTGTAGTCTATAACCGTAACTATGACGCACAGGTCAGTACTGTGGGGGGCGGCATGGCGCGTGCTCTGTGTGCCGGTACTCCATGCTACATCTGTGTGTCCATCAAGTCAGAGACCGGAGGGAACATGAGGGGGCACCTGCCTGTTTCTTCTGTACTGGGACCCACAATTTCTCATAGTAACCCTGCCAAGATACACAAGACCGGCAAAACAGGAAAAGTTTTTGCACTTGTTTTTATATTGAAAAGCGCGTTTTATTAATGGAAATAAACGAAAGCACCACGGGTGTCATCCTCCAGCTCAGGAGAGTCGCAAAAATGTATTCTAGAATAAACCCACAGAGAAATATAATAACAGGGTGATCAATAAATAAAGGACCAATCAGCTTCAGAGGTCAATCCGCAATCAGCCAATGAGGAGCAGCCAGCCTGCTCTGGCCCCCACCACCATGATAAGCGTGCATTGGTACCTGCCCACAGGCATTGGCAAATAATGTGGCTAATGATGGGTTTATATCTGTGCGGGTCTGCCTCAGCTCACAATCACTGTACTCACGCTTCCTTCCCCCTGTGCCTGACTCAGAGATGTACAGATGTGTTCTCATTAGTGATGTGCACCGTAAATTTTTCGGGTTTTGTGTTTTGGTTTTGGGTTCGGTTCCGCGGCCGTGTTTTGGGTTCGAACGCGTTTTGGCAAAACCTCACCGAATTTTTTTGTCGGATTCGGTTGTGTTTTGGATTTGGGTGTTTTTTTCAAAAAACCCTGAAAAACAGCTTAAATCATAGAATTTGGGGGTCATTTTGATCCCATAGTATTATTAACCTCAATAACCATAATTTCCACTCATTTCCAGTCTATTCTGAACACCTCACACCTCACAATATTATTTTTAGTCCTAAAATTTGCACCGAGGTCGCTGGATGGCTAAGCTAAGCGGCCCTAGTGGCCGACACAAACACCTGGCCCATCTAGGAGTGGCACTGCAGTGTCAGGCAGGATGGCCCTTCAAAAAAATAGTCCCCAAACAGCACATGACGCAAAGAAAAAAAGAGGCGCAATGAGGTAGCTGTGTGACTAAGCTAAGCGACCCAAGTGGCCGACACAAACACCTGGCCCATCTAGGAGTGGCACTGCAGTGTCAGGCAGGATGGCCCTTCAAAAAAATACTCCCCAAACAGCACATGACGCAAAGAAAAAAAGAGGCGCAATGAGGTAGCTGTGTGACTAAGCTAAGCGACCCTAGTGGCCGACACAAACACCTGGCCCATCTAGGAGTGGCACTGCAGTGTCACGCAGGATAGCCCTTCAAAAAAATACTCCCCAAACAGCACATGACGCAAAGAAAAAAAGAGGCGCACTTGCAGGGGGCGGGCAAATGGTGGAAGGCGCAAGCTCTTCCTGTCCAGTGTTGGGAAGGTCAGGCATCGCAACCGACACAATTGGACTCTCCTTGGGGATTTGTGATTTCGAAGAACGCACAGTTCTTTGCTGTGCATTTGCCAGCTTAAGTATTTTCTTTTTTCTAGCGAGAGGATGAGTGCTTCCATCCTCATGTGAAGCTGAACCACTAGCCATGAACATAGGCCAGGGCCTCAGCTGTTCCTTGCCACTCCGTGTCGTAAATGGCATATTGGCAAGTTTACGCTTCTCCTCAGACGCTTTTAATTTTGATTTTTGGGTCATTTTACTGATCTTTTGTGTTTTGGATTTTACATGCTCTGTACTATGACATTGGGCATCGGCCTTGGCAGACGACGTTGATGGCATTTCATCGTCACGGCCATGACTAGTGGCAGCAGCTTCAGCACGAGGTGGAAGTGGATCTTGATCTTTCCCTATTTTTTTAACCTCCACATTTTTGTTCTCCATATTTTAATGCGCACAACTAAAAGCCACCACAGGTATACAATGTAGATGGATGGATAGTATAGTATAGTATAGTATAATACTATAGTATAGTATTATACCCACCATCACCAGACGCAATCTCGGGTCCCTCAACCCCACTATTGTGTCCTCCCTCGAGACCTCCCTCTCTCCTCTTTCCACTATGACTTGTCCCAACCAGGCAGCCTCCGTCTATAACTCTTCCCTTACTGCTGCTCTTGACTCTGTGGCCCCCCTCTCATCTGTCCCCCTCCGCCGCTCCAAACCCCAACCATGGCACACCAAACTCACACGATTCCTACAAAAATGTTCACGGTCTGCAGAACGCTCCTGGAGGAGATCCCACTCTCTGGCTGACTTTGTCCATTTCAAGTTTATCCTCTCTTCCTACAGCTCTGCTCTTTCTCTCGCCAAGCAATCCTTCTTCAAAACACTCATCTCTTCTCAGTCCTCCAGTCCACGCCGACTCTTTGAAACTTTCAACACTCTCCTTCGCCCCCCTCCTCCACCCCTCCCCTCTTCCCTCACTCCCACTGACTTTGCCTCCTTCTTCATCTCCAAAATTGAGGATATTCAAAATTACATCTCCTCCCGTCACCCTTCCGCTGCACCTCTGCTCACACCATCCCTCCCGCCCATCTATCCCACCCTGTCCTGCTTCCGTCCCACCTCAGACAAGGAAGTCCACTCCCTCATCTTATCCTCTCCCCCCACAACCTGCCACTTGGACCCCCTCCCCTCCCGTCTTCTCCGCTCCCTCCCCCCAACTGCCTGCTCCCACCTTGCTCACCTCTTTAACCTATCGCTCTCTACTGGCATCTTTCCTGCACCCTTCAAACATGCTCTGGTGTCCCCTATTCTCAAAAAAGCCAACCTCGACCCTTCATCACTCACTAGCTACCGCCCCATCTCTCTTCTCCCTTTCGCCTCCAAACTACTTGAACGACTGGTCTACAGCCGTCTCACAAGCTACCTCTCTGACCATTCCATCCTTGATCCACTACAATCTGGCTTTCGCCCACTCCACTCCACCGAGACTGCCCTGGTGAAAGTCACCAGTGACCTGCTTTCGGCCAAATCCAAGGGCCACTTCTCTTTGCTCATCCTTCTGGACCTCTCTGCTGCCTTTGACACCGTGGATCACCCTCTCCTCCTCCGCACACTTCAAAATGTTGGCCTCTCTAGCACCGTCCTTGACTGGTTTACCTCATACCTCACTAACCGCTCCTTCTCTGTGTCTGCCTCCGGAACCACCTCACACCCTTCCATCCTTCCTGTTGGTGTCCCTCAGGGTTCTGTCCTAGGCCCCCTTCTGTTCTCCCTCTACACCTCTTCCCTGGGTGCGCTCATTAACTCATTTGGCCTTCAATACCACCTCTATGCTGATGACACACAACTCTACCTCTCCTCTCCTGATCTGTCCCCCTCTGTCCTCTCTCAGGTCTCCAGCTGCCTCTCTGCCATCTCCTCCTGGATGTCTGAGCGCTCTCTGAAGCTCAACATGGATAAAACTGAACTTATTATCTTTCCCCCAGCCACAGCAACACCCCCTACAAATATCTCTATCACTGTTGACAACACTATCATCTCCCCTGTTCCCCAACTCCGCTGCCTGGGTGTTACTCTTGACTCCTCCCTCTCCTTTGCACCCTACATCCAAGCTCTGGCGCAATCATGTCGGTTCCAGCTACGCAACATTGCGCGCATCAGGCCATTTCTCTCCCAGAGTGCAACTAAACTTATCATCCACTCACTGGTCATCTCACGACTTGACTACTGCAATGTGCTCCTCGCTGGCCTCACTTGCTCCCACATCGCTCCCCTCCAATCTGTCCTCAACTCTGCAGCTAGGCTCATCTTCCTCTCCCGCCGCTCCACTTCTGCCACTCCCCTTCAACAAAATCTACACTGGCTCCCATTCCCCTACAGAATCCTCTTCAAACTCCTCACCCTCACATACAAGGCCATCTCTAATTCCACTGCTCCCTACATCTCCAACCTCCTCTCCCTTCATACTCCCTCCCGCCCACTACGGTCGGCTGATGACCGTCGCCTCTCCTCTGCCTTGATCACTGCTTCCCATGCACGAGTTCAGGATTTTACCCGTGCTGCACCCCTTCAGTGGAATGCGCTCCCCCGCTCCATTAGACTCTCCCCGACCTTGCAAAGCTTCAAACGGGCATTGAAAACCCACCTATTTATCAAAGCGTACCCCTCCAATGCATAACCTAGTCCTTAAGCTGCTCCTCCATCCCCCTGCCCCCTGCCCCATGCCTTGGACATCTCTGCTTTGCTCGCATACCACTATCAGGCTTCTACCTGCTTGCTTGTACCTCATGTCATCGGTCTGTTGCCCCTCCCCACTAGATTGTTAGCTCTTCAGAGCAGGGCCCTCCTTCCTCTTGTCCTCTTCTTGACACATTTCACTCAGCGACCACCTTTACCTGCTTTCTCTCCCGCTGGTAAAGGCTCATCTCTAGCTATGGCCGCCAGCCCCAAGTAGTACAATGATTACTCCTTCGCTACTTACATCTAAGCTGTATTATGTTGAGAACTGTGTTGCTCTTTGTTACCTGCACTCCATTTTTGTTATTTATTTACTGTTATGCTAAGTTTTGTCTCCCTGTACTGTCCTTTGTACGGCGCTGCGAAACACTTGTGGCGCCCTATAAATAAAATGTAATAATAATAATAATAATATTACTTATGGACGACGAGTGCACTGACGACACAGAGGTAGGTACAGCCGTGGCCTACCGTACTGCTTATATATATAATATACTGTATAACGGACCTGGTGGACACTGTCAGCAGACTGCTAAACTAGTATGAAGAAAAAAAAAAGCCACCACAGGTATACAATGTAGATGGATGGATAGTATAGTATTATATTACTTATGGACGACGAGTGCACTGACGACACAGAGGTAGGTACAGCCGTGGCCTACCGTACTGCTTATATATATATAATATACTGTATAATATAATAACGGACCTGGTGGACACTGTCAGCAGACTGCTAAGCTAGTATGAAGAAAAAAAAAGCCACCACAGGTATACAATGTAGATGGATGGATAGTATAGTATTATATTACTTATGGACGACGAGTGCACTGACGACACAGAGGTAGGTACAGCCGTGGCCTACCGTACTGCTTATATATATAATATACTGTATAACGGACCTGGTGGACACTGTCAGCAGACTGCTAAACTAGTATGAAGGAAAAAAAAGCCACCACAGGTATACAATGTAGATGGATGGATAGTATAGTATTATATTACTTATGGACGACGAGTGCACTGACGACACAGAGGTAGGTACAGCCGTGGCCTACCGTACTGCTTATATATATAATATACTGTATAACGGACCTGGTGGACACTGTCAGCAGACTGCTAAACTAGTATGAAGAAAAAAAAAGCCACCACAGGTATACAATGTAGATGGATGGATAGTATAGTATTATATTACTTATGGACGACGAGTGCACTGACGACACAGAGGTAGGTACAGCCGTGGCCTACCGTACTGCTTATATATATAATATACTGTATAACGGACCTGGTGGACACTGTCAGCAGACTGCTAAACTAGTATGAAGAAAAAAAAAGCCACCACAGGTATACAATGTAGATGGATGGATACTATAGTATTATATTACTTATGGACGACGAGTGCACTGACGACACAGAGGTAGGTACAGCCGTGGCCTACCGTACTGCTTATATATATATAATATACTGTATAATATAATAACGGACCTGGTGGACACTGTCAGCAGACTGCTAAACTAGTATGAAGGAAAAAAAAGCCACCACAGGTATACAATGTAGATGGATGGATAGGATAGTACAGGTTGAGTATCCCATATCCAAATATTCCGAAATACGGAATATTCCGAAATACGGAATTATTTGAGTGAGAGTGAGATAGTGAAACCTTTGTTTTCTGATGGCTCAGTGTACACAAACTTTGCTTAATACACAAAGTTATTAAAAATCTTGTATTAAATGACCTTCAGACTGTGTGTATAAGGTATATATGAAACATAAATGAATTGTGTAAATGTACACACACTTTGTTTAATGCACAAAGTTATAAAAAATATTGGTTAAAATGACATTCAGGCTGTGTGTATAAGGTGTATATGAAACATAAATGCATTCTGTGCTTAGACTTAGGTCCCATCGCCATGATATCTCATTATGGTATGCAATTATTCCAAAATACGGAAAAATCCCATATCCAAAATACTTCTTGTCCCAAGCATTTTGGATAAGGGATACTCAACCTGTATTATATTACTTATGGATGACGAGTGCACTGACGACACAGAGGTAGGTACAGCCGTGGCCTACCGTACTGCTTATATATATAATATGCTGTATAACGGACCTGGTGGACACTGTCAGCAGACTGCTAAACTAGTATGAAGAAAAAAAAAGCCACCACAGGTATACAATGTAGATGGATGGATAGTATAGTATTATATTACTTATGGACGACGAGTGCACTGACGACACAGAGGTAGGTACAGCCGTGGCCTACCGTACTGCTTATATATATATAATATACTGTATAATATAATAACGGACCTGGTGGACACTGTCAGCAGACTGCTAAACTAGTATGAAGAAAAAAAAAGCCACAACAGGTATACAATGTAGATGGATGGATAGTATAGTATTATATTACTTATGGACGACGAGTGCACTGACGACACAGAGGTAGGTACAGCCGTGGCCTACCGTACTGCTTATATATATATAATATACTGTATAATATAATAACGGACCTGGTGGACACTGTCAGCAGACTGCTAAACTAGTATGAAGGAAAAAAAAGCCACCACAGGTATACAATGTAGATGGATGGATAGGATAGTATTATATTACTTATGGATGACGAGTGCACTGACGACACAGAGGTAGGTACAGCCGTGGCCTACCGTACTGCTTATATATATAATATACTGTATAACGGACCTGGTGGACACTGTCAGCAGACTGCTAAACTAGTATGAAGAAAAAAAAAGCCACCACAGGTATACAATGTAGATGGATGGATAGTATAGTATTATATTACTTATGGACGACGAGTGCACTGACGACACAGAGGTAGGTACAGCCGTGGCCTACCGTACTGCTAGATATATATAAAATAAATATAATATACTGTATAATAATAATAACGGACCTGGTGGACACTGTCAGCAGACTGCTAAACTAGTATGAAGGGGAAAAAAAACCACCACAGACAGGAGTGTTTTTCAGGCAGACAAACGTATACTGGACTGGTGGTCACTGTCAGCAAAACTGTGCACTGTACTCAGAGCCGGATTAAGACCATGGGGGGCCCGGGGTACTTTAGACAGTGGGGCCCCTATTGAAGAGAGGGGTGGAGGGGTGGGGGGCACACCTATTAACGGGGCCTAATGCCCACCATGCGCCCTTGGGCCGGGAGGGCCCGACTATAAATGGCCACGGGCCGAGAGGGCCCGACTACATACCCACAGTCCGGGAGGGCCTGACTGTACCTACGGGCCTAGTGCCCGATCCCTGAAGGTCTAGGGAGGAAAGGATGGGGGGGGGGGGGTGAGATCAGCTTCACCTGGTCCGGGTCTTCTTCCATCAGGAGCACGGCGTCTTCCGGCCTCGTCAGCGGCCACCGGAGCTCTTCTCCCTCCGTCCGGCTCTTCACTGCTCTTCAGCGCAGCCTCCCTCTTCAGCTCCCGCCCGGTGTCTTCTGCGCTCTTCCGCGCGGTCGTCTTCTTTGGCTCCCGCCCGGCGTCTGACTTCAGATGCCGGGGGTGGGGCCTGTGACGCAGCGAGCACCGATTGGCTCGCCGCGCCATCTTCTGATTGGCCAGCGCCCTGCGAGCCGTGATTGGCTCGCGGACGGCGCCGGATTTGAACTCCCGCCGCCAGCGCTTCAGATTGGCTGCCAAAACGGCGCCAAGTTTGAAGCGCCGCTGCCCATCGCCACTTCCAGTCTGGTGCAGGGAAACACCTGGTCCCTGCACCGGACACCCACCGCTTACTGACAGGCGCTGGGGACAGACACACTGCCACAGCGCCGGCCACCGCTGTACTCTGCAGGGGACGCAGATCCCCTGCACCCTGCCGCTCTGATGTGCCCTGGAACACAGGGCACATCTCTACAGCACCACAGATTGGATCGGAAGAGAGATCCGATCTGTGGTGTGGCAGGGGGCCCTTTTGGAAAGGGGGGCCCGGGGGTATGTATCCCCGGGACCCCCCCCTTAATCCGGCTCTGACTGTACTCCTGCTATAACTGCTCCCCAGTCCCCACAATTAGGCAGTGTGAGCAGTGCACTCAGCACAGATATATCATGCAGCAGTGCAGCACACTGAGTGAGCACAGATATGGTGGAGCGTTTTTTTTTCAGGCAGAGAAACAAACAAAGGATTAAACTCACTGGTGGTATAATCAAAACCCTGCACTGTACTCCCTAACAGCTGCTCCCCGTCCCCAATCCTCCCCACATTTATAACTAAGTCACTCAGTCTCTTTACTCTTTTCTACTATAACGGAGAGGACGCCAGCCACGTCCTCTCCCTATCAATCTCAATGCACGTGTGAAAATGGCGGCGACGCGCGGCTCCTTATATAGAATCCGAATCTCGCGAGAATCCGACAGCGGGATCATGACGTTCGGGCACGCTCGGGTTAACCGAGCAAGGCGGGAGGATCCGAGTCGCTCGGACCCGTGAAAAAAAAGGTGAAGTTCGGGCGGGTTCGGATCCCGAGGATCCGAACCCGCTCATCACTAGTTCTCATACATCTAGCCTGTCAGCATCCAGAGTCTTACCTCCGGTTCTGGTCCCTGCGGCCTTCCTGTTAGCTGGCTGGTGTGGCTGCGGCGGATAGGTGTTGCGGCAGTGAGGTCCTCCGGTGCGGCTGCCGGGTGTCTGGAGGCCGGGGTCTGGATCCTGGGGAGCGGAGCATGGCAGCCGGAGGTGTCTGTTTCCAAGTGTCCTGCTGGGAGTGCGACATCTGGGAGGCTGAGGCCAGAGGTAGTGGCTGTGTGCTGGTTCCACATGTGTCCTCTGTACAGGGAGCTACCATGTTGGAGACCATGCCGAGCCAATAGGTATCCCAGTTCGCATCCAGCCAATCCGCTGCAGTCTTCCCTTATAAAAAAGGGTTGATGTTTAGTCATGGTGCCAGTTCTTCAAGTTACTTGCTGCTGTAAGGTGCTCAAGCTCTGTGCTCCCAGGTTAACCCCTGGTATCCTGGTTCTGTTGTGTTATTGCAGTCCTTTGCTCCCAGTCCACTTGCTCTTGCGGTTTAACCGCTGGGTCCTCTATCTGGTAGAGCGTCTCCGTTTGCTGATGGTGCTCACAGCGATCCTCTCTTCAACATCGTTCTTCAACTCATCTTTTCATTCAGTGTTCTTCAGCATTGTTTACAAATCACAAGTCATCTCTTCATTCAGTGTTCTTCAGCATCGTTTCCAGATCACAGGTCATATCTTCAGTGTTCTTCAGCATTGTTTACAAATCACAAGTCACTTCTTCATTCAGTGTTCTTCAGCATCGTTTACAAGTCACGAACATTTCATCTTTCACAATTCACTCAGACTAATCTAGTTGTGGTGTATGACTGAGGTCTCAGTAAAGCTGAATTAATCTTTCTTCAGTGTATCGTTCTCAGTCATTATCCTCATCGTCTACCCCTCTACATCTTCGGGCCTTCTCTTGAACGGCCGACATATCGCGGGTCCGTCGGCCAGTGTGTACGGCCGATACGTCTGTGAACTCCGTCGTTCACAGACGTATCGCGTCGGCCCCGCAGCACAGCCGACGGCCAGTATATCTACTGATATATTGGCGCGTCGCTGTGTGTGTACGGCGGCCGGCCGACCGTCCGTACACATGCTGCGGCGGCCGGCGGTGATTGACAGCTGAACACACCCGCCCAGTTCACGACGTCAGTCCCCGACGGATCGGGCAGTGTGTATGCTGAACACACTGCCCGATCGTTCCATAGATATATCTGCAGATCAATTGATCTGCAGATATATCTTTCTAGTGTGTACCCACCTTTAGTCTTCAATCCATGAGTAAGAACTACATTCAGCCACCTCGTTTCCTTCCTTTGCTGGTAGCTAATCCCTCAGTCAATTATCAGTCGTCAGATCCCAAACTAAAGCCAAGCGTGACATAGCCTTAATACGCCATTTACCGCAAGATGCCCGGTGTGAGTGAGCTAGAAGTTCCCATTGCTATGCAAATAGGATGCACAAGCACACTCTGCTGATTAAAACCGATGACAATGCTGCTGGACTGTGTAGCATACAGGACACTCTGCACCAGAGTTGTGACTAGACATTCTGGTGCCCTTTGACAGAAAGTGAATTGGTGCTCCCCCTCCTATATAAAATTTAGGGCCGTTGGTTCGTGGGGAAGGTGCGTGGTCACATACTAGTGCCAATTTACATTACACCACAGTGATGCCGCTTATACATATTGTACCATATAGAACCTCCTATACACACTGTGCCAGGTAGAACCTCATATACACACTGTGCCAGGTAGAACTTCCTATACACACTGTGCCAGGTAGAACCTCCTATACACTCTGCGCCAGGTAGAACTTCCTATACACACTGTGCCAGGTAGAACCTCCTATACACTCTGCGCCAGGTAGAACCTCCTATACACACTGTGCCAGGTAGAACCTCCTATACACACTGTGCCAGGTAGAACCTCCTATACACACTGTGCCAGGTAGAACCTCCTATACACACTGTGCCAGGTAGAACCTCCTATACACTCTGTGCCAGGTAGAACCTCCTATACACACTGTGCCAGGTAGAACCTCCTATACACTCTGCGCCAGGTAGAACCTCCTATACACACTGTGCCAGGTAGAACCTCCTATACACTCTGCGCCAGGTAGAACCTCCTATACACACTATGCCAGGTAGAACCTCCTATACACTCTGCGCCAGGTAGAACCTCCTATACACTCTGCGCCAGGTAGAACCTCCTATACACACTGTGCCAGGTAGAACCTCCTATACACACTGTGCCAGGTAGAACCTCCTATACACACTGCGCCAGGTAGAACCTCCTATACACTCTGCGCCAGGTAGAACCTCCTATACACTCTGCGCCAGGTAGAACCTCCTATACACACTGCACCAGGTAGAACCTCCTATACACACTGTGCCAGGTAGAACCTCCTATAGACTCTGCGCCAGGTAGAACCTCCTATACACACTGCACCAGGTAGAACCTCCTATACACTCTGCGCCAGGTAGAACCTCCCATACACACTGCACCAGGTAGAACCTCCTATACACACTGCGCCTGGTAAAACCACCTATACACTCTGCGCCAGGTAGAACCTCCTATACACTCTGCGCCAGGTAGAACCTCCCATACACAGTGCGCCAGGTAGAACCTCCCATACACACTGCGCCAGGTAGAACCTCCCATACACACTGCGCCAGGTAGAACCTCCTATACACACTGTGCCAGGTAGAACCTCCTATAGACTCTGCGCCAGGAAGAACCTCCTATACACTCTGCGCCAGGTAGAACCTCCTATACACACTGCGCCAGATAGAACGTCCTATACACACTGCGCCAGGTAGAACCTCCTATACACTCTGCGCCAGGTAGAACCTCCTATACACACTGCGCCAGGTAGAACCTCCTATACACACTGCACCAGGTAGAACCTCCTATACACTCTGCGCCAGGTAGAACCTCCTATACACACTGCGCCAGGTAGAACCTCCTATACACACTGCGCCAGGTAGAACCTACTATATATACTGCTCCAGGTAGAACCTCCTATACACTCTGCGCCAGGTAGAACCTTCTTTACACACTGCGCCAGGTAGAACCTCCTATACACCCTGCGCCAGGTAGAACCTCCTATACACACTGCGCCAGGTAGAACCTCCTATACACACTGCGCCAGGTAGAACCTCCTATATACACTGCGCCAGGTAGAACCTCCTATACACTCTGCGCCAGGTAGAACCTCCTATACACACTGCGCCAGGTAGAACCTCTTATACACACTGCGCCAGGTAGAACCTCCTATACACTCTGCGCCAGGTAGAACCTCCTATACACACTGCGCCAGGTAGAACCTCCTATACACACTGCGCCAGGTAGAACCTCCTATATACACTACGCCAGGTAGAACCTCCTATACACTCTGCGCCAGGTAGAACCTCCTATACACACTGCGCCAGGTAGAACCTCCTATACACACTGCGCCAGGTAGAACCTCCTAAACACACTGCGCCAGGTAGAACCTCCTATACACACTGCGCCAGGTAGAACCTCCTATACACTCTGCGCCAGGTAGAACCTCCTATACACACTGCGCCAGGTAGAACCTCCTATACACACTGCGCCAGGTAGAACCTCCAATACACTCTGCGCCAGGTAGAACCTCCTATACACTCTGCGCCAGGTAGAACCTCCTATACACACTGCGCCAGGTAGAACCTCCTATACACACTGCGCCAGGTAGAACCTCCTATATACACTGCGCCAGGTAGAACCTCCTATACACTCTGCGCCAGGTAGAACCTCCAATACACACTGCGCCAGGTAGAACCTCCTATACACACTGCGCCAGGTAGAACCTCCTATATACACTGCGCCAGGTAGAACCTTCTATACACTCTGCGCCAGGTAGAACCTCCTGTACACACTGCACCAGGTAGAACCTCCTATACACACTGCGCCAGGTAAAACCACCTATACACTCTGCGCCAGGTAGAACCTCCTATACACTCTGCGCCAGGTAGAACCTCCTATACACACTGCACCAGGTAGAACCTCCTATACACACTGTGCCAGGTAGAACCTCCTATACACTCTGCGCCAGGTAGAACCTCCTATACACTCTGCGCCAGGTAGAACCTCCTATACACACTGCGCCAGGTAGAACCTCCTATACACTCTGCGCCAGGTAAAACCTCCCATACACTCTGCGCCAGGTAGGACCTCCCATATACAGTGCGCCAGGTAGAACCTCCCATACACACTGCGCCAGGTAGAACCTCCCATACACAGTGCGCCAGGTAGAACCTCCTATACACACTGCGCCAGGTAGAACCTCCTATATATACTGCGCCAGGTAGAACCTCCTATACACTCTGCTCTAGGTAGAACCTCCTATACACACTGCGCCAGGTAGAACCTCCTATACACTCTGCGCCAGGTAGAACCTCCTATACACACTGCGCCAGGTAGAACCTCCTATACACACTGCGCCAGGTAGAACCTCCTATATACACTGCGCCAGGTAGAACCTCCTATACACACTGCGCCAGGTAGAACCTCCTATACACACTGCGCCAGGTAGAACCTCCTATACACACTGCGCCAGGAAGAACCTCCTATACACACTGTGCCAGGTAGAACCTCCTATATACTCTGCGCCAGGTAGAACCTCCTATACACACTGCACCAGGTAGAACCTCCTATACACTCTGCGCCAGGTAGAACCTCCTATACACACTGCACCAGGTAGAACCTCCTATACACACTGCGCCAGGTAAAACCACCTATACACTCTGCGCCAGGTAGAACCTCCTATACACTCTGCGCCAGGTAGAACCTCCTATACACTCTGCGCCAGGTAGGACCTCCCATACACAGTGCGCCAGGTAGAACCTCCCATACACACTGCGCCAGGTAGAACCTCCCATACACACTGCGCCAGGTAGAACCTCCTATACACTCTGCGCCAGGTAGAACCTCCTATACACTCTGCGCCAGGTAGGACCTCCCATACACAGTGCGCCAGGTAGAACCTCCCATACACACTGCGCCAGGTAGAACCTCCCATACACACTGCGCCAGGTAGAACCTCCTATACACACTGTGCCAGGTAGAACCTCCTATAGACTCTGCGCCAGGTAGAACCTCCTGTACACTCTGTGCCAGGTAGAACCTCCTGTACACACTGCGCCAGGTAGAACCTCCTATACACACTGTGCCAGGTAGAACCTCCTATAGACTCTGCGCCAGGTAGAACCTCCTGTACACTCTGCGCCAGGTAGAACCTCCTATACACACTGCGCCAGGTAGAACCTCCTATACACACTGCGCCAGGTAGAACCTCCTATACACTCTGCGCCAGGTAGAACCTCCTATACACACTGCGCCAGGTAGAACCTCCTAAACACACTGCGCCAGGTAGAACCTCCTATACACTCTGCGCCAGGTAGAACCTCCTATACACTCTGCGCCAGGTAGAACCTCCTATACACACTGCGCCAGGTAGAACCTCCTATACACTCTGCGCCAGGTAGAACCTCCTATACACTCTGCGCCAGGTAGGACCTCCCATACACACTGCGCCAGGTAGAACCTCCCATACACACTGCGCCAGGTAGAACCTCCCATACACACTGCGCCAGGTAGAACCTCCTATACACACTGCGCCAGGTAGAACCTCCTATATACACTGCGCCAGGTAGAACCTCCTATACACTCTGCGCTAGGTAGAACCTCCTATACACACTGCGCCAGGTAGAACCTCCTATACACTCTGCGCCAGGTAGAACCTCCTATACACACTGCGCCAGGTAGAACCTCCTATACACACTGCGCCAGGTAGAACCTCCTATATACACTGCGCCAGGTAGAACCTCCTATACACTCTGCGCCAGGTAGAACCTCCTATACACACTGCGCCAGGTAGAACCTCCTATACACACTGCGCCAGGTAGAACCTCCTATACACACTGCGCCAGGTAGAACCTCCTATACACACTGTGCCAGGTAGAACCTCCTATATACTCTGCGCCAGGTAGAACCTCCCATACACACTGCGCCAGGTAGAACCTCCTATACACTCTGCGCCAGGTAGAACCTCCTATACACACTGCGCCAGGTAGAACCTCCTATACACACTGCGCCAGGTAAAACAACCTATACACTCTGCACCAGGTAGAACTTCCTATACACTCTGCGCCAGGTAGAACCTCCTATACACTCTGCGCCAGGTAGGACCTCCCATACACAGTGCGCCAGGTAGAACCTCCCATACACACTGCGCCAGGTAGAACCTCCCATACACACTGCGCCAGGTAGAACCTCCTATACACACTGTGCCAGGTAGAACATCCTATAGACTCTGCGCCAGGTAGAACCTCCTATACACTCTGCACCAGGTAGAACCTCCTATACACACTGCGCCAGGTAGAACCTCCTATACACACTGCGCCAGGTAGAACCTCCTATACACTCTGCGCCAGGTAGAACCTCCTATACACACTGCGCCAGGTAGAACCTCCTATACACACTGCGCCAGGTAGAACCTCATATACACTCTGCGCCAGGTAGAACCTCCTATACACACTGCGCCAGGTAGAACCTCCTATACACTCTGCGCCAGGTAGAACCTCCTATATACACTGCTCCAGGTAGAACCTCCTATACACTCTGCGCCAGGTAGAACCTTCTATACACACTGCGCCACGTAGAACCTCCTATACACTCTGCGCCAGGTAGAACCTCCTATACACACTGCGCCAGGTTGAACCTCCTATACACACTGCGCCAGGTAGAACCTCCTATATACACTGCGCCAGGTAGAACCTCCTATACACTCTGCGCCAGGTAGAACCTCCTATACACACTGCACCAGGTAGAACCTCCTATACACACTGCGCCAGGTAGAACCTCCTATACACTCTGCTCCAGGTAGAACCTCCTATACACACTGCGCCAGGTAGAACCTCCTATACACACTGCGCCAGGTAGAACCTCCTATATACACTGCGCCAGGTAGAACCTCCTATACACTCTGCGCCAGGTAGAACCTCCTATACACACTGCGCCAGGTAGAACCTCCTATACACACTGCGCCAGGTAGAACCTCCTATACACACTGCGCCAGGTAGAACCTCCAATACACACTGCGCCAGGTAGAACCTCCTATACACTCTGCGCCAGGTAGAACCTCACACTGCGCCAGGTAGAACCTCCTATACACACTGCGCCAGGTAGAACCTCCTATATACACTGCACCAGCTAGAAACTCCTATACACTCTGCGCCAGGTAGAACCTCCTATACACACTGCGCCAGGTAGAACCTCCTATACACTCTGCGCCAGGTAGAACCTCCTATACACAGTGCGCCAGGTAGATCCTCCTATACACACTGCGCCAGGTAGAACCTCCTATATACACTGCGCCAGATAGAACCTCCTATATAGTCTGCGCCAGGTAGAACCTCCTATACACACTGCGCCAGGTAGAACCTCCTATACACACTGCGCCAGGTAGAACCTCCTATATACACTGCGCCAGGTAGAACCTTCTATACACTCTGCGCCAGGTAGAACCTCCTATACACTCTGCGCCAGGTAGAACCTCCTATACACTCTGCGGCAGGTAGAACCTCCTATACACACTGCGCCAGGTAGAACCTCCTATACACTCTGCGCCAGGTAGAACCTCCTGTACACTCTGCGCCAGGTAGAACCTCCTATACACACTGCGCCAGGTAGAACCTCCTATATACACTGCGCCAGGTAGAACCTCCTATATACACTGCGCCAGGTAGAACCTCCTATATACACTGCGCCAGGTAGAACCTCCTGTACACACTGCGCCAGGTACAACCTCCTATATACACTGCGCCAGGTAGAACCTCCTATACACACTGCGCCAGGTAGAACCTCCTATACACACTGCGCCAGGTAAAACCACCTATACACTCTGCGCTAGGTAGAACCTCCTATACACTCTGCGCCAGGTAGAACCTCCTATACACTCTGCGCCAGGTAGGACCTCCCATACACAGTGCGCCAGGTAGAACCTTCCATACACACTGCGCCAGGTAGAACCTCCCATACACACTGCGCCAGGTAGAACCTCCTATACACACTGTGCCAGGTAGAACATCCTATAGACTCTGCGCCAGGTAGAACCTCCTATACACTCTGCGCCAGGTAGAACCTCCTATACACACTGCGCCAGGTAGAACCTCCTATACACACTGCGCCAGGTAGAACCTCCTATACACTCTGCGCCAGGTAGAACCTCCTATACACACTGCGCCAGGTAGAACCTCCTATACACACTGCGCCAGGTAGAACCTCCTATACACTCTGCGCCAGGTAGAACCTCCTATACACACTGCGCCAGGTAGAACCTCCTATACACACTGCGCCAGGTAGAACCTCCTATACACACTGCGCCAGGTAGAACCTCCAATACACACTGCGCCAGGTAGAACCTCCTATACACTCTGCGCCAGGTAGAACCTCCTATACACACTGCGCCAGGTAGAACCTCCTATACACACTGCGCCAGGTAGAACCTCCTATACACTCTGCGCCAGGTAGAATCTCCTATACACACTGCGCCAGGTAGAACCTCCTATACACTCTGCGCCAGGTAGAACCTCCTATACACTCTGCGCCAGGTAGGACCTCCCATACACAGTGCGCCAGGTAGAACCTCCCATACACACTGCGCCAGGTAGAACCTCCCATACACACTGCGCCAGGTAGAACCTCCTATACACACTGCGCCAGGTAGAACCTCCTATACACTCTGCGCCAGGTAGAACCTCCTATACACACTGCGCCAGGTAGAACCTCCTATACACTCTGCGCCAGGTAGAACCTCCTATACACACTGCGCCAGGTAGAACCTCCTATACACACTGCGCCAGGTAGAACCTCCTATATACACTGCGCCAGGTAGAACCTCCTATACACTCTGCGCCAGGTAGAACCTCCTATACACTCTGCGCCAGGTAGAACCTCCTATACACACTGCGCCAGGTAGAACCTCCTATACACACTGCGCCAGGTAGAACCTCCTATACACACTGCACCAGGTAGAACCTCCTATACACACTGCGCCAGGTAGAACCTCCTATATACTCTGCGCCAGGTAGAACCTCCTATACACACTGCACCAGGTAGAACCTCCTATACACTCTGCGCCAGGTAGAACCTCCTTTACACACTGCACCAGGTAGAACCTCCTATACACACTGCGCCAGGTAAAACCACCTATACACTCTGCGCCAGGTAGAACCTCCTATACACTCTGCGCCAGGTAGAACCTCCTATACACTCTGCGCCAGGTAGGACCTCCCATACACAGTGCGCCAGGTAGAACCTCCCATACACACTGCGCCAGGTAGAACCTCCCATACACACTGCGCCAGGTAGAACCTTCTATACACACTGCGCCAGGTAGAACCTCCTATACACACTGCACCAGGTAGAACCTCCTATACACACTGTGCCAGGTAGAACCTCCTATATACTCTGCGCCAGGTAGAACCTCCTATACACACTGCACCAGGTAGAACCTCCTATACACTCTGCGCCAGGTAGAACCTCCTATACACATTGCACCAGGTAGAACCTCCTATACACACTGCGCCAGGTAAAACCACCTATACACTCTGCACCAGGTAGAACCTCCTATACACTCTGCGCCAGGTAGAACCTCCTATACACTCTGCGCCAGGTAGGACCTCCCATACACAGTGCGCCAGGTCGAACCTCCCATACACACTGCGCCAGGTAGAACCTCCCATACACACTGCGCCAGGTAGAACCTCCTATACACACTGTGCCAGGTAGAACATCCTATAGACTCTGCGCCAGGTAGAACCTCCTATACACTCTGCGCCAGGTAGAACCTCCTATACACACTGCGCCAGGTAGAACCTCCTATACACACTGCGCCAGGTAGAACCTCCTATACACTCTGCGCCAGGTAGAACCTCCTATACACACTGCGCCAGGTAGAACCTCCTATACACACTGCGCCAGGTAGAACCTCCTATACACTCTGCGCCAGGTAGAACCTCCTGTACACACTGCGCCAGGTAGAACCTCCTATACACACTGCGCCAGGTAGAACCTCCTATATACACTGCTCCAGGTAGAACCTCCTATACACTCTGCGCCAGGTAGAACCTTCTATACACACTGCGCCAGGTAGAACCTCCTATACACTCTGCGCCAGGTAGAACCTCCTATACACACTGCGCCATGTTGAACCTCCTATACACACTGCGCCAGGTAGAACCTCCTATATACACTGCGCCAGGTAGAACCTCCTATACACTCTGCGCCAGGTAGAACCTCCTATACACACTGCGCCAGGTAGAACCTCCTATACACACTGCGCCAGGTAGAACCTCCTATACACTCTGCGCCAGGTAGAACCTCCTATACACATTGCGCCAGGTAGAACCTCCTATACACACTGCGCCAGGTAGAACCTCCTATATACACTGCGCCAGGTAGAACCTCCTATACACTCTGCGCCAGGTAGAACCTCCTATACACACTGCGCCAGGTAGAACCTCCTATACACACTGCGCCAGGTAGAACCTCCTATACACACTGCGCCAGGTAGAACCTCCAATACACACTGCGCCAGGTAGAACCTCCTATACACTCTGCGCCAGGTAGAACCTCCTATACACACTGCGCCAGGTAGAACCTCCTATACACACTGCGCCAGGTAGAACCTCCTATATACACTGCACCAGGTAGAAACTCCTATACACTCTGCGCCAGGTAGAACCTCCTATACACACTGCGCCAGGTAGAACCTCCTATACACTCTGCGCCAGGTAGAACCTCCTATACACAGTGCGCCAGGTAGATCCTCCTATACACACTGCGCCAGGTAGAACCTCCTATATACACTGCGCCAGATAGAACCTCCTATACACTCTGCGCCAGGTAGAACCTCCTATACACACTGCGCCAGGTAGAACCTCCTATACACACTGCGCCAGGTAGAACCTCCTATATACACTGCGCCAGGTAGAACCTTCTATACACTCTGCGCCAGGTAGAACCTCCTATACACTCTGCGCCAGGTAGAACCTCCTATACACTCTGCGGCAGGTAGAACCTCCTATACACACTGCGCCAGGTAGAACCTCCTATACACTCTGCGCCAGGTAGAACCTCCTGTACACTCTGCGCCAGGTAGAACCTCCTATACACACTGCGCCAGGTAGAACCTCCTATATACACTGCGCCAGGTAGAACCTCCTATATACACTGCGCCAGGTAGAACCTCCTATATACACTGCGCCAGGTAGAACCTCCTGTACACACTGCGCCAGGTACAACCTCCTATATACACTGCGCCAGGTAGAACCTCCTATACACACTGCGCCAGGTAGAACCTCCTATACACACTGCACCAGGTAGAACCTCCTATACACTCTGCGCCAGGTAGAACCTCCTATACACTCTGCGCCAGGTAGGACCTCCCATACACAGTGCGCCAGGTAGAACCTCCCATACACACTGCGCCAGGTAGAACCTCCCATACACACTGCGCCAGGTAGAACCTCCTATACACACTGTGCCAGGTAGAACATCCTATAGACTCTGCGCCAGGTAGAACCTCCTATACACTCTGCGCCAGGTAGAACCTCCTATACACACTGCGCCAGGTAGAACCTCCTATACACACTGCGCCAGGTAGAACCTCCTATACACTCTGCGCCAGGTAGAACCTCCTATACACACTGCGCCAGGTAGAACCTCCTATACACACTGCGCCAGGTAGAACCTCCTATACACTCTGCGCCAGGTAGAACCTCCTATACACACTGCGCCAGGTAGAACCTCCTATACACACTGCGCCAGGTAGAACCTCCTATATACACTGCTCCTGGTAGAACCTCCTATACACTCTGCGCCAGGTAGAACCTTCTATACACACTGCGCCAGGTAGAACCTCCTATACACTCTGCGCCAGGTAGAACATCCTATAGACTCTGCGCCAGGTAGAACCTCCTATACACTCTGCGCCAGGTAGAACCTCCTATACACACTGCGCCAGGTAGAACCTCCTATACACACTGCGCCAGGTAGAACCTCCTATACACTCTGCGCCAGGTAGAACCTCCTATACACACTGCGCCAGGTAGAACCTCCTATACACACTGCGCCAGGTAGAACCTCCTATACACTCTGCGCCAGGTAGAACCTCCTGTACACACTGCGCCAGGTAGAACCTCCTATACACACTGCGCCAGGTAGAACCTCCTATATACACTGCTCCAGGTAGAACCTCCTATACACTCTGCGCCAGGTAGAACCTTCTATACACACTGCGCCAGGTAGAACCTCCTATACACTCTGCGCCAGGTAGAACCTCCTATACACACTGCGCCAGGTAGAACCTCCTATATACACTGCGCCAGGTAGAACCTCCTATACACTCTGCGCCAGGTAGAACCTCCTATACACACTGCGCCAGGTAGAACCTCCTATATACACTGCGCCAGGTAGAACCACCTATACACTCTGCGCCAGGTAGAACCTCCTATACACACTGCGCCAGGTAGAACCTCCTATACACACTGCGCCAGGTAGAACCTCCTATACACTCTGCGCCAGGTAGAACCTCCTATACACATTGCGCCAGGTAGAACCTCCTATACACACTGCGCCAGGTAGAACCTCCTATATACACTGCGCCAGGTAGAACCTCCTATACACTCTGCGCCAGGTAGAACCTCCTATACACACTGCGCCAGGTAGAACCTCCTATACACACTGCGCCAGGTAGAACCTCCTATACACACTGCGCCAGGTAGAACCTCCAATACACACTGCGCCAGGTAGAACCTCCTATACACTCTGCGCCAGGTAGAACCTCCTATACACACTGCGCCAGGTAGAACCTCCTATACACACTGCGCCAGGTAGAACCTCCTATATACACTGCACCAGGTAGAAACTCCTATACACTCTGCGCCAGGTAGAACCTCCTATACACACTGCGCCAGGTAGAACCTCCTATACACTCTGCGCCAGGTAGAACCTCCTATACACAGTGCGCCAGGTAGATCCTCCTATACACACTGCGCCAGGTAGAACCTCCTATATACACTGCGCCAGATAGAACCTCCTATACACTCTGCGCCAGGTAGAACCTCCTATACACACTGCGCCAGGTAGAACCTCCTATACACACTGCGCCAGGTAGAACCTCCTATATACACTGCGCCAGGTAGAACCTTCTATACACTCTGCGCCAGGTAGAACCTCCTATACACTCTGCGCCAGGTAGAACCTCCTATACACTCTGCGGCAGGTAGAACCTCCTATACACACTGCGCCAGGTAGAACCTCCTATACACTGTGCGCCAGGTAGAACCTCCTGTACACTCTGCGCCAGGTAGAACCTCCTATACACACTGCGCCAGGTAGAACCTCCTATATACACTGCGCCAGGTAGAACCTCCTATATACACTGCGCCAGGTAGAACCTCCTATATACACTGCGCCAGGTAGAACCTCCTGTACACACTGCGCCAGGTACAACCTCCTATATACACTGCGCCAGGTAGAACCTCCTATACACACTGCGCCAGGTAGAACCTCCTATACACACTGCACCAGGTAGAACCTCCTATACACTCTGCGCCAGGTAGAACCTCCTATACACTCTGCGCCAGGTAGGACCTCCCATACACAGTGCGCCAGGTAGAACCTCCCATACACACTGCGCCAGGTAGAACCTCCCATACACACTGCGCCAGGTAGAACCTCCTATACACACTGTGCCAGGTAGAACATCCTATAGACTCTGCGCCAGGTAGAACCTCCTATACACTCTGCGCCAGGTAGAACCTCCTATACACACTGCGCCAGGTAGAACCTCCTATACACACTGCGCCAGGTAGAACCTCCTATACACTCTGCGCCAGGTAGAACCTCCTATACACACTGCGCCAGGTAGAACCTCCTATACACACTGCGCCAGGTAGAACCTCCTATACACACTGCGCCAGGTAGAACCTCCTATACACACTGCGCCAGGTAGAACCTCCTATATACACTGCTCCTGGTAGAACCTCCTATACACTCTGCGCCAGGTAGAACCTTCTATACACACTGCGCCAGGTAGAACCTCCTATACACTCTGCGCCAGGTAGAACCTCCTATACACACTGCGCCAGGTTGAACCTCCTATACACACTGCGCCAGGTAGAACCTCCTATATACACTGCGCCAGGTAGAACCTCCTATACACTCTGCGCCAGGTAGAACCTCCTATACACACTGCGCCAGGTAGAACCTCCTATACACACTGCGCCAGGTAGAACCTCCTATACACTCTGCGCCAGGTAGAACCTCCTATACACACTGCGCCAGGTAGAACCTCCTATACACACTGCGCCAGGTAGAACCTCCTATATACACTGCGCCAGGTAGAACCTCCTATACACTCTGCGCCAGGTAGAACCTCCTATACACACTGCGCCAGGTAGAACCTCCTATACACACTGCGCCAGGTAGAACCTCCTATACACACTGCGCCAGGTAGAACCTCCAATACACACTGCGCCAGGTAGAACCTCCTATACACTCTGCGCCAGGTAGAACCTCCTATACACACTGCGCCAGGTAGAACCTCCTATACACACTGCGCCAGGTAGAACCTCCTATATACACTGCACCAGGTAGAAACTCCTATATACACTGCGCCAGGTAGAACCTCCTATACACACTGCGCCAGGTAGAACCTCCTATACACTCTGTGCCAGGTAGAACCTCCTGTACACTCTGCGCCAGGTAGAACCTCCTATACACACTGCGCCAGGTAGAACCTCCTATATACACTGCGCCAGGTAGAACCTCCTATATACACTGCGCCAGGTAGAACCTCCTATATACAGTTACACTGCGCCAGGTAGAACCTCCTGTACACACTGCGCCAGGTAGAACCTCCTATACACTCTGCGCCAGGTAGAGCACGTTATACATATTGCGTCAGATAGAGCATGGTATACACTTTGGACCAGGTAGAGCACTTATACACATAGTAATTAGAGATGAGCGGGTTCGGTTTCTTTGAATCCGAACCCGCACGAACTTCACTTTTTTTTCCACGGGTCCGAGCGACTCGGATCTTCCCGCCTTGCTCGGTTAACCCGAGCGCGCCCGAACGTCATCATGACGCTGTCGGATTCTCGCGAGGCTCGGATTCTATCGCGAGACTCGGATTCTATATAAGGAGCCGCGCGTCGCCGCCATTTTCACTCGTGCATTGAGATTGATAGGGAGAGGACGTGTCTGGCGTCCTCTCCATTAGAATAGAGATAGATAGATTAGATAGAGAGAGATTGTGCAGAGTCGCAGACAGAGTTAGTTTACCACAGTCAGTGACCAGTGCAGTTGCTAGTTAACTTTTATTTAATATAATATATCCGTTCACTTCTCTCTGCTATATCCGTTCTCTGCCTGAAAAAAAAAACGATACACAGCACAGTCAGTCACACAGTGTGACTCAGTCTGTGTGCACTCAGCTCAGCCCAGTGTGCTGCACAGTCATCAATGTATAAATTAAAAGCTTATAATTAATTGTGGGGGAGACTGGGGAGCACTGCAGGTTGTTAGCAGGAGCCAGGAGTACAATTATATTAATTAACAGTGCACACTTTTGCTGCAGGAGTGGTGACCAGTGCCTGACCACCAGTATAGTATTGTTGTATACTACTAATATCTCTTTAAATATCAACCAGTCTATATTAGCAGCAGACACAGTACAGTGCGGTAGTTCACGGCTGTGGCTACCTCTGTGTCGGCACACGGCAGGCAGTCCGTCCGACCAGAATTGTATTATTTATTATTATATACCTACCACCTAACCGTGGTTTTTTTTTCATTCTTTATACCGTCATAGTGTCATCCTAATTGTTACGAGTATACTACTATCTCTTTATCAACCAGTGTACAGTGCGGTAGTTCACGGCTGTGGCTACCTCTGTGTCGGCACACGGCAGGCAGTCCGTCCGACCAGAATTGTATTATTTATTATTATATACCTACCACCTAACCGTGGTTTTTTTTTCATTCTTTATACCGTCATAGTGTCATCCTAATTGTTACGAGTATACTACTATCTCTTTATCAACCAGTGTACAGTGCGGTAGTTCACGGCTGTGGCTACCTCTGTGTCGGCACACGGCAGGCAGTCCGTCCGACCAGAATTGTATTATTTATTATTATATACCTACCACCTAACCGTGGTTTTTTTTTCATTCTTTATACCGTCATAGTGTCATCCTAATTGTTACGAGTATACTACTATCTCTTTATCAACCAGTGTACAGTGCGGTAGTTCACGGCTGTGGCTACCTCTGTGTCGGCACACGGCAGGCAGTCCGTCCGACCAGAATTGTATTATTTATTATTATATACCTACCACCTAACCGTGGTTTTTTTTTCATTCTTTATACCGTCATAGTGTCATCCTAATTGTTACGAGTATACTACTATCTCTTTATCAACCAGTGTACAGTGCGGTAGTTCACGGCTGTGGCTACCTCTGTGTCGGCAGTCGGCAGGCAGTCCGTCCATCCATAATTGTATTATTATTATAATATATACCACCTAACCGTGGTTTTTTTTTCATTCTTTATACCGTCATAGTGTCATACTAGTTGTTACGAGTATACTACTATCTCTTTATCAACCAGTGTACAGTGCGGTAGTTCACGGCTGTGGCTACCTCTGTGTCGGCAGTCGGCAGGCAGTCCGTCCATCCATAATTGTATTATTATTATAATATATATCACCTAACTGTGGTTTTTTTTGCATTCTTTATACCGTCGTCATAGTGTCATACTAGTTGTTACGAGTATACTACTATCTCTTTATCAACCAGTGTACAGTGCGGTAGTTCACGGCTGTGGCTACCTCTGTGTCGGCAGTCGGCAGGCAGTCCGTCCATCCATAATTGTATTATTATTATAATATATACCACCTAACCGTGGTTTTTTTTTCATTCTTTATACCGTCATAGTGTCATACTAGTTGTTACGAGTATACTACTATCTCTTTATCAACCAGTGTACAGTGCGGTAGTTCACGGCTGTGGCTACCTCTGTGTCGGCAGTCGGCAGGCAGTCCGTCCATCCATAATTGTATTATTATTATAATATATACCACCTAACTGTGGTTTTTTTTGCATTCTTTATACCGTCGTCATAGTGTCATACTAGTTGTTACGAGTATACTACTATCTCTTTATCAACCAGTGTACAGTGCGGTAGTTCACGGCTGTGGCTACCTCTGTGTCGGCAGTCGGCAGGCAGTCCGTCCATCCATAATTGTATTATTATTATAATATATACCACCTAACTGTGTTTTTTTTTGCATTCTTTATACCGTCGTCATAGTGTCATACTAGTTGTTACGAGTATACTACTATCTCTTTATCAACCAGTGTACAGTGCGGTAGTTCACGGCTGTGGCTACCTCTGTGTCGGCAGTCGGCAGGCAGTCCGTCCATCCATAATTGTATTATTATTATAATATATACCACCTAACCGTGGTTTTTTTTTCATTCTTTATACCGTCGTCATAGTGTCATACTAGTTGTTACGAGTATACTACTATCTCTTTATCAACCAGTGTACAGTGCGGTAGTTCACGGCTGTGGCTACCTCTGTGTCGGCAGTCGGCAGGCAGTCCGTCCATCCATAATTGTATTATTATTATAATATATACCACTTAACCGTGGTTTTTTTATACCACCTAACCGTGGCAGTCCGTCCATAATTGTATACTAGTATCCAATCCATCCATCTCCATTGTTTACCTGAGGTGCCTTTTAGTTCTGCCTATAAAATATGGAGAACAAAAAAGTTGAGGTTCCAAAATTAGGGAAAGATCAAGATCCACTTCCACCTCGTGCTGAAGCTGCTGCCACTAGTCATGGCCGAGACGATGAAATGCCAGCAACGTCGTCTGCCAAGGCCGATGCCCAATGTCATAGTACAGAGCATGTCAAATCCAAAACACCAAATATCAGAAAAAAAAGGACTCCAAAACCTAAAATAAAATTGTCGGAGGAGAAGCGTAAACTTGCCAATATGCCATTTACCACACGGAGTGGCAAGGAACGGCTGAGGCCCTGGCCTATGTTCATGGCTAGTGGTTCAGCTTCACATGAGGATGGAAGCACTCAGCCTCTCGCTAGAAAACTGAAAAGACTCAAGCTGGCAAAAGCACCGCAAAGAACTGTGCGTTCTTTGAAATCCCAAATCCACAAGGAGAGTCCAATTGTGTCGTTTGCGATGCCTGACCTTCCCAACACTGGACGTGAAGAGCATGCGCCTTCCACTATTTGCATGCCCCCTGCAAGTGCTGGAAGGAGCACCCGCAGTCCAGTTCCTGATAGTCAGATTGAAGATGTCAGTGTTGAAGTACACCAGGATGAGGAGGATATGGGTGTTGCTGGCGCTGGGGAGGAAATTGACCAGGAGGATTCTGATGGTGAGGTGGTTTGTTTAAGTCAGGCACCCGGGGAGACACCTGTTGTCCGTGGGAGGAATATGGCCGTTGACATGCCAGGTGAAAATACCAAAAAAATCAGCTCTTCGGTGTGGAGGTATTTCACCAGAAATGCGGACAACAGGTGTCAAGCCGTGTGTTCCCTTTGTCAAGCTGTAATAAGTAGGGGTAAGGACGTTAACCACCTCGGAACATCCTCCCTTATACGTCACCTGCAGCGCATTCATAATAAGTCAGTGACAAGTTCAAAAACTTTGGGTGACAGCGGAAGCAGTCCACTGACCAGTAAATCCCTTCCTCTTGTAACCAAGCTCACGCAAACCACCCCACCAACTCCCTCAGTGTCAATTTCCTCCTTCCCCAGGAATGCCAATAGTCCTGCAGGCCATGTCACTGGCAAGTCTGACGAGTCCTCTCCTGCCTGGGATTCCTCCGATGCATCCTTGCGTGTAACGCCTACTGCTGCTGGCGCTGCTGTTGTTGCCGCTGGGAGTCGATGGTCATCCCAGAGGGGAAGTCGTAAGCCCACTTGTACTACTTCCAGTAAGCAATTGACTGTTCAACAGTCCTTTGCGAGGAAGATGAAATATCACAGCAGTCATCCTACTGCAAAGCGGATAACTGAGTCCTTGACAACTATGTTGGTGTTAGACGTGCGTCCGGTATCCGCCGTTAGTTCACAGGGAACTAGACAATTTATTGAGGCAGTGTGCCCCCGTTACCAAATACCATCTAGGTTCCACTTCTCTAGGCAGGCGATACCGAGAATGTACACGGACGTCAGAAAAAGACTCACCAGTCTCCTAAAAAATGCAGTTGTACCCAATGTCCACTTAACCACGGACATGTGGACAAGTGGAGCAGGGCAGGGTCAGGACTATATGACTGTGACAGCCCACTGGGTAGATGTATGGACTCCCGCCGCAAGAACAGCAGCGGCGGCACCAGTAGCAGCATCTCGCAAACGCCAACTCTTTCCTAGGCAGGCTACGCTTTGTATCACCGCTTTCCAGAATACGCACACAGCTGAAAACCTCTTACGGCAACTGAGGAAGATCATCGCGGAATGGCTTACCCCAATTGGACTCTCCTGTGGATTTGTGGCATCGGACAACGCCAGCAATATTGTGTGTGCATTAAATATGGGCAAATTCCAGCACGTCCCATGTTTTGCACATACCTTGAATTTGGTGGTGCAGAATTTTTTAAAAAACGACAGGGGCGTGCAAGAGATGCTGTCGGTGGCCAGAAAAATTGCGGGACACTTTCGGCGTACAGGCACCACGTACAGAAGACTGGAGCACCACCAAAAACGACTGAACCTGCCCTGCCATCATCTGAAGCAAGAAGTGGTAACGAGGTGGAATTCAACCCTCTATATGCTTCAGAGGTTGGAGGAGCAGCAAAAGGCCATTCAAGCCTATACAATTGAGCACGATATAGGAGATGGAATGCACCTGTCTCAAGTGCAGTGGAGAATGATTTCAACGTTGTGCAAGGTTCTGATGCCCTTTGAACTTGCCACACGTGAAGTCAGTTCAGACACTGCCAGCCTGAGTCAGGTCATTCCCCTCATCAGGCTTTTGCAGAAGAAGCTGGAGGCATTGAAGAAGGAGCTAACACGGAGCGATTCCGCTAGGCATGTGGGACTTGTGGATGCAGCCCTTAATTCGCTTAACAAGGATTCACGGGTGGTCAATCTGTTGAAATCAGAGCACTACATTTTGGCCACCGTGCTCGATCCTAGATTTAAAGCCTACCTTGGATCTCTCTTTCCGGCAGACACAGGTCTGCTGGGGTTGAAAGACCTGCTGGTGACAAAATTGTCAAGTCAAGCGGAACGCGACCTGTCAACATCTCCTCCTTCACATTCTCCCGCAACTGGGGGTGCGAGGAAAAGGCTCAGAATTCCGAGCCCACCCGCTGGCGGTGATGCAGGGCAGTCTGGAGCGACTGCTGATGCTGACATCTGGTCCGGACTGAAGGACCTGACAACGATTACGGACATGTCGTCTACTGTCACTGCATATGATTCTCTCAACATTGATAGAATGGTGGAGGATTATATGAGTGACCGCATCCAAGTAGGCACGTCACACAGTCCGTACTTATACTGGCAGGAAAAAGAGGCAATTTGGAGGCCCTTGCACAAACTGGCTTTATTCTACCTAAGTTGCCCTCCCACAAGTGTGTACTCCGAAAGAGTGTTTAGTGCCGCCGCTCACCTTGTCAGCAATCGGCGTACGAGGTTACATCCAGAAAATGTGGAGAAGATGATGTTCATTAAAATGAATTATAATCAATTCCTCCGCGGAGACATTGACCAGCAGCAATTGCCTCCACAAAGTACACAGGGAGCTGAGATGGTGGATTCCAGTGGGGACGAATTGATAATCTGTGAGGAGGGGGATGTACACGGTGATATATCGGAGGGTGAAGATGAGGTGGACATCTTGCCTCTGTAGAGCCAGTTTGTGCAAGGAGAGATTAATTGCTTCTTTTTTGGGGGGGGTCCAAACCAACCCGTCATATCAGTCACAGTCGTGTGGCAGACCCTGTCACTGAAATGATGGGTTGGTTAAAGTGTGCATGTCCTGTTTTGTTTATACAACATAAGGGTGGGTGGGAGGGCCCAAGGATAATTCCATCTTGCACCTCTTTTTTCTTTTCTTTTTCTTTGCATCATGTGCTGATTGGGGAGGGTTTTTTGGAAGGGACATCCTGCGTGACACTGCAGTGCCACTCCTAGATGGGCCCGGTGTTTGTGTCGGCCACTAGGGTCGCTAATCTTACTCACACAGCTACCTCATTGCGCCTCTTTTTTTCTTTGCGTCATGTGCTGTTTGGGGAGGGTTTTTTGGAAGGGACATCCTGCGTGACACTGCAGTGCCACTCCTAGATGTGCCCGGTGTTTGTGTCGGCCACTAGGGTCGCTAATCTTACTCACACAGTCAGCTACCTCATTGCGCCTCTTTTTTTCTTTGCGTCATGTGCTGTTTGGGGAGGGTTTTTTGGAAGGGCCATCCTGCGTGACACTGCAGTGCCACTCCTAGATGGGCCCGGTGTTTGTGTCGGCCACTAGGGTCGCTTATCTTACTCACACAGCGACCTCTGTGCAAATTTTAGGACTAAAAATAATATTGTGAGGTGTGATGTGTTCAGAATAGGCTGAAAATGAGTGTAAATTATGTTTTTTGAGGTTAATAATACTTTGGGATCAAAATTACCCCCAAATTCTATGATTTAAGCTGTTTTTTAGGGTTTTTTTAAAAAAACACCCGAATCCAAAACACACCCGAATCCGACAAAAAAAATTCGGTGAGGTTTTGCCAAAACGCGGTCGAACCCAAAACACGGCCGCGGAACCGAACCCAAAACCAAAACACAAAACCCGAAAAATTTCCGGCGCTCATCTCTAATAGTAATACGCTGATAAGAGATTAAACAAACAAAAAAAATTTTCCTTTATTTCTAGCCCTTTCACCTGACCCCGGTGGCATGTGGGCGTGGTCCGGCCAAAGCAGGCGTGGCCGGACCATACGGGGTGCGGCTGCGTGATGCCTTTGCACTTCTGCAGGCGGGGGGGAAGACACTGACATGCGGGGCGGACTAGCCCTGTGCTGGGTGTCCCCCCGCATGTCAGTGTGAATGATCGTAGCTACGATCATCTCGGAATGAGGGCCATGGTTTTGCCCAACTGCTAACAAATTTACTGCTACGATCAGGTCCGAATTACCCCCAAAGTTCAAATAACATTAATATCCAAAATGAAACTGGATTGGACTGTAGTGCTGACTGGGCTTGATCCGGAATCTTAACACTGGCAGTATTGCAGAAAATAGGATTTTAATTACTTACCGGTAAATCCTTTTCTCGTAGGATGCTGGGGTCCACATTAGTACCATGGGGTATAGACGGGTCCCTTGGGAGACATGGGCACTTTAAGAGTTTAATAGTGTGGGCTGGCTCCTCCCTCTATGCCCCTCCTACCAGACTCAGTCTAGAAACTGTGCCCGAGGAGACGGACATACTTTGAGAGAAGGAAATACACAGATAGTGATGAGATTCACACCAGCTCACACATAACAACAGAAACCCAAGCTAACCAACTTGAAACAATTCAGCAACGGCTGAACCACAGTACTTAACCAAGTAACAACACAGTACTTAACTAAGTAGCAATTGCAGGAAAATGAAGCGCTGGACGGGCGCCCAGCATCCTCTACAGACTATAAGAAAAGGATTTACCGGTAGGTAATTAAAATCCTATTTTCTCTTACGTCCTCGAGGATGCTGGGGTCCACATTAGTACCATGGGGATGTACCAAAGCTCCCAGTACGGGAGGGAGAGCGCGGAGGCTCCTGCAGAACTGATTGACCAAACTTAAGGTCCTCAGAGGCCAAAGTATCAAACTTGTAGAATGTAGCAAACGTGTTCGATCCTGACCAAGTAGCCGCTAGGCAAAGTTGTAAAGCCGAGACACCCCAGGCAGCCGCCCTGGAAGAACCCAATTTACGAGTAGAGTGGGCCTTAACAGATTTTGGACACGGCAAGCCTGCCGTAGACTAAGTAAGCTAGATAGTACACCTTATCCAGCGAGAAATCGCCTGCTTAGAAGCAGGCCACCCAACCTTGTTGGGATCATAAAGGACAAACAGAGCGTCCGACTTTCTGTGACAAGAAATTCTCTTCACATAAATCCTCAAAACCATCACAACATCCAAGGATTTTGAAGTAATTGAGGAGTCAGTAGCCAATGGCACCACAATAGGTTGGTTGATATGAAAAGCTGACACAACCTTTGGAAGAAACTGCTGAAGCGTCCTGAGCTCAGCTCTATCTTAATGGAAAATCAAGTAGGGGCTCTTGCAGGACATTGCCCCCAATTCCGACACACGTCTAGCAGATGCTAATGCCAATAGTGTGACCGCCTTCCAAGTAAGGAACTTGACATCAACCTCCTATAAAGGTTCGAACCAATCCGACTGCTGGAACTGCAGCACCACATTAAGATCCCAAGGTGCTGTAGAAGGCAAAAAGAGAGGCTGGATGTGCTGAACCCCTTTCAAGAATGTCTGAAACTCAGGGAGAGCAGCCAATTGTTTCTGGAAGAAAATGGACAAGGCCGAAATCTGAACTTTTATGGAGCCCAACCTCAGGCCCACATCCACACCTGCTTGCAGAAAGAGGAGAAACCGCCCTAGTTGAAACTCCACCGTAGGTAATGTTTTGACGTTAGTCCCTTTCTAGCCTGTATCAGGGTAGGAATAACGTTGTTCGGGCTAAGATCTGGCATTCAACCTCCATGCCGTCAAACGTAACCGTGGTAAGTCTTGATAAGCGAATGGCCCCTGTTGCAGAAGGTCCTCTCGAAGAGGAAGAGGCCTCGGATCTTCCAACAGTAACTCCAGAAGATCCGCGTACCAAGCCCGTCTTGGCCAATCTGGAGCAATGAGGATCGCCTGAACTCTTGTTCTTTTTATTAGTTTGAGAATCCTTGGGATGAGTGGAAGTGGAGGAAACACATACACTGACTTGAACACCCACGGAGTTACCAGGGCGTCCACCGCCACTGCCTGTGGGTCCCTCGACCTGGAACAGTACCTCCGAAGCTTCTTGCTGAGGCGGGAGTCCATCATGTTTATGTGAGGTACGCCCCAAAGACTTGTCAACTCTGCGAACACCTCTGGGTGGAGGCCCCACTCTCCTGGATGGAGATCGTGTCTGCTGAGGAAGTCCGCTTCCCATCTTTCCACTCCCGGGATGAAGATAGCTGACAGCGCCACTGCGTGCTTTTTCGCCCAGAGGATGATTCTTGTTACCTCTGTCATTGCCGCTCTGCTCTTCGTTCCTCCTTGTCGGTTTATGTAAGCCACTGTCGTTACATTGTCAGACTGAACCTGAATGGCCTGATCTTTTAGAAGATGTGCCGCTTGTAAAAGACCATTGTACACGGCCCTTAGTTCCAGA
The DNA here is from genome assembly GCF_028390025.1 of Pseudophryne corroboree. NCBI lineage: Eukaryota > Metazoa > Chordata > Amphibia > Anura > Myobatrachidae > Pseudophryne > Pseudophryne corroboree. Next base: position 14,897,291 of record NC_086444.1, on the reverse strand, counting down.
ATGTTTATCGGAAGGATAGATTCCAGACTTTACCACCTTCCTTGGAAGTTTTTCCCTTGGGTGACTGCTCCCCAAACTCTGAGACTTGCAGCCGTGGCTAGGAGGATCAATTCTGAATCCCAAACCTGCGGCCCTCTAATAGGTGAGAAGTTTGCAGCCACCAGAGGAGCGATATTCTGGCTTTCGGTGACAGATGTATCCTCTGGTGCATGTGAAGATGAAATCCCGACCATTTGTCCAGGAGATCCAGTTGGAAAGACCGAGCATGAAATCTTCTGTACTGCAGAGCCTCGTAGGAGGTAACCATCTTTCCCAGAAGGCGAATGCACTGATGAACCGATACCCGGGCAGGCTTCAGGACATCCCGGACCATTGCTTGTATCACCAACACTTTCTCCTCTGGCAGAAACACCCTCTGTACTTCCGTGTCGAGGATCATCCCCAGGAAGGACAGTCTCCGTGTCGGCTCCAAATACGACTTTGGAATATTCAGGATTCACCCATGATCCTGGAGTAGTTGAGTTTAGAGAGCATGCTCTGTAACAGCTTCTCCCTGGAAGATGCTTTTATCAGCAGATCATCCAGATAAGGAATTATGTTCACACCCTGTTTGCGGAGGAGTAGCATCATCTCCGCCATGACCTTGGTGAACACCCTCTGTGCCGTGGAGAGGCCAAACAGCAGTGCCTGGAACTGATAGTGACAGTCCAGCAGCGCAAATCCGAGATAAGCCTAGTGAGGCAGCCAGATTGGAATGTGAAGGTATGCATCCTTGATATCCAGGGATTCTAGAAATTCCCCTTCCTCCAGACCTGAGATCACCGCTCTCAGAGACTCCATCTTGAATTGAAATTCCCTCAAATAAGGGTTCAACGACTTTAGATTCAATATTGGTCTGACCGAACCATCCGGGTTCGGTACCACAAACAGGTTTGAGCAATAACCCTTTTTTGTTAAGTGAGGTGGAGCTGGAACAATAACATTTGACTTTAGCAATTTTTGAATGGCTTCCTGTAGGAAAGCACTTTCTGTCAGCAAAGCTGGTAAGCCTGATTTGAAGAATCTGTGAGGTGGGAGTTCTTGAAACTACAGTCAGTACCCCTGGGTAACAATATCTTGTACCCAGGGGTCTAGGCCTGGTGACGCTCAGACATGACTGAAATTTCTTAATCTTGCTCCCACCTGCACGATCTCCAGGCTGGGAGGTCCACCATCATGCCGAGGATTTTGAGGAAGCAGAACCAGGTTTCTGTTCCTCTGAACCTGCTGGTGCAGGTTTTCTGGATTTTCCCAGACCTCCTCTAAAGAAAGTGGAAGGGGGTTTGGACTTTTTAACTTTCGTGGACTGCATGGTAGGCGTAGGATAAGATTTCCTAGTAGGTGGGGTAGCTGAGGAAAGGAATGTTGACTTACCCGCAGTTGCCTTGGAGATCCACGCATTTAACGCTTCCCCAAACAGAGCCTGACCTGTGAAGGGTAGGTTCTCCACACTCTTCTTGGATTCCGCATCCGCAGACCATTGGCGCAGCCAGAGTCCCTTGCATGCTGAGACAGGCATGGAAGAAGCCCTTGCATTGAGACGGTCAAGGTCCTTCATGGCCTCCACCATGAAACCTGCAGAGTCCTGTATGTGACGTAAGAACAATTCAATGTCATAGAATCTAATTCCTCTAGTAATGTGCCTGACCACTTTACTATGGCTTTAGAAATCAACGCACAAGATATAGCAGGCCTTAAAGCTACGCCAGTAGCTGTGTATAATGATTTGAGCGTAGTCTCAATCTTGCGGTCAGCCAGCTCTTTTAAAGCGGTGGACCCTGGGACAGGTAAAACCACTCTTTTAGACAACCTAGACACAGAAGCATCTACTACAGGCAGTAGTCCCACTTTTTCCTGTCCTCTTCAGGGAAAGGAAAAGCAATGAGAACCCTTTTTGGGATCTGGAATTTTTTCTCCGGGTTTTCCCAGGATTTTTCAAACAATGCGTTTAATTCTTTAGCTGCAGGGAATGTAATAGAGGATTTCTTAGTATCAATAAAGTAAGTCTCCTCTACCTGCTCAGGAACTTTCCGGTAAAGTGTAAAATGTCCCTAATAGCTTCAATCATGAGTTGCACCCCTTTAGCAAGGGATGCATCTCCCCATCACCGTCCCCTGTATCAGAGTCGGTATCCGTGTCAGCTTGCATTATTTGGGCAAGAGCGCGCTTCTTAGGGTAATTCATTGGGGTCTTTGAAGAGGTAGTGGGAGCTGAATACGACAAAACCTCAAAAGACTTTTTCAAAACCTGTGTTTGTCTCATTTTGAGCTATCCGAGATGAAATCTGGGATATCATTCCCTTAATAGAATCTACCCATGGGGGTTCGGATTCAGAAGGCTGAGACAGTATATTACAGTCCTGAGTACAAGGAATAGACTCTTCAGGCAAAGATACACACTCTGCAGCCCAGGATAGAGAGTTCTTAGACATGTTTATGTGATCTATACAAACACACACAGGAAAATGTCAGACACAGTTTCCCCCAGAGTACCTTCAGAGAGAGACAGAGTATAAGGAGCCAGCACACAAAACGCCCTAGTAGGCAGTTTATACAGTAAACAGCCAGCGCTTCCTGAAAAACCTTAATAGATTAAACAGTGAATATCTCACTCCCCCCCTCCTTCCCTGTCTATAACACCCTGATACCGTAAAGGTATGCTGGCTTTATGAGGACGGCAGCGCTCTCTGTCAGCGTCTCTTCTGTGTGATCTGCAGGGAGAAAATGGCGCTGGTGAGTGATGGATCCGTTCTGAGGAAGAAGCTCCGCCCCCTGTAATGGCCCGTCTTCCCGCACTTAGAGATTATACTGGCCTGAGGTAATTTCTGCAGCAAACAGTTGGTTAGACCTTGCAAGCTATACATGACCAGTGTAGGGTATTGCACTGGCCTAGAGCGCCCCTCACAGTGCCGCACTACAAGTACCGCTGAGCCCTCCAGAGCGCAGCCTGTCAGAGCTGCGCTCCTACCCGTCTGCCACCATTTCCCGCCGGTGACCCGCTTACCTGGGCACCGGCGTCATACTCACCACTCCATCTTCTGGTTCTGTTAGGGGGTGGCGGCCGTGCTGCGGGAGTGAGCGGTTGCTTCGTGGGCTAGCGATCAACACCCTCAGGAGCTCAGTGTCCTGTCAGCGGAGATAGTGTCTCTCACCCCATAGGGTAGGACACTACTCCCCCCCTAAGTCCCACGAAGCACGGATGCTGTTGCCAGCAGCCTTCCTGTACCTAACTCTTTAAAAAAATAATAAAATAAGAAAAACTCCTAGGAGCTCCCCTAGCTGTGACCGGCTCCTCCGGGCACATTTTCTAAACTGGGTCTGGTAGGAGGGGCATAGAGGGAGGAGCCAGCCCACACTCTCAAACTTTTAAAGTGCCAATGGCTCCTAGTGGACCAGTCTATACCCCATGGTACTAATGTGGACCCCAGCATCCTCTAGGACATAAGAGAAAGACACTGAAGAAAGGCAAAGTCCAAATAGCAATGGTAGCCGGAATGGAATCAGAACGGACTGGATCATACAAAATAAGTGGCATGAAGAAGCTCAGCACAGAGCTGTTACTTCCTGGAGAGAGACTATTGCATACCTCCCAACTGTCCCGATTTTCGCGGGACAGTCTCGTTTTTTGGGACTGTCCCACCTGCGGGCGCAGTGTCCCGCGGTGGGTGGGGGGCAGTTGGGAGGCTCCTGGTATTCTGCTCTGCCTACCAGAGCAGTGCTGCAGTGGTGAACAGACGCACAGCGGCTATTCACGGAAGACAGACGGGCTGGGGGGGATGGCCAGCAGCTCGCAGAGCACTGGCCATGCTCCCTAAATGACGAATTTGGGAGGCATGGCTTGCGGACGCATCATCCCTGCTAAGCTGCACCCCCTTTTCCAGAGGCCATGCCCCCTTTCGGGAGCCACGCAAGAGTCCCGACTTGACGTTCCTAGATGTTGTGAGGTATGCTATTGTACTGACGAATTGGTAAGTTACCTTTATACCATATTTGCCGATATTGCTGCTGCGCCCTCTTCCGGGAGGGGGCAGCCTGGACGACGTACAGGGGGCGTGTCCGGTAGTTAGGGGGCGTGTTCGGGGCGTGGAGGCATAACAACGTCATTGTGCTCCGCCCCCACTATTCAGTGCTGAGGAAACAGGAACTGGAGAGTGGGGGGCGGAGCTACGATGACGCAATTCAATGCGAATCGCATCATCGGGTCCCCTCAGACCGCCCATTAGTACTCCTATGTTGGCGGCCAAATGGGGGGTACGGGAGCTGGCGGCAGATGCGAGACACTTGCTGACCTTTCCGGGGGGGCCGGGAGCACCACCTGATTTTCGGGAACCTCCCGGCCATTCCTGGAGGGTAGACAAGTATGCTTTATACCTTGCAGTGTGGATTAATTGGATGTTGCAGTCAGCTGACGAAAGAAGCTTCAGGTGTGGACAATGGAGGATCAGCTGATGGAATCCAAGATGGCAGCGCCCATGTCTGAATTTGGAGGGAAACTCTGACTAGGCCCAAACACCAGGAAGTGAGCACAATGAGAAATAAACACTGAAACAATGGAAGACAGTGCTGTGTGTGAAGTGCTATGCACAGAAGCAGCAGCCGCTGCAGGAGACTTCATGCTGGATCAGCGCTGGTGGGCCTCTGGGAACAATGTGTGGATACAGCTCGCACGGACCTTTGCGCCAGCCAGGACAGACATCGCATAGGTAAGAAAGTACTTTTAAAAGTCCGGAGTGTGACAGTTGATCGAGGACACAGCACTGCATCACAGAAGCCTGCAGTTCACGTCTATTAACGCAAGACGCTTCCTATTTTCACACAGCCGCTGCATACAAAGACGTAGCCGCAGTGCAATTAGTATCTGGCTCTGAATCAGCCCTCTAGACTGCATTTGCATGCCTAAGGTGCTACAAGGGTCAGCTCTGCATAGGGGGGGGTGATTCCGAGTTGTTCGCTCGCTAGCAGATTTAAGCAGCATTGCACACGCTAAGCCGCCGCCCTCTGGGAGTGTATCTTAGCTTAGCAGAATAGCGAACGACAGATTAGCAGAATTGCGAATAGAAATTTCTTAGCAGTTTCTGAGTAGCTCCAGACCTACTCACAAATAGCAATCAGTTCAGTCAGTTTCGTTCCTAGTTTGACGTCACACACATGCCCAGCGTTCGCCCAGCCACTCCCCCGTTTCTCCAGACACTCCCGCGTTTTATCCTGGCACGCCTGCGTTTTTCCGCACACTCCCAGAAAACGGCCAGTTTCCGCCCAGAAACACCCACTTCCTGTCAATCACACTACGATCACTTCAACGATGAAAAAACTTTGGAGGTCATTCCGAGTTGTTCGCTCGCAAGGCGATTTTAGCAGAGTTGCTCACGCTAAGCCGCCGCCTACTGGGAGTGAATCTTAGCATCTTAAAATTGCGAACGATGTATTCGCAATATTGCGATTACAGTGGATGTGCACTTGAAATTTTTCGGGTTTTGTGTTTTGGTTTTGGGTTCGGTTCCGCGGCCGTGTTTTGGGTTCGACCGCATTTTGGCAAAACCTCACCGAATTTTTTTTGTCGGATTCGGGTGTGTTTTGGATTCGGGTGTTTTTTTCAAAAAACCCTAAAAAACAGCTTAAATCATAGAATTTGGGGGTCATTTTGATCCCAAAGTATTATTAACCTCAAAAACCATAATTTCCACTCATTTTCAGTCTATTCTGAATACCTCACACCTCACAATATTATTTTTAGTCCTAAAATTTGCACCGAGGTCGCTGGATGACTAAGCTAAGCGACCCTAGTGGCCGACACAAACACCTGGCCCATCTAGGAGTGGCACTGCAGTGTCACGCAGGATGGCCCTTCCAAAAAACACTCCCCAAACAGCACATGACGCAAAGAAGAAAAAAAGAGGCGCAATGAGGTAGCTGTGTGAGTAAGCTAAGCGACCCTAGTGGCCGACACAAACACCTGGCCCATCTAGGAGTGTCACTGCAGTGTCACGCAGGATGGCCCTTCCAAAAAACACTCCCCAAACAGCACATGACGCAAAGAAGAAAAAAAGAGGCGCAATGAGGTAGCTGTGTGAGTAAGATAAGCGACCCTAGTGGCCGACACAAACACCTGGCCCATCTAGGAGTGGCACTGCAGTGTCACGCAGGATGGCCCTTCCAAAAAACACTCCCCAAACAGCACATGACGCAAAGAAGAAAAAAAGAGGCGCAATGAGGTAGCTGTGTGAGTAAGATAAGCGACCCTAGTGGCCGACACAAACACCTGGCCCATCTAGGAGTGGCACTGCAGTGTCACGCAGGATGGCCCTTCCAAAAAACACTCCCCAAACAGCACATGACGCAAAGAAGAAAAAAAGAGGCGCAATGAGGTAGCTGTGTGAGTAAGATAAGCGACCCTAGTGGCCGACACAAACACCTGGCCCATCTAGGAGTGGCACTGCAGTGTCACGCAGGATGGCCCTTCCAAAAAACACTCCCCAAACAGCACATGACGCAAAGAAGAAAAAAAGAGGCGCAATGAGGTAGCTGTGTGAGTAAGCTAAGCGACCCTAGTGGCCGACACAAACACCTGGCCCATCTAGGAGTGTCACTGCAGTGTCACGCAGGATGGCCCTTCCAAAAAACACTCCCCAAACAGCACATGACGCAAAGAAGAAAAAAAGAGGCGCAATGAGGTAGCTGTGTGAGTAAGATAAGCGACCCTAGTGGCCGACACAAACACCTGGCCCATCTAGGAGTGGCACTGCAGTGTCACGCAGGATGGCCCTTCCAAAAAACACTCCCCAAACAGCACATGACGCAAAGAAGAAAAAAAGAGGCGCAATGAGGTAGCTGTGTGAGTAAGATAAGCGACCCTAGTGGCCGACACAAACACCTGGCCCATCTAGGAGTGGCACTGCAGTGTCACGCAGGATGGCCCTTCCAAAAAACACTCCCCAAACAGCACATGACGCAAAGAAGAAAAAAAGAGGCGCAATGAGGTAGCTGTGTGAGTAAGATAAGCGACCCTAGTGGCCGACACAAACACCTGGCCCATCTAGGAGTGGCACTGCAGTGTCACGCAGGATGGCCCTTCCAAAAAACACTCCCCAAACAGCACATGACGCAAATAAAAATGAAAGAAAAAAGAGGTGCAAGATGGAATTGTCCTTGGGCCCTCCCACCCACCCTTATGTTGTATAAACAGGACATGCACACTTTAACCAACCCATCATTTCAGTGACAGGGTCTGCCACACGACTGTGACTGAAATGACGGGTTGGTTTGGACCCCCACCGAAAAAGAAGCAATTAATCTCTCCTTGCACAAACTGGCTCTACAGAGGCAAGATGTCCACCTCATCATCATCCTCCGATATATCACCGTGTACATCCCGCTCCTCACAGATTATCAATTCGTCCCCACTGGAATCCACCATCTCAGCTCCCTGTGTACTTTGTGGAGGCAATTGCTGCTGGTCAATGTCTCCACGGAGGAATTGATTATAATTCATTTTAATGAACATCATCTCCACATTTTCTGGAAGTAACCTCGTACGCAGATTGCTGACAAGGTGAGCGGCGGCACTAAGCACTCTTTCGGAGTACACACTTGTGGGAGGGCAACTTAGGTAGAATAAAGCCAGTTTGTGCAAGGGCCTCCAAATTGCCTCTTTTTCCTGCCAGTATAAGTACGGACTGTCTGACGTGCCTACTTGGATGCGGTCACTCATATAATCCTCCACCATTCTTTCAATGGTGAGAGAATCATATGCAGTGACAGTAGACGACATGTCCGTAATCGTTGTCAGGTCCTTCAGTCCGGACCAGATGTCAGCATCAGCAGTCGCTCCAGACTGCCCTGCATCACCGCCAGCGGGTGGGCTCGGAATTCTGAGCCTTTTCCTCGCACCCCCAGTTGCGGGAGAATGTGAAGGAGGAGATGTTGACAGGTCGCGTTCCGCTTGACTTGACAATTTTCTCACCAGCAGGTCTTTGAACCCCAGCAGACTTGTGTCTGCTGGAAAGAGAGATCCAAGGTAGGTTTTAAATCTAGGATCGAGCACGGTGGCCAAAATGTAGTGCTCTGATTTCAACAGATTGACCACCCGTGAATCCTTGTTAAGCGAATTAAGGGCTCCATCCACAAGTCCCACATGCCTAGCGGAATCGCTCCCTTTTAGCTCCTCCTTCAATGCCTCCAGCTTCTTCTGCAAAAGCCTGATGAGGGGAATGACCTGACTCAGGCTGGCAGTGTCTGAACTGACTTCACGTGTGGCAAGTTCAAAAGGTTGCAGAACCTTGCACAACGTTGAAATCATTCTCCACTGCGCTTGAGACAGGTACATTCCACCTCCTATATCGTGCTCAATTGTATAGGCTTGAATGGCCTTTTGCTGCTCCTCCAACCTCTGAAGCATATAGAGGGTTGAATTCCACCTCGTTACCACTTCTTGCTTCAGATGATGGCAGGGCAGGTTCAGGCGTTTTTGGTGGTGCTCCAGTCTTCTGTACGTGGTGCCTGTACGCCGAAAGTGTCCCGCAATTCTTCTGGCCACCGACAGCATCTCTTGCACGCCCCTGTCGTTTTTTAAATAATTCTGCACCACCAAATTCAAGGTATGTGCAAAACATGGGACGTGCTGGAATTTGCCCATATTTAATGCACACACAATATTGCTGGCGTTGTCCGATGCCACAAATCCACAGGAGAGTCCAATTGGGGTAAGCCATTCCGCGATGATCTTCCTCAGTTGCCGTAAGAGGTTTTCAGCTGTGTGCGTATTCTGGAAACCGGTGATACAAAGCGTAGCCTGCCTAGGAAAGAGTTGGCGTTTGCGAGATGCTGCTACTGGTGCCGCCGCTGCTGTTCTTGCGGCGGGAGTCCATACATCTACCCAGTGGGCTGTCACAGTCATATAGTCCTGACCCTGCCCTGCTCCACTTGTCCACATGTCCGTGGTTAAGTGGACATTGGGTACAACTGCATTTTTTAGGACACTGGTGAGTCTTTTTCTGACGTCCGTGTACATTCTCGGTATCGCCTGCCTAGAGAAGTGGAACCTAGATGGTATTTGGTAACGGGGGCACACTGCCTCAAGAAATTGTCTAGTTCCCTGTGAACTAACGGCGGATACCGGACGCACGTCTAACACCAACATAGTTGTCAAGGCCTCAGTTATCCGCTTTGCAACAGGATGACTGCTGTGATATTTCATCTTCCTCGCAAAGGACTGTTGGACAGTCAATTGCTTGGTGGAAGTAGTAAAAGTGGGCTTACGACTTCCCCTCTGGGATGACCATCGACTCCCAGCAGCAACAACAGCAGCGCCAGCAGCAGTAGGCGTTACACGCAAGGATGCATTGGAGGAATCCCAGGCAGGAGAGGACTCGTCAGAATTGCCAGTGACATGGCCTGCAGGACTATTGGCATTCCTGGGGAAGGAGGAAATTGACACTGAGGGAGTTGGTGGGGTGGTTTGCGTGAGCTTGGTTACAAGAGGAAGGGATTTACTTGTCAGTGGACTGCTTCCGCTGTCGCCCAAAGTTTTTGAACTTGTCACTGACTTATTATGAATGCGCTGCAGGTGACGTATAAGGGAGGATGTTCCGAGGTGGTTAACGTCCTTACCCCTACTTATTACAGCTTGACAAAGGCAACACACGGCTTGACAAATGTTGTCCGCATTTCTGGTGAAATACTTCCACACCGAAGAGCTGATTTTTTTGGTATTTTCACCAGGCATGTCAACGGCCCTATTCCTCCCACAGACAACAGGTGTCTCCCCGGGTGCCTGACTTAAACAAACCACCTCACCATCAGAATCCTCCTTGTCAATTTCCTCCCCAGCGCCAGCAACACCCATATCCTCCTCATCCTGGTGTACTTCAACACTGACATCTTCAATCTGACTATCAGGAACTGGACTGCGGGTGCTCCTTCCAGCACTTGCAGGGGGCGTGCAAATGGTAGAAGGCGCATGCTCTTCACGTCCAGTGTTGGGAAGGTCAGGCATCGCAAACGACACAATTGGACTCTCCTTGTGGATTTGTGATTTCGAAGAACGCACAGTTCTTTGCGGTGCTTTTGCCAGCTTGAGTCTTTTCAGTTTTCTAGCGAGAGGCTGAGTGCTTCCATCCTCATTTGAAGCTGAACCACTAGCCATGAACATAGGCCAGGGCCTCAGCCGTTCCTTGCCACTCCGTGTGGTAAATGGCATATTGGCAAGTTTACGCTTCTCCTCCGACAATTTTATTTTAGATTTTGGAGTCCTTTTTTTACTGGTATTTGGTGTTTTGGATTTTACATGCTCTGTACTATGACATTGGGCATCGGCCTTGGCAGACGACGTTGCTGGCATTTCATCGTCTCGGCCATGACTAGTGGCAGCAGCTTCAGCACGAGGTGGAAGTGGATCTTGATCTTTCCCTAATTTTGGAACCTCAACATTTTTGTTCTCCATATTTTAATAGGCACAACTAAAAGGCACCTCAGGTAAACAATGGAGATGGATGGATACTAGTATACTTATGGATGGACGAGCGACTGCCGACACAGAGGTAGCTACAGCCGTGGACTACCGTACTGTGTCTGCTGCTAATATAGACTGGATGATAAGGAGATGAAATTAATATATATATATATATATAATATCACTAGTACTGCAGCCGGACAGGTATATATATTTATTATGTAATGACTGATGACGGACCTGCTGGACACTGTCAGCTCAGCAGCACCGCAGACTGCTACAGTAAGCTACTATAGTAGTATGTATAAAGAAGAAAGAAAAAAAAAAAAACCACGGGTAGGTGGTATACAATTATGGATGGACGAGCGACTGCCGACACAGAGGTAGCTACAGCCGTGGACTACCGTACTGTGTCTGCTGCTAATATAGACTGGATGATAATGAGATGAAATCAATATATATATATATATAATATCACTAGTACTGCAGCCGGACAGGTATATATATTTATTATGTAATGACTGATGACGGACCTGCTGGACACTGTCAGCTCAGCAGCACCGCAGACTGCTACAGTAAGCTACTATAGTAGTATGTATAAAGAAGAAAGAAAAAAAAAAAACCACGGGTAGGTGGTATACAATTATGGATGGACGAGCGACTGCCGACACAGAGGTAGCTACAGCCGTGGACTACCGTACTGTGTCTGCTGCTAATATAGACTGGATGATAATGAGATGAAATCAATATATATATATATATATATAATATCACTAGTACTGCATCCGGACAGGTATATATATTTATTATGTAATGACTGATGACGGACCTGCTGGACACTGTCAGCTCAGCAGCACCGCAGACTGCTACAGTAAGCTACTATAGTAGTATGTATAAAGAAGAAAGAAAAAAAAAAAACCACAGGTAGGTGGTATACAATTATGGATGGACGAGCGACTGCCGACACAGAGGTAGCTACAGCCGTGGACTACCGTACTGTGTCTGCTGCTAATATAGACTGGATGATAATGAGATGAAATCAATATATATATATATATATAATATCACTAGTACTGCAGCCGGACAGGTATATATATTTATTATGTAATGACTGATGACGGACCTGCTGGACACTGTCAGCTCAGCAGCACCGCAGACTGCTACAGTAAGCTACTATAGTAGTATGTATAAAGAAGAAAGAAAAAAAAAAAACCACGGGTAGGTGGTATACAATTATGGATGGACGAGCGACTGCCGACACAGAGGTAGCTACAGCCGTGGACTATCGTACTGTGTCTGCTGCTAATATAGACTGGATGATAAGGAGATGAAATTAATATATATATATATATATATATATATAATATCACTAGTACTGCAGCCGGACAGGTATATATATTTATTATGTAATGACTGATGACGGACCTGCTGGACACAGTCAGCTCAGCAGCACCGCAGACTGCTACAGTAAGCTACTATAGTAGTATGTATAAAGAAGAAAGAAAGAAAAAAAAAACACGGGTAGGTGGTATACAATATTATATATATATTATATACAATTATATATATATATATATATATATATATATATATATATATTAAACTGGTGGTGACTGGTGGTCAGGTCACTGGTCACACTATCAGCAACTTGCAAGTAGTACTCCTAAGCAGACAATCACAATATATATTATACTGGTGGTCAGTGTGGTCACAATGGCAGTGTGGCACTCTGGCAGCAAAAGTGTGCACTGTACGTTATATGTACTCCTGAGTCCTGCTCTCAGACTCTAACTGCTCCCCACTGTCAGTGTCTCCCCCACAAGTCAGATAATATACAGTCACACTATCTATCACTTCAGCAAGTAACTAGTACTCCTCCTAATGCTCCCCAAAATTACTACTGTGTCTCTCTCTACTGTCTCACTCTCTTCTCTATAAACGGAGAGGACGCCAGCCACGTCCTCTCCCTATGAATCTCAATGCACGTGTGAAAATGGCGGCGACGCGCGGCTCCTTATATAGAATCCGAGTCTCGCGATAGAATCCGAGCCTCGCGAGAATCCGACAGCGGGATGATGACGTTCGGGCGCGCTCGGGTTAACCGAGCAAGGCGGGAAGATCCGAGTTGCTCGGCCCCGTGTAAAAAAACATGAAGTTCGGGCGGGTTCGGATTCCGAGGAACCGAACCCACTCATCCCTAGATTACACACCTCGTAGCAGTTTCTGAGTAGCTTCAGACTTACTCGGCATCTGCGATCAGTTCAGTGCTTGTCGTTCCTGGTTTGACGTCACAAACACACCCAGCATTCGCCCAGACACGCCCCCATTTCTCCGGCCACTCCTGCGTTTTTTCCGGAAACGGTAGCGGTTTTTCCCACACGCCCATAAAACGGCCTGTTTCCGCCCAGTAACACCCATTTCCTGTCAATCACATTACGATCACCAGACCGATGAAAAAGCCGTGAGTAAAATTCCTAAGTGCATAGCAAATTTACTTGGCGCAGTCGCAGTGCGAACATTGCGCATGCGCATTAAGCGGAAAATCGCTGCGATGCGAAGATTTTTACCGAGCGAACAACTCGGAATGAGGGCCTTTGTTCGGACGTGAGTAAATCTACTAAGTTTTGAGCTAAAATACTAACCGCATGCGCGCTGCGTACCATGCACATGCGCATTTTTGCCTTAATCGCTCCGTTGCGAAAATCGGCAACGAGCGAACAACTCGGAATGACCCCCTGGGACGGAGCCATTCTCATGTATTTCTAACGTGCAGCACAATTTGTGTATCTCCCACTAAGCAAAGAAGCGTGTGCCCGACTCGCCATGACCCGGAGTGTTTAACTCCCTCTATGCCTCCCAAGCTTCTGAAGGCAGAACAGACACCCAGTTGGCGTTGGAGCCCCTTTAGGTGAATGCTCTGGCTGTGGGCCAGTGACGGGCATCTGGGGGTCCAGTGATGAGTGCCCTGCGGGTGCAAGAAGAATAATAACTTTGTCCTGATCCCATGCGATATCTCACTTTTCCTCTAGGTACTATTTGTGGGAACAGGGAAGTAGCAGCACCTGCACCAGAATCCCAGGACAGTCCAGTCACAGGTGGCCCGCAGCATGACAAACAGAGCTCAGGGACCAACGTGGGGCTTCTACTAGCGCGCCGGACGCATTTTAATGAATACAGAAGGTGCAAACCTCCGTATGGGTCCTCCTAGGAGAGAAGTGAGAAGGGGACAAATCTCTCCCCATGCACCTGAACGCAATAATAAGGTGAAAGCAAGAGCCTGACTGAGGCCCTCATTCCGAGTTGATCCCTCGCTGCTGATTTTTGCAGCGCAGGGATCAGGAGAAAACCGGCATTTCTGCGCATGCGCATGGTACGCAGCGCGCATGCGCTAAGTATTTTCACACAAAACTTTGTAGTTTTACACAAGCTCGAGCGACGCTTTTCAGTCGCTCGAGTGATCGTAATGTGATTGACAGGAAGTGGGTGTTTCTGGGCGGCAACCCAGCGTTTTCAGGGAGTGTGCTAAAAAACGCAGGAGTGGCTGGAGAAACAGGGGAGTGGCTGGCCGAACGCAGGGCGTGTTTGTGACATCAAACCAGGAACTAAGCAGACTGCAGTCGTCGCAAGATAGGAGTAAGTATCGAGCCACTCTGAAACTGCATGAAATTATTTTGTAGCAGAACTGCTAACCTTTCGTTCGCTATTCTGCTAAGCTAAGATACACTCCCTGAGGGCGGCGGCCTAGCGTGTGCAATGCTACTAAAAGCAGCTAGCGAGCGATCAACTCAGAATGAGGGCCTGAGCCTCATGACACATAAGGTAAATCAGTTGGGGCTGTTTATAGGGAAAGGGGGCTGCTGTAGTCTACCCTTACAATCTAAGATCCGGATTGTTTCCTGTGATCAGATCTGACACTCTCATCCGTCTCCCACCTGCCCAGCATCCTCTGCCCACTACGCAGAGACATCAATCCTGATCCACCGCTAGTGGGAATTAGCCAACGTCAGTAATAAAGATGTTCTGCAGCAGCCAGTGGACGATGGTACGGTCACACTGTAGCTTTCCCCGCCATGTCTGCATGAGCCGCTGCCGGTGAGGCCAAGCTCGCACTGTAGGAGGTTACTATTTGTTTTGTTTTTATTCTATTTGGCGTCAGAGCATTTCGCAGTCAGCTAAGGCTTTATTTTTATTTTCTTTTGATCCCTGTCAGGTGATGTCTGCGTCACCCCTGGAAACGCACCTAACAGGAGGAACACAGGAGCCATGAAACGCTCTCTATAATGCAGGAGAATAAATATGTGCACCCACACGGAGCGGTCAGTGGTGACTTATGGAACTGAGGGGCTTGGGCACATTCCTTGCGGCTGGCACGCTCCAGGGGGTGCTGGCTGCTGAGTGCATTAGGTGAAACTGCTAGCGCTGCCCTGAGACTCAGTCCAGCACAGATTGAGATGGCAGGCTGACGGGGGCGAGTGCAGTTTGGGGGCTGCAATTTAAATGCGCAGATCACGCCGCTGTGTTTCGAAGGCCTGTTTGAGGATCTTACTTCTGAGAAAGTCGCCGTCTTGAAAAAATCACCCACTCGCTGCGATGGAGCTGCCCAGAGATAGGCCAGTCTCTCCGGCTGTTGCGGCAGCAGTTGTTAATATGCAGAGAACGCCCATAAATAATTCTTTCTTTACAACAATAAACGTAGAAGCCTGTGGGTATAAAGCTGATTATCCGGTGAGCCTTTGTCTCTGGATACACTCAGACACGTATATTATTATTATTACATGGCGCTGACTTAGTGCTGGAGGAAAGCGCGGACCCCCCAAGGGTTTATGCGCCTGTACAATCACTGCTGGGGAAAATATCCATCACTTCTGTAAATAACGTTGTCACGCCGCACACCTCCTAAATTAATGCTCCTTGGAGTGGCTGCTTCTCGTGATGGAAAACTGCGAGCAACCTGATTATAAAAGTTATTACAATATCTGAAGCTGCGGCCCCTGTATCGCCGCTGGAGGGATTTGCAGATGTATAAATTAGCAGAGACATCGGCTGATGTGAGGCTGCGATATCAATCAGGTGGTATAATAACTTGTGCCAGGCGCGCTTATGTATAGAACACTCAGCTCCGTCACACAGGCGTCACTTCTCCTCTCTCTATGATGGTTTGTTACATAATAGTTTGGATTTACAAATGACAAGCATACGCCGGTAATCAGGTAGGTATAATAGCTGCAGATGGGATTACAGAACGCTCGCTATGGGGTTATTTATCATGCATTTTTTTTCCATAAAAATATGTAGAAATTGCAGTAATGTTTTGAATTGTGGCTATGTACTAATATCCTGAGGAGGGATATTTCACAGAAATGTACTACAGAAGGCTACTTGGCACCCCAGATGTCACCATTATTATTACTGGACAGATGAGGCCTAGGGGGTTGGGCGGAGGAGGTGTACGGTGTGGGCGGGGGTGTGGATCATCGTGGCATCCCTTGTAGTGAGGGACTGGGCTGCTGTTCAGCCCTGGTATTGTAGTGCAGGCGCGTGCTACATGCTACTGCTTGGGGGGGGGGGGGGGGGCCTGGCGGTACAAACCCATCTCCCATTAATAGATGTACACGTCGGGCGGTGGGTGAGCAAAAAGAGAGCCAGAAGACTGCGCTGCACGTGAACATCCTGGCACTCTGTGTGGCCGGACCAGCTGAACATTTGCCAGATGGGCAGTGTCGTCAGGATGACTCCCTGTTCATCCTGATGACACCTTCCACCGCTACCATTGCCCTCCCTATGCCCCTGTCAGGAAGAGGGTGGATACTTCAAAGTGGAAATTACAGTATATAAAAGCTAAGAAAATACTGTTTTCAAACTGGAAGCTAAAGTCTACCTCACATAGCCACCTCACAGCCACCTCCTGTCACCTCCCAGTCATGAATCAATCACCTCTCAGCCACCTCTTGTCACTACCCAGCCATGAATCAATCACCTCCCACTCCCAGTCACCTCCCTGTTACCTCCCAGTCATGACCCAATCACCTCCCAGCCACTTCCTGTCACCTCCCAGTCATGAACCAGTTACCTATCAGCCACCTCCTGTCATCTCCAAGTCATGAACCAATTCACCTCCCAGCCACCTCTTGTCACCTCCCAGTCATGAACCGGTCACCTCCCAGCCACCTCCTGTCACATCCTAGTCATGAACCAATCATCTCCCGGCCACCCCCCAGTCACTTCCCAGCCACCTCCCTGTTACCTCCCAGTCATGACCCAATCACCTCCCAGCCACCTCCTGTCACCTCCCAGTCATGAACCAGTCACCTCCCAATCATGAACTAGTCCCCTCCTGTCACCTCTTGTCACCTCCTAGTCATGAACCATTCACCTTCTAGTCATGAATCAATCCCCTCCCAGCCATCTCCTGTCACCTCCCAGACATAAACCAATCACCTTCCATGCCACCTCCTGTCACCTCCCAGTCATGACCCAATCACCTCCCAGCCACCTCTTGTCACCTTCCAGTCATGAATCAATCACCTCCCATCACCTCCCAGTCATGAACCAGTCATCTCTCAATCATGAACCAGTCACCTCCCAGCCACCTCCCAGTCATGAACCACTCACCTCCCAGCCACCACCTGTCACCTCCTAGTCATGAATCAATCACCTCCCAGTCATGAACCAGTCACCTCCCAGTCATGAACCAGTCACCTACCAGCCACCTCCTGTCATCTCCCAGTCATGAACCAATGACCTCCAAGCCACCTCTTGTCACCTCCCAGTCATGAACCAGTCACCTCCTGTCACATCCCAGTCATGAACCAATCATTTCCCGGCCACCTCCCTGTTACCTCCCTGTCACCTCCCAGTCATGACCCAATCACTTCCCAGCCACCTCCTGTCACCTCTCAGTCATGAACCAGTCACCTCCCAATCATGACCCAGTCACCTACCAGCCGCCTCCTGCCATCTCCCAGTCATGAACCAATCACCTCCCAGCCACCTCCTGTCACGTCCCAGTCATGAACCAGTCACCTCCCAGCCACCTCCTGTCACGTCCCAGTCATGAACCAATCATCTCCCGGCCACCTCCCAGTCACTTCCCAGCCACCTCCCTGTTACCTCCCAGTCATGACCCAATCACCTCCCAGCCACCTCCTGTCACCTCCTAGTCATGAACCAGTCACCTCCCAATCATGAATCAGTCCCCTCCTGTCACCTCCCAGTCACCTCCTGTCACCTCCCTGTCACCTCCTAGTCATGAACCATTCACCTTATAGTCATGAATCAATCCCCTCCCAGCCATCTCCTGTCACATCCCAGTCATGAACCACTCACATCCCAGTCATGAACCACTCACATCCCAGTCATGAACCACTCACCTCCCAGTCATAAACCAGTCACCTCTCAATCATGAACCAGTCACCTCCCAGCCACCTCCTTTCACATCCCAGTCATGAACCAATCATCTCCCGGCCACCTCCCTGTTACCTCCCAATCACTTCCCAGCCACCTCCCTGTTACCTCCCAGTCATGACCCAATCACCTCCCAGCCACCTCTTGTCACCTACCAGTCATGAACCAGTCACCTCCCAATCATGAACCAGTCACCTCCTAGTCATGAACCAATCACTTCCTAGTCATGAATCAATCACCTCCCAGCCTTCTCCTGTCACCTCCCAGTCATAAACCAACCACCTTCCATGCCAGCTCCTGTCATCTCCCAGTCATGAACCAATCACCTCCCAGCCACCTCCTGTCATCTCCCAGTCATGAACCAATCACCTCCCAGCCACCTCCTGTCACCTCCCAGTCATGAATCAATCACCTCCCAGCCACCTCCTGTGACCTCCCAGTCATGAACCATTCACCTCCCAATCATGAACCAGTCACCTCCCAGCCTCCTCCTGTCACTTCCCAGTCATGAACCAATCACCTCCCAGCCACCTCCTGTCACATCCCAGTCATGAACCCAACATCTCCCGAACACCTCCTGTCACCTCCCAGTCATGAACCAGTCACCTCCCAGCTACCTCCTTGTTACCTCCCTGTTACCTCCCAGTCATGACACCGCCACCTCCCTGCCATGTCCCAGTCGCCTCCCTGCCACCTCCCAGTCACAGTCCAGGAATGCCCAAAAAATTTTTAGGAGATTTCTGAGACCCTGCGCCACAATGACAAATAACATATAATATGTATGCATGCGCAGTGTGATTTAGATGCACACAACCTAGACGCTTGTGCAGTAGAAATAAATCCTCAGTTGTGTCCTATATCGGCAGTGCGTCTGACTCGGAATCAGATAATATGTTCTACTGATCACTGTTACTTATATCATTAAATACTGTACATGTGGATTTCTAATTCAGGCATTTTGTACAGACTTAGGGCCTATGTCAGATCTGATCGCTGGGCTGCTAATTTTGCTGTCCTGCGTTCAGATAGTCGCTGCCCAAGGGGAGTGTATATTCGCCGTGCAAGTGTGCGATCGCACGTATACGCCGTGTGTACAAATATCCCTCAGGCAGCGAACAGCTGCAAATCCTTTCGCACCACACTCACCACTGAATGTTTTATCTACTGTGCGCAGTGTCCGCAGCCCAGGACTTACTCCTACAGTGCCATGAGAACAGGCCGATCGAGGCCGGAGCTGACGTCAGACACCCTCCCTGACAACGCTTGGGAACGCCTGCGTTTTCCCTGACACACCCTGAAAACAGGCAACGGGAACCGCGCTGCAGCAGGGAGAGAAGTCACCTGGTTGCCCGGGCAGGAGGGATCCACGCTGCCAGGGGAGGAGTGTGGGCTGTGCATGCGGCTTCCTCCCCCCCCTACTCTCGGGCAGCACGGTCGGGGACTGTGTCAAGCAATCTCCCTAATTCTAAACACAATGGGGGTAATTCCGAGTTGATCGTAGCTGTGCTAAATTTATGATTTCTACAATCATTCACACTGACATGCGGGGTGACACCCAGTACAGGGCTAGTCCGCCCCGCATGTCAGTGCCAGCCCCCCCGCAGAAGTGCAAAGGTATCGCACAGCAGTGATGCCTTTGCACTTCAAGAGTAGCTCCCGACCAACGCAGCTTTAGCGTGCTGGCCGGGAGCTACTCATCGCTCCCCGGCCCGCAGCGGCTGCGTGTGACATCATGCAGCCGCTGCGGCCCGCCCCCGTTTGATCCGGCGTTAGCCGGACCGCTCCCATGAAATGGCGCCCAATCGCCGTCGTTCTGCCCCCTCCCGCCCAGCGATTGCCTCTGCCTGTCAATCAGTCAGAGGCAATCGCAGCCCTGCTATGGCCTTGGGCCGTCTGGCATGCGCCAGCGCACTACTGTGCCAGCGCATGCGCAGTAGGGACCCGTTCGCTCGGCTGCAACAAAAAGCAGCGAGCGAACGGGTCAGTATGACCCCCAATAAGAGGTGTTTTACTTGAATTATCTACTGCCTCCCTGCCTGCAGCCAATGAATATCGGTCAGCATGCTCATTGGTGGATGGCTGGAGTTATCAACCAATCGAGTGCTTACAGCCATTCACTGTATGGAAACATGTGGAGTGACAGCGTGGAACGGCAGGAGGGGGCAATATGTTATTATTTACATATATTCCACTGCATTGCTTTGCCCAGGGCCTACAATCCTGTTAAAACGGCCCTGACACAGAGGTATCCGGACTCCAGGTCGACAACAAAAAGGTCGACACACATTAGGTCGACGCCAATTGGTCGACACACCTTAGGTCGACATGGGCAAAAGGTCGACAGGAACAAGGTCGACATGGAAAAAGGTCTACATGAGTTTTTCACGATTTTTTTCTTTTTTGGAACCTTTTCATACTTAACGATCCACGTGGACTACGATTGGAACGGTAATCTGTGCCGAGCGAAGCTGTAGCGGAGCGAAGGCACCATGCCAGAAGCATGGCGAGCGAAGTGAGCCATGCGAGGGGACGCGGTGCACTAACTGGGGTTCCCGGTCACTCTACGAAGAAAACGACACCAAAAAAACATAAAAAACTCATGTCGACCTTGTTCCTGTCGACCTTTTGTCCATGTCGACCTTTTGGCCATGTCGACCTAAGGTGTGTCTACCAATTGGCATCGACCTAAGGTGTGTCGACCTTTTTGTTGTCGACCCTGAGTCCCAGACCCCACACAGGCACCAAATTATTCCTATAGACTGCACTGCACATACTGCATACTATATGTACATGGAACCAAAACACCCCTTCCTGTATTCCATATGTACTGTATATGGGGATGGAGGTTTCCCACGTAAGCAGCCACTGTTATTGATCAGATGAAGGGAACATTACCAATGGGCGTCTTATATTATACTTACCGAAAGAGAAATATGGAACGGCGCAATGGAATCATTGAAAAAAACCCTCTGTGTTGCATTAATGCCGTATTCATACAAGATATAGAGGTCTATACACTTGGAGAGAGAGATAAAGTACCGGCCAATTAGCTCCTAACTTCCATGTTACAGGGTGGCTTTGAAAAATGACGGGAGCTGGTTGGTTGGAACTTTATCTCTCTCCAAGGATTAGTACATAGACCCCACATGCATTGGTAACTAGCTGCGGATGCCTAAGAACCCATTCCCGTAATGGCTGTTCCGCCTCAGGCATGACAATGGAGGTCATTCCGAGTTGATCGCTCACTAGCAGTTTTTAGCGGCCATGCAAACGCATTGTCGCCGCCCACCGGGGTGTGTATTTTGGCTTTGCAGAAGTGCGAATGCTTGTGCAGCAGAGCGCCTGCAAAATCTTTTTGTGCAAAACAAGACCAGCCCTGTTGTTACTCTTCGTGTGCATTGATTCTAACGACGGTGGGACGGCTTTTCACGTCCAACACCCGCCCAGCCACGCCTGCGTTTTCCCCGACACGCCTGCGTTTTTCTAAGCACTCCCTAAAAATGGTCGGTTGACACCGAGAAACCCCCCCTTCCTGTCAATCTTCTTGCATTCTGCCGTGCGACTGAAATCTTCGCTAGAACCTGTGCAAAACCACAAAGGTCTTTGTACCCGTATGTCGCGCGTGCGCATTGTGGTGCATACGCGTTCGCAGAAATGCTGATTTTTTTAGCCTGATCGCTGCCCTGCGAACAACGGCAGCTAGCGATCGACTCGGAATGACCCCCAATAGATGAACTGATGGGTTGTATTTTGGTACCCGTCTACAGAACGTCCCTCAGCTATTACATTTGTTTTTGTACTTTCTAGATATAGAACTTATATACAGGTTTCCCTGTTATCCGCAGTCTGAGTTGTTCTTCGCCTCTGAATCACATTGCAAACTACAGACGGTATTCTCCAGCTCTGTGGGTTTTTTTTTATTTTTATGTTCAATATTGTTTGCGATTGTTCACAGAAAGTTTAAAGCGATTCAAACACAATGCTGGATTGTAAAACAAGTGAGGCTGGCATGAGAACTGAAGCCATCCGTGCGGCATACGGGGAGAGGTGAGGGCGAGCGCAGAGAGGGAGCGCCTCAGGCCCTATCAGCAGAGAGAGCAGCTGCTGGAGAACAGCACGCCACAGACACATACGTGCAGCACATTGAGGCATCACCGTCACATATAATAACACCGGGAGTGAGCTCTCTCTGCCACGCGTCTGTCAGGGAGTCTGACAGGCTGTAATCTCCTCATCCACTCAGGCCGACAGGGGGCACTTACCGGTGCTGCGCTCCTCAAACATAATTGCCTTTGTCTCTAGTTTAGTGGAATCTTGTTTGAGAGAAACGGTTTCATTTAAGAAAACAGAGAAATGATAATATTTACATCAATTCCCAAAGTGGAACTTGGTAAATAAGGTGCCTGATTCAGAGGCGGACGCTGCTGCGGCTGTATTAGTCGGCGCTGTCAGAACTGCGGGGGAGACAATATGCAACTGCTAATGTCCGCCTTCCCCCTGTGCATCAGCTCGTGACGGAGGGTACAAGGGCTGAGGTGCCCACTTTCAGTGAAGGGCTTTGTAGCAGCTTTTGCAGTATTGCCACCGCTCCCCATTACCTCCACGGCCCATGGCTGCCATCTGAAATTGTGGGTCCTGGGACTGACAAAATAGACAAGGCCCCTCCCCCAAAAAAAATATTCTGCTGCACCGCCCCACCCCTATGTGATGTCATACATTGTGATATTGCGGACCTACAGGAACGGTTCACAGCGATGCAGGGAAGGCTTGTTGTAAGATCTCCACCTTGTGCATCAGCCCGCTGGTGTTTCACAGCCTGGTGCAGCTCTCCAGGTATTGACAGTATGAGCCATGGGAGGGCCCCCCTCTCTGTAAGGGCACGGGACATCAGCCCCCAGAGTCCCCCCCTGATGGTTGCCCTGCCTCCACCACATAGTCTCTGACTGTCAGCCACTCTGAGAATAAATCCTCTATGTAAGCGGCATCGCAGAGGCACCTTGGCGCGAGCGCAGTCCTACCACTTTAGCGACATACCCTCGGCACTCCAAGAACACGCCCCTCTGACGTGGATGTCTGTGCATCTGATTAGCTGCCAACCAATCACCGCATGTAACACCCAGATATCTTATGTGCTGGTGTAGTTCTTAGGTTGAACACCTTACTGGGTCACTGTAGTCTGTTCTTCTCGCAACTGGGCTTGCTGCTTCATGAAATTCTGCAACTCGTGGTACATTTCAGTTATCACACGTGTCACTACAGCAACTTGCTGTTTTATAGCATTGAATGTATCAGTCCTAGGGGCCAGTGCCTCCTGTACAACTTCTTTCATTGTATGCGGACTCATGAATCCCTGTTGTGCGGTCTCTGGAGGGTATTTATTTTCTAGGTTCCTTGGCATTTCAGGAAAAATAATTTCTTGAGCCTGAAATATTTCCACCACTTTAAGCTGATAGTCTGAACTGTGGTGCACTTAGGAAGAAAATTGTTTCCTCAGAGTAGAGGCGTAGTCGCAGTCTAAATAAGGTAGACTATACACTGACGCTGAATGCTGGCAGTACGAGCGTTTATTATGCAATATTAGCACTTGAACGGTGCAAGCCCGGGTATGTTAGCAAGTTCTTTTCCAGTCGTCTATGATGACTTAGATGGTGATCACTACACCCCTTCTAAATTCAATGCAGGGTCAGTCACTGCAGAAATACCCTCAGTTCTATGTATATAGCTACTGTATATATGGGACCGCATAATGTCTCAATATCCCAAGGGGTTAAAAAGTATTGAAAATGTCTATACTTTAGGGCTGCAGTCTGTAGATAGACTGGGGTTGTTCTCTTAAATGCAGTTAGTACTGTATTAGCTCTGGGCATTGAATGTTGATAAATAGGCTAAGAAGTGGGTAAAATCAGCTATGTCAGTACAATATTAATCAATCTTGATGGAATGAGCAGAACTCCAAAACACTTTATGAAATGAATGACTAAAGAGTTACTTAGCACACAGTTTACAGTATCACAATGGGGGTCATTCCGAGTTGTTCGCTCGTTGACGATTTTCGCTATGCTGCGATTTGTTGCTAATTGTGCATGCGCAAGGCACTCAGGGCACATGCACTTTGTTATTTAACTAAAAACGTAGCAGATTTGATGTGGATCCTGCGGCGCTTTTCAGTCGCTCTGCTGATCGGTGAATGATTGACAGAAAAGGGGCATTTCTGGGTGGTAACTGAGCGTTTTCCGGGAGTGTGCTAAAAAATGCAGGCGTGTCATGGAAAAACGCGGGAGTGTCTGGAGAAACGGGGGAGTGGCTGGCCGAACGCAGGGCGTGATTGTGACGTCAAACCAGGAACTAAACGGGCTGAGGTGATCGCAATCTAGGAGTAGGTCTGGAGCTACTCAGAAACTGCAAGGAATTATTTATTAGCAATTCTGCTAATCTTTCGTTAGCTATTCTGCTAAGCTAAGATTCACTCCCAGAGGGCGGCGGCCTAGCGTGTGCAATGCTGCTAAAAGCAGCTAGCGAGCGATCAACTCGGAATGAGGGCCAATATGCGGAGGTATGCAATTACCGGCTAAATGCAGAATGAACTGAAGTGAGATGCTGAGGGATGTTCTGCTCCTAAGTTATCTGGCCCTCTGTGGCTTAATATCTCACCCGCTGTGAAGACATGTTGTTTTCCATTCCTTAGGCATACATAAACATTGCATTGAGAAGGGTTAAGAATAGTTTAAATGCTGCAACTATCTTGTGCTTGAGTTCCATTAACAGAAAGTTTAACTTGTAATAAGCCTGAAGTGTATACTGGGGGCAGGGCTGTCAATCAAAAGCACTGTCAGAGCTATACAACGATCTTCATAAGTACATTTTACTGGGGGTCTATCCCCTCCGTATACTTATACTCATAATTACCGACTTTTGGGCTGCTCTCTCCGGGAGAGAGCAGCTGGTCGGCTCTGCAGGGCAGGCGGGCAGTGTGGTGATGTGCTGAGGGGGGCGGGCCAGAGGCGGAATGGGGGCGTGGCTGCTGGACGCGTCATGCAAGCCACGCCCCCGCTGTGTAATGCCGCTATTACCGGCATTATACAGTAGGGGGCGTGGCTATGATGACGCGATTCAACAAGAATCACGTCATCGCCTGCCCAGACCGTCCACTTTACTCGCTAAGTGGGCGGCCGGGCAGGGGGTGACCCCTGAAATTGGGAGACTTGCCTGCTCTTCCGGGGGGGCCGGGAGGGTCACCCGAATTTCGGGAGCCTCCCGCCCATTCCGGGAGGGTAGGCAAGTATGCTTATACTGCATCCTGCAGTGCCGGCAAAGCCTGTTTACCACTCGGTTACCTCAGGAGGCTCCCCTGCTACTCTGACAGGACTCATCGCCGTCCGGCTGGATCACTCCGCCCCTCTCCTCAGAGACAGATGACACACACTGTTCTGTATAACTCCGTCCCTCAATCTCCTCTCTGTGAGCGATACCTGTGTATCTCATTGAACTTTACCACCATCCCAACAGTTTTTTAATAAATGTCCATACTGTATATGCACAGTGATGCCCCATATTATCATTACAGGTGATTGCACTAATGGGGCATCACACGCACAGAAACATCCAGCACATTTCAGGTGCATTTCTTATTCTGTGCATCCCAATCAGGGTAGTAGAGAGCCTAGGTACTTTTCAGTGGGTGTGGCTTAATAACAGGAGGCGTAGCCATACACCCTTAGGAAAGTGCCTAACCCTGTCCCATACTTGACTACTTTTCAAAACTAGTTTCAGGGAGATTATAGGTATAGGTGTATATATATATAGATATATAGATATATATATATATATATATATATATATACAACCAGTAGAGACATGCAGCGGCACTCAGAGACTCCTCCCAAATGATTAAAGTGCAAACTGTAATTTAATGCATCATAAAATGAGTGACCAGCGTTTCGGGGCCGTGGCGCCCCTTAGTCAAGGTGAGGGAGAGTGAAAGATGTGGGGGAGAGATTGTGAGAGGTGGGAGAGATTGAACAAGACAGAGAGAGATATATGGGAGATGTAGAGGGATAAAAAGAGTGTCTGAGAGGAGCAAAGAAAAAAAACCTGTATGTCGTCAATGTCACCCTCTACTGTGTACAATAAAATAACCCCCATTTTAGTGTTTTGATGATTAAATTAACAGTGCCCCAGAGGGTCACAACAGTTACAGTATCAGAATGATTTCTCCTGCAGCTGTGGTTCAGGCTCCCACAGCCACAGGTCCACAGCGTTGTCTTTAGAGGAGGAGGAGCGGCTCGGGTCCCACAGCCAGGAAGGTAGGGGCAGTGCGGCTGTGGCCATACAGGCTGCACAATGCTACTGCACAGCCCAATTGTCAGGGATCTCCAGCCCTTACCTCGGCTGGCGAATACATATGAAGCCGTACAGACAGTGCCCTAAGCACAGCCGTGCCTGCTAATGAGGGGGGGGGGGCGCAGGCCACGATCGTCACGATCAGCACACACGTCTGGCCTTAGCTGGCAGCACACAGGGCTCAGAGATGTGCACCTTGAGATGTCACCGGTCACCGGCGTGGTAGATCTGTCCTCACCTAGCGTGTGCGGCACAACCGCGGCAGAGACAGGCACAGCCAGGGCCGGGAGACAGCATGGGGACTGTCCGTGCGTGACAGCATTCGATAGGGTGGCGGGGGGCATGGTCTAGTCTGACACTAGCCTCCACTGCCTCTGTACAGTGTGCACTGCAGGATGTCCAGCATCTTGACATCTCCCGCGGAAGCCACGCATTCCGGCATCAAAGGACTCCGTGTACATGCAGTCCAAATTTTTTACCGGCACAGTCAAAAAACCGGGAGGACAGGCAGGGTTTGCAGGGCAGCGGGAGGCTCGGTGAAAAACCGGGAGCCTCCCACTAAATGCGGGAGGGTAGGCAAGCCTGCCCTGTCCCCCCATGGGCCCTAACCATCCATGGGATGTCGACCGTCAGTGTCCCGGCGCCTGTCTCCTGAGTGGTGTCAGGATTCCGGCGTCGGTCACATGACCACCGGCATCCAGACTTCCGGGATGCCGAACCATCCCCCTAGCACACAGCAATGTGTAGTGGGCTGAGGAGAAAAGCTGCAGCGGCCAGGTAAGGGGGGGGGGGGGGGCGCGCCTTGGCCCCTCCCTCAGTCCTGGGCCCGGGTAATTGGTTCCCTCCCCTTCCCCTCTTGGCAACAGTGATCCCAATTGCAGCTGCGACTCTGTGCGTACACACCGTTGGTCACATATAGTGTGCGAGCTTTTAGTGACATAGAGTATACACACACACACAGACTCTAAGCAATATACACTGGTGTGATGGAACGTCAGGTCAGGGAAATTTGCAGAACAAATCACATGACAGAACAGAGAAGGTATAACTATACTACAGGAATGCTGGCATATGCAGGACAGTGCAGAGCTGTCTCCGAAGACTAGCATGGGGGAGGTTAAGGGTCAGCAAATGCCAATGGCAAACAGGCAGAGCCAGGAAACCTGCGTGACAGATATATAGTATCAGTAGGTCTAGAACGCTTTAATTCAAAGGTACATTTTAAGGACACATTTAAAGTTGGGGAGACTATCTGAGATCTGACCGGGCAGCAAGGGACTTGAGGGACAGACTACTGTGATGTTTTCAATAGAAATAGAGAGGGGGAGAGATAAAAAAACATGGAGTTCACACTTGGTTAAGCTTTAGGAAGGTCTGGAACATCCAGGAGGAGATAGCAGACATACAGTTGTACACACATGAATGGATGGAATGAGAGAGGTCCAAGGAGGAGAGGGATATATAAGTGTTATCAGCATAAAGATGGTTTTGAAGTCCGAAGGAGTTGATGAGGTCTCCAAGGGAGGAAGTATGGAATGAGGAAAGAAGGGGGCTAAGAAGAGACCCTTTTGGTATATCTGCAGTACAAGTAGAGGAAGTGACGGGGAGGTAGAGATACAGGTAGACACTGAAAGGGGGATATATGTGAGGTAGGACAGGATAAAGTCACATATCAATGGAGTGGAAAGCGTGGAGGAGGAGAGGGTGATTGAAAATGTCAAAAGCAGCAGACAGATCAAGGAGAATGAAGAGAGAGAAATTACCTTAAGATATGACTGTGGAAATGGAGGACCCGGAAGCCAGATTGAAGAGGGTCGAGAAATGAATGGATAGAAAGCAAGAGAGTAAGGCAGAGATAGACAATCCTCTAAGGAAGCTTTGATAAAAGGAAGGAGAGAGATAAGGTGGTAGTTACGGTGAGTGTCTTGGTCAAGTGAGGATATCCTGGAGCTAGAAAAGGTTCAAAGGCGGGCGACCAAACTAATTAAGGGTATGGAGATGCTGGAATATGAGGAAAGGCTTGCAAGACTAGGCATGTTTACACTGGAAAAGAGGAGATTAAGAGGGGACATGATCAACATCTACAAATATATAAGGTGACAATACACAGATCTTGCGCAGGACCTGTTTTTGGTTAGATCAACACAGAGAACTCGTGGACACTCGCTCAGGTTAGAGGAGAGGAGATTCCGCACAATACGGCATAAAGGCTTTTTTACGGTAAGGCCGATACGTGTTTGGAATTCCCTGCCCGAGGGAGTTGTAATGGCCGACTCAGTCAACACCTTTAAGAATGGGTTAGATAAATTCCTAATGGATAAGGATATCCAGGGTTACGGGGCATAGTCACGCACTATGGTTATTATAAAAAAGAGGGGTAAAACGTAACGGTAGTCATCAACTTCAGTCAAAATTTTATACAAAATAATCGTGCATAGGAGACCACAAATAGGTTGAACTCGATGGACAATTGTCTTTTTTCAACCTTAGATACTATGTTCCTATGTTACTAGGGCATCTTAAGGATGGGAGAAACTAGGGTGTGTTTGAATGAAGAAGGGGCAGAGAAAGATATGGATGGGTTGAAGAGATGGGAGCAAGTATTAGGAGTAAAAGTGCTGAGGAGGTGGGAGGGTATAGGGTCAAGAGAGCAAGTAGAAGTAGTAGGGAGTAGACTAGTGGAGGAGCAGGGGGGCAGAGGAGGTAGTCAAGTGTAATAATAATAATAATAATAATTTTATTTATATAGCGCTCTTTCTCCAATAGGACTCAAGGTGCTTAACAGATACATAGCATAATATAGTACAGAAAATAATGAAGTACAGAAAAGCTTTTCATAAAATACAGAAGCATGTAGATATAAAAGGGACATTATGGAAATGCTTGAGTAAACAGGAAAGTCATGAGTCTACTCTTGAAGGATTCTATAGTTGGGGACTCTTGCACTGTGCGGGGAAGTCAGTTCCATAGAGTCGGAGCAGCATGGCTAAAAGTTCGACCCCCAGATGAATTACGGGAGATTCTAGGTACTGCTAAAAGTCCTTCATCTACAGATCGCAGAAATCAAGTGGGGCAGTATGGGGTCAGAAGCTGCTTCAGGTACCTTGGGCCCTGGTCATGTAATGCTTTGAAACTCAGTAAGCCAATCTTGAAGATGATTCACCATCTTACAGGCAGCCAGTGAAGGGAGTAGAGTACGGGTGTTATGTGGTTAGAATGAGGCTGTTCGGTTAACAGCTTGGCAGCTGCAAAGATGCAGCACAGGTTGAAGAATTGGGACTATTGTAGATAGAAGATTTTAAATATGAATGTTTAGAGTGAGACAGAGAAGAGCTGTAGGAATCACAAATCGTTTTGAAATGGAGGTAGTCAACGTGAACATGTGAATTCCATTTGATACTGTTCATCACTGTCGGCACATTTGTGAATGTAGCATCTGAGTTTAGAATGCTGTGGTTGGTGAGCTTACCTGTGAAACCTGAGAGTGATGGCCAGAGCAGCAGAGTCAATAACAGGGATGAGGGAAGAGTTGTAAAATGAGACAGTTTGGTGTGGACTGGGGAGGGTGAAGATGGGAGAGTACAGGATGGTGTAAAGAGCAGTAAGGGTATTCTTGATGAACGTTACCTTGGGAGTTGGGGTCTGTGAAGGTGCGAGCAGAGGGGTAAAAGAGAGAAGATGATGGTCAGAAAGAGAGATTTGGCTATCTCTTCTAACTCTGGCACTCTAAATAGCCCCACTACAGTGCCTCAAAATTTTTTCCAAAACCATGAAGAAATATCTGCTCACTCTCTGACTTCATGTGCTCCCATGACATCTCCACCTATCTCTCTAACAACAGTCTAATTTTATATCTCTCATCTCCACTTAAAACTTCAACTACTGCCACCGCTTCACCAAATTCACTCTCTGCTTCTTCCTCTTACCTCCTCCATTGTGGCGCCTGATTTTGCTACTTACTTTTCCTCCAAAATTGTTGCTAACCATAAGAACATATCCTCAGAAAATACATCTCATGCCCTTTTACCACCCTTACTTCTGGACATTCATCTTCTCCTTCTACCCCACTTATGCTGCTGACATTTCTTTCCACCTCACTCACCTGGTAAATGCTTTATTAATGTTTCATACTGTACTTCCTTTTCAGGTGACAATCAGAAGACAGCAGCAGCTGCTGATGAGATCACCCCCATGAGGCTGCTGAGCTCCAGATGTCAGAGGCACATGTACTGAGCTCCCAATCAAATCCCAGCTCAGTGGCGGATTGGCCCAGTGGGATGCCAGGATTGTTTGCCAGTGGGCTGGGCCCCGTCCTCTCCTTAGTAATATGCCCCCCCCCCCCCCCACAGGGTGGAGGCACCATGGGTATTCCATGCAGTCTAGCTGACTGCATGGAATTCTGCTGCAAATGTCCTAACCAAAATGTCTTCCATCTTAGAGGAGGCAGATGCTAGAGGTGCTACTAGACCTCTAGCATCTGTCAGAAAAAGGAGAGAACAGTGGTACCCAGAAGTGCCGGTACTGCTGAGCCACCAGGAGCTGCTGGTAGTGCAGTGATGACCCAAGTTTCTGCGGGCGCCAAATGGGAGGTGGCTTGCGGCATGAAACCCCTAACAATGAGCAAGAAGTTTAAACAGTAGTCATATCATGGGGCATTGATATGTGGAGCATATTTTAGGTGTCAAGGACATAACTGTGAGGCATAATAAGGTGTCCTAGGCATTATAATGTGTGTCAGCATCTGTTTGTGTGTCAGCATCTGTGTGTCAGCATGTGTGTCATCATCTGTCTGTGTCAGCATCTATCTGTGTGTCAGCATATATGTGTCAGCATGTGTGTCAGTGTGTCAGCATCTGTCTGTTTGTTAGTGTTTCACCAAGACACAGTACCACCCCCCCAACCCAGGGACATACACTATCCACCCCATTTTTTTTTATTGTGGATGCCAATGTATCCTTTCCATGTATTTGTGTTTGTAGATTTTTCATGTGGGGTCCAATGTGTTTTATAATATTCTTGAGGTGTTACGTGTACTACAGTGTGCTATGGCTATCCGATGGTTCTTGGTGACGCTCACGCAATTACCCTTGCCCATCAGTCTTTTAGCCTCCTGCAGCCAAAGACTTCGCCTATAGCAACTGCCTTTCCAGGGCAGATTTGGTCTGCCCCGTACTCAGATGCCCCCAGGTTTTATGTAAAAACAAGGCGGCTATTGTAGGCTGAGCAAATGTAGGTTGTAGTACAGTGAGATGTACACAGAATCCTGGCTTGATGCCGCTGCACTATTTGCAGACAGAGAGAGATAACCTAATGCATGTGAGTGCAACAATGCACAGGTCGGAATATAATATTAAGACAATAACTATGTACATGCAACAATGCACATGGTGTTATGAACAACAAGACGGTAAATACTAATGATTTGTAATGCAACAATGCACAGGATATTATAATAAAGAAATGTTGGCAAGACAGTTCCTGTGTGGAAACTCCACACCAAAATCTGACTATACGGCAAGCTAGGTCAAATCAGGAATCAATCAGGCAAGGTCTCAGAATCACGGGTGTTACACAGGCTGACAGGTACTCACACGAGCTGACAGGTTCTCACAAAAGCAGGAACTATCACCAGTGATTTGGGAGAGGCCAGGAAGGGAATATAAATGGTGCTGCACCAATAAAAACCCAGTGATCTTAACAAATAAACTGTATGCAGCTGCTCCCATCAACCCCAAAGATGAGATAATAAATGACAGGACATGCAGCTGCACTGCTGTACGTCCTCAGGTCACAGCCAGGCTAATTGCCCAGCAACCGGGAACGCTGCCTGCGTCTAGCGTCCCAGTTGCTAGGCGCTCAGCGGCTCCAAGTCCTCCCTGCAATAGCATTACTAAGCACTGGGCGGGACCCGGAAGCGCTGGCTGACGGAGGAGCTGGGACCTGCCTCCTACACGAGCCGCGCTACAGCTGATAACATGAGGCCAATGTGCTTTACTGTTTTCTATATGGGTCAATGTGTTTGTTTTTATGTGGGGGGCTAATGTGTTTGTTTTCTGTAGGGCCAATGTGTGTGTAAGTATGTGGGTTTTTCCTGCGGAGGATAATGTGTTTCATTTCCTGTGGGAGAAAATGTTTTTTTTATATTGTTCTCTGAGGTGGCCAATGTTTTTTTATTGCTCTCAGTGGTGCCAATGTGTTTTTTTCCTGTGGGGGCCAAAGTGTTCTAGTCTGTGCATGTGTTTGCATTTCACCACACATGCATCCCGATGCAGTTCATACAGGATTACAGCACAGATTCAGAAGCGTGTTGGGCTTCCCTAGGCGGTTACATGGGGTTGGCTAACCAGACACAGAGGTAACGTAGCTGAATCACTTGGGGGCCATAGCTGGGTGAACTGCACCTAGCATAGGGCTGGTGACAGCATCAATGGTACGACTGATGGTAGCATCGGAAGACGCACAAAGCATGATTGCAGCATCTTTAGCGGGTGTTTCAGTCCTTGCACACTAGGACGCACAAATTGACACCAGGGAAGGGCATTGTAGCTGCATTAGCATAGAGTCACAGACGCAACTGCAGCAAAAGACGTAAGGATGGCCATAACTGTGTCCAACTCAAAATCAGGCCCTATAAGGAGGGATCCTGCCCCCCCCTTCCCCCCCGACAGACCCCACCCACTCAACTGGGACTGACTCAATGTGGGACCGTCTTCTGCAGCTCTAGCTGTGCCGGCACAGACACCCCCTCCTCTTGTTCACAGCTGAACCCCCCGCTCCCAGGCGTACGGTGTCATTGAAATAAATGAATAAATAAAAACTGCACTGTTGCGGCGGCATGTAATGGAGTCTGAGATCGCCGGATGTGTAGAATGACGGCCGATCACTTACAAGGCATGGTTTTACCTTGTAAGTGAATGCCCCTTTAAAAAAAGTCCAGGATCGGCCGCATTGCACCACACATGCATCCCGATGCATCACGCATCTCCAGCAATTTTAGACTCCATTACAACAACCCGCCGTAACAGTCTGATGGGCCTATTTTGAGATAGAGGCCTCGGGCTGCAGTCCCATTCGCTGCATAAGTATTCCAGCCCTGCCTGACAACACAAATTCAGTCATGTAAATGAATCAGCCAACTCGTCTCCTGAAATACTTTGTGCTTCTGTGAACATTACAATGATCTGATTGGAGAAACAGCTATTACATGTGATAGAAAAAATATCATGGATGAGCAAGAGACGTATATGTAACAGGGTGGGGTACCAAGCCTCCTTCTGATGCACCTAGAATCCCAGGAGCAGGCCAGTGTCTTTGTGAGGGTTCATTTAATGAATAAGGGTTGAACTGAACAAATATCTCTGTTTTGTTAAGGTTAGCAAAGCGAGACGTGTGCATATATGTGACAAGGCCAGAGCTATAGCATAGATTGGCCTTTCTTCTCTAGAGAATAGACGTGTTATCTCTACTGAATGTTCCGCAGAGTGTCAGGTGAGAAATAGACAATAGTCAAATCACTTGTTCTCTACAGTGCATATCTGCTTTATATGGCTGTCTCTCTGTATTTGTGCAGGATAATTGTAGCCTGTATTGTGCACGTCTCTTTGCCACTTGTCCAGGCTCCATTTAATCCGTTTGCTGCGGGCTGACGGGGAACATGTTAATGACATCGGACCTGAAGTCTTCTGCATTGTTCTCTCCCTCTTACAGATGTAAGGAGAGCACTGGGGACGGGGGTTCTGTATAACCCACTGCTCACCCTGAAAGCACTCCGTCCGTCTGTGCTGCCTGTGATAGACACGTCTCCCGTCTCCGTCCTTCATCTCCTAGGGAGAGATGTTTCTCATTCTGCTGATGAGATGAGTGGTGATTCACCCTCTTGAGGGTCTCGCATCTTCTCAGCAAGCTGATGATTCCCAAACAGTGAAATATCCAAAGTTAATATTATCTTGAAAAGAGATTCTGGCCGCTGCCTCTGTGGTTACAGAATACTAATGAGGATGGAGCAATTCTCATAGCTACCACTGTCAGGGATGGGTCCAGACAGGGCAACCCATCTCACAGGACAGGTTACGTAGACCAGGAATCAGACAGAAGCCATACTGTCCATGATACAATCAGGCTCCAGGGAAAGTAGAAACACAAGATGGCAGTCAACACATAAAGCTTGTAACTTAGTGAAAACATACCAGTACTCAGAGAAAAGATCCCGGTACTTACAGAAAACATACCAGTACTCAGAGAAAAGATCCCGGTACTTACAGAAAAGATCCTGCTACTTACAGAAAAGATCCCGCTACTTACAGAAAAGATCCCGCTACTTAGAGAAAAGATCCCGGTACTTAGAGAAAAGTTCCTGGTACTTAGAGAAAAGATCCCGGTACTTACAGAAAAGATCCCGCTACTTAGTGAAAACAAACCAGTACTCAGAGAAAAGATCCCGGTACTTACAGAAAAGATCCCGCTACTTAGTGAAAACATACCAGTACTCAGAGAAAAGATCCCGGTACTTACAGAAAACATACCAGTACTCAGAGAAAAGATCCCGGTACTTACAGAAAAGATCCCGCTACTTACAGAAAAGATCCCGCTACTTAGAGAAAAGATCCCGGTACTTAGAGAAAAGTTCCTGGTACTTAGAGAAAAGATCCCGGTACTTACAGAAAAGATCCCGCTACTTAGTGAAAACAAACCAGTACTCAGAGAAAAGATCCCGGTACTTACAGAAAAGATCCCGCTACTTAGTAAAAACATAGCAGTACTCAGAGAAAAGATCCCGCTACTTAGTGAAAACATACCAGTACTCAGAGAAAAGATCCCGCTACTTAGTGAAAAGATCCCGGTAGTTAGAGAAAAGATCCCGGTACTTAGAGAAAAGATCCCGCTACTTAGAGAAAACATACCAGTACTCAGAGAAAAGATCCCGGTACTTAGAGAAAAGATCCCGCTACTTAGAGAAAACATACCAGTACTCAGAGAAAAGATCCCAGTACTTACAGAAAAGATCCCGCTACTTAGAGAAAACATACCAGTACTAAGAGAAAAGATCCCGGTACTTACAGAAAAGATCCCGCTACTTAGAGAAAAGATCCCGGTAGTTAGAGAAAAGATCCCGATAGTTAGAGAAAAGATCCCGGTACTTAGAGAAAAGATCCCGCTACTTAGTGAAAACATACCAGTACTAAGAGAAAAGATCCCGATACTTACAGAAAAGATCCCGCTACTTAGAGAAAAGATCCCGGTAGTTAGAGAAAAGATCCCGGTACTTACAGAAAAGATCCCGCTACTTAGTGAAAACATACCAGTACTCAGAGAAAAGATCCCGGTACTTAGAGAAAAGATCCCGGTACTTACAGAAAAGATCCCGCTACTTAGAGAAAACATATCAGTACTCAGAGAAAAGATCCCGATACTTACAGAAAAGATCCCGCTACTTAGAGAAAACATACCAGTACTCAGAGAAAAGATCCCGGTACTTACAGAAAAGATCCCGCTACTTAGTGAAAACATACCAGTACTCAGAGAAAAGATCCCGGTACTTAGAGAAAAGATCCCGCTACTTAGAGAAAACATACCAGTACTCAGAGAAAAGATCCCGCTACTTAGAGAAAAGATCCCAGTAGTTAGAGAAAAGATCCCGGTAGTTAGAGAAAAGATCCCGGTACTTAGAGAAAAGATCCCGCTACTTAGAGAAAACATACCAGTACTCAGAGAAAAGATCCCGGTACTTACAGAAAAGATCCCGCTACTTAGAGAAAACATACCAGTACTAATAGAAAAGATCCTGGTACTTACAGAAAAGATCCCGCTACTTAGAGAAAAGATCCCGGTAGTTAGAGAAAAGATCCCGGTACTTAGAGAAAAGATCCCGCTACTTAGTGAAAACATACCAGTACTCAGAGAAAAGATCCCGGTACTTAGAGAAAAGATCCCGCTACTTAGAGAAAACATACCAGTACTCAGAGAAAAGATCCCGCTACTTAGAGAAAAGATCCCGGTAGTTAGAGAAAAGATCCCGGTAGTTAGAGAAAAGATCCCGGTACTTAGAGAAAAGATCCCGCTACTTAGAGAAAACATACCAGTACTCAGAGAAAAGATCCCGGTACTTAGAGAAAACATACCAGTACTAAGAGAAAAGATCCCGGTACTTACAGAAAAGATCCCGCTACTTAGAGAAAAGATCCCGGTAGTTAGAGAAAAGATCCCGGTAGTTAGAGAAAAGATCCCGGTAGTTAGAGAAAAGATCCCGGTACTTAGAGAAAAGATCCCGCTACTTAGTGAAAACATACCAGTACTCAGAGAAAAGATCCCGATACTTACAGAAAAGATCCCGCTACTTAGAGAAAAGATCCCGGTAGTTAGAGAAAAGATCCCGGTAGTTAGAGAAAAGATCCCGGTACTTAGAGAAAACATACCAGTACTCAGAGAAAAGATCCCGATACTTACAGAAAAGATCCCGCTACTTTGAGAAAAGATCCCGGTACTTAGAGAAAAGATCCCGGTACTTACAGAAAAGATCCCGCTACTTTGAGAAAAGATCCCGGTACTTAGAGAAAAGATCCCGGTACTTACAGAAAAGATCCCGCTACTTAGTGAAAACATACCAGTACTCAGAGAAAAGATCCCGATACTTACAGAAAAGATCCCGCTACTTAGTGAAAACATACCAGTACTCAGAGAAAAGATCCCGATACTTACAGAAAAGATCCCGGTAGTTAGAGAAAAGATCCCGGTACTTACAGAAAAGATCCCGCTACTTAGAGAAAACATACCAGTACTCAGAGAAAAGATCCCGGTACTTACAGAAAAGATCCCGCTACTTAGTGAAAACATACCAGTACTCAGAGAAAATATCCCGATACTTACAGAAAAGATCCCGCTACTTAGAGAAAACATACCAGTACTCAGAGAAAAGATCCCGATACTTACAGAAAAGATCCCGCTACTTAGAGAAAAGATCCCGGTACTCAGAGAAAAGATCCCGGTACTTACAGAAAAGATCCCGCTACTTAGTGAAAACATACCAGTACTCAGAGAAAAGATCCCGATACTTACAGAAAAGATCCCGCTACTTAGTGAAAACATACCAGTACTCAGAGAAAAGATCCCGATACTTACAGAAAAGATCCCGGTAGTTAGAGAAAAGATCCCGGTACTTACAGAAAAGATCCCGCTACTTAGAGAAAACATACCAGTACTCAGAGAAAAGATCCCGGTACTTACAGAAAAGATCCCGCTACTTAGTGAAAACATACCAGTACTCAGAGAAAAGATCCCGCTACTTAGAGAAAAGATCCCGGTAGTTAGAGAAAAGATCCCGGTACTTACAGAAAAGATCCCGCTACTTAGAGAAAACATACCAGTACTCAGAGAAAAGATCCCGATACTTACAGAAAAGATCCCGCTACTTAGAGAAAACATACCAGTACTCAGAGAAAAGATCCCGATACTTACAGAAAAGATCCCGCTACTTAGAGAAAAGATCCCGGTACTCAGAGAAAAGATCCCGGTACCTAGAGAAAAGTTCCTGGTACTTAGAGAAAAGATCCCGGTACTCAGAGAAAAGATCCCAGTTACCTAGAGAAAAGATCCCGGTACTTAGAGAAAAGATCCTGGTACTCAGAGAAAAGATCCCGGTACTTAGAGAAAAGATCCTGGTACTCAGAGAAAAAATCCCTATACTTAGAGAAAAGATCCCGGTACTCATAGAAAAGATCCCGGTACTCAGAGAAAAGATCCCGGTACTTAGAGAAAAGATCTCAGTATTTATTGAAAGATCCCAGTACTCAGAGAAAAGATCCCAGTACTTAGAGAAAAGATCCCAGTACTTAGAGAAAAGATCCCTGTACTCACAGAAAAGATCCCAGTACCCATAGAATAGATCCCGGTACTTAGTGAAAAGATCCCGATACTCAGAGAAAAGATCCCAGTGCTTAGAGGAAAGATCCCGGTACTCAGAGAAAAGATACCAGTGCTTAGAGGAAAGATCCCGGTACTCAGAGAAAAGATCCCGGTGCTTAGAGAGCAGGAGATGGCTGCTGTGGTGGGGCGGGGCTACAATCGCTCACCCCCCACTTTCTTCCCAGCGCTGCAGTGTTCTCCCGACTCCATGCCAGCACTCTCTACATCGTGGAAGGGTGGGGGGCAGCAGGACTCAGACCCTCCCCAGGCTCCTCCAACAGGCTCGGGCCCAGGTATTCAGTGACCGCCCCCCTCCCCCCCCTTGGGCAGCTTAACTGTGACATTTACCAAGCTTTGATTGGCATTAGCCATTGCTTTACACAGGATATAAAACACACACTTTTTACAGAGCGCTATCTGTGCAGGGGTCTGTCACGACACTGCCAGTCAATTCCACAAATACACCAATTTGAGAACTGCCACATGCAACATGGGGGTCACTTTGGACCCACAGGATTAAACAAACACCTTAGCTGCCACTAGCAAGAGGACTTTAGCGACTGAACGCAAGGTGGCCTTCACTTCTACCTGTCACACACACACTGCAATACTTAGAAAAGTAGGTAGACGTGAGCCACATGGGCCTTGGTTCATAAGAATTACAGAAACAGAACTAAAATTAGCTGTTTAATTTCAAGACTACTTCAGAGCTTTAGTTACAAAAAGATTATAAAAAAATACAGAAAACCTAACTCACTCAAACAAACTTAGGTGTTTCCGTTGTGGGGGAGTTTCACAGAAAAACTCAGGTCATCTCCAACATATTGTTGAGTCCCCAAGAAATGCACACCTCTGTCCTCATGAGGGAGACAGATATAGTCTTCAGCTTCATCAGCCCCCACCCTTGGGATTTTTAACTACTTCCCTACTGGACACTAACATACACCATTTTTACATACTTGGTGCTTGGCAACAGGAAAGGGGGAGGGGGTGTAGCCCAAAGGCATACTGTATCACTCTCTTTCAAAGAGAGTGAGGTCTGGGCTCTGGGTGTCACATCTTCCTATGCATGGAGTTGTGGATTTGAAGTTCTAGAGGTTTATTACGTTAGCCAGGAAATAGGATTCCTGAACATTCCAGTCAGGACATTTGGTCACACTTCCATGGTCTGTTTACAGAGCCACCCTATTGACATAACAAACGAATTGAGCTTATCAGACGTCAATGTCCAGAGCTTGGTAATATCTGCTTTCGATGTAGAAATGCAATCCCCTTTTACAACAACATGTCAGGGTCCCAGACCGCAGATAATTTATATTTTGGACAATACACCACTCTGAGGTCAGCTCACAGGAGAAATTGTGCTTTCCCTGACAACTCCCTCTTATCAGTATTTATAACCTCTGGTCTGGTCATTGCACATAGAGCATTGCTTTCATCCCTAACTTTATGGTCTGCAGATAAGACAGAACCTACTCTCTCTCACAACCTAGATACATGGAAGTTAAACACAGGACATTGCCTGTCAGACATTTTGTCACATCTAAGCTGAAAGAATACAAAATTATATATATAGAGTCACTTGAAATCATTATTGGTGATTAGTTCTGCAGGAAATCACCATACCTTAGATCACATATGTCAAAGTCGAAAATATTATACCTACACTCAGCACGTGTAAACACCACACAGAGTGGTCTCTGTGCGTGCACGTGTTCTGCCGTGCGTGCACATACCCGCACAACGCATACATTCGTTCACAAAGCCGTGTGTATTAGCGCATGGTATGAGTAAATATGGTAGCATACGCATTCGCAAAGAAAAGCCACAAAGACATATCTGATATTTTATCCACATAGTGCATAATTTATACATAGTCTACACACACCACACCAGCAAGTTACATTTACTTAGGAAATAGAACAGAGATATCCAGCTTTACAGGATGTGAGGCGACAGAACTAGGTTAGGACATAGTGTTTGGTATCCAGATGTACAGTATTTCAAGGGCTACATTCCGACTACAGTTTGCAGTTTATAGCATGCTCCTGCGCATAGATATGCGCAGGAATACAATATTCATAACTTACTGTAATTACTGTACTCGTGATATTTGGCAGGAACCCAGTGGAGGACCTCTGCAAGTACACCTGGACCAAGCATCGCCCACCTATTCAAACCAACCTATGACCCCTCATGTACTGTAAATGACCTGCCCCTTGACCTATGGAAGAAGAGCTTACAGTTTCCTTTGTATTGTGTTTTGGACTATTGTATAAAAGCAAGGCCTCCTGGCTGGCCTCAGTCTATTCTTTGAAGGTCATCTTGCTAAGACTGACTGAGGACCGGATCCGGGAGGCGCTGGCGAACAAATGTATGTACTATTGGTTGTAGCTTTTCTCTGTGATATTGTTGTATTTATGTGTATATCCCCTTTTAGTAAATATTTGTTGCTGCGTTGGACCACAACATAACATATACAGCTGGTGTCGCATTCCATTCATGTTTGGGTATAAAGGTATACTCAGCCACACGTGTCGCTGTATTGTGCGCCTAGCATGTCGGCGTGTATACGCAACGTGCATACACATCGCAGGGGTTAGTGTTTACATTCAGCGGCCGCTGCGGCCCGAACCATAGAGTCATAAGGTATTGCATTTCCCTGAAAGTTATACGAACTTAACACATATAATTTGTGATCCTCCTTTCTGTTTTAAATCATGACAGGGTCCCATCCTAGAACTGAAGTTATCGGATTTATATTCTTTCAGAAACTCCAGTGAATAAAATGCATTAAAGGTGCAATTTACAGGGATAAGAAATCTTAATTTTCGGGGGTGCAGCGCATTCATAAGTGACGGCTTACCGAGGGGGACCTGTGCACTCTCTGGGGAGGAATGTTGGACTTTTATCCCTGATTATATGAGAGTAAGAATGGAAGCAGGAACTGTGTGGAAATTGCGCTTGAAGTTTAATTGGGTAGCTTGTAGAGGAGCGTACTGAATAAATAGGAACGGAGAGGGTAAACATCTGAGGCTGGAATTGGCATTGTGGGTATCAGGTGATAGGATTATCCAATAGGGATACAGGGATAGAAGGGGTAGTTTCATTCATTAGGACTAGATGGAGGAGGAGTCAGCCTCTATCTTCTGGTCTTAGGTGGGTGAGTGTCTAGTGTGTGCTGCTGCATGTCATTAAGACCTGGTTTTTGGCTTGTATTCTTGGCACTCACTGCACTGTTAAATACATCAGCTAACATTGCTTTGCTATGCCCTTTGCTGTCTGGTGCTCCCATCTCTCCCTTTGTGGTTGCCAGCTGCTTCCTTCACCCCCCCCCCCTTCCCCATTGTGCCTCCTGCTTTCATCATGGCAACCCTACCCGCTGCCCTCCTCATGCCCCAGCTCGTAACTGCTCGGGCCGGGCAGTGGCGCGGTCCTGGCTGGGCCTGCTCCCTCTCACCTCCTCCGTCCTGTGCTGCCATCTTGGGGCCTGTGAACCAGAGCCGGCCCTAACCAATATGATGCCCTAGGCAAGATTTTGGCTGGTGCCCCCTAGCACCACCTCTAGTTCCGCCTCTGACCCTGCAACCCTTTCCCAGCACATCACCAATCACCCATAGCAGTCCTTTTTTTGTTTTCCTACCCCCTGTAATTTAAATAAGAACAGTGTGCACATTCGGCGCACAGGCCAAAAAGGTTTGTGTTTTTGCTGGCAAGGGGCATGCCCAGACAATAGTACCTCCAATTCAAATTATGCCTCATAGTAGAATCAGAATCAGAATCAGCTTTATTGGCCAGGTATACTTACGTATACTAGGAATTTGTCTTCGGTTTGCTATACAACAGCCAAGTAGGTAACAGGTAAGCAGGTGTGTGTGTGTGTGTGTGTGTGTGTGTGTGTGTATGTGTGGGGGGGCAAGTAAAGTTACACAGATAGGTATACCGTAGGGACACAAGTTAGTTACATGTACATCTAGTCAGTCAATGTTCAGGAGTTCAGCAGGCGGACAGCTTGGGGAAAGAAACTTTTGAGGCTTCTGGTGGATCTGGCGGGGACAGCCCTGTAACGCCAGCCTGAAGGAAGCAAGTTAAACATGCTGTGGCTGGGGTGTAGCTGGTCTTTTACTATCTTCATTGCCCGCTTTTTAGCTCTGGACAAGTACAGGTCCTGGACTGAGGGAAGGTCGGCCCCGATGATCTTCTCTGCGGTTCTGACCACCTTTTGGAGCCTGCATCTGTCCCTCGCGCTGGCGGAGCTGTACCATACGAGTATCGAGGAGCACAGTACCGACTCCACAATCGCGGAGTAGAAGAGGAGCAGGAGCTTCTGTGGGATGTTGAACTTCCTTAGTTGCCTGAGGAAGAACAACCTCTGGTGCACTTTCCCAACAGTGGCGTCAGCGTTGGACCCCCATTTAAGGTCCCTGGAGATTGTGGTCCCTAGAAACTTGAAGGAGTCCACTAGCGATACCACACTGTCAGCAATCGTTAGCGAAGGTGCACTAGATGACTTCTTCCTGAAGTCCACTATCATCTCGACAGTTTTGAGGGGGTTGAGGTCAAGGTTGTTGTGGATGCACCACTGGGACAGCCGGTCTACTTCCCGTCTATATGCCGATTCGTCCCCATCCTTGATGAGGCCGATGACGGTGGTGTCATCGGCGAATTTGATGATCCTTACTGATTGCGCCACTGAGGTACAGTCATTTGTGTACAGGGAGAAGAGCAGGGGTGAGAGGACACAGCCCTGAGGGGCCCCTGTACTAATGGACCACGCTTGAGAGGTGAATTCCCCCGCTTTCACCACCTGTGTCCTATCTGTCAGGAAGTCTATTATCCAGGAACAGGTAGCTTCTGGGACCCCTAGGCGAAGTAATTTGGGGTGGAGGATGCTGGGGATGATTGTATTGAAGGCCGAGCTGAAATCGACAAACAGGACCCTCGCATAGGTCCTGGGAATGTCTAGGTGCTGTAGAATGTAGTGCAGGCCCAGGTTGACTGCATCCTCGACACACCGATTCGAGCGATAGGTGAACTGCAGGGGGTCCAGTTGGGGGCCAGTCACAGTTTTCAGGTGATTCAAAACCAGACGCTCGAACGTTTTCATGACCACAGACGTCAGTGCTATCGGCCTGTAGTCGTTCAGGTTCATGATAGTGGGTTTCTTGGGGACCGGGACTATAGTAGACCTTTTGAGGCAGGAAGGGACTTTCTGTAGCTCCAGCGATTTATTGAAGATCTTGGTGAATATGGGGGCGAGCTGACCTGCACATGCTCTTAGGGCAGATGGTGACACTCCGTCAGGACCCGGAGCTTTCCTGGTTTTGGTCCTTTTGAACAATGCCTCCACCTCTTCTTGGGTGACTTGCAGTGCCTGGGGTTGGCCGTCGGTGTTCGGGGCATCGTAGAGGTGATTGTTTGGGTTGCAGGGGACTTCTTTTGCGAACCTGCAATAAAAGTGGTTCAGTTCATCTGCAAGGTCTTGGTGCATGGCGGTGGACTTTGATGTTTTCCTATAGTTGGTTATGCATTGCATTCCTTTCCATACAGATACGGGGTCATTGGTGGAGAGATCGTTTGTCAGCTTGTCCGAGAACCGCTTTTTTGCTAGCCTGATTCCTTTAGTCAGAGAGTTCCTAGTACAGTTGTATAGTGCTCTGTCACCGCTGCTATAGGCCTCCTCTTTGGCTCGACGAAGTTGCCTGAGCTGGGCATTGAACCAGGGCTTGTTGTTGTTGTAAATGCGGTAAGTCTTGGTAGGTACACACATGTCCTCACAGTAGCTGATGTAGGATGTGACAGTGTCTGTCAAGTCATTCAGGTCGGTTGCCGAGGCTTCAAAGACCCCCCATTCCGTGCAGTCAAAGCAGGCCTGGAGCTTCATCTTGGCCTCATTGGTCCATTTCTTGACAGTCTTAACGACAGGCTTAACTGCTCTCAGCTTCTGTGTATAGGTAGGGAGTAGGTGGACGAGGCAGTGGTCAGATAGGCCGAGTGCAGCACGCGGGATAGACCGGAAGGCAGACTTGAGGGTAGTGTAGCAGTGATCAAGAGTGCGCCCTTCTCTAGTGGGACACGTGACTTGTTGTTTGTACTTAGGTAGCTCCTTGCTCAGGTTAGTTCTGTTGAAGTCACCCAGTACTATAAGCAGAGAGTCTGGGTGTTTTTGTTCTGTGTCGGATATACATATGGCCAGGTGGTGCAGGGCTTCGTTCGCGCAGGCGAGGGGGGGGGGGGGATGTACACTCCCACAAGGACAATTGAGGCAAATTCCCGGGGGGAATAGAAGGGGTTGCAGTTGATACTCAGCATCTCCAGGTGAGGGC
Source organism: Pseudophryne corroboree (assembly GCF_028390025.1). Lineage (NCBI taxonomy): Eukaryota > Metazoa > Chordata > Amphibia > Anura > Myobatrachidae > Pseudophryne > Pseudophryne corroboree. The sequence goes on along the minus strand of NC_086444.1, from coordinate 14,852,838 downwards.
TGCATGATTTGCCTATGATCGTGACATTGGTGCACCATCCGTCGTTGATGTAGAAGCAGATGCCACCACCCTTCGTTTTTCCTGAGAGAACCTTGGAGCGATCGTCCCTGAAGAGACTGAAGCCCGGCAGAAACATCGGGTTGTCCGCAATATGGTCGTCCAGCCACATCTCCGTAAAGCAGAGGACGGATGACCCTGTAATGCCTGACCCTGCGCTGCCCAGAAGGAGGGACAATTCGTCGAACTTGTTTGCCAGTGAGCGCACATTCGAAAGCAGGATCGCGGGTAGTGCAGACCGGTGCCCTCGCCGCCGCCACCTCATTAGGGCGCCTGCGCGACAGCCTCTCCTCTGATTCCAGGTCCTTCTACTAGGGCCGACATGAGGGCCTCCGTCATTCTCTTTCCGGGGCCGGTGATCCATCCGCCAGTCGCCACCTGGGCTGCGGGGGGGGTGCGGCCGCTCGGTCATCCACTTCGGTGTCCACAACGTCTGCATCCTTGCCACACAGGGCAGCGAGGGCTGCAAGGGCCGCTGATCCGCCTGCCGACGGGCCCGAACGTGTGGTAAGCACCTCGGGAGCTCTCCAACTAAGGAGGGCTTCCCTGCTGTATTTGGTCACCGGTGGGGTAGACAAGGGCAAGGGAAAACACGGGGAGACAGGTATTTTGGCTGAGCTGCGTAGCTCCGAGGCAGCCATCTGCGGCGCCATCTTAGATTGTAATCGCTATAATCGTTGTTGCTGTAACCTATTGCTGCTCCTTAATACAATGGGTATATTTGAAACAAGTGATACTGTAAATAAAATAACTGCTTTTTCTGTTGCTGATTTAGTCAAAAGCAGGCTTGTGGAGAGGTGTTAGAATCCAATTCCTGTTGTGTAGTTGTGAAAGATCTCAGTGTGAGAGGCCTTTGAAGTAAATTTCTTGTGGGGGGTAGCGATAACATGTGTCCTTTGGAATGGCTCTTGCAAATTGAAGTGAGCAGTGACCCTTCAGTGATTCAGAGCCTGAATATACTGTATATTAGTTGATTAATGCAAGAAGTCAGTTATTTTTTGCTCAGAGAACAGAGGTGAATGATGTCTAAGTGAGGGGCTGGATGGAGCCAAATATAGGTTGTAGTTCACAGTACCTTGTCTGGGATGTCCAATGCAGAGCACAGTAGATTCCAAACTGAAGGACTTCTAAGTGGAGAGTTGCAGAGGTTTCAATCTAGTGTGTATCTCAGCGCAGGAATGCAATCCGTTGGTTTTGATCCGATGTCCTCGTAAAGTAGAACAAGTTAAAGGTGTCCTTGGATATTTACGATGATTTATAGGTCAGTTGTGGTGAATTTCAGCTGTTTTATGGAGATGATCAGGAGCATGCAAAAGGTGATGCAGCCACCTTGGTGTTACAAAGTGCAACTTTATTCACAATTTATCATGCGATAGTATCCCTTATTCACATTACATCACACAGTAGTACCACTTTACCTTATATATGTTACCCCTCACAGTACAGCCCTTTATTCACATTACATCATACTGAATTGCTCCTTATTCACATTACACCACACCATATTGCTCGTTATTCACATTAGACCACACAGTAGTGCCCTATCTATATGTTACGCCACACAGTAGAGCACCTTATACACATAATGTCACACATTGGTAATGCATTTATACACATAATACCATATACCACACAGTAATGCCCCTTACACATGACACACATTATTAATGTCCTTATAAACATAATGCGCCTTACACATCATGCCAACCCTTATTAATGCCCTTCTACACATAATTTCCTTTACACATATGCCGCACCTTGTTAATGCCCTTATACACATAATGACACACATAATGTCCCTTACACATATGCCACACATTATTTGTGCCCTTATACACATAATGACACACATAGTGCCCCTCACACATGTTACACATTATTAATGCCCTTATACACATAATGACACATATAGTTCCTGCCGTGAGTCAACAGGCAGCTCTGCTAACGTCGGGTGCCTATTTTTTATGAAAATGCATCTTATTTGCATTGCTATGTGGCTAGGATGCACAAGCAGCTTCTACTAATTAAAATGATATGCGGCATGCCTATATACTGTGTGCGACTGTGGCTGTATCTGCATACTGATAAAACTAAATATTTATCTTATAACATTCACTATATATGGGTAAGAGACTCAGTACGCAATTGGCGTATGGGGTACCGTAAGGGTACGCACTTAGCGTAACAGACGCTTAGCCGCGTCGAGCACGCTATAGGCGGCCGACTACCGTAATGCTACGCTACCAGCGTAGCGGACGCTCGTGACCACGAGGGGAACACGAGCGGCGCAGACGCTCACGGGATGACACTCAGTAAACCTTGTATGCAACTCAATGAAAGGCTGAGCCTATACTGTAAACCTTGGTTTTGTAATGTGAGCACAATGCAATGCTAATTAACCTTTATTGTATGAAAGCCTCTTGAGCGATTGAGACGCTCTGAATACTCTCAGCAATGTAATAAACACACAATACCTTGCTAAGGTTCCAAAACCTTTACTAACAATATCTAGCTATGTAAAAAGGGGAAAACAGTTAACAATTCATACACTACAAACTAACATCAATATCTAAGCAGAATAACTACACATAAATATACAATAGCGTCACAATCTTATACAATAACAGAGAGAGAGAGAGTATGGCAAATACAAACAGGGAATAAGTTGGTCACAGAGAGTACTTACGCACTGGGAATGAATCGCAGGCGCAATCTGGTTACCAGCTCCTGGTTAGTCAATGATGAAAACCGTTGTGGGGAGAGACCTGAGCTGCTCCAGGCTGGCTGTTTATATATACACTACATACAGTACACTACAAAGGGCCCTACCATCTCATTGTTCATTGGACACAGGAATCTGTCTTCATATTACAACAAAAGGTCATAGGTTTGTTTGAACAGGTGGGCTGTGACTATATCAAACTGCTCAGGTGGGAGGAAATCTCAGGATTTCCAACACATGGACAATGAATAAATGTCCAGAAACTACTTATAGACATAACTATACGCAGGAGCGATTAATCTTTACCTAACCAGCACCGGATTGTTTCTAATAAAATGTTCTTTAGTTAGGTACCAAACACCACTGCTCAAATCCTATCTGACCCTTCGTATCATGCAAAGAGGAATTCCTCTGTCCAGGGACCAGTCACAATAAACAAACTTTCAGTTATTATTAAGGGGAACATTATCTATAAAACATACTATTTGGATTTACTATGTAACGATTGAGTCGCCCGCTAGACGCACACAAACTCTACCGTAAATGCACATACCATGCGCTCGAGCGCATGGCCGAGGAGGCGCCGTCACGCAACTGCGAATATGCGCACGCACGGGAGAGAATGTGTACGTGCAGCGGCACGCGCATGGGGTGGATATATGGCAACGTGTAGCATGATATTTTCCGACTTTGACAGTCCACCCTTTGGCAGTCATCAATAACTGCCACTTCCTAAAACAGTTCAAACAAAAGAAAAATATATGTCATCATGTAAATACCATTTTATGATTGGTAAAAGGGAGGAGAGGAGAAGGTGGGAAAAAGGTATGACCTAGTGAGATAGTAGAAGCATGTGTGTATGAATCCATGTTTGAGGGATCATGTATCATCGTGCCGTACGTCTTTTAAATCAAGCTTTGAGGTATTTCGAAGTATACATTTGAATCCTTCTTATCCCATATTACGGGTCTGTGGATGGGCTGTCAAACTTTACTGAGCTCTTTTCGGCTTTTGGTTGCAACAAATGGGGAGCACATTTAGTTGATGATACATGAATGGGGGGGTATGTGAGTGCTGATATCTGTGTCTATATTCCCTATCGACTATGTGTTATTACCTGAAGGTTGTAGAGGTGAAGATAAGAAGCAATCGTTATAAATGCAGTCGTAAACTATGTGAGTTTAAACAAACAGTCGCCGATTGAGGTCTTGTCTGATGTCTTGTCTTGATGTACATGTTGTCTGATGTCTCTCGGTGCTTTTGCTATAAATGGCGACAAAAGCTTTTCCATTGTCCAGAAAGTTACAGTCACTAAAGTATTTGGGCTATCGTAAAAATTTAAAGTCACTAGGGATATTGGGGGTCTGTGGTATAGTCCATCAATGGTCTGTATTAAAAGAGGTTGTCAAATTCTTCTTCCAAGCGGATGTCTTTGTAACTTGGAGGAAAACAAAGGAGAAACGGGTGAAAGAAACGGACCGTGGAATCACACTTTCATCACAACATTGTCTCTATCGTTGGGTCATAACTCAAATTAGTTGTTGTTATTACAGTGTCCTCGCTCCTCAGACTCATCACTCTAGTACTACCTTTACACTTCGTTAAAGCCCGAACGCATCTAAATATCAGGCCAACCAATATGACGACTCCTAGAATACACAAAAGAAATTTCCCTACATCCATAATAATACCTTGGGCCCATTCTCCTAAGCCCGAGAACCAATTTCGTGGGTTCAACCATGACACCCAACTGGTCAGCTCATTACCCACAGCAGCGAGTGTGAGATTGTGTTTCCTTCGAAACTCCCACTTTAATTGTAGAATGTCATCCATCTTTTGGTCTATGACCTCGGCTGGGTCCTCCGTGCTGTTTGTAATATACGTGCAGCACTTGATTCCATATTGAGTTGCTAGGGTAACACAATACCCGCCTGTCACAGCTGTGAGGTAATTAAGAATCATTCTATGCTGAACCAGTTCTGTTTTGTAGGCTTGTAACTCTTTCCCAGTGTACCTGAATGTGTCGTCATACATTTCGGTGATATTGTCTAATAAATTTGCAAGCGCAGATATATATCTATAATTTATCACTCCTCTGGCGGTACGAGTGATATCTAACGCGAGTAGGAATTGAATCCCGGTGGATTCATGGATCAGATCAGAGGCTGGATGCTCTGTCCTCTCTATCAGGTGCCGTTTAACGACGTGCTCGTAATGAGTGTGAGTATAAGGAGCTTGGACACTGCGGTGAATAGCTTTCATTTTGTTATGAGATACAGTCATTACTTCAGGCAGTACTTTTCCAATATAACATAATTCTTCTGAGTTAGGGGCAAGCCACTTATACGCCTTTCTCCCGCATATGAAATATGCATCATCGAGGAGAACATATGGGACGGAGTATGACATTACCATGTTACAAATTTTCCATGTGATATCTCCTAACCCTAATTCTCCCATCTGTTTAGTACACGTATCTGTTTGTACGATATGTGCACAGTATCCTGGTGATACTTCTCCAACTCGCATGGTCCTACTGTACTTCCTAGAGTGTACCTATACCGGAAAAATCTTCCATGGTCGGCTATCTGGCGTATAAGTTCTGTGTCTATGGGCATTCTGTCGGCTCTGTAAGAAAAGGTCATGGTTTGATTACTCCATGACACTTCCCAATTTCCCGGCTTTCGGGGATTGGAAATGTTAAAGCACACTAAGGACCTATCCACATGATATTGGTGGAGCTTCAAACTAGGAGGACTAGAGATATTAAACCTCTTGTCCACCGGCCTCCCACCACTTAGCTCAAGTACCTCTCCTACAGTTAAAGGGAATGGTACTAGTCCTGATTTGCTATGACCTTGAGGTACTTGAGAGCATACCCAACAGTCTGTCTGGTTTAACACTTTACCCACTAAGGAGTGATAGTCACTCAATGGATGCCGGTCCATGTGGATATTAAAACTGGACTGACATTTCTTGATGCACCCATCCTCAACTATGTTGTCGCAATGCCTACAGATGCAGTTCTCTTCAGCTAACAATCCTTCACAATGTCTATAAATAACATGGCTGCTAGATCGTTTTCTGGTACTCGCCTTTGCTCGGTGATTGTGTTTCTATTGGAAATTTACACCTCCGTCTCTGTCATCAGAACCCATTCCAGATCCTTTATCGACCTCACTGGTACTCTCACCGAAACAGACTGTTCTGGTCAACATCATGGTCAACAGGAAAACACGGACTGCAGTCTCTTGGGGCGAGTCCATCTTACAGGAGGAGAAAGAGAAATTTGTAATGGGGGTACAAAAAAATACTTTGAGGGGAAAGAAAAATGTTACGATGTCTTATGTCCTCTAGTCTTGTTGTTCCTCTTGATCTGCTGTCATCTCAAAGGTGCTGTCTCTCAGTCTTCCAAACGAACATTCCGGTGATACAATATTCCTTCCAAATCTGCGATCTTTCTGTAAGGAGCAAAAATCTTGCATTACCATTTGTCTAACTGATGTGTGACATACCATCTTTAAAACATAAGAACATGAGAGAGAAGAGAGAAAAAAAAACAAACGAGAGAGAGAACAATTCATCACATTTTACATTAAACAACAAACAAAAAACCATTGTCAGATCTTCCGTTCACCATCAGGCTGTCACACCAACACATCCACTGGTATCTTTGCGAAGTCCCCTCCCCACCAGTATTTCCACACTTCACCCTTTTGTGCCTGGCCAGGACACACCGATGTCGGTAGGTCACACTGGGGTTAGGCAGACCTCTGCAAAGACCAAGTAGCTATGTGATGTTTGAGTTCTGCCGATGAACGTCAGAGATGGGGAGAAAGAAACATTTACAGATAAATTACAAAGTTTACCCGGCCGTTCCTGCGTCTACACGGAATGACCTCCCAATTTAATTGACTGTAACCTCAGGCTTACTATCAGTCCTAATGATCACCTTTCCTGACTGCATATTACAGGTGCGGCCCAAACTTCTTCCTATATGATCCTTGATTACAATTTCGTGTGTCATAACTCTGCTCGTGTTCTTGTCTAGGGGGTTTATATAACCTTTGTCTATTTCTTGATCTACAATCTCTTGCATAATGACCTTCCTTCTGGCAATTATAACACCTTATCACCTTTGACTTACCCACAGGGATCTGAGGCTTCTTACTTCTCTGTGTTTCCCTGTGCTTGCTGATGTTTTGCTCATGCCCAACAGCGGACTTTCTTAATGCAGCCACCGAGATATTTCTCCAGTTTGGATTTGTGGTCTGTACCCTTGCTCTCAACACTTCCTTTAAACCATCCATTAACACAAATACTGCTACTTCTCTATGCAGTGCACTTGTTTCGATGTTTTCTATACCTGTATACCTAGTCATGTCCTGCAATGCCCGATGGAAATAATTAGAAGTACTTTCCCCTTCGTTTTGTCTTATGGAGAAGATTTTGTTCCACTCGACAATGGCTGGGAAATATACTCTTTTAACTGTAAATGTATTCTCTTTACATTATCTTGGTTGTACACATTCATAAGGGGTACCTCTTCATCTAATTTACAGTCAGCTATAAATCTCGCTGAGTCGACATTGGAGGGTAAACATGCCCTCAACAATATCTGCCAGTCTTTGTTATTGGGCTCCACAGTATTTCCTAGCTCTCTAATGTACTTCTGGCTTGCAACTAGATCTTTCCTAGGATCAGGGAATTCAGACATAATTGCTCTCAATTCCATCCGGGACCAGGGACGGCGCATTGCACTGTCCCTGACGGGAATGGTTCCCTGAGTGTCAGTCTTCCCATTGGGGACTGTGATCACCCTAACAGGATTAAATTCAATTACATCATCTTGTGTTGGTTCTACAATATGAGGTACATTTGTTTGTGCGTGATATATAACACCGTACGTACCTGTGGACACGACCTCACCTGACCCTCCGTTAGGAGGTTTGATTACTGCCTTTACCGATTTGGTCGCGTCCACCTTGATGTCTTGTGTGATGGCTGCTGGAAAAGGTGCCGACATCGTGCTGGGCTCACTTTCTTGCTTGTAATCCTGAGGGAAGTTTAACATGGAGTGCAACTTGCACGGGTTAACAGTTGTACATTTAACAGTTTTACTTTTATCATTGTAACATTTGTTACTTTTATTCTTATCATCATTAATACAGTTGCTAAGTGCATTTTTATCATACTCCAGTGTGCCACTCTCTGTAACCACCTTCTCTCCTGTTGCCATATTTTTCTTACCACAGTGACAGTCAGCTGTGTAAGCTAATCCTCCTAGTCTCTCACCTTCCCGTTGCCATAACTGTAAACAATCATAATGTTTGATCCGTCTCTTTGCAGATTTAATGAGACATATCCTTCTCCTTAGATTTTGTAACACCTGGGGGCTAAAACTGCCTACCCGTGGGAACTTTTCCCCGTCATGCACAGTCATTCTTTCCCATTCATTGAATATTACCTTTGCGTGTGATCCATTTCGGACTTCCCGGTCTGTATCACACATTATCCTTGCCGACTCTATTGGCCGGTTTACTTAGTCAACCCGAACCGAGGTTGATCGCCCCCTACCTGAACAACTGGCCCCCATCTTTGCAGGTGTTGCTTTCACTACCTCTGACCTTCAAATCAGGGTCTTCAGCGAACCCTTACAAAAACCAAGATGTCCGGGGTAGGCCGGCGGCGGAAGTTTACCGAGTACCTCCACTCACTCCCCCACGTCGACCAATACGCCCACACACTGCCTTAGCGCTGGCGTACTCAACCTAGGGCCCCTGCGACCTGAACCTCTATTTACTGGAACATGTGGGGGTGATCCGAAGAGCACTTAACCCTTTCCAGTAACTATTGGCTGTTAGAGAATTCCCGAGTGACCAGCGAACCTCCCTTAAAATAAAAAAAATACACAAATCACGTTAGAATGTACAAATAGCATTTATGACCCCTCTAGTGTACGCAAATGGTACTGGGTCAAGTTACTAACTAATGCACACAATTACGTGCGGTACAATCGTTCTGCACATAAGCAACTAATCTTATGTGCGGAGCGACCAGTGGAATCGAAAATTGTGGCTGCGAATTCCTTCAGCCAGAGCTTAATGGCCTATATGGGTACCGCACCAACCCTTCCTGGTGTTGTGCTCCTTTACTCTTATATAGCGGACTTCCTAGTCTGCTGTAACTGGACCTCCTGGTCTGTGACCTCCTGGTCTGTACTACAGTAGACCTCCTGGTCTGCTATACTCTAATGCTCTTCTTTTAATATGTTTAACAAGGGATGCCTCCCAAGCCACCGTGCCGTCACTTACACGTATGTACCTCACGAGAACTCAATGATTTCCTGTGGTTCCACCCAAAAATTAGAAACTTATATATATGTATACACACACTTTCACCTCATATACTCTTTACTTTCGTTTCTGCGCAGAAATCCCTTTCATTCAGTATCGCAGGCTAATCCCGAGGAGTTGCAACTAGAGAAGGATCTATTAGCTTAAAATTTTGGACACTGAGATTTGACTTGCGCTATTATCGCGTTGCCTCCTTATCGCCTAACTAAAACAATACTATCGTGTGATTTGTATCACGTGGGCATACCCAGACGCTCCGTTGCGTAATATACGCTCTGTGCGTCGGCCCTTGCGTCGCGTACGCTCGTTCTGCCCCTTGTTAGAGACACGTGTACGCAGGCCAGATATGTCCACAGTAACACAACTAACACGTTTATATCAATGTAAATGATCTTTAGCTGTAATCATCTACCAAGCACCACACAGATCTTTCCTTGTATCTTTAGGCAAAGCCGTGTGCGTGTTTTACAATTTACCCCTTAACGTATTATTTTTACTTTTAACTACTAATAGCAACAAATCTTTCTCAGCACGTTATCAATTATAAATGGCAAACAGGAAAGTGAGATATGTGAAAATACACAAATGAAAATGCAATTCTAAATTAATCTAATAACATACATTGATGTAAGCACGCACATATAGATATTACATATATGTACTAATCACTATTACATATATGAGACCCTATTCAGTGCTTCTAATTTGCATATGAATGAGCGATTTCTTTCACTGCTGGGAGAGGGGGAAAAAAAAAAACAGTTATACAGGTTAATTTGCACTTCAATGGCTATCCTACACCAAGCAGAGAATCCTAGAATAGGGAGGTAAAGAAACCAAAACAAAAAAAACCCCAAAACTTTGTTTTATCTGTGTATCGTTCTTAAATCAAATACTCATTCCACTATTAACTTATATCAAACTCTATCTGAACCACTCATGATTGAACATGACATGGACTAAACAAATGCATTAAAAACTCATTAAATGATGATTATTTTTTTGACAATGGATGGCTGATTATTTCCTGAGTCAACTGAAAATCAGCCGCTTAGAAAAAAAATAAAAATAATTTGACCTTCCCAAAATGGCCGCTGCTCCTCCCCCTTCCACATCCATGAGGGTTACACAAAATGGAGGACAGACCATGCGGCTCCTTTTGTCACAAAGAAAATCATCATGCCAGCCCCTGAAGTTATTTTTTTAAGCCTGGGTAAAAACTATCACGCTATGCAGAGCGATTAGAAATACTTTTAAACCTATTTAAACAGACAAGCCATCCAATCTGCGTGTGCAGTTGGCACCAAATAGAAATAAAAACCAGATTTACAAAGACAATAGCTTAATGTTCCTACCTTCTTCGGATTCCACCAGCATCCCTACAAGCCAAAAGAATCAGACGCAGACTCTCATCTGATCAGCACTACAAGATACTACCTTTCCTCCCTTTGCTGATCGATAAAGTCTGCGCATTTTCGCCTGACTGCGGATATGAGATGGACCGGACGAACCCCCAATTGATAAAACTAAATATTTATCTTATAACATTCACTATATATGGGTAAGAGACTCAGTACGCAATTGGCGTATGGGGTACCGTAAGGGTACGCACTTAGCATAACAGACGCTTAGCCGTGGTCGAGACGCACATGCGGCACGCTTGCTCACAGCTTAACGCTTGGTGTCGAGCACACTATAGGCGGCCGACTACCGTAATGCTACGCTACCAGCGTAGCGGACGCCCGTGACCACGAGGGGAACATGAGCGGCGCAGATGCTCACGGGATGACACTCAGTAAACCTTGTATGCAACTCAATGAAAGGCTGAGCCTATACTGTAAACCTTGGTTTTGTAATGTGAGCACAATGCAATGCTAATTAACCTCTATTGTATGAAAGCCTCTTGAGCGATTGAGACGCTCTGAATACTCTCAGCAATGTAATAAACACACAATACCTTGCTAAGGTTCCAAAACCTTTACTAACAATATCTAGCTATGTAAAAAGGGGAAAACAGTTAACAATTCATACACTACAAACTAACATCAATATCTAAGCAGAATAACTACACATAAATATACAATAGCGTCACAATCTTATACAATAACAGAGAGAGAGAGTATGGCAAATACAAACAGGGAATAAGTTGGTCACAGAGAGTACTTACACACTGGGAATGAATCGCAGGCGCAATCTGGTTACCAGCTCCTGGTTAGTCAATGATGAAAACCGTTGTGGGGAGAGACCTGAGCTGCTCCAGGCTGGCTGTTTATATATACACTACATACAGTACACTACAAAGGGCCCTACCATCTCATTGTTCATTGGACACTGGAATCTGTCTTCATATTACAACAAAAGGTCATAGGTTTGTTTGAACAGGTGGGCTGTGACTATATCAAACTGCTCAGGTGGGAGGGAATCTCAGGATTTCCAACACATGGACAATGAATAAATGTCCAGAAACTACTTATAGACATAACTATACGCAGGAGCGATTAATCTTTACCTAACCAGCACCGGATTGTTTCTAATAAAATGTTCTTTAGTTAGGTACCAAACACCACTGCTCAAATCCTGTCTGACCCTTCGTATCATGCAAACTCTACCGTAAATGCACATACCATGCGCTCGAGCGCATGGCCGAGGAGGCGCCGTCACGCAACTGTGAATATGCGCACGCACGGGAGAGAATGTGTACGTGCAGCGGCACGCGCATGGGGTGGATATATGGCAACGTGTAGCATGATATTTTTCCGACTTTGACAATACAAAATGCTACACACAGAATATAGGCATGCCGCATATCATTTTAATCAGCAGAAGCTGTTTGTGCCCCTAGGCATACCAGATTCCCTAGGCAATTGCCTAGTTTGCCTATGCCTAGGGCCGGCTCTGCTGTGAACGCATGTCCATAACAGTCACACATGGTTACAGGTGTGACGGTTCCCGTCTGCACCTCTACAGCTGGTGCAGTGGAAACTGGGACTGGGGCGGGTCTGTCTGCAGGCCCTGGCAGCAGGGCAGGTGCAGGGACCAGGTTTCAGACTGCTGCTTCCCTGTCCATGGTAGCTCTGGTGCAGGAGCGCATGCTCCCAGGGTTCCACACAGGCTCTGGCAGGCGTGGGAGCCCCCTGCAGGTTGGCGGGGGTAGCTCCCATGTCGCTGCCAGTGCACATAGCTTAGATGGGAGCTCTGGTAGCCATTTAAGAGGGAAGGCGGCAGAGTCGTGACAGGGCTACAGGTGCGGTTAGCCTCCCTGAGAGTCCCTTGGGGCATCCTGTAGGGGGGCTTCGCTTGGATACTGCTGGTGGCCCTGATGTCCGCAGTCAGCCTTCGGGAGGTAGCCGCTTGCTTGCGGCTGGAGTGGCGGACCCTGCTCCATTCAACCCCTCTGCTAGGTGCAATGGGAAGGTCTGGCAGGTGTGGCATAGGTTCCCGGTATGGTGATGCTGCAGGGGGTCCGGCGGCTGTTTTTGACCCTTTGGGTTTGTCTGCTGCCCTTTTCCCCATGGCTACGGCGGTCGCTCCCTTGACGTTGCTGCTGCTCCAGGATCTAGTGGTCTCGGCGTTCATCCTGTTTTGGGGGGTACTGACCCCGGTGTTGCTCAGTTTTTACCGGCTTTTAGTGATATGGGGTTGGCCGTGGCCCGACTTGTGTGGCACCTGCATCTGCTGGGTTTGGTGTCTCTCCCACCCACAAGAGTGACCCCACTAAACCTCGCGGTCTACCGCAGACTGCAAAGTTCCCATCATTGGATATAATGTAGCTGCGCTACGCTACATTGTATCCTCAGTGCTCCGCTTGGCTTGACTGACAGTGCAGGCGCGCACAGCCAGGAGAGTGCCATGACGTGGCGCTCCCTGATTGGCTGAAGGGACCCTCTTTGACAGGATTCACGGGGGTCCCAACATTCAGGGAAAGGGGATCCATGTGTAAACATGGATCCCCTTTCAGTTCGTGGGTCGGGTGAGCGGTTTGTTTTTTTGCCAAATCCCTGGATTATAACTTTCAAGAAGAGGACCGATCTACACCGGATTATTTGTAAGTATAATTTTATTTACAGGTACCCCTGGATTCTACTGGACAAGGGCACCGAGTGCTTCGGGTCAACATAGGTAAGTATGTGTGAATGTAAGTGTGCATCTATGTACATTAAACTTGTACTGTCACGGTGTCTGTGTTATGTTTTTATTTGGGTATTTTTTTTGTAGTAGAACTACAGGTACCAGCAGGACCGCCCCCCCCTGCACGCTGGTACTTGTGGTTCTCCAAGTACCAGCTTGCGGGGGAGGCTTGCTGGGACTTGTAGTTCTGCTAAAAAAAAAATCAATATTCTTTTTTTACACAAAAGGCTATCAGCCTCCCATCCACTTCATCCCTGGTCCTTGGGTGGCTGGAGGGGGGGAACACCTTGATTTAAGGGATCCCCACTCCTCCAGGGTACCCCGGCCAGGGGTGACTAGTTGGGGGCTAATGCCAGGGCCGCAGGGACCAATATAAAAGTGTCCCCCGGCTGGTGTTAAAAATACGGGGGACCCCTACATTTTTTGTCCCCCATATTGTTTGCACCAGGACCAGGTGAAGAGCCCGGTGCTGGTTGTTTAAATATGGGGGGACCCCAGTCAATTTTTCCCCAGTATTTTTACAACCAGGACCGGCTCAGAGAGCCCGAGGCTGGTTATGCTTAGGAGGGGGGACCCCACGCAAAAATTTTTTATGATTTTTAACTCTTTCACACCCCGTCCCACAGATAAACATGCACGGATCTCACTGATCCGTGCATGCCTATCAGAATGCGCGGGAAAAAAAGCAGGTCTATATGAAAACTGATTTTTTTTACGATTTGTGCTTTTTCACGGCAGTGTTTGGCTATTGCCGGCACTGATTGTGAATAGGAATTTTTAGTAAATTACCGAGTTGTATACAATAACAGGCATGTTTGACCGATGATCTATTCATTCGTATTTTTTTTCTCTGCCTTCAAAAAAAATATGAATGCCCTCATCACTGCCGAGATTTGAGTTTAGTAAATTCCCGAGATGACACTTTGAACAAAAAACACAAATTCGGTCAAAATCGGGAGCTTAGTAAATATACCCCTGTATGTCTACCTTATGGTGGTCATTCCGCGTTGTTCGCTCGCAAGCTGCTTTTAGCAGCTTTGCACACGCTAAGCCGCCGCCTACTGGGAGTGAATCTTAGCTTATCAAAATTGCGAACGAAAGATTAGCAAAATTGCGAATAGACACTTCTTAGCAGTTTCTGAGTAGCTTCAAACTTACTCGGCATCTGCGATCAGTTCAGTGCTTGTCGTTCCTGGTTTGACGTCATAAACACACCCAGCGTTCGCCCCAGACACTCCTCCGTTTCTCCAGCCACTCCCGCGTTTTTCCCAGAAACTGTAGCGTTTTTTCACACACTCTCATAAAACGGCCTGTTTCCGCCCAGAAACACCCACTTCCTGTCAATCACACTACGAACACCAGAACGAAGAAAAAACCTCGTAATGCCGTGAGTAAAATACCTAACTGCATAGCAAATTTACTTGGCGCAGTCGCAGTGCGAACATTGCGCATGCGCAGTTAGCGGAAAATCGCTGCGATGCGAAGAAAAATACAGAGCGAACAACTCGGAATGACCCCCTATGTCTGTTGCTGACTTTTCCTGCGTGCCATGTGATTTGTTGTGGTATTTGCGTCCATGCGTTGACTTCTCCACTCAGTTACCCGTTATTACCCGCACTGATCTCATGTACATTGCGTGTCAGACACTTCAGCATCTGTGGCGCCATATAAATAAACCAGGAGAAATTCATTATTCATAGTGATACAATGTAACAACCCAATACCCATATAACAGAATGTGTTCTCACCAATAAACAAACATTCTCCAAAACCTTCCAGTGACAGATATGAATAGTTTATACAGCGGCTGCCTACAGCACATTGTATCCTAATATAAATTAGGATAAAAAGCACTTTTCAATTCGTATCTGTGCGGTAAAACTTACCTACAAAACAACCTGATCAAAATATATAACGGGACCACAAATATACAT
This sequence comes from Pseudophryne corroboree, assembly GCF_028390025.1. NCBI lineage: Eukaryota > Metazoa > Chordata > Amphibia > Anura > Myobatrachidae > Pseudophryne > Pseudophryne corroboree. The sequence goes on along the minus strand of NC_086444.1, from coordinate 14,837,641 downwards.
AAAACATATTCTGTAAAATGATTGAAACGTAAGGTTATTACTGAGCGCCGGAAGCCTCCGATGTAACGTGATTTGGGGTTTTGTGCGAGGAGGATAATAAAATATTATTATTATGTGACTGAGAGATGTGAAGATGGCACGCGTGAGTCTGGAGAGCATATAGACGGTGTGGGGAGATTTGATTTAATGTCACGTAGACTCTCTCTGTACCGTCTTACCGGCTTAGTATCTCAGCATCATCACTTAGCGCTAAAGGTGCTGAGCTGAGATACATGCAGCACCTGATCTGATAAAACATAGTGAGGTTCTGCTAAGGAGTTAATCCGTCTAGAACTTTATTACTCTTTCAGCTCCATCCCAGAAATGCTGACAAACGCGCCCCAGCGTTCTGCAGACGTACGGTGTAAGGCAGGGCTGGATTAAGCCTTGGGGGTGCCCGGGGCACTTAAGACAGAGGGGCCCCGGTGGAAGGTGGGGGATGTATATTATATTGTGCATACCCCCCAACATGTCCCATTTCAGGAGGGACAGAATGCTCTTTACCTGGACTTCCTTCTTAGTTTATGATTGTAGTCACCTGTGTTGAACTATTTAATAGATAACACAGGTGATTGCAATCATAATTTAAGATAGCATGTTATCCCTCCTGGAATGGGTCATGTTAGGATGTATGGATTGTGTATATTACATTTAAACCAATGGTGTAGATTAGTTTTAAACTAATAGTTTAATAATGCCTGGGTACTGTTTATACAGTAGCTCCACCTAATTGAAAGATAACTATTTTATAAATATTTCTTGTAGTGGAACAAAGACAACTTAGACAACCTTAAAATACACATAGAAAAAATAGGATTTTAATAACCTACCGGTAAATCCTTTTCTCGTAGTCCATAGAGAATACTGGGGTCCACATTAGTACCATGGGGTATAGACGGGTCCACTAGGAGCCATGGGCACTTTAAGAAATTGATAGTGTGGGCTGGCTCCTCCCTCTATGCCCTTCCTACCAGACTCAGTCTAGGAAACTGTGCCCGAGGAGACGGACATACCTTGAGAGAATGATACAAAAGGATAGTGGTGAGATTCCGAACCAGCACACACACACTAGAGGAAAGCCATGGTAACCAACCGCTGAACCAACAATACTTAACTAGGTAACAGTGCAGGAAGAAACGAAGCACTGGGCGGGCGCCCAGTATCCTCTACGCACTACGAGAAAAGGATTTACCGGTAGGTAATTAAAATCCTATTTTCTCTTGCGTCCTAGAGGATACTGGGGTCCACATTAGTACCATGGAGATGTACCAAAGCTCCCAAACCAGGTGGGAGAGTGCTGAGGTTACTGCAGAACTGATTGACCAAACTGAAGGTCCTCAGAGGCCAAAGTATCAAATTTGTAGAACTTAGCAAACGTGTTCGAACCTGACCAAGTAGCTGCTCGGCAGAGCTGTAAAGCCAAGACACCCCGGGCAGCTGCCCAGTAGAACCCACCGACCTAGTAGAGTGGGCCTGTACAGATTTTGGACACAGCAAACCTACCATGGAATAAACATGCTGGATAGTAAGCCTGATCCAGAGTGTAACTGTCTGCTTTGAAGCATGACACCCAATTTTATTGGGATCATAGAAAACAAACAGCGAGTCAGATTTTCTGTGATGAGCTGTCCGCTTCACATAGATCTTTAAAGCCCTCACAGCATCCAAGGACTTTGAAGTAGCAGAGGTGTCGGTAACCACTGGCACCACAATAGGTTGGTTGATATGAAACGTAGACACCACCTTTGGAAGAAATTGCTGCCGAGTTCTGAGTTCAGCCCTATCTTCATGAAAAATCAAATACTGTAGGGGCTTTTGTGAGACAACGCCCCCAGCACCGACACACATCTCGCAGAAGCCAAGGCCAACACCGTGACGGCCTTCCACGTAAGAAACTTGACGTCAACGTCCTGTAAAGGCTCATAACATTCCAATTGCAGGAACTGCAACACCACGTTGAGATCCCAAGGTGCCGTAGGAGGCACAAGCACGGTTGGATGCGCAGAACCCCCTTCTAAAATGTCTGAACCTCAGGGAGAGAAGCCAATTGTTTCTGGAAGAAAATGGATAAGGCCGAAATCTGGACTTTTATGGAGCCCAAACGTAGGCCCATATCCACAACTGACTGCGGTAAAAGGAGAAAACGTCCCTGTTGAAATTCCACCAAAGGAAATTTCCTGTTCTCACACCAAGAGACATCATTTTTCCAAATACGGTTGGAATGTTTAGACGTTACCCCATTTCTGGCTTGGATCAGGGTTGGAATAACCCTATTTGGGGTCCCTTTCCGGGCTAGAATTTGACACTTAACCTCCATGCCATCAAACGTAGCCGTGGTAAGTCTTGATAGATGAACGGCCCCTGTTGGAGAAGGGCCTCGCGAAGAGGTAGAGGCCACAGGTCCTCTAGGAGCATCTCCAGTAGATCCGCATACCAGACCCTTCTTGGCCAGTCCAGAGCAATGAGAATTGCTTGAACCTTTTCCCTTTTTATTCTTTTGAGAATCTTTGGGATCAATGGGAGTGGTATAAACACGTACACCATTTGGTAGACCCATGGAGTCATCAGAGCGTCCACCGCCACTGCTTGTGGGTCCCTTGACCTGGAATAATACCGCTTGAGCTTCTTGTTGAGACAAGGGGCCATCATGTCGATTTGTGGCATTCCCCACCGACGTGTCAAGCACCCAAACACCTCTGGGTGAAGGCCCCACTCTCCTGGGTGGAGGTCGTGTCTGCTGAGGAAGTCTGCTTCCCAGTTGTCTACTCCTGGAATGAAGATCACGGACAATGCCACAGCGTGTCTTTCTGCCCAGAGGAGAATCCTTGTTACCTCTGACATTGCTGCCCTGCTCTTCGTTCCGCCTTGTTGGTTTATGTACGTTACTGCCGTCACACTGTCCGACTGAATCTGAATGGCTTGATCTTGAAGAAGATGCGATGCCTGTAGAAGGGCGTTGTATATGGCCCTTAGTTCCAGAATGTTGATCGGAAGAATGGCTATCTGACTTGACCATTTTCCTTGGAACTGTTCCCCCTGGGTGACTGTTCCCCAACTTTTGAGGCTTGCATCTGTGGTTAGCAGAATCCAATTTTGAATCCTGAACCTTCGGCCCTCGGTCAGGTGAGAAGTCTGAAGCCACCATCCTGGCTTTTGGCGATAGACGGATCCTCTGGTGCATGTGAAGATGCGATCCGGACCATTTGTCCAACAAATCCATCTGGAAGGGGATCTGGTCTGAAGATCGACACTGTCTAGGTCGAAATGTTTAGGTCGACCACTATAGGTTGACAGTCCCTTGGTCGACAGGATTGGAAGGTCGACAGGGTTTCTATGTCGACATGTGCTAGGTCGACAGGTCAAAAAGTCGACATGAGTTTTAAAAAAAATATTTTTTTTACTTTTTCATACTTAACGATCCACGTGGACTACGACTGGAATGGTAATCCAAAGACACCTTGTCCAAAGCATGGCGAGCAAAGCGAGCCATGCGAGGGGACACGGTGCACTAATTGGGGTTCCCGGTCACTCTACGAAGAAAACTACACAAAAAGAAAACTCATGTCGACCTTTTGACCTATCGACCTAGCACAAGTCGACCTAGAAACCCTGTCGACCTTCCAAGCCTGTCGACCTAGTGACTGTCGACCTATAGTGGTCGATCTAAACATTGTCGACCTAGACACTGTTGATCTAATGATTCACAACCTCTGGAACGGCCTTGCGCGAAACCTTCCGTACTGCAGTGCCTCGTAAGCGGCTACCATCTTTCCCAGAAGGCGAATGCATAGATGCACCGATATCCGGGTTTGTCTTAGAACATCCCGCATCATCGACTGGATCACCAATGCCTTTTCCAACGGAAGGAATACCTTCTGCTGCTCCTTATCCAATATTATCCCCAGGGACGGAAGCCTCTGTGTTGGTTCCAGATGAGATTTTGGTAGGTTCAGAATTCACCCATGATCCTGGAGAAGTCTGGTTGATAGGGCAATGTTGACTAACAACATCTCCCTGGATGGTGCTTTTATCACCAGATCGTGGTGAATACCCTCGGCGCCGTAGAGAGGTCAAATGGCAGGGCCTGGAACTGGTAGTGACAGTCCTGTAATGCAAACCTTATATAAGCCTGATGAGGCAGCCAAATAAAAATATGAAGGTATGCATCCTTGATATCCAGAGACACCAAGAATTCCCTCTCCTCCAGACCTGAGATCACCGCTCTCAGAGACTCCATCTTGAACTTGAACACCCGTAAGTATGGGTTCAATGACTTGAGATTTAAAATGTGCCTTACCGAACCGTCCGGTTTTGGAACCACAAACAGGTTGGAATAATAACCCTGGTTTTGCAGCTGAAGTGGAATTGGAACAATGACCTGAGTCTGTACCAGTTTCTGAATTGCTTCCTGTAAAGTCACACTTTCTTCTTGAGAAGCTGGTAAGCCTGATTTGAAGAATCTGTGAGGTGGGAGTTCCTGAAACTCCAGTCTGTAGCCCTGGGTTTTAAGATCTTTGATCCAGGGATCCTGGCATGACGTTGCCCATATGCGACTGAAGAATCTCAAATTGGCTCCTACCTGCCTGTCTTCCAGGCAGTGCGGTCCACCGTCATGCTGAAGGCTTAGAGGAAGCAGAACTGGGGTTCTGTTCCTGTGAACCTGCAGTTGCTGGTTTTCTGAGTTTACCTCTATTGCCTTTGAAGGCCGTAGAAGAACCTTTGGTTTTGTTTTTAAACTTTGCTGTACGAAAGGACTGCAGAGTTGGAGCAGTGTAGGATTTTCTAGTTAGGGGAGCTGTGGAAGGAAGATATGTAAACTTACCCGCCGTAGCCTTGGATATCCACGTATCCAGCTCATCTCCAAACAGAGCCTCACCTGTGAATGGTAGGCTTTCTACGCCTTTCCTGGAATCCGTGTCCGCAGTCCACTGGTGTAGCCACAAGCCCCTGCGTGCTGACACTGCCATGGCAGTGGTGCGTGCGTTGAGTAAACTAATTTCCTTTATGGCCTCCAGCATAAAGTTAGCAGAATCCTGTATATGCTGTAGGAGTAAAATTATCTTCCCCCTGGATAAGGAATCTAACCCGTCAATTAGATTACCTGACCATTTTGCAATGGCTCTAGAAATCCATGCAAAAGCTGTGGTGGGTCTCTGGGCCACCCCCGCAGCTGCGTACAGAGATTTGAGAGTGGTCTCAATCTTGCGGTCTGCAGCATCCTTCAAGGAAGCTGCCCCAGGAACAGGTAAAACTATCTTACGTGACAGCCTAGAAACCAATGCGTCAACTATCGGTGGGTTTTCAAATTTTTTCCTATCATCCTGAGGAAACGGGAAGGATGTGAATAACCATTTTGGGATCTAAAACTTCTTGTCAGGATTTACCCAAGTTGTTTCAAATAGGGAATTTAATTCCTTAGATTCAGGGAAAGTAGCTGAGGATTTCTTTTTTACATTAAAATAAGATTCCTCATCTTCCTCTGTCAGTTTGTCAGGGATGTGCAGGATGTCTCTAATAGCTTCTATCAGGGCCTGTATTCCCTGTGACAAAGCTGCACCCCCCCCCCCCCTCCCGAGTCCACCTCACCCTCCTCTGGGTCTGATACATCATCATCATAGGTATCAGCCTGCATGATTTGGGCTAGAGTACGCTTCTGTGGACAAATGGAAGGGGTCTGAGATGCTGGAATAACCACTGAATCTCTATTCATCAGGTCATCCACAGATTGTCCTAAGTATTGCGTCTCCTCATTTTGGGATAATTTATTCAAAATATTTGAAATCATCCCTTTTCATGAATCTAACCATACTGGTTCAGATCCACTAGCCTGAGAATGTGTACTATCCTGAGTACATGGCAGTGAGCCCCCAGATTGAGAAAAACACTCTGCTGTGCATGATACACACTCCTTTGGCATAGTAAATGTGAAAGAATATACACACACACACACACACACACACACAAAAACAGGGTAAAACACAGTTAACCCACACAAAGCCCTCTAGGAAAACACAGGGGTCGATTCAATCCACCGACAGTTGAATAGTGCCGGGAATTAGCTCATTGCGCTATTCAATACAGCGCCAAGTGACACTAATTATCGGGAATTCTTCTCTCACCCCCGGGGGATGAGAGAGGAAATCCGACAAAAGTGCTGCCACGGGAATCAGCATCGCGGCGGGAAGTTAAGTCGGAGAATGCCTGTTCTCCCGACAAACCAACCTGTTAAGTCCGGGAGAACGGACATTCGCCGACTTAACTTAAGCGGAATTGAATCGTACCGGGAGCTAATTCCCAGCGCTATTCAACTGTTGGTGAATTGAATTGACCCCACAGAGTATATTGGAGCCAGCTAAACAGCACCACTATAGCTAAAGTACAAGTTTAGCTGGGTCGCAAATCAAGTACCCTTAATAGGGTTTAGTACACCAAATATTGCTCCCCCCCCTCCTTGCCCCTTGGTACCGCTGTGGTGGTCCGGAGTCCTTGTGGAGGAGCTGCACTTCCCTGCCAGTCTGCCTGTGTATAGCTGCAGAGGGAAAATGGCGCTGGTGAGCTGCTGGATCCGCTCATAGTGAAGCCCCGCCCCCTTAATGGCACGCAGTCTTCCCATTTTTTTTATACTGGCTGAGGTAATTTCTGCTCTACAGTGGGTTAATACCCCTGTAGAAATGCTCCCAGTGTGGGTATATGTTTGTTGTGGCTTCAGCGCGCCCCTCCCAGCAGAACACACAGCACCCTGTATGCCTCTGAAGCCTGGAGCCACAGCCTGCTTGTCAGCACTGTGCTCCTACCCCTTGTGCCGCCATTACAGCCGGTGACCCGCTAACCGGGACGCCGGCAACCTACTCACCACTCTTCTTACTTCTGGCTCTGTTAGGGGTGGTGGCGTGCTGCAGATCTGTACGCTCGCCGTGGTGGGGTTTGCGAATAGGACCCTCAGGAGCTCAGTGTCCTGTCAGCGGGGAACGGGACCATTAACCCTAAGGAGGTTGGGTCGTTCCCCCCCTAAGTCCCACAAAACAGGGAGGCTGGTGCTAGCCAGACCTGCCTGAAAACAATAAAAAAGAAAATAAATGCAGAAAACTCTTCAGGAGCTTCCCAAGCGTGAACGGCTCCTCTGGGCACATTTTCTAAACTGAGTCTGGTAGGAGCGGCATAGAAGGCACACTATCAATTTCTTAAAGTGCCCATGGCTCCTAGTGGACCCATCTATACCCCATGGTACTAATGTGGACCCCAGTATCCTCTAGGACATAAGAGAAATAAAATAAAATTGACAGTATCTTATCACATGCAAGAAATAGCAGCAGCCTCTGTACTACTTACATACCGGCACAGGACTCTCTGGGGTATATTTACTAAGATTCGTAATTTCCGAAAATAGGTCAAAGTTCAATCACGAATGACATCGGCAGTGTAAAACTGCAACTTTTTGAATTGATTACGACTAATTTACTAAGCTGTCGTATTCGTATTTTTCTTTGCTTCCGATGTCGATGTCATTCGTGTTTTTTTACCTAATTTGACGGCAGTGATTAGCAAAACACTGCCGTTTTTTTTTACAATCAATCTCGGCCGGATCTGTGTGATCCGTGCTGGGGTTCGTATTTTTTTTTTTTTTAAATTAAACAAAGTAAAATCCTAAAAAAAATTGCGTGGGGTCCCCCCTCCTAAGCATAACCAGCCTCGGGCTCTTTGAGCCGATCCTGGTTGCAGAAATATGGGAAAAAAAATGACAGGGGTTCCCCCATATTTAAGCAACCAGCATCGGGCTCTGCGCCTGGTCCTGGTCCCAAAAATACGGGGGACAAAAAGAGTAGGGGTCCCCCGTATTTTTAAAACCAGCACCGGGCTCCACTAGCTGGACAGATAATGCCACAGCCGGGGGTCACTTTTATATAGCGCCCTGCGGCCGTGGCATCAAAAATCCAACTAGTCACCCCTGGCCGGGGTACCCTGGGGGAGTGGGGACCCCTTCAATCAAGGGGTCCCCCCCCACCAGCCACCCAAGGGCCAGGGGTGAAGCCCGAGGCTGTCCCCCCCCATCCAATGGGCTGCGGATGGGAGGGCTGATAGCCTTTGTTGAAAAATAAAAGATATTGTTTTTAGTAGCAGTACTACAAGTCCCAGCAAGCCTCCCCCGCATGCTGGTACTTGGAGAACCACAAGTACCAGCATGCGGCGGAAAAACTGGCCCGCTGGTACCTGTAGTACTATTACTAAAAAAATACCCAACAAAACACAAGACACACACACCGTGAAAGTATAATTTTATTAAATACATACACACATACATACATACTTACCTTAAGTTCCCACGCAGGTCGGTCCTCTTGTCCAGTAGAATCCAAGGGGTACCTGTTGAAAAAATTATACTCACGAGATCCAGTGGTCCAGGCTCCTCGGCAAATCCAGGGATAATCCACGTACTTGAATAAAATAAAAAAAACGCTGTCACGACCACGAACTGAAAGGTGACCCATGTTTGCACATGGGTCACCTTGCCCCGAATGCCAGAAACCCACTTTGCCTTCTGGCTAAGTGGGTTTCTTCAGCCAATCAGGGAGTGCCACGTTGTAGCACTCTCCTGATCAGCTGTGTGCTCCTGTCTTCACTGACAGGCAGCACACGGCAGTGTTACAATGTAGCGCCTATGCGCTCCATTGTAACCAATGATGGGAACTTTCTGCTCAGCGGTGACGTCACTTTAGGTCAACCGCAGGGCAGAAAGTTCCCATCATTGGTTACAATGTAGCGCATAGGCGCTACATTGTAACACTGCCGTGTGCTGCCTGTCACTCAGTACAGGAGCACACAGCCGATCAGGAGAGTGCTACAACGTGGCACTCCCTGATTGGCTGAAGAAACCCACTTAGCCAGAAGGCAAAGTGGGTTTCTGGCATTCGGGGCAAGGTGACCCATGTGCAAACATGGGTCACCTTTCAGTTCGTGGTCGTGACAGCGTTTTTTTATTTTATTCAAGTACGTGGATTAACCCTGGATTTGCCGAGGAGCCTGGACCACTGGATCTCGTGAGTATAATTTTTTCAACAGGTACCCCTTGGATTCTACTGGACAAGAGGACCGACCTGCGTGGGAACTTAAGGTAAGTATGTATGTATGTGTGTATTTAATAAAATTATACTTTCACGGTGTGTGTGTCTTGTGTTTTGTTGGGTATTTTTTTAGTAATAGTACTACAGGTACCAGCGGGCCAGTTTTTCCGCCGCATGCTGGTACTTGTGGTTCTCCAAGTACCAGCATGCGGGGGAGGCTTGCTGGGACTTGTAGTACTGCTACTAAAAACAATATCTTTTATTTTTCAACAAAGGCTATCAGCCCTCCCATCCGCAGCCCATTGGATGGGGGGGGACAGCCTCGGGCTTCACCCCTGGCCCTTGGGTGGCTGGGGGGGGGGGACCCCTTGATTGAAGGGGTCCTCACTCCCCCAGGGTACCCCGGCCAGGGGTGACTAGTTGGATTTTTGATGCCACGGCCGCAGGGCGCAGTATAAAAGTGACCCCCGGCTGTGGCATTATCTGTCCAGCTAGTGGAGCCCGGTGCTGGTTTTAAAAATACGGGGGACCCCTACTCTTTTTGTCCCCCGTATTTTTGGGACCAGGACCAGGCGCAGAGCCCGATGCTGGTTGCTTAAATATGGGGGAACCCCTGTCATTTTTTTCCACATATTTCTGCAACCAGGATCGGCTCAAAGAGCCCGAGGCTGGTTATGCTTAGGAGGGGGGACCCCACGCAATTTTTTTTAACAACAAAAAACACTTTCCCACCCCTTCCCATTGATATACATGCACGGATCTCATGGATCCCTGCATGCATCTCAAATCACGAATAAAAAAAGCAGGTCTGTTTTTTTTTAGGACTTTTTTGCGAATTGTAATTTTTCACGGCAGTGTTTTGTGTTTTTTTGCTTAGTAAATGACCGAGATTCGTATCTAAACAGGCGTAATTTGACCGATGGTGTATTCATTCGTAATTTTTTACCTGAACTAGCAAAAAATTACGAATGCCCTCATCACTGCCGTGATTAGTGTTTAGTAAATGACCGAGATTGACCGAGATGACACTTTGATGAAAAAACGGCATCTCGGTCAAAATCGGGAGCTTAGTAAATATACCCCTCTGTGTGTGTCTCTAGCTCTAGACCCAAATGGTTTAGTTGCATAAAAGTTTACCAGGACCCATACACCAAGGCAGGGATAAGGAGAAGCTGGGATCCCAGTGTCACTTACAGCTCTCTCCACTTTCTTATCTCTCCTCTGGTCAGAAGCTCCAACGGTAGCTCATGAAACATGATATTCCTGTGTCTCTGCCTGCACTGCATACTGTCCTGCTCATATTCTGGCTCTTGCATTAAGAGGGAAAGCTAGTGATATCAGTGTGCTTTGGCCGGGGGGCCCCTGACACAGGGGGGCCCGGGGTACAGTATGCCCTGCATCCCCCCCTTAATCTAGCTAAGGAGTAAGGTGGAGGTCAGATGTACACCGGGTGGTATACAGTAGCTCCGGCTGTGCTCCAATCAGGGTGTGACACAGAGTCATCTGCTTGTAATGATAGACTGTAGCTGAAAGATTTTTATAGGATTTTCAGAAAATGTAGAAAGATAATTATCACTGGTTTGAGAGGCGCCCATTTGTAACAAGTGGTAAGTAGTGTAAGAGCAACTTCTAAAAAATGGACCATTATGTCCTTTGACAGAAGAATTGAGGAGGGCTTACAGCAGATTGGGGAAACGAGGCGGTCGCCTGGATTTTGTTGTCACCTGCAGTTACAGTTTAGGAAACTCTTCCACAGGCGGCTCGACCTCGTCACTCTCTGACGTCACTTATGTACATAGGGTTTAGGGAAGGGTTTTTTCATTAGCGTTGTCTTTCTACTTTCAAATTCCCATAAGTCCTTGGCTGCGCAGACTGCACAGAATAAAAAAGCATTCACTGGTGAGTGTGGTGGGAACGGATTTGCAGCTGTCCGCTGTCTGGTGGAATTTTCGCACGGCGTACACATGCGTTCACACACTTGCCCGGGGCAAATTTTCACTCTCCATGGGCGGCGACTATCTGACCTCTGCAAATTTACAGCACAGCAATCAGGTCTGAATTACACATGAAGAGGGGAGAGAGGAAGGAGCTGCGCAGCCAGTGTAATGCACACCTTCTCTTCTCAGTCAGTCAGCAATCAGGTCTGAATTGGGCATGAAGAGAGGAGAGAGGAAGGAGCTGCGCAGCCAGTGCAATGCACACCTTCTCTTCTCAGTCAGTCAGCGATCAGGTCTGAATTGGGCATGAAGAGGGGAGAGAGGAAGGAGCTGCGCAGCCAGATGGGCTGTCCGGGGGGGCCTGGTCAGTCAATGGGGGCTGTCGGGGGGCATGATTACTGGGAAGTGTCCATTCTGGGGGGCGTGGTATCGCGATCGCCATTGTGGCTCCACCCCCTGCTATACAGTGCCGAGAAAATAGGTGCTGTATAGCGGGGGGGCGGAGTTACGATGACACGATTCAACCCAAATCGCGTCATCAGATTCCGCTGGGACTTCCCACCTGTTCCTGCTGTGGGCGGCCGAGGCGGGGTGCTGAGGGCCTAACAGGGAAAACGGGAGGCTTGCCCACCTTTCCGGGGGTGCCGGGACTGTGACCCGATTTTCGGGTGCCTCCCAGCCATTCCGGGAGGGTAGGCAAGTATGGTGTGTGTGTGTGTGTGTGTGTGTGTGTGTGTGTGTGTGTGTGTGTGTGTGTGTGTGTTTTGAAATGTTGATGAATATTGCTAATAAACAGTTATGTTAATACAGGTTGAGTATCCCATATCCTAATATTCCGAAATACAGAATGTTTTGAGAGAGAGTGAGATAGTGAAACCTTTGTTTTCTGATGGCTCAGTGTACACAAACTTTGATTAATACACAAAGGCCCTCATTCCGAGTTGTTCGCTCGTTAGCTGCTTTTAGCAGCTTTGCACACGCTAAGCCGCCGCCTACTGGGAGTGAATCTTAGCATAGTAGATTTGCAAACGAAAGATTAGCAGATTTGCGAATAGACACTTCTTAGCAGTTTCTGAGTAGCTCCACACTTACTCTGCCACTGCGATCAGTTCAGTCAGTTTCGTTCCTGGTTTGACGTCACAAACACACCCAGCGTTCGCCCAGACACTCCCCCGTTTCTTCAGACACTCCCGCGTTTTTCCCAGAAACGGCAGCGTTTTTTCAAACACACCCATAAAACGGCCAGTTTCCGCCCAGAAAGGTGTATATGATGTGTATAAGGTGTATGTGATGTGTATAAGGTGTATATGATGTGTATAAGGTGTATATGATGTGTATAAGGTGTATATGGTGTGTATAAGGTGTGTATAAGGTGTATATGATGTGTATAAGGTGTATATGATGCGTATAAGGTGTATATGATATGTATAAGGTGTTTCTAATTGTAAAGCGCAACGGAATATGCTGCGCTATATAAGAAACTGTTAATAAATAAATAAATAAATATATGATGTGTATAAGGTGTATATGATATGTATAAGGTGTATATGATGTGTATAAGGTGTATATTATGTGTATAAGGTGTATATGGTGTGTGTATAAGGTGTATATGATGTGTATGAGGTGTATATGATGTGTATAAGGTGTATATGATATGTATAAGGTGTATATGATGTGTATAAGGTGTATATAATATGTATAAGGTGTATATGATGTGTATAAGGTGTATATTATGTGTATAAGGTGTATATTATGTGTATAAGGTGTATATTATGTGTATAAGGTGTATATGGTGTGTATAAGGTGTATATGATGTGTATATGATGTGTATAAGGTGTATATGGTGTGTATAAGGTGTATATGGTGTGTATAAGGTGTATATGATATGTATAAGGTGTATATGATGTGTATAAGGTGTATATGATGTGTATAAGGTGTATGTGATGTGTATAAGGTGTATATGATGTCTATAAGGTGTATATGAAACATAAATGCATTCTGTGCTTAGACTTAGGTCCCATCGCCATGATATCTCGTTATGGTATGCAATTATTCCAAAATACAGAAAAATCCAATATCCAAAATACTTCTTGTCCCAAGCGTTTTGGATAAGGGATACTCAGCCTGTACAAATAATATATATGGTCTGCATACCCTCCAGCTGGACCTTTTTACAGATACATTTTTTTATGGTCTGTACCGATTTTTGTTCTCCAAACTTCCATTGAAAGTATAGAAAAAGGGGCGTGGCCACGCCACTGTACCCATGGCCACGCCCCCTGTTCTAATTTGTACAGATTTTTATTATAAAAATGTAAAATGTTGGAGGGTATGTTGCGGTCACTGCCTGCCGCCGACAGGGGCCAGCGCCACCACTAGGAAGCTTTAGGCAGCTGCCTGTGAGCACCAGCACTTGAAGGGTGGTGCGGCAGGAGGTATGTGAGTGAGGCATCCACTCCATGCTCACATGCTGCCAGATTTGCCTGGCTGGGGCTGGAGTTGCATGTCTGGGGCCTGTCCCCTCCTGTGTCGCTCACTTCCTCTCCCCCTGCTGCAAGTGCCGATGTTACTGGTACCAGCATCACAGTGGGGAGGAGATTACTGCCGCGCTACCAGGCCTGCAGCTTAGTTGGGAGGAGTTGAGGGTGGACAGATGTTCAGATCAGTCATTCCCTAACATAGTCCTGTTCCCCATGCTTGGTGGCTGCAGTCACTCAGTATGAGAGGGCGGGGGGCACTGGCAACATGTTTTGGGGGCAGGCTCTCTCAGTGTGGGCGAGTCATAGGGGTCATGCCCTGCTTGGACTCACTGGCAGCCAGACCAGTCTTTTCTACTGCTGCCGGTGATTTCCAACCAGCAGCATAAGTATGGGCACTCTTATGATCAGGGTGACGCTGCGGGGGTTCAATGCCATTTACAGGGAACTCCTGCCCCGCCTCCGCTTAGCTCCTCAACTGGTGCTGCACGATAATGATCTCTGCAGAGACAAACCCGGTCTCTGCTCTGCAAAGCTTCCAAGGCTGGTCCCTCCCCCAAGATTAGCCACCAATGAGCAGCATTCTGTTCTCACAGACCCGCCCCTCCTCCTTAACCTTCTTCCTCCTATCCACGGCCGCGGCACCAACCCCAAAATACCATTGTCCCTGAGATGGAAAATGCTGATAATCTGATGCTGGTCCTAACCGTGCCGCGGATTTCCTGTTCACTGGCCTCACTCTGGTTAGTGATATGGCTGCACTACCCCTCTCATGCTGTCAGTAGGACAAGGTTATAGGCCACTCTCTGCAGGTTGACCCAGGAAGCAGATTAGTGGGCAAGTGGGCTGCTCTCCTCCCTCACACTGTCGCTGCATTTCTCCTCCCTCCAAGTGCATTCTAGCACATGAATTTCTGAGGGAAACGTTGATGCAGGATTGTAACTCCCTCTCCAGCACTGGAACTGCAGGGAGGCGGAGAGGGGGGGGGGAGGTGTTGCTGCTATGATGGAAGATGAGTGGGGCAGTATGTCGAACTGTGAGATGGGCAGTGAGAGGGGCATTATTCGTGTATCTTTCCCCCATATCTCTCTCTCTTTTTTTCCACCATGTCTCTCTCTTTCCCCCATGTCTCTCTCTTTCCCCCATATCCCTCTCTCTCTCTCTCTCTTTCCCCCATGTCTCTCTCTCTTTTTCCCCATGTCTCTCTATTTCCCCCATATCCCTCTCTCTCTTTTCCCCCATGTCTCTCTCTCTCTTTCCCCGTGTCTCTCTCTTTCCCCATGTCCCTCTCACTCTCTTTCCCCATGTCTCGCTCTCTCTCACTTTCCCTCATGCCCCTCTCTCACTCCCGTATGTCCCTCTCTCGCTCTCTTTCCCCATGTCTTTCTCTCTCACTTTCCCCATGTCTCTCTCTCTCTCCCTCTCCCCCATTTCTCTCTCTCTTCCCCATGTCCCTCTCTCTCTCCCTCTCCCCCATTTCTCTCTCTCTTCCCCATGTCCCTCTCTCTCTCCCTCTCCCCCATTTCTCTCTCTCTTCCCCATGTCCCTCTCTCTCTCCCTCTCCCCCATTTCTCTCTCTCTTCCCCATGTATCTCTCTCTTTCCCCATGTCCCTCTCACTCTCTTTCCCCATGTCTCACTCTCTCTCACTTTCCCTCATGCCCCTCTCTCACTCCCGCATGTCCCTCTCTCGCTCTCTTTCCCCATGTCCTTCTCGCTCTTTCCCCATGTCTCGCTCTCTCTCACTTTCCCTCATGCCCCTCTCTCTCTCCCGCATGTCCCTCTCTCGCTCTCTTTCCCCATGTCTTGCTCTCTCACTTTCCCCATGTCCCTCTCTCTCTCCCCCCCATGTCTCACTGTCTAATTCCCCCATGTCTCTCTCTCTCTCACTCCCCCATGTCCCTCTCTCGCTCTCTTTCCCCCATGTCTTGCTCTCTCACTTTCCCCATGCCCCCCCCTCTCTCTCTCTCTCTCTCTCTCTCTCTCCCCCATGTCTCACTGTCTAATTCCCCCATGTCTCTCTCTCTCTCTCACTCCCCATGTCACTCTTGGCTCTGACACCTACAGTACTTCCACCCTGCCACTAGTGCAGAGGGCATTTCACCAGGACCTGCAGCTGTTCTTAGCACCTACCTTTTGATTATCTCTGCATGGGTGGGCATGGGGGTTAGTGGTTAACTGAGAGAGAAAGGCACCATTTTTTAATTTGACCTGAGTGCCATCAACCCTAGTTACACCTCTGCCGGCAGTTACTACCCTGTGCATGACTGCATCTTCAAGGGCAACATCAGCCGGCTGTCCTCCGGCTATCTGTCTATATTTATAGCGGGCTATCTCCCTAATCATAACCCTTAACCAAATCTGATAAACCAACCCTACTATCTTATCCCTAATACCCCAACCTCATCCCCCAAACTAACCCTAATACCCTAACCTCATCCCCCAAACTAACCCTAATACCCTAACCTCATCCCCCAAACTAACCATAATACCCTAACCTCATCCCCCAAACTAACCCTAATCTCATGCCCCAAACTAACCCTAATACCCTAACCGCATCCCCCAAACTAACCCTAATACCCTAACCTCATCCCCCAAACTAACCCTAATACCCTAACCTCATCCCCCAAACTAACCCTAATACCCTAACCTCATCCCCCAAACTAACCCTAATACCCTAACCTCATCCCCCAAACTAACCCTAATACCCTAACCTCATCCCCCAAACTAACCCTAATACCCTAACCTCATCCCCCAAACTAACCCTAATACCCTAACCTCATCCCCCAAACTAACCCTAATCTCATGCCCCAAACTAACCCTAATACCCTAACCTCATCCCCCAAACTAACCCTAATACCCTAACCTCATCCCCCAAACTAACCCTAATCTCATGCCCCAAACTAACCCTAATACCCTAACCGCATCCCCCAAACTAACCCTAATACCCTAACCTCATCCCCCAAACTAACCCTAATACCCTAACCTCATCCCCCAAACTAACCCTAATACCCTAACCTCATCCCCCAAACTAACCCTAATACCCTAAACTCATCCCCCAAACTAACCCTAATCTCATGCCCCAAACTAACCCTAATACCCTAACCGCATCCCCCAAACTAACCCTAATACCCTAACCTCATCCCCCAAACTATCCCTAATCTCATGCCCCAAACTAACCCTAATACCCTAACCGCATCCCCCAAACTAACCCTAATACCCTAACCTCATCCCCCAAACTAACCCTAATACCCTAACCTCATCCCCCAAACTAACCCTAATACCCTAACCTCATCCCCCAAACTAACCCTAATACCCTAAACTCATCCCCCAAACTAACCCTAATACCCTAACCTCATCCCCCAAACTAACCCTAATACCCTAACCTCATCCCCCAAACTAACCCTAATCTCATGCCCCAAACTAACCCTAATACCCTAACCGCATCCCCCAAACTAACCCTAATACCCTAACCTCATCCCCCAAACTAACCCTAATACCCTAACCTCATCCCCCAAACTAACCCTAATACCCTAACCTCATCCCCCAAACTAACCCTAATACCCTAACCTCATCCCCCAAACTAACCCTAATACCCTAACCGCATCCCCCAAACTAACCCTAAAACCCTAACCTCATCCCCCAAACTAACCCTAATACCCTAACCTCATCCCCCAAACTAACCCTAATACCCTAACCTCATCCCCCAAACTAACCCTAATACCCTAACCTCATCCCCCAAACTAACCCTAATACCCTAACCTCATCCCCCAAACGGACCCTAATACCCTAACCTCATCCCCCAAACTAACCCTAATACCCTAACCTCATCCCCCAAACTAACCCTAATACCCTAACCTCATCCCCCAAACTAACCCTAATACCCTAACCTCATCCCCCAAACTAACCCTAATACCCTAACCCAAAGCACTAAAACAACACTAATACCCTCTCCCTAATACACTAACTCAATCCAGTAAACTAACCTCAATGCCCTAATCTAACCCTAATACTCTAACCCAAAACCCTAAAGGGCTCCTGGTTGGGCCAAGCGGTTCTTATCTGCCGTCAAATTCTATGTGAAGAAAATATTCTTTGGCGCAGCACTAACTCACAATTATCAGGCAATGGCTGTTGAACTTATAAGATGCCGCCTCCGCACTTTTTCACTTGCAGGGCTGGGTATTTTTTTTTGGGGGGGGTGCGCTGACAATTTGCCTAGGGCGCTGAGAAACCTTGTGCTGGCTGCCACTGCAGTGCTGTCCTGTGTATGGTCAGGTGTGTGCTCAGCTCCTCTGCTGCTGAGCGCACCCACAACCTGCAGCAATGTAGTGCCAACTCCTCAGTCCGGGACCGATCAGATGCTCCTCCTCTGTCCCCCCCTGCAGTATCAAGGGAGAGACGTGATGACGTCTTTCCTAGCTGACTCCCACAGTGCCCCACACCGCGAGGAGCCGCAGAGTTTGGGTGGGCAGTCTTACTTAGCTCACACTCAGATCACACCTTCTTCCCGTCCCTCACTAGGCTCCACCACTGGTCTTTCCCTGTGTGTCTGCAGCATTTGTGCAGGAGGAAAGTAAGTATAAAATATTTCTCTCTCTCCCCCCCAGGTAATGTGTAAAAGGGGGCTCTTCCTGCTGTAATATGTAAAAGGGGGCTCTACTTGCCGTAATGTGAAAAAGAGAGCTCTACCTGCCGTAATGTGTAAAAGGGGGCTCTTCCTGCCGTAATATGTAAAAGGGGGCTCTACCTGCCGTAATGTTTAAAAGGGGACTCTACCTGCCGTAATGTGAAAAAGAGAGCTCTACCTGCCGTAATGTGTAAAAGAGGGCTCTTCCTGCCGTAATATGTAAAAGGGGGCTCTACCTGCCGTAATGTTTAAAAGGGGACTCTACCTGCCGTAATGTGAAAAAGAGAGCTCTACCAGCCGTAATGTGTAAAAGGGGATGCTACCTGCTGTAATGTGTAATACAGAGCGCTAACTGCCGTAATGTGTAAAAGGGGATGCTACCAGCTGTAATGTGTAAAAGTGGACTCTACCTTCCGTAATGTGTAAAAGGGAGCTCTACCTGCCGTAATTTGCAAAAGGGGACTCTACCTGCCGTAATGTCAAAAAAGGGGACCCTACCTGCTGTAATATGTAAAAGGGGAATCTATCTGCTGTAATGTGTAAAAGGGGGCTCTACCAGCTGTAACATGTAAAAGGGGACTCTACCTGCTGTATTGGTTAAAAGGGAACTCTACCGGACGTAATGTGTAAAAGGGGACTCTACCTGCTGTAATGTGTAAAAGATGACTCTACCTGCTCTAATGTGTAAAAGGGGACTCTACCTGCCATAATGTGTAAAAGGGGAATCTACCTGCTGTAATATGTAAAAGGGGAATCTACCTGCTGTAATGTGTAAAAGGGAGCTCTACCTGCCATAATGTGTAAAAGGGGGCTCTACCTGCTGTAATGTGTAAAGGGGGACTCTACCTACTGTAATATGTAATAGGGGAATCTACCTGCTGTAATATGTAAAAGGGGAATCTACCTGCCATTATGTGTAAAAGGGGACTCTACCTGCCGCAATGTGTAAAACAGAGCTATACCTGCCGCAATGTGTAAAAGGGAGCTGTACCTGCCATAATGTGTAATAGAGGGCTCTACTGCCATAATGTGTACAATAAGGACTCTACCTGCCGTCATGTGTAAAAGGGGTCTCTACCTGCTGTAAAGTGTAAAAGGGGACTTTACCTGCCGTCATGTGTAAAAGGGGACGCTACCTGCTGTAATGTGTAAAAGAAGACTCTATCTGCTGTACTGAATAAAAGGGAACTCTACCTGCGGTAATGTGTAAAAGGGGACTCAACCTGCTGAAATGTGTAAAAGATTACTCTACCTGCACTAATGTGTAAAAGGGGACTCTACCTGCCATAATGTGTAAAAGGGGACCCTACCTGCATAATGTGTAAAAGGGGACTCTACATGCCATAATGTGTAAAAGGAGACTATACCTGCCGTAATGTGTAAAAGGGGACTCTACCTGACGTAATGTGTAAAAGGGGACTATACCTGCCGTACTGATTAAAAGGGAACGCTACCTGCCGTAATGTGTAAAAGGGGAATCTACCTACTGTAATGTGTAAAAGGGAGCTCTAAATGCCGTAATGTGTAAAAGGGGAATCTACCTGCCATAATGTGTAAAAGGGAGCTCTACCTGCCATAATGTGTAAAAGGGGGCTCTACCTGCCGTCATGTGTAAAAGGGGACCCTACCTGCGTAATGTGCAAAAGGGGACTCTACATGTCGTAATGTGTAAAAGGGGACTCTACCTACTGTAATGTGTAAAATGGGACTCTACATGCAGTAATGTGTAAAAGGGGACTATACCTGCCTTACTGGTTAAAAGGGAACTCTACCTAGCGTAATGTGTAAAAGGGGACTCTACCTGCAATAATGTGTAAAAGGGGAATCTACCTGCTGTAATATGTAAAAGGGGAATCTACCTGCCGTAATGTGTAAAAGGGGGCTCTACCTGCCATAATGTGTAAAAGGGGGCTCTACCTGCAGTAATGTGTAAAAGGGACTCTACCTACTGTAATATGTAAAAGGGGAATCTACCTGCTGTAATATGTAAAAGGGGAATCTACCTGCCATTATGTGTAAAAGGGTACTCTACCTGCCACAATGTGTAAAAGGGGGCTGTACCTGGCGTAATGTGTAAAAGAGAGCTCTACCTGCCGCAATGTGTAAAAGGGAGCTGTACCTGCCATAATGTGTAATAGAGGGCTCTACTGCCATAATGTGTACAATAAGGACTCTACCTGCCGTCATGTGTAAAAGGGTTCTCTACCTGCTGTAAAGTGTAAAAGGGGACTCTACCTGCCATCATGTGTAAAAGGGGACGCTACCTGCTGTAATGTGTAAAAGAAGACTCTACCTGCCGTACTGAATAAAAGGGAAATCTACCTGCCGTAATGTATAAAAGGGGACTCTGCCTGCCGTAATGTGTAAAAGGGGACTCAACCTGCTGAAATGTGTAAAAGATTACTCTACCTGCACTAATGTGTAAAAGGGGACTCTACCTGCCATAATGTGTAAAAGGGGACCCTACCTGCATAATGTGTAAAAGGGGACTCTACATGCCATAATGTGTAAAAGGGGACTATACCTGCCGTAATGTGTAAATGGGGACACTACATGACGTAATGTGTAAAAGGGGACTATACCTGCAGTACTGATTAAAAGGAAACTCTACCTGCCATAATGTGTAAAAGGGGAATCTACCTACTGTAATGTGTAAATAGGAGCTCTAAATGCTGTAATGTTTAAAAGGGGGTTCTACCTGCCGTCATGTGTAAAAGGGGACCCTACCTGCGTAATGTGTAAAAGGGGACTCTACATGTCGTAATGTGTAAAAGGGGACTCTACCTACTGTAATGTGTAAAAGGGGACTCTACATGCAGTAATGTGTAAAAGGGAACTCTACATGCCATAATGTGTAAAAGGGGACTCTACATGCCATAATGTGTAAAAGTGAGCTCTACCTGCAATAATGTGTAAAAGCGGGCTCTACCTGCCGTACTGTGTAAAAGAGGGCTCTTCCTGCCGTAATGTGTAAAAGGGGACTCTACCTGGAGTAATCTGTAAATTGGGACTCTACCTGCCGTACTGATTAAAAGGGAGCTCTATCTGGTGTAATGTGTAAAAGGGGACCCTACCTGGCGTAATGTGTAATGTGTAACAGGGGCTCTACCTGGTGTAATGTGTGTAAGTGGAGCTACTGTGCAGCGTAATGTTCATTAGTTCTCATTAGTTCTTTTGATTTCCAATATCATCTCTATGCTGATGACGCTCAAATCTATCTTTCCACTCCAGACCTCTCCCCTGCTCTCCTCACTCGTATCTCCAACTGTCTCTCTGCTATCTCTGTTTGGATGTCCCAGCGCTTTCTTAAACTTAACATGTCTAAGACCGAGCTGATCATCTTCCCTCCCTCCCGTATAACCTCACCTCCTACAATCTCATTATCTATTGATGGCACTACTATCTCCTCTAGCCCCCAAGTCTTGGAGTAATCCTTGACTCGTCCCTCTCCTTCAATCCACACATGGTCATCTCCAGACTGGACTACTGTAATCTCCTCTTTACTGGCATTCCTGACAAATACCTGTCTCCACTCCAATCCATCCTCAATGCTGCAGCCCGGATCATCTTCCTCACCAAACGCACTACGTCCACCTCCCCTCTCCTACAAGCCCTTCACTGGCTTCCCTTCCCTTTCGGAATCCATTTCAAGCTTCTCACACTCACTTACATAGCCTTCACCCACTCCTCTCCCATCTACATCTCTGACCGTATCTCTCTTTACACTCCCACCCATCCTCTTCGCTCTGCTAATGCACGCCGACTCTCCTGCCTACGGATTACTTCCTCCCACTCCTATCTCCAAGATTTCTCACGTGCTGCACCACTTCTCTGGAATTCCCTACCTCTCCCCCTCAGACTCTCCACCTCTCTACAAAACTTCAAACGGGCTCTCAAGACCCACTTCTTCACCAAACCCAGCCAAATCTCACCCTAACCCTCTGTTCCACGCTCTCTATGTACCCCATCTGTGTCACCCCTGTCTGTCTACCCCTCCCCTTTAGAATGTAAGCTCTCACGAGCAGGGCCCTCTTCCCTCATGTGCTTATCCTTTTATTACTTTAATAATCTTCAACTGCACCAAATCCAGCAGTCTTCTGCTACCTGATACTTATTCCAGTGTCATCTGCTGATGTAACTATGTTTATTTACCCTGTACTTGTCCTATATTGTCTTCAGCTGTAAGTCGCTGTTTTCCTGTTTTGATTTTTAATTTATGTACTCTGTAATTGGGCGCTGCGGAAACCCTTGTGGCGCCATATAAATAAAGGATGATAATAATAATGTGAATTGTTTTTATTTTATGGCCACGCCCCTTCCCCATGAAGCCGGGCCACACTGGCCCTATTTCCATTATAGGGGAGGGGGGCGCCGATGCTGTTTCCTGCATGCAGCACTAAAATATCTAGTTACAGCACTGCTCCTACTTTAACCATGTAAACATTAGTCTTAGGTGGTGATTCCGAGTTGACCGTAGCTGTGCTAAATTTAGCACAGCTATGATCGTTAACTCAGACATGCGGGGGGATGCCCAGCACAGGGCTAGCCCGCCCCGCATGTCAGTGCCGGCCTTCCCCCGCACAAATACAAAAGCATCGTACAGAGGCGATGCCTTTGTATTTGAGGAGTAACTCCCGGCCATCGCTCCCGCTGGCCGCAGCGGCTGCGTGACACATCACACAGCCACCGCGGCCCGCCCCCCCCAACGGTCCGGCCACGCCTGCGTTGGCCGGACCGCTCCCCCTAAATGGCAGCTTAACGCCGCCGTTCAGCCCCCTCCCGCCTAGCGAGCGCCTCTGTCTCAGAGGCGATCGCTAGGTAATGAAAGCTGCCATGCGCCGGCGCACTGCGGCACCGGCGCATGCGCAGTTCCAACCCGATCGCTGCGCTGCGACAAACTGCAGCGAGCGATCGGGTCGGAATGACCCCCTATGTACAGTAGTTTGCGCTGATTCCGAGCAGCATTCCCCCAATAACTGGTTTCCCTGCAGTCTGATGAACCAACAAACCCGCTATTCCTAGATGTACCGGTAAGGCCGCACTCAGGACACAGGAGAAGCAGCTAGTGAGAGAACAGGTGCAGAGGAATAGGAATTCCACGTCTCCCCGTTACAGCCTGCTCTGCTCTAATAACGGTGTAAGTCACATTAGTACTATACGCTCTTCTAATGAAGCATTACATTGTTTTCTCATTTTATCTCCTCCCTTAGATTATATCGTGGGCGTCAATTGCTGCCACTAAATCCAAGACCGGAGCCAAGATCGAGGCTGACTATGGGAGCGCAGAGGAGAAGCCGCATCTAACGGCGCCTGGAACAGTCGTGTGTGAATGTTTCACTAATAAATAACCTTATAACTCATCAGGTGACATCGGCAGACACGGGCATCTGGGCGTACGCGGCTGCGGGTGCTTTCAGCTTGCAGGAACAAATTCAGCTAAACTGCAAACAAGGGCTTTAAAAGCCGACTGATTTTTTTCATCTGTAAAATGTATTTACAGGTTACTCTTTATAAATGTAGATTTTGGGGGAGGGGATTTGAAAACATCACTCATTTCAGGTGGAAATGATCCTGCTCCAAACATCTGTTGTCCTGCAGCCCCTAACACTGGCACTCTCACCGCTAATAAGCCACAGTGACAGCTTACACCGCTTGGTTTGACCTGGCAGTGTCTCCGCACCTGCGAGATCTGGGGTTATGCACGTGCACAGCAGGGACATGCAGTCAGGGGAGATAGGGACGTGCAGTCAGGGGAGATAGGGACATGCAGTCAGGGGAGGCAGGGGATGCAGGGACGTGCAGTCAGGGGAGATAGGGACGCGCAGTCAGGGGAGGCAGGGACGCGCAGTCAGGGGAGGCAGGGATGTGCAGTCATGGGCGGCAGGGACGCGCAGTCAGGGGAGGCAGGGACATACAGTCAGGGGAGGCAGGGACATACAGTCAGGGGAGGCAGGGATGTGCAGTCATGGGCGGCAGGGACATACAGTCAGGGGAGGCAGGGATGTGCAGTCAGGGGAGGCAGGGACATACAGTCATGGGAGGCAGGGACGTGCAGTCAGGGGAGGCAGGGACATACAGTCAGGGGAGGCAGGGATGTGCAGTCATGGGAGGCAGGGACATACAGTCATGGGAGGCAGGGACGTGCAGTCAGGGGAGGCAGGGACATACAGTCATGGGAGGCAGGGACGTGCAGTCAGGGGAGGCAGGGACGCGCAGTCAGGGGAGGCAGGGACGCGCAGTCATGGGAGGCAGGGACGTGCAGTCATGGGAGGCAGGGATGTGCAGTCAGGGGAGGCAGGGACATACAGTCATGGGAGGCAGGGACGTGCAGTCAGGGGAGGCAGGGATGTGCAGTCATGGGAGGCAGGGATGTGCAGTCAGAGGAGGCAGGGACATACAGTCATGGGAGGCAGGGATGTGCAGTCATGGGAGGCAGGGACGTGCAGTCAGGGGAGGCAGGGACATACAGTCAGGGGAGGCAGGGATGTGCAGTCATGGGAGGCAGGGACGTGCAGTCAGGGGAGGCAGGGACGTGCAGTCATGGGAGGCAGGGACGTGCAGTCATGGGAGGCAGGGACGTGCAGTCAGGGGAGGCAGGGACATACAGTCAGGGGAGGCAGGGACGTGCAGTCATGGGAGGCAGGGACGTGAAGTCAGGGGAGGCAGGGACATACAGTCATGGGAGGCAGGGACGTGCAGTCAGGGGAAGCAGGGATGTACAGTCAAGGGAGGCAGGGACGTGCTGTCAGGGGAGGCAGGGACGTGCAGTCAGGGGAAGCAGGGATGTACAGTCAAGGGAGGCAGGGACGTGCTGTCAGGGGAGGCAGGGACGTGCAGTCAGGGGAGGCAGGGATGTACAGTCATGGGAGACAGGGACGTGCAGTCAGGGGAGGCAGGGATGTACAGTCATGGGAGGCAGGGACGTGCAGTCAGGGGAGGCAGGGACGTGCAGTCAGGGGAGGCAGGGACGTACAGTCATGGGAGGCAGGGACGTGCAGTCAGGGGAAGCAGGGATGTACAGTCATGGGAGGCAGGGATGTGCAGTCAGGGGAGGCAGGGACATACAGTCATGGGAGGCAGGGATGTGCAGTCATGGGAGGCAGGGACGTGCAGTCAGGGGAGGCAGGGACATACAGTCAGGGGAGGCAGGGATGTGCAGTCATGGGAGGCAGGGACGTGCAGTCAGGGGAGGCAGGGACGTGCAGTCATGGGAGGCAGGGACGTGCAGTCATGGGAGGCAGGGACGTGCAGTCAGGGGAGGCAGGGATGTGCAGTCATGGGAGGCAGGGACGTGCAGTCAGGGGAGGCAGGGACATACAGTCATGGGAGGCAGGGACGTGCAGTCAGGGGAAGCAGGGATGTACAGTCAAGGGAGGCAGGGATGTACAGTCATGGGAGGCAGGGACGTGCTGTCAGGGGAGGCAGGGACGTGCAGTCAGGGGAGGCAGGGACGTGCAGTCAGGGGAGGCAGGGACGTGCAGTCAGGGGTGGCATGGATGTGCAGTCATGGGAGGCAGGGACGTGCAGTCAGGGGAGGCAGGGATGTGCAGTCAGGGGAGGCAGGGACGTGCAGTCATGGGAGGCAGGGATGTGCAGTCAGGGGAGGCAGGGACGTGCAGTCATGGGAGGCAGGGATGTGCAGTCATGGGAGGCAGGGACGTGCAGTCAGGGGAGGCAGGGACATACAGTCAGGGGAGGCAGGGATGTGCAGTCATGGGAGGCAGGGACGTGCAGTCAGGGGAGGCAGGGACATACAGTCATGGGAGGCAGGGATGTGCAGTCATGGGAGGCAGGGACGTGCAGTCAGGGGAAGCAGGGATGTACAGTCAAGGGAGGCAGGGATGTACAGTCATGGGAGGCAGGGACGTGCTGTCAGGGGAGGCAGGGACGTGCAGTCAGGGGAGGCAGGGACGTGCAGTCAGGGGAGGCAGGGACGTGCAGTCAGGGGTGGCATGGACGTGCTGTCAGGGGAGGCAGGGACGTGCAGTCAGGGGAGACAGGGACGTGCAGTCAGGGGAGGCAGGGACGTGCAGTCAGGGGAGGCAGGGACGTGCAGTCAAGGGAGTCAGGGATGTGCAGTCAGGGGAGGCAGGGACGTGCAGTCAGGGGAGGCAGGGACGTGCAGTCAGGGGAGGCAGGGACGTGCAGTAATGGGAGGCGGGGACGTGCAGTCAGGGGAGGCAGGGACGTGCAGTCAGGGGAGGCAGAGACGTGCAGTCATGGGAGGCAGGGACGTGCAGTCATGGGAGGCAGGGACGTGCAGTCAGGGGAGGCAGGGACATACAGTCACGGGAGGCAGGGACGTGCAGTCAGGGGAGGCAGGGATGTGCAGTCATGGGAGGCAGGGATGTGCAGTCAGGGGAGGCAGGGACATACAGTCATGGGAGGCAGGGATGTGCAGTCATGGGAGGCAGGGACGTGCAGTCAGGGGAGGCAGGGACGTGCAGTCAGGGGAGGCAGGGACATACAGTCATGGGAGGCAGGGATGTGCAGTCATGGGAGGCAGGGACGTGCAGTCAGGGGAGGCAGGGACGTGCAGTCATGGGAGGCAGGGATGTGCAGTCATGGGAGGCAGGGACGTGCAGTCAGGGGAAGCAGGGATGTACAGTCAAGGGAGGCAGGGATGTACAGTCAGGGGAGGCAGGGACATACAGTCATGGGAGGCAGGGATGTGCAGTCATGGGAGGCAGGGACGTGCAGTCAGGGGAGGCAGGGACGTGCAGTCATGGGAGGCAGGGATGTGCAGTCAGGGGAGGCAGGGACGTGCAGTCATGGGAGGCAGGGATGTGCAGTCATGGGAGGCAGGGATGTGCAGTCAGGGGAGGCAGGGACATACAGTCAGGGGAGGCAGGGATGTGCAGTCATGGGAGGCAGGGACGTGCAGTCAGGGGAGGCAGGGACATACAGTCATGGGAGGCAGGGATGTGCAGTCATGGGAGGCAGGGACGTGCAGTCATGGCATGGGAGGCAGGGACGTGCAGTCAGGGGAGGCAGGGACGTGCAGTCATGAGAGGCAGGGATGTGCAGTCATGGGAGGCAGGGATGTGCAGTCAGGGGAGGCAGGGACATACAGTCAGGGGAGGCAGGGATGTGCAGTCATGGGAGGCAGGGACGTGCAGTCAGGGGAGGCAGGGACATACAGTCATGGGAGGCAGGGATGTGCAGTCATGGGAGGCAGGGACGTGCAGTCATGGGAGGCAGGGATGTACAGTCATGGGAGGCAGGGACGTGCTGTCAGGGGAGGCAGGGACGTGCAGTCAGGGGAGGCAGGGACGTGCAGTCAGGGGTAGCATGGACGTGCTGTCAGGGGAGGCAGGGACGTGCAGTCAGGGGAGGCAGGGACGTGCAGTCAGGGGAGGCAGGGACGTGCAGTCAGGGGTGGCATGGACGTGCTGTCAGGGGAGGCAGGGACGTGCAGTCAGGGGAGGCAGGGACGTGCAGTCAGGGGTAGCATGGACGTGCAGTCAGGGGAGGCAGGGACGTGCAGTCAGGGGTAGCATGGACGTGCTGTCAGGGGAGGCAGGGACGTGCAGTCAGGGGAGGCAGGGACGTGCTGTCAGGGGAGGCAGGGACGTGCAGTCAGGGGTAGCATGGACGTGCTGTCAGGGGAGGCAGGGACGTGCAGTCAGGGGAGGCAGGGACGTGCAGTCAAGGGAGGCAGGGATGTGCAGTCAGGGGAGGCAGGGACGTGCAGTCAGGGGAGGCAGGGACGTGCAGTCAGGGGAGGCAGGGACGTGCAGTCAGGGGAGGCAGGGACGTGCAGTCAGGGGAGGCAGGGACGTGCAGTCAAGGGAGGCAGGGATGTGCAGTCAGGGGAGGCTCCACTGTCATAATGATTAAAATAATACAAAGTAGATATTATAACAGAGTCTGTGTTATAGATATCGCCTTTGTTTTATTCTAATCATCACCCGTGTGGTAATGATGCAGCATAGCGGGGTGGGAGGCAGCGGTAGAGGTGCCTCCCGCTGACAATAGTAAAGTTCAGCCAGTGGGGGGGCGGCAGGGGCGAGGCCAAGCTACGGGCTGTAAGAGCCCATTGAAAATGCATGTAAAAGCGGCACCAGTACAGGTGCCTCAATGACAGGAGCATGCATTTACTCACATGAAAACACGCCCCTGTCAGTACGGGAGATATAATTGGCCCAGTGGATCCAGTGCAGGATCCGCTCAGATCCAGTGCTGGATCCGCTGGGTAGTGAGCATATACGACGGGACATGACGGGTTTGTGACAGTGGGACCAGGCGGACATAGCGCGGCTGGCGGCAGACCTGGATCCGGGCGGATCCTGTGCCTGCTAGCCATTTTGCAGAGTTCGGCAGCGGGTACCCATTTAAAAAATGGCGCCTCAGCGTAATTTTTTAAATTCAAGATGGCCACTGCGAGCCAATCACGGATCGCTGCATCATCGCCCCACCCCCTCTGGCTGGCTTATATAAGTCATCGCGAGGCAGCGGCGTCAGTCCGACGGCGGAGGAGGAGCAGTGAAGAGCTCCTGAAGGTAGAAGGCGCCGTGGGATGGGCGGCTATGCAAAAGAGCTTAAAGGCCGCCGCCCACCAGGTGAAGACGCTGGAAGCCCTGGAGTGGCGGCGGCCATGCAAAAGAGCTGAAAGTCCGCTGCCCCCAAGGTGAAGGTGCAGCACAATAAAATATTAAAACATAGGGGGGTATATTTACTAAGAATCGTATTTGTGTCGATTTGGTGGGAGTTTCATCTCGAATTGTATCGGTTGTGTTTTTTTTTCAACTTTTTGAATAAATTGCATGTAATTTACTAAGCTGCCGAGTTGTCTTCTTTCGTATTTTCCAATGTCGATGTGATTCGTATTGTCGGGCAGTGTTTTACGGGAGTGATTAGTAAAACACTGCCGGACTTAACACAATTAATCCCGGCCGGATCAGTGAGATCCGTGCAGGGCTTTATTGTGTACATTATATGAAGTGTGGAAAGTGTTAAAAATAGGATAAAAAATTGCGTGGGGTCCCCCCTCCTATGTATAACCAGCCTCGGGCTCTTTGAGCCGGTCCTGGTTGTAAAAATACAGGGGGGGAAATGACTGGGGCCCCCCCGGTGCTGGTTGTATAAATATGGGGGGACCCCAGTCATTTTTTCCCTGTATTTTTACAACCAGGACCGGCTCAAAGAGCCCAAGGCTGGTTAGGGAGGGGGACCCCACGCAAAAAAAAATTCTTTCATTTATCACACTTTTACACCCTTACCCACAGATAAACATGCACGGATCTCACTGATCCGTGCATGCCTATCAGAATTAGAGATGAGCGCCGGAAATTTTTCGGGTTTTGTGTTTTGGTTTTGGGTTCGGTTCCGCGGCCGTGTTTTGGGTTCGACCGCGTTTTGGCAAAACCTCACCGAATTTTTTTTGTCGGATTCGGGTGTGTTTTGGATTCGGGTGTTTTTTTCAAAAAACCCTAAAAAACAGCTTAAATCATAGAATTTGGGGGTAATTTTGATCCCAAAGTATTATTAACCTCAAAAAACATAATTTACACTCATTTTCAGCCTATTCTGAACACATCACACCTCACAATATTATTTTTAGTCCTAAAATTTGCACCGAGGTCGCTGTGTGAGTAAGATAAGCGACCCTAGTGGCCGACACAAACACCGGGCCCATCTAGGAGTGGCACTGCAGTGTCACGCAGGATGTCCCTTCCAAAAAACCCTCCCCAAACAGCACATGACGCAAAGAAAAAAAGAGGCGCAATGAGGTAGCTGACTGTGTGAGAAAGATAAGCGACCCTAGTGGCCGACACAAACACCGGGCCCATCTAGGAGTGGCACTGCAGTGTCACGCAGGATGTCCCTTCCAAAAAACCCTCCCCAAACAGCACATGACGCAAAGAAAAAAAGAGGCGCAATGAGGTAGCTGTGTGAGAAAGATAAGCGACCCTAGTGGCCGACACAAACACCGGGCCCATCTAGGAGTGGCACTGCAGTGTCACGCAGGATGTCCCTTCCAAAAAACCCTCCCCAAACAGCACATGACGCAAAGAAAAAAAGAGGCGCAATGAGGTAGCTGTGTGAGTAAGATTAGCGACCCTAGTGGCCGACACAAACACCGGGCCCATCTAGGAGTGGCACTGCAGTGTCACGCAGGATGGCCCTTCCAAAAAACCCTCCCCAAACAGCACATGACGCAAAGAAAAAAAGAGGCGCAATGAGGTAGCTGACTGTGTGAGTAAGATTAGCGACCCTAGTGGCCGACACAAACACCGGGCACATCTAGGAGTGGCACTGCAGTGTCACGCAGGATGTCCCTTCCAAAAAACCCTCCCCAAACAGCACATGACGCAAAGAAAAAAAGAGGCGCAATGAGGTAGCTGACTGTGTGAGAAAGATAAGCGACCCTAGTGGCCGACACAAACACCGGGCCCATCTAGGAGTGGCACTGCAGTGTCACGCAGGATGTCCCTTCCAAAAAACCCTCCCCAATCAGCACATGATGCAAAGAAAAAGAAAAGAAAAAAGAGGTGCAAGATGGAATTATCCTTGGGCCCTCCCACCCACCCTTATGTTGTATAAACAAAACAGGACATGCACACTTTAACCAACCCATCATTTCAGTGACAGGGTCTGCCACACGACTGTGACTGATATGACGGGTTGGTTTGGACCCCCCCCAAAAAAGAAGCAATTAATCTCTCCTTGCACAAACTGGCTCTACAGAGGCAAGATGTCCACCTCATCTTCACCCTCCGATATATCACCGTGTACATCCCCCTCCTCACAGATTATCAATTCGTCCCCACTGGAATCCACCATCTCAGCTCCCTGTGTACTTTGTGGAGGCAATTGCTGCTGGTCAATGTCTCCGCGGAGGAATTGATTATAATTCATTTTAATGAACATCATCTTCTCCACATTTTCTGGATGTAACCTCGTACGCCGATTGCTGACAAGGTGAGCGGCGGCACTAAACACTCTTTCGGAGTACACACTTGTGGGAGGGCAACTTAGGTAGAATAAAGCCAGTTTGTGCAAGGGCCTCCAAATTGCCTCTTTTTCCTGCCAGTATAAGTACGGACTGTGTGACGTGCCTACTTGGATGCGGTCACTCATATAATCCTCCACCATTCTATCAATGTTGAGAGAATCATATGCAGTGACAGTAGACGACATGTCCGTAATCGTTGTCAGGTCCTTCAGTCCGGACCAGATGTCAGCATCAGCAGTCGCTCCAGACTGCCCTGCATCACCGCCAGCGGGTGGGCTCGGAATTCTGAGCCTTTTCCTCGCACCCCCAGTTGCGGGAGAATGTGAAGGAGGAGATGTTGACAGGTCGCGTTCCGCTTGACTTGACAATTTTGTCACCAGCAGGTCTTTCAACCCCAGCAGACCTGTGTCTGCCGGAAAGAGAGATCCAAGGTAGGCTTTAAATCTAGGATCGAGCACGGTGGCCAAAATGTAGTGCTCTGATTTCAACAGATTGACCACCCGTGAATCCTTGTTAAGCGAATTAAGGGCTGCATCCACAAGTCCCACATGCCTAGCGGAATCGCTCCGTGTTAGCTCCTTCTTCAATGCCTCCAGCTTCTTCTGCAAAAGCCTGATGAGGGGAATGACCTGACTCAGGCTGGCAGTGTCTGAACTGACTTCACGTGTGGCAAGTTCAAAGGGCATCAGAACCTTGCACAACGTTGAAATCATTCTCCACTGCACTTCAGACAGGTGCATTCCATCTCCTATATCGTGCTCAATTGTATAGGCTTGAATGGCCTTTTGCTGCTCCTCCAACCTCTGAAGCATATAGAGGGTTGAATTCCACCTCGTTACCACTTCTTGCTTCAGATGATGGCAGGGCAGGTTCAGTAGTTTTTGGTGGTGCTCCAGTCTTCTGTACGTGGTGCCTGTACGCCGAAAGTGTCCCGCAATTTTTCTGGCCACCGACAGCATCTCTTGCACGCCCCTGTCGTTTTTTTAAAAATTCTGCACCACCAAATTCAAGGTATGTGCAAAACATGGGACGTGCTGGAATTTGCCCATATTTAATGCACACACAATATTGCTGGCGTTGTCCGATGCCACAAATCCACAGGAGAGTCCAATTGGGGTAAGCCATTCCGCGATGATCTTCCTCAGTTGCCGTAAGAGGTTTTCAGCTGTGTGCGTATTCTGGAAAGCGGTGATACAAAGCGTAGCCTGCCTAGGAAAGAGTTGGCGTTTGCGAGATGCTGCTACTGGTGCCGCCGCTGCTGTTCTTGCGGCGGGAGTCCATACATCTACCCAGTGGGCTGTCACAGTCATATAGTCCTGACCCTGCCCTGCTCCACTTGTCCACATGTCCGTGGTTAAGTGGACATTGGGTACAACTGCATTTTTTAGGACACTGGTGAGTCTTTTTCTGACGTCCGTGTACATTCTCGGTATCGCCTGCCTAGAGAAGTGGAACCTAGATGGTATTTGGTAACGGGGGCACACTGCCTCAATAAATTGTCTAGTTCCCTGTGAACTAACGGCGGATACCGGACGCACGTCTAACACCAACATAGTTGTCAAGGACTCAGTTATCCGCTTTGCAGTAGGATGACTGCTGTGATATTTCATCTTCCTCGCAAAGGACTGTTGAACAGTCAATTGCTTACTGGAAGTAGTACAAGTGGGCTTACGACTTCCCCTCTGGGATGACCATCGACTCCCAGCGGCAACAACAGCAGCGCCAGCAGCAGTAGGCGTTACACGCAAGGATGCATCGGAGGAATCCCAGGCAGGAGAGGACTCGTCAGACTTGCCAGTGACATGGCCTGCAGGACTATTGGCATTCCTGGGGAAGGAGGAAATTGACACTGAGGGAGTTGGTGGGGTGGTTTGCGTGAGCTTGGTTACAAGAGGAAGGGATTTACTGGTCAGTGGACTGCTTCCGCTGTCACCCAAAGTTTTTGAACTTGTCACTGACTTATTATGAATGCGCTGCAGGTGACGTATAAGGGAGGATGTTCCGAGGTGGTTAACGTCCTTACCCCTACTTATTACAGCTTGACAAAGGGAACACACGGCTTGACACCTGTTGTCCGCATTTCTGGTGAAATACCTCCACACCGAAGAGCTGATTTTTTTGGTATTTTCACCTGGCATGTCAACGGCCATATTCCTCCCACGGACAACAGGTGTCTCCCCGGGTGCCTGACTTAAACAAACCACCTCACCATCAGAATCCTCCTGGTCAATTTCCTCCCCAGCGCCAGCAACACCCATATCCTCCTCATCCTGGTGTACTTCAACACTGACATCTTCAATCTGACTATCAGGAACTGGACTGCGGGTGCTCCTTCCAGCACTTGCAGGGGGCATGCAAATAGTGGAAGGCGCATGCTCTTCACGTCCAGTGTTGGGAAGGTCAGGCATCGCAAACGACACAATTAGACTCTCCTTGTGGATTTGGGATTTCAAAGAACGCACAGTTCTTTGCGGTGCTTTTGCCAGCTTGAGTCTTTTCAGTTTTCTAGCGAGAGGCTGAGTGCTTCCATCCTCATGTGAAGCTGAACCACTAGCCATGAACATAGGCCAGGGCCTCAGCCGTTCCTTGCCACTCCGTGTGGTAAATGGCATATTGGCAAGTTTACGCTTCTCCTCCGACAATTTTATTTTAGGTTTTGGAGTCCTTTTTTTTCTGATATTTGGTGTTTTGGATTTGACATGCTCTGTACTATGACATTGGGCATCGGCCTTGGCAGACGACGTTGCTGGCATTTCATCGTCTCGGCCATGACTAGTGGCAGCAGCTTCAGCACGAGGTGGAAGTGGATCTTGATCTTTCCCTAATTTTGGAACCTCAACTTTTTTGTTCTCCATATTTTATAGGCAGAACTAAAAGGCACCTCAGGTAAACAATGGAGATGGATGGATTGGATACTAGTATACAATTATGGACGGACTGCCACGGTTAGGTGGTATAAAAAAACCACGGTTAGGTGGTATATATTATAATAATAATACAATTATGGATGGACGGACTGCCTGCCGACTGCCGACACAGAGGTAGCCACAGCCGTGAACTACCGCACTGTACACTGGTTGATAAAGAGATAGTAGTATACTCGTAACAACTAGTATGACACTATGACGACGGTATAAAGAAAGAAAAAAAAATACCACAGTTAGGTGGTATATATTATAATAATAATACAATTATGGATGGACGGACTGCCTGCCGACTGCCGACACAGAGGTAGCCACAGCCGTGAACTACCGCACTGTACACTGGTTGATAAAGAGATAGTAGTATACTCGTAACAACTAGTATGACACTATGACGACGGTATAAAGAAAGAAAAAAAAATACCACAGTTAGGTGGTATATATTATAATAATAATACAATTATGGATGGACGGACTGCCTGCCGACTGCCGACACAGAGGTAGCCACAGCCGTGAACTACCGCACTGTACACTGGTTGATAAAGAGATAGTAGTATACTCGTAACAACTAGTATGACACTATGACGACGGTATAAAGAAAGAAAAAAAAATACCACAGTTAGGTGGTATATATTATAATAATAATACAATTATGGATGGACGGACTGCCTGCCGACTGCCGACACAGAGGTAGCCACAGCCGTGAACTACCGCACTGTACACTGGTTGATAAAGAGATAGTAGTATACTCGTAACAACTAGTATGACACTATGACGACGGTATAAAGAAAGAAAAAAAAATACCACAGTTAGGTGGTATATATTATAATAATAATACAATTATGGATGGACGGACTGCCTGCCGACTGCCGACACAGAGGTAGCCACAGCCGTGAACTACCGCACTGTACACTGGTTGATAAAGAGATAGTAGTATACTCGTAACAACTAGTATGACACTATGACGACGGTATAAAGAATGAAAAAAAAACCACGGTTAGGTGGTATATATTATAATAATAATACAATTATGGATGGACGGACTGCCTGCCGACTGCCGACACAGAGGTAGCCACAGCCGTGAACTACCGCACTGTACACTGGTTGATAAAGAGATAGTAGTATACTCGTAACAACTAGTATGACACTATGACGACGGTATAAAGAATGAAAAAAAAACCACGGTTAGGTGGTATATATTATAATAATAATACAATTATGGATGGACGGACTGCCTGCCGACTGCCGACACAGAGGTAGCCACAGCCGTGAACTACCGCACTGTACACTGGTTGATAAAGAGATAGTAGTATACTCGTAACAACTAGTATGACACTATGACGGTATAAAGAATGAAAAAAAAACCACGGTTAGGTGGTATATATTATAATAATAATACAATTATGGATGGACGGACTGCCTGCCGACTGCCGACACAGAGGTAGCCACAGCCGTGAACTACCGCACTGTACACTGGTTGATAAAGAGATAGTAGTATACTCGTAACAACTAGTATGACACTATGACGACGGTATAAAGAAAGAAAAAAAAATACCACGGTTAGGTGGTATATATTGTAATACAATTATGGATGGACGGACTGCCTGCCGAGTTCCGACTGCCGACACAGAGGTAGCCACAGCCGTGAACTACCGCACTGTACTGTGTCTGCTGCTAATATAGACTGGTTGATAAAGAGATAGTATACAATACATACAACAATATACTACTATACTGGTGGTCAGGCACTGGTCACCACTAGTCACACTGGCAGTGGCACTCCTGCAGCAAAAGTGTGCACTGTTTAATTTTAAATTAATATAATATTATGTACTCCTGGGGGCTCCTGCTATAACAACCTGCAGTGCTCCCCAGTCTCCCCCACAATTATTATAAGCTTTGCCTTTTATACATTGATGTGCAGCACACTGGGCTGAGCTGAGTGCACACAGACTGAGTCACACTGTGTGACTGGCTGCTGCTGTGTATCGTTTTTTTTCAGGCAGAGAACGGATATAGCAGAGAACGGATATATTATATTAAAATAAATAAAAGTTAACTAACAACAACTGCACTGGTCACTGTGGTAAACTCTGTCTGACTCTGCACAATCTCTCTCTCTCTTCTAATCTAATTTCTAATGGAGAGGACGCCAGCCACGTCCTCTCCCTATCAATCTCAATGCACGTGTGAAAATGGCGGCGACGCGCGGCTCCTTATATAGAATCCGAGTCTCGCGAGAATCCGACAGCGTCATGATGACGTTCGGGCGCGCTCGGGTTAACCGAGCAAGGCGGGAGGATCCGAGTCTGCTCGGACCCGTAAAAAAAACATGAAGTTCGTGCGGGTTCGGTTTCAGAGAAACCGAACCCGCTCATCTCTAATCAGAATACGGATAAAAAAGCAGGTCTATTTTAAAACTTGTTTTTTTTACGATTTGTACTTTTTCACGGCAGTGTTTGGCTATTGCCGGCAGTGATTGTGAATACGAATTCTTAGTAAAGTACCGAGTTGTATAAAATAACAGGCGTGTTTGACCGATGATCTATTCATTCGTATTTGTGATCTCTGCCGTTAAAACAAATGCGAATGCCCTCATCACTGCCGAGATTTCTGTTTAGTACTAAATTCCCGAGATGGCACTTTGAAAAAAACAAAATGGGTCAAAATCGGGATACCCCATGGTGTGGTGTTTTTATTTTAATATTTTCTTTACAGGCGGACTACAGCTGCCAGCGGTCCCTTAATGTCTGGGCATGCTGACACTTGTGGTTCTCCAAGTGCCGGCATGCTTAGGCAGGCTGGCTGGGACCTCTAGGCCACCTGTAAAGAACAATATTAGCCTGCCATGAACCCCGCACCCACCGCCACCAGGGGTGCGGGGCATAGCACTGGGCTATCAGACAAGTGCTGCCAGTTGCTCAGGATGGGGGGCCCCATTTTATTTTTTGGGTGTCCCCACCTTCTGAGGAATTCCAGCCCTGGGCTGACCAGTTTAGGGGTGAGTAATGTGATGGCATCAGATGCGACCACACCAGCAAGTGCTTTATCTGACCCGGTCGCACAGGATGTGACCAGTCAGATAGAGAGTGTTATCAGGGAAGGGAAACTTCCCTCCGCTGCTGCTGTCAGAGGGACCGGAAGGTCCCTCTGCCTCCCCGCACTCTCCCCCAGTGTATGCCGTGTTGCCGATCACTGCTGATTGGTCAGCACGGCAGGATCCCCCTCTTCCAGCGGCTGCAGACAATAGCAGCTGCTGGGAAAATGTTAATTCACCCCCCCCCAAGCCCACTCTGTACCAGGTGGCTGTCCCAGCTTTTAAAATGAAAGCCGCGATGGTTGCAATGATTCCGATGGTCTCGATGTTCCAATGGTGATGACTGATGTTCCGATGTTTTGAAAAATTCAAATATAAACAAAAATTCTTTTTTTTTTCCACACTAGAATCATTTTGGATAGGGTTAAATACATGTTCTTCACCTAATTCACTCATAAAACAGCGACAATTTCTGAGCAGTTTTTTTGGGGGGGGGAAAGTGTCAGTGAAGTGGTTAATGCCAAATGAAGATGCCGTCTGTGCCACAATCCAGCTCCAAAAACTTTTACTTTTCAGAGTTTGATGAATATCTGGCAGCCACATGGGGCCACTAATGGTGACTGGTAGAACTGGTCTTTCTGCTAGAGATGAGCGGGGTCGGTTCCCTGAGAACCGAACCCCCCCCTAACTTCACCACCCGAGCCCGGATCCGAGTCAGGCTCGAGTTTTCCCGAACAAGGCAAAACGTCATCATCCCGCTGTCGGATTTGGATTCCATATAAGGAGCAGCGCGTCGCCGCCATTTTCACTCCGGCATTGGAGAGTGTAGAGAGAGGACTTGTCTCCGTCCTCAGTGTCCTCAGTGTCCGTGTCTTGTGCTGCATCAGTCCAGTGGTGGTGTCCTGTGCTGTTATTATTTACTCCAAATAAAAAGGTTATATACTGTACATTAATTATATTATTATCCAAATAATTTTTGCAGGGTTTGCCCTGTGTGGTGTAGGGGAACGCTCGCCTGTGCTGCATATTATTATAATAGGGATGCGGACAACATCCCGCCGGACGGAATACCGGCGGTCGAAATACCAATGCCGGAATTCCGACCGGCACAATCCCGACATATTCTCCCTCCGTGGGTGTCCACAACACCCATAGAGGGAGAATATAATAGTGTGCCGAGCGTAGCGAGACCGCAAGGGGCTGCGTTCCGCTCGCCACCCCTGTCGGGATTGTGTGGTCGGGATCCGGCGTCGGGATTTTTACCGCCGGGATCCCGTCCAGCGGATTACGTACTGATCCCTTATAACTAGTGATGTGCACCGGACATTTTTCAGGTTTTGTGTTTTGGTTTTGGATTCGGTTCCGCGGCCGTGTTTTGGATTCGGACGTGTTTTGGCAAAACCTCACCGAAAAATTTTTGTCGGATTCGGGTGTGTTTTGGAATCGGGTGTTGTTTTCAAAAACCCCTAAAAAACAGCTTAAATCATAGAATTTGGGGGTCATTTTGATCCCATAGTATTATTAACCTCAATTACCATAATTTCCACTCATTTCCAGTCTATTCTGAACACCTCACACCTCACAATATTATTTTTAGTCCTACAATTTGCACCAAGGTCGCTGGATGACTAAGTTAAGCGACCCAAGTGGCCGACACAAACACCTGGCCCATCTAGGAGTGGCACTGCAGTGTCAATCAAGACAGGATGGCACTTCCAAAAAATTGTCCCCAAACAGCACATGATGCAAAGAAAAAAAGAGGCGCACCAAGGTGGCTGTGTGACTAAGCTAAGCGACACAAGTGTCCGACACAAACACCTGGCCCATCTAGGAGTGGCACTGCAGTGTCAATCAAGACAGGATAGCACTTCCAAAAAATTGTCCCCAAACAGCACATGATGCAAAGAAAAAAAGAGGCGCACCAAGGTCGCTGTGTGACTAAGCTAAGCGACACAAGTGGCCGACACAAACACCTGGCCCATCTAGGAGTGGCACTGCAGTGTCAGGCAGGATGGCACTTCAAAAAAATTGTCCCCAAACAGCACATGATGCAAAGAAAAAAAGAGGCGCACCAAGGTGGCTGTGTGACTAAGCTAAGCGACACAAGTGGCCGACACAAACACCTGGCCCATCTAGGAGTGGCACTGCAGTGTCAATCAAGACAGGATGGCACTTCCAAAAAATTGTCCCCAAACAGCACATGATGCAAAGAAAAAAAGAGGCGCACCAAGGTGGCTGTGTGACTAAGCTAAGCGACACAAGTGGCCGACACAAACACCTGGCCCATCTAGGAGTGGCACTGCAGTGTCAATCAAGACAGGATGGCACTTCCAAAAAATTGTCCCCAAACAGCACATGATGCAAAGAAAAATGAAAGAAAAAAGAGGTGCAAGATGGAATTGTCCTTGGGCCCTCCCACCCATCCTTATGTTGTATAAACAGGACCTGCACACTTTAACGAACCCATCATTTCAGTGACAGGGTCTGCCACACGACTGTGACTGAAATGACTGGTTGGTTTGTGCCCCCACCAAAAAAGAAGCAATCAATCTCTCCTTGCACAAACTGGCTCTATAGAGGCAAGATGTCCACCTCATCATCATCCTCTGATTCCTCACCCCTTTCACTGTGTACATCCCCCTCCTCACAGATTATTAATTCGTCCCCACTGGAATCCACCATTTCAGGTCCCCGTGTACTTTCTGGAGGCAATTGCTGCTGGTGAATGTCTCCACGGAGGAATTGATTATAATTCATTTTGATGAACATCATCTTCTCCACATTTTCTGGAAGTAACCTCGTACGCCGATTGCTGACAAGGTGAGCGGCTGCACTAAACACTCTTTCGGAGTACACACTGGAGGGAGGGCAACTTAGGTAGAATAAAGCCAGTTTGTGCAAGGGCCTCCAAATTGCCTCTTTTTCCTGCCAGTATACGTACGGACTGTCTGACGTGCCTACTTGGATGCGGTCACTCATATAATCCTCCACCATTCTTTCCATGGTGACAGAATCATATGCAGTGACAGTAGACGACATGTCAGTAATCATTGGCAGGTCCTTCAGTCCGGACCAGATGTCAGCACTCGCTCCAGACTGCCCTGCATCACCGCCAGCGGGTGGGCTAGGAATTCTTAGCCTTTTCCTCGCACCCCCAGTTGCGGGAGAATGTGAAGGAGGAGATGTTGACGGGTCACGTTCCGCTTGACTTGACAATTTTCTCACCAGCAGGTCTTTGAACCTCTGCAGACTTGTGTCTGCCGGAAAGAGAGATACAACGTAGGTTTTAAATCTAGTATCGAGCACGGTGGCCAAAATGTAGTGCTCTGATTTCAACTGATTGACCACCTGTGAATCCTGGTTAAGCGAATTAAGGGCTCCATCCACAAGTCCCACATGCCTAGCGGAATCGCTCTGTTTTAGCTCCTCCTTCAATATCTCCAGCTTCTTCTGCAAAAGCCTGATGAGGGGAATGACCTGACTCAGGCTGGCAGTGTCTGAACTGACTTCATGTGTGGCAAGTTCAAAGGGTTGCAGAACCTTGCACCACGTTGAAATCAT
Organism: Pseudophryne corroboree; assembly: GCF_028390025.1. Lineage (NCBI taxonomy): Eukaryota > Metazoa > Chordata > Amphibia > Anura > Myobatrachidae > Pseudophryne > Pseudophryne corroboree. The sequence continues at coordinate 14,797,023 of NC_086444.1, read as the reverse complement.
TCTCCACTGCGCTTGAGTCAGGTGCATTCCCCCTCCTTTGCCTATATCGTGGGCAGATGTATAGGCTTGAATGGCCTTTTGCTGCTCCTCCATCCTCTGAAGCATATAGAGGGTTGAATTCCACCTCGTTACCACCTCTTGCTTCAGATGATGGCAGGGCAGGTTCAGGAATGTTTGGTGGTGCTCCAGTCTTCTGTACGCGGTGCCTAAATGCCGAAAGTGGCCCGCAATTCTTCGGGCCACCGACAGCATCTCTTGCACGCCCCTGTCGTTTTTTAAATAATTCTGCACCACCAAATTCAAGGTATGTGCAAAACATGAGACGTGATGAAATTTGCCCAGATGTAATGCACGCACAATATTGCTGGCGTTGTCCGATGTCACAAATCCCCAGGAGAGTCCAATTGGGGTAAGCCATTCTGCGATGATCTTCCTCAGTTGCCGTAAGAGGTTGTCAGCTGTGTGCCTATTCTGGAAAGCGGTGATACAAAGCGTAGCCTGCCTAGGAACGAGTTGGCGTTTGCGAGATGATGCTACTGGTGCCGCCGCTGCTGTTCTTGCTGCGGGAGGCAATACATCTACCCAGTGGGCTGTCACAGTCATATAGTCCTGAGTCTGCCCTGCTCCACTTGTCCACATGTCCGTGGTTAATTGGACATTGGGTACAACTGCATTTTTTTAGGACACTGGTGAGTCTTTTTCTGAGGTCTGAGTACATTTTCGGTATCGCCTGCCTAGAGAGATGGAACCTAGATGGTATTTGGTACCGGGGACACAGTACCTCAATCAAGTCTATAGTTGCCTCTGAATTAACGATGGATACCGGAACCACGTTTCTCACCGCCCAGGCTGCCAAGGCCTGAGTTATCTGCTTTGCAGCAGGATGACTGCTGTGATATTTCATCTTCCTCGCAAAGGACTGTTGGACAGTCAATTGCTTACTGGAAGTAGTACAAGTGGTCTTCCGACTTCCCCTCTTGGATGACGATCGACTCCCAGCAGCTACAACAGCAGCGCCAGCAGCAGTAGGCGTTACATTCAAGGATGCATCGGAGGAATCCCAGGCAGGAGAGGACTCGTCAGACTTGACAGTGACATGGCCTGCAGGACTATTGGCTTTCCTGGGTAAGGAGGAAATTGACACTGAGTGAGTTGGTGGTGTGGTTTGCAGGAGCTTGGTTACAAGAGGAAGGGATTTAGTGGTCAGTGGACTGCTTCCGCTGTCACCCAAAGTTTTTGAACTTGTCACTGACTTATGATGAATGCGCTGCAGGTGACGTATAAGAGAGGATGTTCCGAGGTGGTTAACGTCCTTACCCCTACTTATTACAGCTTGACAAAGGCAACACACGGCTTGACACCTGTTGTCCGCATTTGTGTTGAAATAATTCCACACCGAAGAGCTGATTTTTTTTGTATTTTGACCAGGCATGTCAATGGCCATATTCCTCCCACGGACAACAGGTGTCTCCCCGGGTGCCTGACTTAAACAAACCACCTCACCATCAGAATCCTCCTTGTCAATTTCCTCCCCAGCGCCAGCAACACCCATATCCTCATCCTGGTGTACTTCAACAGTGACATCTTCAATTTGACTATCAGGAACTGGACTGCGGGTGCTCCTTACAGCACTTGCAGGGGGCGTGCAAATGGTGGAAGGCGCAAGCTCTTCCCGTCCAGTGTTGGGAAGGTCAGGCATCGCAACCGACACAATTGGACTTTTCTTGGGGATTTGTGATTTAGAAGAACGCACAGTTCTTTGCTGTGCTTTTGCCAGCTTAAGTCTTTTCTTTTTTCTAGCGAGAGGATGAGTGCTTCCATCCTCATGTGAAGCTGAACCACTAGCCATGAACATAGGCCAGGGCCTCAGCCGTTCCTTGCCACTCCGTGTCGTAAATGGCATATTGGCAAGTTTACGCTTCTCCTCAGACGCTTTTAATTTTGATTTTTGGGTAATTTTACTGAACTTTTGTGTTTTGGATTTTACATGCTCTCTGCTATGACATTGGGCATCGGCCTTGGCAGACGACGTTGATGGCATTTCATTGTCTCGGCCATGACTAGTGGCAGCAGCTTCAGCATGAGGTGGAAGTGGATCTTGATCTTTCCCTATTTTAACCTCCACATTTTTGTTCTCCATTTTTTAATGTGTGGAATTATATGCCAGTATCAATAGCAATGGCCTACTACTATATTTACTGCGCACAACTGAAATGCACCACAGGTATAGAATGTAGATGGATAGTATACTTAATGGATGACGACACAGAGGTAGGTACAGCAGTGGCCTACCGTACTGCTATATATAGTATACTGGTGGACACTGTGTCAGCAAACTGCAAAACTAAAATGCACCACAGGTATAGAATGTAGATGGATAGTATACTTAATGGATGACGACACAGAGGTAGGTACAGCAGTGGCCTACCATACTGCTATATATAGTATACTGGTGGACACTGTGTCAGCAAACTGCAAAACTAAAATGCACCACAGGTATAGAATGTAGATGGATATTGGATAGTATACTTAATGGATGACGACACAGAGGTAGGTACAGCAGTGGCCTACCGTACTGCTATATATAGTATACTGGTGGTCACTGTGTCAGCAAACTGCAAAACTAAAATGCACCACAGGTATAGAATGTAGATGGATATTGTTTAGTATACTTAATGGATGACGACACAGAGGTAGGTACAGCAGTGCACTCTGCACTGTACTCCTCCTATATAATATTAATTATACTGGTGGTCCCCAGTCCCCACAATAAAGCAGCACACTGAGCACAGATATGGAGTGTTTTTCAGGCAGACAACGTATACTGGTGGTCACTGTCAGCAAAACTCTGCACTGTACTCCTGCTATAGCTGCTCCCCAGTCCCCACAATTAAGCAGTGTGAGCACTCAGCACAGATATATCATGCAGCACACTGAGCACAGATATGGTATGGAGCGTTTTTTTCAGGTAGAGAACGGATAAAAACTGGTGGTCACTTATCAGCAAAACTCTGCACTGTACTCCTAACAGCTGCTCCCCAGCCCTCCCCACAATTAAGCAATAAACCAATCAACTTCTACAATAAACAGAGAGGACGCCAGCCACGTCCTTTCCCTATCATCTCCAATGCACGAGTGAAAATGGCGGCGACGCGCGGCTGCTTATATAGAATCCGAATCTCGCGAGAATCCGACAGCGGGATGATGACGTTCGGGCGCGCTCGGGTTAGCCGAGCAAGGCGGGAAGGTTCGAACCTGCCTCGGACCCGTGTAAAAAGGGTGAAGTTCGGGGGGGTTCGGTTTCCGAGAAACCGAACCCGCTCATCACTACTTGTAACAGCTCCAAATAAAAGGGTTATTATTATCCAAATTAATTTTACAGGCTTTGGCGTGTGTGTGTGTGTGTGTGTGTGTGTGTGTGTGTGTGTGTGTGTGTGTGTGTGTGTGTGTGTGGTTTAGGGGTACGTTCTCCTGTGCCACCAATATTGTGCGTGTATTACATCTGGGAAAATTCCAGCACATCCCATGTTGTTTGTGTTGTCCACTTGTGTTGCTTAGCTTAGTCATACAGCCACCTTGGTGCAACCTTTTGGCCTAAAAACAATATTGTGAGGTGTGAGGTGCTCAGAATAGACTGGAAATGAGTGGAAATGAATGTTATTGAGGTTAATAATACTATGGGATCAAAATTACCATCAAATTCTGTGATTTTAGCTGTTTTTATGTTTTTTTCAAAAATCATCCAGATCCAAAACCAAAACACGAAACGGTGGTTTTGGCAAAACCAATCCAGATCCCAATCACTAGCATGGAACCAATACCAAAACCAAAACATGAAAAGTGCCCACCGCACATCTCTACTCTCTGCATGTGCCGTAGGGATGTTCCATTTAATTAATGGGCACCAATTTTCCTTTTATTTTAGTGGAATATACGCAAGCAGATGAAGAATCAGCGAGTCACACCGCGCAGCAAGGGCGACTGCTGGCGTCAGATTTTGGTGCTTGGAAACCTAGCAAAAAAATAAAATAAATTGTCTTAAGAGCTTTATGTTCTTTTTGCTACATTTTTTAAATCCACCCGCTATGCTGCACAGTACATGAGACGGCTATAGAAATACTGGAAGTAACAGGATAAGATCCAGAGATGACTTTTCCTTTAAGTTCAAACATTCCGCTGCCCACCTGTCAGATCTGTCCTATATCTGAGATACGCTGGATGGGATATAAGTCTCAGACAGCTGACATTTATACCGTCTGTACGACCATCTCTATCCTAAGTGAGGCTCTACCTGTGTCTAAGTATACAGAAGGGTGCAGCATTATAAGCTAGGGGGTAATTCAGACCTGATCGTAGGTGCAGGTGGGGCAGATGTAACATGTGCAGAGAGAGTTAGATTTGGGTGGGTTATATTTGTTTCTGTGCAGGGTAAATACTGGCTGCTTTATTTTTACACTGCAATTTAGATTTCAGTTTGGACACACCCCACCCAAAGCTAACTCTCTCTGCACATGTTACATCTGCCCCTTAAACTGAAGTTACTGAGCTAGTCCCCAATCCCTGAGTCCTGCAATAACGTGCCAGGGGTCTGGGAACAGATTTCAGAATGTATCGGAAATAACAGAGTCCCATGTAGGACAGGAGATAAATACGCTAACAATAAATATAGACAGAACTATAGCTAAAATAATCATCGTCCACAAGGTTTATCTGTGAGGAAATATTTGGTACATTACAACGCACAGGTAGTATTATGCAAGATCTGCACTTATTCCTGCAATACATACGTTTTCCCATTATTTCCTGCTTAAAACAAGGTTCACAACACGTAACCCAGACTCACACACCTTAGTAATTCCTCTGCGGTTCCATTGAGGTAATGCCCTTACTCACAGGGAGATAAGGGAGTGCCTCAAATAAATCTGCAATGTAGTCTTTCCTTGTTACGTGCGTCATACAGTATAAGGCGGATTCCGGAATGCCGCCCCTCCTTCTGCTCCAGAGTTCCTTTGTAAATGATCCTAGCAAGTCAAACGCAGGACTGCCAAGAGAAATCCTGGGCCCAGGTACAACAACTTCCTGGGCATCCCTGCCCCCACTGGAGGGGGTGTGACCACAGCATGCTGAGGGCATGGCCACCCGCTTTGGGGGGGGGGGGGTGTAACACATCAGTAGCACCCACTCACAGGAACATGGCATGCCTCACAGCCAGGGCAGTAGTGATCCTGGATGGGCCCAGGTACTTTTCAGGAGGCATGGACTAATCAAAGTAGGCATAGACCTGGGCCCCTCTAATAGACCTGGGCCCAGGTAATTTGTATCCCCCCCCCTCTCTCGGAACCACTGGTCACACGCATCTCCTGGCGACCAGGCAATCGTTATCAAAGTGCTTTGGAAGAAATTAACTGCAACCAAAACGCGTCAGTTCAGGCGTGATGACTGGACACGTCTTGCCTGGCACAGATACTGGTAAAGGAATTCTGCGACAAATCCTGGTACTGTATCATAAAATGGCCTGTCAGATCTCATCTTGGGTAGCATGTACTCAGAATCACTTCTGTGATGAGGCACATCCCACCACTTACCACAAGAATACTAAACGCATATGTACTAACATATGCAATTAGTAACACAAAGGGCAGTTCAGAGCTGTCCTTTGTGATGTCAGGATTTGCGGGTTTCGGCCCTGGGAGTCCCTTTGCACATGTGCAGATGGATGCAGCGGCCGAGAGGGATTCTGGGAGGGATCCGATCTCTCTCAGGGGGCAAAGCAGATAGAAGACCATAGGCTTCAATAGGGTAATGCCAGCAAAAGCTGACGTTACCCACCGCAATGAAGCCCCAGGATGTGGGGCTTAGTACATACAGTATGAAAAATGCGGAGGGTTTGCCCACATTTTCACATTAGTTCATCACACCCTGTATCAGATAACAATGCACAGTTGTCGTCAATAATGGACAATAGCTTTTCAGATTACCCAATGTCCAAATGGGCAAGCTGAATGCATAGTGCTAAGCGCTGTACAATGCGGTAATGTGTAAGACCATTGTTAATGGGCTCAAAAACTGGTGTTAAGATTCTGACATACAACAATCAAGTATTTGTCATGAATTTTACCGTTGCTACCTGTCCTGTAGGTCAGGATTTTCAGGCTGTCCTTGTTTGAGATCAGAGGCTCGGACATCGCCATCTTGGAGCATGTCAGCTGACTGTATTCCTCCAGTTAGAGCACTATTTGTGTCAGCTGACTCTAGCAACCAATGAGAGACCTGTGATTCCTATGTAAGTGCTCTCTGGCCATTAGTCCATTGCCAGAGCATAAGTCATTCTGTCTACTACTCAGTCACATCCTGACATCCTAGATCCTGCTTGCAATAAGCTATTGTTTTCCAGTGCTCCACAGTACAGAAGTCCTCAGAGTATCTTCCAGCTTCCTACTGTTTCGCTCAGCTTCAGCTCCAGTATTGTACACAGACATTAGCCATTGCCCTCTGACTTGGGTTACCTGCTGAAATCCCTGAATTCCTAGTCTGTAACTCCCCAGCCTTAGCTAGTGCCTGTGTCTCTGTCTGTTTAACCTACTCCAGGCTCATTATCTACCTGAGGAGCAAGGTGCGGTTACTGCGGTGCTGCTATGGTACATTTCTCCATATGCTGCAGGGAACCACGGAATCTTCTGAAAGTCTACATATTATTCAGTCTCTTCACTGCCTGCCATACAGTAGCATCAGCACCCAGCAGCACAGTATCTATGTACCCGTATCCTATGACCGTTGTTCCTGTCCAATCACAGTTATATCCAGCCAGTGCATTGTTGCACCTTGTCCTGAGTCCAGGTTCCTGATCTCCTGTGAGCTGAACTCTGCATTCTCAATACCTAAGACTACCTGTGTAGCTGCCACCTGCTGCACTGCCGGTACTAATCTGGTCCACAATCAAGTGGGTTCTCCCCTTGGCCCAGTATCTCCAGTTCAGTCCCAGTCATCCACTGGTAGCAAACCCAGTGTCCAGCCTATATCACAGAGCTACTTCAGCAATTACCTGTGTTCACTGACTACAGTATCTTTGGCAGATCTAGATAGGGCAGCTCCTGACAACTGGTAAATTGTCTGCTCCAACAGCTGGTCACACCGCGCTCCACTGCTCACCACGGTCCTGCTTGTTGATAAATAGGGAACAGACTGTAAACAAGCTTGGACTAATGGGCCCTACAGACTGGCCGACATCACTGCACGATATGAACGATCTCGTTTATTAATGAACGAGATAACGTTCATATCGTGCAGTGTGGAGGCACCAGCGATGAACGATGCGCGGCCCCGCACTCGTTCATCGCTGGTGCCATGTCGGCTGTGCATGCAGGCCAATATGGATGAGATCGTCCATATTTGCCTGCACGTCTACGGCGCCGGGTGACGGAGGGAGTGAAGAAACTTCACTCCCCCGTCACTGCCCCCCCGCGCTGCCGGGTCGCCTGTCGGCCGTATAGGCCGTCGGGCACCTCGGCGGCACATTGCGTAATGTGTAGGGCCTATAAGATCACCCTGATTTCCCGATTAAAAAGAATATCAGTTCTGTGAAAATATGAGTTCATCAAAGCTGAAGATGTGAGAAGCCAGGCCTGAGAGTGCACTACCAACTATTTCCAACTTGCATACAATAAGGAATATTAGACTGACTTGAGGTGTGCTGAACCTGTGGCAGAGGACAAGAACCAAAGAACCTTCCGCCAATCATTATTCCAAGTGTCTCATACAGAAACTCATGAATTCAATGAACATGCACATAGCTGTTGTGATGGCGCATTATAGCTGCATGTTGGGAAGGAGCATTATAGCTGCATGTTGGGAGGGAGCATTATAGCTGCATGTTGGGAAGGAGCATTATAGCTGCATGTTGGGGAAGACGCATTATAGCTGCATGTTGGGAGGTTGCATTATAGCTGCATGTTGGGAGGTTGCATTATAGCTGCATGTTGGGATGGAGCATTATAGTTGCATGTTGGGAAGGAGCATTATAGCTGCATGTTGGGAGTGAGCATTATAGCTGCATGTTGGGAAGGGGCATTATAGCTGCATGTTGGGATGGAGCATTATAGGTGCATGTTGGGAAGAAGCATTATAGCTGCATGTTGGGAGGGAGCATTATAGCTGCATGTTCGGAAGGAGCATTATAGCTGCATGTTGGGAGGGAGCATTATAGCTGCATGTTGAAAGGGAGCATTATAGCTGCATGTTGGGAGGGAGCATTATAGCTGCATGTTGGGAAGGAGCATTATAGCTGCATGTTGGGAGGTTGCATTATAGCTGCATGTTGGGAAGGAGCATTATAGCTGCATGTTGGGAGGTTGCATTATAGCTGCATGTTGGGAGGGAGCATTATAGCTGCATGTTGGGAAGGAGCATTATAGCTGCATGTTGGGAGGGAGCATTATATCTGCATGTTGGGAGGGAGTATTATAGCTGCATGTTGGGAAGGAGCATTATAGGCGCATGTTGGGAGGTTGCATTAAAGCTGCATGTTGGGAGGGAGCATTATAGCTGCATGTTGGGAGGGAGCATTATAGCTGCATGTTGGGAGGGAGCATTATAGCTGCATGTTGGGAGGGAGCATTATAGCTGCATGTTGGGAAGGAGTATTATAGCTGCATGTTGGGAGGGAGCATTATAGCTGCATGTTGGGAGGTTGCATTATAGCTGCATGTTGGGAGGGAGCATTATAGCTGCATGTTGGGAGGGAGCATTATAGCTGCATGTTGGTGCATGTTGGGAAGGAGCATTATAGCTGCATGTTGGGAGGTTGCATTATAGCTGCATGTTGGGAGGGAGCATTATAGCTGCATGTTGGGAGGGAGCATTATAGCTGCATGTTGGGAAGGAGCATTATAGCTGCATGTTGGGAGGTTGCATTATAGCTGCATGTTGGGAGGGAGCATTATAGCTGCATGTTGGGAGGTTGCATTATAGCTGCATGTTGGGAAGGAGCATTATAGCTGCATGTTGGGAAGGAGTATTATAGCTGCATGTTGGGAAGGAGCATTATAGCTGCATGTTGGGAGGGAGCATTATAGCTGCATGTTGGGAGGGAGCATTACAGCTGCATGTTGGGAGGTTGCATTATAGCTGCATGTTGGGAAGGAGCATTATAGCTGCATGTTGGGAAGGAGTATTATAGCTTCATGTTGGGAAGGAGCATTATAGCTGCATGTTGGGAGGTTGCATTATAGCTGCATGTTGGGAGGGAGCATTATAGGTGCATGTTGGGAAGGAGCATTATAGCTGCATGTTGGGAGGGAGCATTATAGCTGCATGTTGGGAAGGAGCATTATAGCTCCATGTTGGGAGGGAGCATTATAGCTGCATGTTGGGAGGGAGCATTATAGCTTCATGTTGGGAAGGGGCATTATAGCTGCATGTTGGGATGGAGCATTATAGGTGCATGTTGGGAAGAAGCATTATAGCTGCATGTTGGGAAGGAGCATTATAGCTGCATGTTGGGAGGGAGCATTATAGCTGCATGTTGAGAGGGAGCATTATAGCTGCATGTTGGGAGGGAGCATTACAGCTGCATGTTGGGAAGGAGCATTATAGCTGCATGTTGGGAGGTTGCATTATAGCTGCATGTTGGGAGGGAGCATTATAGCTGCATGTTGGGAAGGAGCATTATAGCTGCATGTTGGGAGGGAGCATTATAGCTGCATGTTGGGAGGGAGTATTATAGCTGCATGTTGGGAAGGAGCATTATAGGCGCATGTTGGGAGGTTGCATTAAAGCTGCATGTTGGGAGGGAGCATTATAGCTGCATGTTGGGAGGGAGCATTATAGCTGCATGTTGGCAGGTTGCATTATAGCTGCATGTTGGGAGGTTGCATTATAGCTGCATGTTGGGAGGGAGCATTATAGCTGCATGTTGGGAGGGAGCATTATAGCTGCATGTTGGGAAGGAGCATTATAGCTGCATGTTGGGGAAGACGCATTATAGCTGCATGTTGGGAGGTTGCATTATAGCTGCATGTTGGGAGGTTGCATTATAGCTGCATGTTGGGATGGAGCATTATAGTTGCATGTTGGGAAGGAGCATTATAGCTGCATGTTGGGAGGGAGCATTATAGCTGCATGTTGGGATGGAGCATTATAGCTCAATGTTGGAAGGGAGCATTATAGCTGCATGTTGGGAGGGAGCATTATAGCTTCATGTTGGGAAGGGGCATTATAGCTACATGTTGGGATGGAGCATTATAGGTGCATGTTGGGAAGAAGCATTATAGCTGCATGTTGGCAAGGAGCATTATAGCTGCATGTTGGGAGGGAGCATTATAGCTGCATGTTGAGAGGGAGCATTATAGCTGCATGTTGGGAGGGAGCATTATAGCTGCATGTTGGGAAGGAGCATTATAGCTGCATGTTGGGAGGTTGCATTATAGCTGCATGTTGGGAAGGAGCATTATAGCTGCATGTTGGGAGGTTGCATTATAGCTGCATGTTGGGAGGAAGCATTATAGCTGCATGTTGGGAAGGAGCATTATAGCTGCATGTTGGGAGGGAGCATTATAGCTGCATGTTGGGAGGGAGTATTATAGCTGCATGTTGGGAAGGAGCATTATAGGCGCATGTTGGGAGGTTGCATTAAAGTTGCATGTTGGGAGGGAGCATTATAGCTGCATGTTGGGAGGGAGCATTATAGCTGCATGTTGGGAAGGAGTATTATAGCTGCATGTTGGGAGGGAGCATTATAGCTGCATGTTGGGAGGTTGCATTATAGCTGCATGTTGGGAGGGAGCATTATAGCTGCATGTTGGGAGGGAGCATTATAGCTGCATGTTGGTGCATGTTGGGAGGGAGCATTATAGCTGCATGTTGGGAGGGAGCATTATAGCTGCATGTTGGGAGGGAGCATTATAGCTGCTTGTTGGGAAGGAATATTATAGCTGCATGTTGGGAGGGAGCATTATAGCTGCATGTTGGGAGGTTGCATTATAGCTGCATGTTGGGAGGGAGCATTATATCTGCATATTGGGAGGGAGCATTATAGCTGCATGTTGGTGCATGTTGGGAAGGAGCATTATAGCTGCATGTTGGGAGGTTGCAATATAGCTGCATGTTGGGAGCGAGCATTATAGCTGCATGTTGGGAGGGAGCATTATAGCTGCATGTTGGGATGGAGCATTATAGCTGCATGTTGGGAAGGAGCATTATAGCTGCATGTTGGGAGGTTGCATTATAGCTGCATGTTGGGAGGGAGCATTACAGCTGCATGTTGGGAGGTTGCATTATAGCTGCATGTTGGGAAGGAGCATTATAGCTGCATGTTGGGAAGGAGTATTATAGCTGCATGTTGGGAAGGAGCATTATAGCTGCATGTTGGGAGGGAGCATTATAGCTGCATGTTGGGAGGTTGCATTATAGCTGCATGTTGGGAATGAGCATTATAGCTGCATGTTGGGAAGGAGTATTATAGCTGCATGTTGGGAAGGAGCATTATAGCTGCATGTTGGGAGGTTGCATTATAGCTGCATGTTGGGAGGGAGCATTATAGGTGCATGTTGGGAAGGAGCATTATAGCTGCATGTTGGGAGGGAGCATTATAGCTGCATGTTGGGAAGGAGCATTATAGCTGCATGTTGGGAGGGAGCATTATAGCTGCATGTTGGGAGGGAGCATTATAGCTTCATGTTGGGAAGGGGCATTATAGCTGCATGTTTGGATGGAGCATTATAGGTGCATGTTGGGAAGAAGCATTATAGCTGCATGTTGGGAAGGAGCATTATAGCTGCATGTTGGGAGGGAGCATTATAGCTGCATGTTGAGAGGGAGCATTATAGCTGCATGTTGGGAGGGAGCATTATAGCTGCATGTTGGGAAGGAGCATTATAGCTGCATGTTGGGAGGTTGCATTATAGCTGCATGTTGGGAAGGAGCATTATAGCTGCATGTTGGGAGGTTGCATTATAGCTGCATGTTGGGAGGGAGCATTATAGCTGCATGTTGGGAGGGAGCATTATAGCTGCATGTTGGGAGGGAGTATTATAGCTGCATGTTAGGAAGGAGCATTATAGGCGCATGTTGGGAGGTTGCATTAAAGCTGCATGTTGGGAGGGAGCATTATAGCTGCATGTTGGGAGGGAGCATTATAGCTGCATGTTGGGAGGGAGCATTATAGCTGCATGTTGGGAAGAAGTATTATAGCTGCATGTTGGGAAGAAGTATTATAGCTGCATGTTTGGAGGGAGCATTATAGCTGCATGTTGGGAGGTTGCATTATAGCTGCATGTTGGGAGGGAGCATTATAGCTGCATGTTGGGAGGGAGCATTATAGCTGCATGTTGGTGCATGTTGGGAAGGAGCATTATAGCTGCATGTTGGGAGGTTGCATTATAGCTGCATGTTGGGAGGGAGCATTATAGCTGCATGTTGGGAGGGAGCATTATAGCTGCATGTTGGGAATGAGCATTATAGCTGCATGTTGGGAGGTTGCATTATAGCTGCATGTTGGGAGGAAGCATTATACAGTAGCTGCATGTTGGGAGGTTGCATTATAGCTGCATGTTGGGAAGGAGCATTATAGCTGCATGTTGGGAAGGAGTATTATAACTGCATGTTGGGAAGGAGCATTATAGCTGCATGTTGGGAGGGAGCATTATAGCTGCATGTTGGGAGGGAGCATTATAGCTGCATGTTGGGAAGGAGTATTATAGCTGCATGTTGGGAAGGAGCATTATAGCTGCATGTTGGGAGGTTGCATTATAGCTGCATGTTGGGAGGGAGCATTATAGCTGCATGTTGGTGCATGTTGGGAAGGAGCATTATAGCTGCATGTTGGGAGGTTGCATTATAGCTGCATTTTGGGAGGGAGCATTATAGCTGCATGTTGGGAGGGAGCATTATAGTTGCATGTTGGGAGTGAGCATTATAGCTGCATGTTGGGAAGGAGCATTATAGCTGCATCTTGGGAGGTTGCATTATAGCTGCATGTTGGGAGGGAGCATTATAGCTGCATGTTGGGAGGAAGCATTATAGCTGCATGTTGGGAGGGAGCATTATAGCTGCATGTTGGGAAGGAGCATTATAGCTGCATGTTGGGAAGGAGCATTATAGCTGCATGTTGGGAGGGAGCATTATAGCTGCATGTTGGGAGGTTGCATTATAGCTGCATGTTGGGAGTGAGCATTATAGCTGCATGTTGGGAGGGAGCATTATAGCTGCATGTTGGGAGGGAGCATTATAGCTGCATGTTGGGAGGTTGCATTATAGCTGCATGTTGGGAGGAAGCATTATAGCTGCATGTTAGGAGGGAGCATTATACAGTAGCTGCATGTTGGGAGGTTGCATTATAGCTGCATGTTGGGAAGGAGCATTATAGCTGCATGTTGGGAGGTTGCATTATAGCTGCATGTTGGGAGGGAGCATTATAGCTGCATGTTGGGAGGGTGCATTATAGCTGCATGTTGGGAGGGAGCATTATAGCTGCATGTTGGGAGGGAACATTATAGCTGCATGTTGGGAGGTTGCATTATCAGATATGTCAGTCTGATCCATTTCATGCGTCTGGATGCCTCTGTAAGTCAGATAACTTGAGCCCAGGGCCAGATTCACAGTATGTCTGCCAGTCTGACGGTGTATATCATTCTCCAAAGATTTGTGATCTGCACGTGTGCAAGATCCGTTCTGTATGTGCGAAGACCTCCACGTATGAGACTGCTCGCCGCGCCCACTAAGCTGCAGCATGACTGATGTAGTGGCTGCGCTATTACGTCCAACTCAGGCCCACTAGGGGGTAACAAAATGTGCCTGCAGCATCAGCTAAATCAAGCCCTTGTTATTTCCGCTACAAATATCTCTCAGATACAGTAGATCTTATCATGGAATATATACTATAGCCCAGTTGTCGGGATGCTGACGGTCACATGACCCACCGCGGCATCCCACCATTGAAGATCCCGACATCGCAGGGGGTAAGTATTTTTACCCCACCCCCGTCCCTTACCACAACCCTCGTTGGTGAGGCGGGTTGTCTAGGGATAATCCCCCTAGTGCTTAACCCCCATCGGGTGCCTAACCCTAAAAGACACCCCCCACACACACACACACACCAACACACCTCCCCGGGCCCTAACCCTAACTTCCACACCAATACTCATCTTTGGGATGACGGCTGTCGGTTATCCGGGCTGGTGTCCTGAGTGGTGTCGGGATTACGGTGTCGGTCATGTGAGCGCTGGCTAAACACACCTCCTGATCATCTATGAGGGATCTCGGTCACAGCTTTAGAATGACTGGTTCCATAGTAACAGTTTCGTAGAAGTTCCTGCTGCGCTTTGTATTGCGGTTCCTGTAATACGTTCCTTGCAGCACGTGTTCCACTTTGCTGTGAAGAACGCTTACAGTATGCCAATGACTCACATTTATCCTCTGGTAGATGTAAATTAGGATGCATATTTGCTGCGTTCATCAACATTTATTGAGAAAATTATAATTACGCAGCTGAGTCTGTAAATTAACTTAATCCTCATTTCGGTTTATTGTGCTTGTTATAATAAAGTAAGAAGCTCATTCACGGTGTTGGCGGGACTTCTTACCTGCAGCGACGTGCTTCACCGCACAAGCAGGTGAGAGGCTCGTGTAATTATGAGCACGCGTCAGATCTGCCGATATTGGACAGTAGATGGGCCAAGTGTTTCTCATCTGCCGTCCAATTCTACGTTTCTATGACTATTGGGTCTACCTGCTTGCTTGCACCTCATGTCATCTGTCTGTTGCCCCTCCCCACTAGATTGTTAGCTCTTCAGAGCAGGACCCTCTTTCCTCTTGTCTAAGCCCTCTTCTTGACAAATTTCACTCAGCGACCATCTTTACCTGCTTTTTCTCGTGCTGGTAAATGGCCCCTCTCTATCTATGGCCGCCAGCCCCAAGTAGTACAATGATTACTCCTTCGCTACTTACATCTTAGCTGTATTATGTATGAGAATTGTGGTGCTCTTTGTTACCTGCACTCCATTTTTGTTATTTATTTACTGTTATGCTGAGTTTTGTCTCCCTGTACTGTCCTTTGTACGGCGCTGCAAAACACTTGTGGCGCCCTATAAATAAAATGTAATAATAATAATAATAATGATGAAGCATTTATATCAGATGAAAAAAATTTGAAAGATTTTTATATTTTAAACTTCATGGGACGGATCTGTCATAGCTGCAGCTTTTCATTTCTGCTTTGTAAACCAATGCATTTAATGAAAGCCAAATTGCACATGAAAGTGAATTCTGTAGGTTTATACCATAACCTCAGTTCATTGTGGCTGCCGCACAGCAGCTGTGCAGATGCCAGGGAGTTACCATCGCCAGGAAGAGATATGGAGGCAGAGAGGCATAAAGAAGACTTACTGTACAGAGGTAGCTGCAGTGATGCCCCTCTGCCTTTGCAGAGGATGATCAGGAGCTTTCCAGGGAAACTCTTCTCAGTTGGTCCTCTGTAACAGCACTATAGCCAGATTTTGGGCGCAGGGCATACGGTACCCTGCTCTCCCCTTTGTCAGGGGGCCCCTGGCCATAGCACACTGACACAAGCTTTCCCTCTTATGCAGCAGCAGAACCAGGCAGCCAGAATGCAAGCAGGACCGTATGCAGTGCAGGCAGAGACACAGGAGTAGCAAGCAAGTTTAATGAGCTTTCCATCCATAGGGGAGATAGGAGAGGAGAGACTGTAAGTGAACCAGGGATCCCAGCTTCTCCTCCTCCCTACCCCTGTGTCTGGGTCCTCTGTGACCTGTTATCTAATGAGGGTGTAAACACACAGAGGCCTCCTGAGTCCTGTCCCAGTGTGTAAGTAGTACAGAGGCTGCTGCTTTTATTGCATGTGACAAGATCAATTATAGATTTTATATTTCTATGTGTATTTTAAGAGCTTGTTTAAGTTGTCTTTGTTCCACTACAAGAAAAGTTATATAAAATAGTTGTCTTTCAATTAGCTGGAGCAATAAACAGTCCCAAGGCATTATTACACTATTCATTTAAAAATGAACATACACCATTGGTTTACATTTAATATGCATAATCCATACCTCCCAACATGACCGATTCCAGGAGGGACAACATTCTCTCCACTTGGAGTTAAGTTATGATTGCAATCACCTGTGGTGAAACACCTTTCTTATCAATTAAATAGTTCAATACAGGTGACACCATCATATATTAAGTGGGAAGTCCAGGTAGAGAGCATTGTGTCCCTCCTGGAATGGGTCACGTTGTGAGGTATGCACAATCTAATATACACCCCCTTCCACGGGGGCCCCCCTTCTTTAGTGCCCCAGGCACCCCCAAGGCTTAATCCGGATGTAATAAAGGACAGTGTGACTGAATAACAAAGAAACCTCAAGTTGAGTTGATGAATGCTGTGTAGGTATTAGTGACAGAAGGGGTG
Organism: Pseudophryne corroboree; assembly: GCF_028390025.1. Lineage (NCBI taxonomy): Eukaryota > Metazoa > Chordata > Amphibia > Anura > Myobatrachidae > Pseudophryne > Pseudophryne corroboree. Next base: position 14,780,609 of record NC_086444.1, on the reverse strand, counting down.
GGGGTAGGAGACATGTGAGGTCAGGAGATGCTGGGCTTCAAAAAGGGAGGAAGCTGCAAGTGAAAGTAATAAAAATAGTCAATTGACAAGTGCTGCCAACAGCGCCCCCTACCCTGCAGCGCTATGTGCGGTGCCCCCTCCGCCCACACCTAGTTATGGCCCTGGTAGTAAAGACTGTTATACAGTAGACTGAGTTTGATAAGCAGCAGCCTCACCTATGAGCCAGCATGAAGGACTGCCCCTATTACATATGATATTACAGCGCTACTAGAATCTGACCCTCCTAAGTTTCAGTATCAGGCCCCTAGATCACACGTCTATCCTCTAGGATACTGAAATGTGTATATAGCTTCTCTCTGGTACTGGGCAGATGCTTCCCTGAGTCATTCCCCTGGTGCAATGCCTGAGCAACCATTAGGCTGCAGCCTAGGGCACCAGTGCTTGGAAGGGTGAATAGAATGAAGACCTAATTCATGCTATGCTGGGGTGGCCAGAGACCTTATCTAAAGTAGCTTCCAAATCCACTGGTCTCTCCTTGGGCTGTCATGACGGGATGTTAAGGGAAAGAACCTGCAGTTTTCAGAGTAATTGCAGGTTGGGTGCGCAGATACTGGTATCCGTTCACATGGTCGACCATGTTATGGTCGACAGTCATTAGGTCGACCACTATTGGTCGACATTGACATGGTCGACATGGACACATGGTCGACACATGAAAATGGTCGACACATGAAAGGTCGACACATGAAAAGGTCGACATGAGTTTTTTTAACTTTTTTTTCTTTTGGGGAACTTTTCCATACCTTACGATCCACATGGACTACGATTGGAACGGTAAAGTGTGCCGAGTGAAGCGGTAGCGGAGCGAAGGCACCATGCCCGAAGCATGGCGAGCGAAGCGAGCAATGCGAGGGGACGCGGTGCACTAATTGGGGTTCCCAGTCACTTTACGCAAAAAACGACACCAAAAAAAGTAAAAAAACTCATGTCGACCTTTTCATATGTCGACCTTTCATGTGTCGACCATTTTCATGTGTCGACCATGTGTCCATGTCGACCATGTCAATGTCGACCAATAGTGGTCGACCTAATGACTGTCGACCATTACATGGTCGACCATTCATACCGGAACCGCAGATACTACTGTGTATCTTACTGATCAAATGTTTGCAGGTTAGACATCAGAATTTATAGTGTCTGTATTACGTGCAAAACATGGCGGGAATTTATTATTGCCGCCTTAAATTTTGAGGTCAAAGCCTCCAAGAGTCTGTGGAACAGCTACAAGCACAAGCAGCTCTCTTTCATGTGTGGGTCCTGTTAGGTGTTTGTGAGGGAAAAAGTAATTTAGGGACTGGAAACAAGAGTCGGCTGAGGAGCAGTAATGAAGAGCGTCGCTTCCAGTCAGCGACTGTACAGAACGCGTCTCACTGGAGCTGTAATTGCTGGAATCTGTCTCAAGGACTCTGAGCAATAAATAACTTTCATTTAATAATGGCAAATGTTATAAGCAGCCCCCCACGCGCCCATTCCCCACCGCCGCAACATGGACAAGAAGCGGTGGAGGCTGAGATTCTCGCCGCTCATTTCACAGAGCAGACAATTTGCTTTGCCCCCAGATTCCCCCCTTCGCTGTCCGTGACAATCTGTTGCTATGTAATTAATTTGTCCGTCTCTGCGAGTGTTCTGCTGGAGGAGGCAGTGTGAACAGAGCTGTATCTGCTAAGGACATCAAACGATGGCATTTCCTAATCCGCCGACGCGCAGGCCAGAATAGCAGGCTAACAAAGCAACTGGGAAAACTATAATTAACAGCTAGCCGAGCCTGCAGCGTCCAGGGCACAGATATTGTTCACATTAAGCAGCTGCATGGAAATAATGCGGAGAGCGTAGCCTACACCTGGCCAGCAGGAACGCTTCATCCTGCGTCAGTTTCAGCCTGTCTTGTGCCTGGATATGGAATTAATCTCCCATTTCTCTGACGTCTGACTGTAACCGCTCTTTGCAAGTGATCATCCACACAGACCATTTGTGGTCTTTCCGAGTTGTTCGCTAGCTGCATTCGTTTGCTGTGCAGCGATGAGGCAAAAAAACAGCACTTCTGCGCATGCGGCGCAATGCGCACGCGCGTCATACTATTACAACGAACGATGTAGTTTCACACAGGGTCTAGCGAAGCTTTTCAGTCGCATTGCTGGCCGCAGAGTGATTGACATAAAGAGGGTGTTTCTGGGTGTCAACTGACCGTTTTCAGGGAGTGTTTGAAAAAACGCAGGCGTGCCAGGAAAAACGCAGGCGTGGCTGGGCGAACGCAGGGCATATTTGTGATGTCAAATCCAGAACTGAACAGTCTGAAGTGATCGCAAGCGCTGAGTAGGTTTTGAGCTACTCAGGAACTGCACAAAAAAACTTTGTAGCCGCTCTGCGATCCTTTCATTCGCACTTCTGCTAAGCTAAAATACACTCCCAGAGGGCGGCGGCTTAGCGTTTGCACGGCTGCTAAAAACGGCTAGCGAGCGAACAACTCGGACCCCATTATACTGTAAATGTAAAATACACACACAGACGAGTAAATTTACTATAAGGCGACTATTGATTTATTGTGCTTACCTTTGCACAACCAATAAGCTGGCAATTCTCTAAAATAACGACACAGACAAAATAATACACGGACAACCACTGCGTAAGTTTAAAAGGTCATTAGGTATTTATTAAGTGAAATTACCCTTCTGGTAAGGGATGGCTAGGAAAGCGCTTGATGACCAGCTCTAGCCAATTGATGTTATATAATAATGGCGACGACTTAAACGCCCCAACTTCTATAATATGAGGCGACTAAAACACTTCATCTGGCCAAAAGCATAATCAGCATTGAGAAGGCAACACCACCCTATGGCATAGCGTGACCATTTCCTACAGAAAATGCCCATCGTACCCCCCGTACGGGCAGAACTCACTAGCCGTCCTTGGAAAGGGTAGGCAGTGTCGGACTGGGGCATGTAGGGCCCACCGGGGGAATGCAGTGATAGGGGCCTGTGTTAGGGGTGTGGACAGTCTGCAGAGGGGGTGTGGCTTGCCACCTCATTGGTTTGACTAACTATTAGAGAGTGCAATGTCTGGGCCTCTTCATAAATATATACAGTACATTCAGCTGCTGCATGCATGATAATGTACCAGATTAATAACAGCAATGCACTGTAGAAAATACACCATAGTCCAGTATAAGGTAACATATGTATGATGTATAATTCAAGTGCACAGTCTGGAACCTGATCCTTAGAGCAAGAGGTGGGCCCCAGGCAGTGGGTCGCCACCGGTGGTTTCCCCTGTACCCCTATGGGCCAGTCCAAGCCTGAGGGTAGGTGCCCCTCAAAGACCACTTATGCCCCATGTGGCCGCTGGTTAAAAGCGCCTTCCCGCCTTAAGTAAAATTGAAAGTAAAAGCCAAATATTAGCCAAATCAGAGAGCAGCAAAATAACAAAAAAGGGGGAGGGCTTTCCAGGCACTCAAAAGGAAGTGCTGCTGTTGTCACTATCTAAAGTATCTATATATATATACCCTTCCCATGTTACCTCCCCTACCTGCCCTGATAGGCTAAACAAAACATAAACACCCCTCAAGGGTGAGCTAATCTAACTAGCAAAAGCTCTATCATTAACCCATCACAAACCAAAGACCCCTTATATAATTTCATGCCTATACAGCCCTCATTTACTAAGATGGGAGTTCTATTTAAGATGGGATGTTGCCCATAGCAACCAATCAGATGCTACCTCTCATTTATCTAGCACCTTCTAGAAGATAATATCCGGAATCTGATTGGTTGCTATGGCAACATCCCATCTTAAATAGAACGCCCATCTTAGTAAATTTGCCACAGGGACTTATTGGAGGGAAACAGGGTCAGCTTCATTAATGATAAGAGGAGGAGAGAAGGTAAATGGTGGTGCAGAAAGAACGGCCCCAGCCAGCAGTGTCTGGCGGTCAGGAGAACGCTGGTCACTATACCGACGCCGGGCTCCCGACTGATGAATAGCCTGGTGGTCGGCATGCCAACCACCAGGTACTATTCCCGCTCGTGGGTGTCCACAACAAACATAGAGCAGGAATAGAACCTGTGGTGAGCGCATCGAGCTCGCAAGGGGCTTTGTAGCGCTTGCCCCCTCCGGACCATCTAAAAGGCAGGATCCCGCCGGTGACCCAAACCCTTGCTGTCCACTCACCACCCCAATCAGGCCTTCTGCCAGACCATCACCAAGTCCGATTGTGTTAGATTTCAGATCGATCTTAATTGATGTTGGGCTTCCAGGGTTAAACACACATTTACTAGCAGATGATTTTTTTATACTCATTTTTAAATGTTAGTAAATGTGTGTTTTAATTCTGGATGCCCAACATAGATAAAGATCGATCTGAAATTGAACAAAATCAACATTTAGTAAATATTCACCCAGTTCTGCGTTTCGTGCCTTAGGCCTCCGGTACCCTCAGAAACTGTGCCAGTCTTTTGGGTAAGGCTCAGTGAGCAGGAGCTTCCTCAGTCTTCCCAGCTTCAACTTCTTGTCTACTAAGCCAGCTAAGGTCAAGGGTCCCATATGGATTTTCAGAACCCAGCATTGGTGGCATACAGTGTAGCAGCATTAGGACTTACCTCTGTGGAGCTACAGTAAGTCCAGTACAGCTATGTAGCACCATGACACTCAACAGAGTCAGTGGGTTCCACTGGGGATTCCTCCAGCTTGCTGGGCCAGTGTCACCTCGGTCAATAGATCGCTACTGTATGATATACTAGAAATTATAGAAATTCTAATGCAGGAACAACAAACTTACCTATTTCACTTGTTTCTGAAATCTGTAATGAAAACTAGATCCAAAAACTGATATCTAAAAACATGAGCATTTTTGTGCAAATCCAAAACCAATACTAAGCACGAGCATGGCCTCGTTGTAGAACCGCGCCAAAAGCAAAACACAGGGGCGGGTTAAGCTTTTACTTACTTTATTTTAAATCTCATGAGGAAGTCCCTGTTACAAAGCTCACGCGTTTCGCTGCAGCTTTTAAGTAAGCAAATTGCTCCAATCAGTTTCTAGAACCTCAGTAGAGATCATTGCCGTTGACTTCTGACAACTTGGAATTCAAAAATGGATCAGGGACTGCACACCCCACGGCCTCGCGGGATGGGTGGTCTTATGAGTCTATCGAGCTCCGTCATATTTCTGACCTCACGTGATATTATCCAGAAGAGACCTTCATACGTCTTCAGTTTATTCATAGTCATATACACGAGTTCTGACCAACATTATTACTCCCATCCCCCCTTTCTAGTGTTTCAGGAAAATTAAATTACAAGTGCAAATAGAGATTTACGCAGAAAGTTTGGCTTCAATGACATGTGCCGTCATTAGGAGGTAAATACTGCTGGGACCAGCCAGAAAAGATCAATTCTGGGAGTGGAAACATGTAGGGAAGAAATGTTGGAAGATGTTGCAGATGGCGGTCCGAGTGGTTGCGGTGGTGGTTCCATCACTGTATGGTTGGTGAGGTTAGGGGAAATGTACAGTGTAGAAATAATTGGAGAAACTGTAGAGTTAGATTTAAAGATCACACAAAAGGGTTTATCACGTTATAAAAGCTTGCCAGAGAAGAATGTTCTCCCAGGACGCAGGGGACGTCTTTGGCTCTTGTGTTTCTGTAATCGTGCGTTACTTTCTGTTGTTGATACAATATATACTGATCAGGAGGAAGGGGACCCAACGTAACAGTGTGAAAATATCATTTACGTAGCATCTGTCGGTTAATAGTACACAGTAGGATTGCCGACGGAGGACTATGGCGAGCAGCAGATAAAGTCGTCGCTAAATGACACTGGTACCAATACCCAATTATAATATAACACCAATGCTTAGATCACAGGAAATGAGGACTGCATTCTATATGAAGCCCTCATAGAGCGCTCTCTCTTTCTCTCTCTCTCTCTCTCTCTCTCTCTCTCTATATATATATATATAACACGCGTCAGAAACTCTATTCATGCTGCGCTAGGTGTTATTCTTAGCTGGCGGTGTTTGCCGTAGAATTCACACCTCTCACCTTATGAAATGAAAATCTGGCAAATTAGCGCAAGAAACATTAAGTAAAAAGGCCGCAGGAAAATCGTCAGTAAGTGCTGTTCGCTTTCCGTGTACATAATGGCTGCGCGTGATTGTGTCATGGTGTTAAATAGACTGTCATAGTGTCTGGAGGTTTCATTGTGAGTGGGAGAAGGTTATTCCAGCTGTGACATATACGGCCTGATGACTGGTATTAAACACAATTTAGGAAACCCCTTTGTCGCTGAGGGTTTTCTCACACCTGTGCTGAGTCTATTCCGGAGCTTTTCAGGCTGGTCACATTCCAACCACACCATCAGACAGTAATCTGCTTTTCTTTAGTCTGTTCATATAGAAAAGTATTTAAAAAAGTGTCTCCCCCCCAATTGTAACCCTTACTAATGCTTCAGCCCAGGCTGGTAGTTGAGAAATCAGGGGGGCAGGGAAGGGGGGGGGGGTCAAAACGCGTAGGGTCCCCTAAAATTGTTCACAGCCAGCACTAGGCATTACCGTCCAGCACAGAGCACCTCCTCAGCCGGGGAGAAATTAGAATCATGCTGATAGCACTAGGACCTTTCCCCAATCCCTTTCATGGTTTAATAACAGAAAATATATTTTGTCTAGAGATGAGCGGGTTCGGATTTAACGCCAGAATTAACGCCAGTTCGGTTTTATCCGGATTTTTTCTATTGGCTATCCGAAACACGTGACACCCGTGAGCCAATAAGATGCCGTTTTGAGAACCGAGTAATACCGAGTAAAACCGAACCCGCTCATTTTTGTCCCTGGTGCACTACAAGTCCCAATGTGCACTGTCATGTCCAATTTTTATACAGTATCTGATGGGGCATGCTGACTCATGTAAAACAAGTGTCAGCATTTCCTGACACGCAGCATACACCGGGTACCCAGAGACGTGAATGACAGCCATTCTGATTGGTTAGTAACCCATGTGGGTGAGTTAGTGTTGACCAATCATTCAGCAGCTCCGCAACAAAAATTTTAGGGTGGTTTGTTAAACAGTCCCCATCCCCAAAGATAAGTCTGATGAATTATATTCTTTCAATAATAAAAAATCAGGACCACAATTTGGGATGTAAATGTAAGTATTGCAGCAGTTTCACTGTTAGCAAATTATCGGATTGCAAAACAGCCGGGAAAATGCGGAAATTCCAGCAGCTCTGCAAACCGGACACAACAGTAAATTTACCCGTTAGAGTTTTCTTAAATTCTATTAGTATTCTTATTTCTCCTGACACAGCAAATAAAGGGGTCTATTTACTAACCCTCGGATGGAGATAAAGTGGACGGAGATAAAGGGGGTCATTCTGACTTGATCGTAGCTGTGCTAAATTTAGCACAGCAACGATCGTCTTCCCTGACATGCGGGGAGACGTCCAGCATGTCGGTCCCTGCCCCGTCGCAGAAGTACGAAAGCGATGCTTTTGTACTGGTAGAGTAACTCTCAGCCAGCGCAGCTCCTGTGGCCAGCCGGGAGTTACTCGTCGCTGCCCCGAGTCGCAGCGGCTGCATTTGACATCATGCAGCCATTGCGGCTCGCCCCCCGCACGGTCCGGCCACGCCTGCGTTGGCCTGACCGCACCCACAAACGGCGGCTAAATGCCGCCATGCCGCCCCCTCCCGCCCAGCGAACGCCTCTGCCTGTCAGTCAGGCAGAGACATTCGCTGGGCTATGACAGCCGTCGTCTGCCTGGCATGCACCGTCGCACTGTGACGCCGGCACAGGCGCAGTTCCGACCTGAACGGCTGCTGTGCAAAAACGCACAGCAACGATCAGGTCGGAATGACCCCCAAAGTCCCATCCAACCAGCTCCTGTCATTTTTCAAACGCAGCCTGTGACATGACAGGTAATTGCTGATTGGCTGGTACTTTATCTCCATGCATTTTGGGGGTAATTCCGAGTTGATCGCAGCAGGATTTTTGTTAGCAATTGGGCAAAACCATGTGCACTGCAGGGGAGGCAGATGTAACATGTGCAGAGAGAGTTAGATTTGGGTGGGGTGTGTTCAATCTGCAATCTAATTTGCAGTGTAAAAATAAAGCAGCCAGTATTTACCCTGCACAGAAATAAAATAGCCCACCCAAATCTTACTCTCTCTGCACATGTTATATCTGCCCCACCTGCAGTGCACATGGTTTTGCCCAATTGCTATCAAAAATCCTGCTGCGATCAACTTGGAATTACCCCCATTGTCACTTTATCTCCGTCCAATGCTTAGTAAATAGACCCTAAAGTCTGGAGAAAAAGAAAGTCTATAGTACTGTACTGTCTTCTTCTTCCCAACGTCATACAATACTTTGTGACTCTTGCTTTGGCATCAGTTTACATTTCCAAAGCAGCAAAACTATGGATTCTACACACACGGTTTCTGCAATGTTGGGGTTTTGTCGGCTCATCACACTTACAGTATAAATAAGAAAATAATTACTAATGGTACATAATGGGCGCTATACAATTACAGGAGATAAAACATTGGCACTTTTTTATGATGTTTCACCAATGTTTTTAACAGGTTTTCCAATTAGGATCACTCGTAAAAAATAAAAAAAAATAAAAAAATTAGCTTTCCTCTCGAAAACACACAGGTTCGGTGAAACTTGTGTGTTTTCATGAGAAACAGCCTCGTGTTTCACTTGAAAATGGGTCGGTTCCGAGGATTTGGTAAAACAAAATCCCTGATAACCGCAGCGACCTGCTGTATCCCACGCCTGCTGCAGTAATGTACCGCGGGTAATTGGATATCCCGCAATGTGGGAAAGAGAGTACCCTTCCTTTCAAATGAGGGTGTTCTATGCGAAGGTGGGTGTAGGTATGTGGAAGATAGAACCTACAATTATAATAGGGTGTGATATGTAATGCCGGCACATAACAGACCCCATGATACTGAATCTTAGAATGCTGACAGTTATGGGGGATAAGTAAATTAACCCTCGCCCACCCTCTACCCTAATCCTAAACCTCCTTAGGTGGCAGATAGGGCTAAATCTAGGGGTGGGGGGGTGGGGGGGTGGCTACAGCTACATTTTGAACGGTGGTGATTACAGCTAACCCCCCCACCACCACCACCACTAGTGCCTAACCTTCTAATTCCTAACCCTAAGGATACCACCCCACCATTTGGGCCCTAACCCTAAGAGGCAGCCAGATACTTACCTTTGGGATCCCAGAGGTAGGTGTCCCAGCGCAGTGTAGCACAAGAGAGATAGGGCACGGGGGCTGCAGCAGGACAGAGGAAGACCTTATTATATATTATAGTCACACATTTTGTTTCATAAATTAAATGTCTTAGCCCCCAAATGAATTCACTAATGAAATATTGCTTCATTTTTAATATAATATAATAATACATTTTGTGATCGTCTTATAAGAAAAAGTAGCGCTCTCATTGGTGTAAAAAAAAAATGTCTGCCATAAAAAAGGAATCCCTAACGTAATATTTACCCGTTCCCTAACGTAATATTTACCTGTTCCCTCATTCCTGGTCAGATCCAATTGGATTATTAAAAAAAACAAAAACAATCAAACACATGGCCTGGCCAATTATAAGACATAATGGAGCCTATTTAGCAATCACTCTTTGCAGGTGGCACCCTAAAACAGTGATATTCCAGAAGATGGCGCCACAGAGGAGAGATACAGTTGCCCCTCCAGCAAACCCAGGGCCCGGGTAATTAGAACCTCCCCTCCCCCCCTGGGCAGCACTAGGGAGGCATGACCTGCAAATATGATGTATCTCTTGGATGAACCTAAAGGGCACATCTTGGAGATATCTGCTTCTGTCCTCCTTTTTCGACTGCAAAAGCAGTTCCCATAGAAGCTGTAGTACAGGGGCTGCTTTCCTACCGAATTTACCAGGGGTGGGATTTTATCTGAGCCCCTGTCCCTGTACATGAACTATGATACATGCCTGCGGTACTTACATTCTTATTGCCGCAAATAGTAACAATAACAAATTATAATTATCAGATCAAAACCCAATATTTAATAAATGAACCCCGATAAGACACCAAACAAGAGCTGGGAAGCGCCAGTGATTTATCTGATGTTTGCCCTGCCGGCGTGTCACCGGCTCAGGCTGTTCGTGGTGTCTCGGTGCGGGGAAGGTTTTACTTGCACACATTAGGCCTATAGTAGCATTTGCGCATTGCTTACACACCACAACCTGCCTAATACTGCTGCTGACTATGTAAGTCCCTTTATGGCCAGAGTATCCCAATCCTGTAATGGCTGCGTCCTGCCGGATAACGCGCTATGTCACACAGCACATGCCATCTGACGCTGGCTCCATGTTCCCCAATGGCGGCCACAGTCACCATGTATGTCTCAGTACAAAACCGCACCTTTGCGATGTGGAGAATGAGTGAGCCATACAGTACATTGGGCCAACAGTGGACACGTGATGTGGAAGCTTCTGGAAATAGCAGCACGTGGCTGAGGGGTGACAGGGCAGTTACAGGGATCCTGCAATAACTGGAAGGAGAGACAGTCCTGCTCCGGAGTGACGGAGACGTAGATTCCAGAGAGAGAACTGATCGAGACAGAAGGGTGGAGAGTGCTTCCTTATAAAGCCAAAGGAGACACACAAATCCAGACAATAACACTTACAGTTTAGAGCATATGGGACTTGTAGTTACTCAGCCATTGGCAGTGTCCCAGTGCATGCCATTTCTACATTCCGACGTTGTAGCACAGAGACCCAGCTGCAGCTCAGATAGACCTGGTTGGAAAAGACTGATGATGCCTCAAAGGTGTCTGAGGTGAGGGATAGGTGGACAGTGCAAACTCGGAGGTGAGAGTGTCCCAGACGGACAAAAGTGAGGGCAACTGAAGGTAACTTAAAGGCCTGAAGAAATTCACCTTCAAAGCCAAAGCTGAGGAGAGTGTTGGTCATAAAGGCCACAAAACACTATCAAAATTCAAAAGCCTTGTCGGCATCTAGGGCAAAAAGGAGGTAAGGGAGCTTGACGATGGTTACATGGTGAATGGTATTGTCGAGGGCTTGGCCCACACGGTCTGGGTGAATGAGAGAAGGGAGGATGGGGAATAACCTATTCACCCGAATTTTAGCAAAAAACTCAAGGTTGACGGTTAAAAGGGAGATCGGGCAATAATTAGTGACCAATTGGGGATCCTTACCTGGCTTCGGTATGGCTGTCATTTTAGCAATAATGGTATCTGGGTGAAAAAGGCTGCCATTGAGGATATGGTTAAAGGAGACTATGAGATGAGGAACGAGAGAACCCTGAAGGGTTTTATATTAGGAGAAAGGTTAACCATCAGGATCTGGTGCTGTGGAGGGTTTCTGGGATTTAAGAGCAGTAGAAACCTCTTCTTCAGTTATGGGCAGATCAAGCATCATGGAAACGGAAGATCATATCTGAGGCAGGGCACAGGAAGACAAATATTCTGGAATAGGAGTGGGTGTAGCGGTATCGTGGTCCTGGATATTATAAACGTTGGTACAATAAGCCTTAAAAATAGTGCTAATTTCTGAGGGGTTACATTGAAGAGAGCTAGAGGGGTCTTTAATCGCCAAGATCGCTGAGGTTGTCTTGTGGGCCTTCAAGCGGTTGGCTTGTAGGGTGTCAGCCTTGTTTCTTTTCTCATAAAAGCGCTGGGTCAGCCACCTATGAGATTTCTCTATATTTTTCAGATATAACTGTGTTGATGGCAGATTTCGCTGAGGTAAGTTGCTTATACAGAGTATCAGTAGAGGTACATTTATGAAGGGTCTCCAACTGACGGACCTGATGTGGAAGGGATTGTAAAAGTTGCTTTGTGACCCCGGATGATGGATTTATGAGATTTCCAGAGCTGGATATAAAGTTCAGTATTTGTATAATACAATAAAAAAGACATGAATGTGCTTTAAAGTATAAAAACTAATTGTGTAGAAATAATGAACTATTTAGTTAACATTCTATTGGAGCAATATCTTAAAAAATACAGAAGTGCAATTATTTTACATTATACTTAAATGTCCTTTCATCTCTTTTTATTCATATGATCAAAGTGATACTGAAATGGCTGTGACATTATCCATGTTTCCGGAGAACTGTGCATATGCACTACAGAAATTACTGGGGAAATGAGGCGGGCGCCAGACAGAGATCAGCAGTCGCACAGTGGCAGAGCCTACTGAGGAAGCCGCCGACGGGAGAGGGGGACGACCGTTCCGGGGCACCGCCCTCCAATCTCTTGAGCCGCAGGGAGTGGCAGCCAAGGGGAGGGAGTCGCTGCTTGAGATTTATTGATGCGACTGACTGTGAATAGGACACAGAGATGATACTTTAAAAAAACCAAAATCGCAAATTGCGATTACGTTTCAGAATGACTCTGAATAAGTCCCATAATTAGGGTCAGGTGTGAGCAGAGGTCCGCCGTATCCTCCCAGCCAGGCTGTGTCCCCCATAGGAGTCAGCATCTCATGTGCCCTGAGTTTTGCCTGTGATCCCTATATCTGATAGTTCAATGCTGCACCCTGTCTGATAAAGTGACATTTCTCTTTGTACTGTGACAAGGACATATTGCAAGATAAAATGAAAGGGTTCCGGGTAAATCACAATCCCCACTCTGTATCTGATCTGCGTTACAGGCAGCACAACAGAGATTCTGCATTGCAATTATATTAATGGATCCCAGGCGGCGGTTTCCCGTCTGCCCATGCAGCCTGGGCGCTGGCGGCCGCTCTTACTCTGACGCCTCGGCTCTTGACGCTGATAGGTAGTGAGACAACGTTCAACTGATAGGAATTTACTGATTAAAAAACATTTGCTGTCAGTCCGGAATCTGATCAGAATAATGGATCATCCTCTGCCAGCTTCATGCGTCACTTAGAAATTATTTAGCATCTTATTTTGTTAATAAATATATATATATATATATATATATATATATATATACACGGTATATACTGACACATGTACACACATACACACGGAAACCCCACTGACTAGATCCTGCGTTTGCCCCTGGTATGGGCCCAAAGTCGGTAAAAGACAGGAAATATGATGAGGACCGTTGAAGCAGCCACAGGGCCAGGGTACTGAAGGGGGCGTGGCCAATTAGTGGGCATGGCCACGCCCTTTCCAGAAACAAAACTCTGAAAAATACATAGGCCCTCATTCCGAGTTGATCGTTCGCTAGCTACTTTTCTCTTACGTCCTAGAGGATGCTGGGGTCCACATTAGTACCATGGGGTATAGACGGGTCCACTAGGAGCCACTGGCACTTTAAGAGCCAGAAGATATTTGTGGCGAGTGAGTCACCGGCCCCCCTAGCAGCGGGGAGCCGGTGTGAAGATGGTGGCAACAGGGTAGGGAGCGCAGTACTAACTGCGCTCCGGGGCTCAGTGGTACTTAGTGCAGCGCTGTTAGGGGCGCCCTGAGCCAGCGCCTATACCCTATACTGGTTGGCAAGCCTGTCAGGGACCCTGGATCACTGCCAGCACACACCTCAGGCCAGTATAATACAACTCCAGAGCGGGAAGCAGCGCCATGTTCAGGGGGCGGAGCTTCTCTTCAGAGCGGACCCAGCAGCGTTCAGCGCCATTTTCCTGCCTGCAGCTCCTATTCCACAGATGCTGACAGGGAGAGCTGTCCCTCCAAACAGTGCCAGATTAAGGTCCTGGTGGGCCTGGAGCTGAAATTTATAAAGGGCCTATTGGAAGCTGCCGCAGGGGGTGTGACTACTGATATGGGGGTGTGGTCTGTGCCGTGAGGTGTGACTAGCACCAAGGAGGGCATAGCTACCCACCTTTTTTTACCCACTGCAATCTCCCTCTCCTCTTTGCTTATATGAAACATATACCTGTCTAAACAAAAACACAAACTATGGTTTATTCATAAAATAAAATTAATGTTATTGAGGTTAGTAATACTCTGGGAACAAAACAAGGCCCAAATTATGTGATTTTAGCTTTTTTGTCAATTTTTGGAAGAATTACAAAACCAAAACCAGTAACAGCGTTTTCGACACACCTCAATATTTGACCAACAAGCTCTGGTGCTCATCCAATGCATCAAACAGCATATGGAAGTGGTGGTGTCACTCAATTCAGGGTAATTCAGATCTGATCGCAGCAGCACATTTGTTAGCTAATGGGCAAAACCATGTGCACTGCAGGGGGGGGGGGGTCAGATGTAACATGTGCAGAGATATTTAGGTTTGGGTGGGTTATTTTGTTTCTGTGCAGGGTAAATACTGGCTGCTTTATTTTTACACTGCAATTTAGATTTCAGTTTGAACACACCCCACCCAAATCTCTCTCTCTCTGCACATGTTACATCTTCCCCACCTGCACTGCACATGGTTTTGCCCATTAGCTAACAAATTTGCTGCTGCGATCAGATCTGAATTAGGCCCTCAGTCTTTCAATCAGGCAGAAGTAAAAACAGACACGGGGCCTGATTCAGAGTTGCAAGCAAAGCCAAAAAGAACACAACTGGGCAAAACCATGTGGGGCTAATGTAACATGTGCAGAGAGAGTTAGATTTGAGTGGGTTGTATCCCACAAATATTGGACAGCTTCATTTTTACACTGCAATTTAGATGATAGGAGTAAATGTATTACCCTGCGTTATAGGGGAGCAGTGTCAGCGCACCGATACTGCTTCTCCCCCATCTATTACTGTTGCGGTGCTGGCTCAGATAGCGCCCCTGTCCATATCGGCGTTGCTATCTAATGTAGCCGATACACTTGTGAGATATCAGGTACAATCCTTCCATTTCGACTGCATCTTTGAGAGAAATCGAAGGATTGTATGCACATTTTAGGTACCTTACAACGCGATGCGCAGGGGGATCCGGTCTTTAGGTTGACAGTAACTAGGTCGACAGGGTCTCTAGGTCGACATGAGTTTTTCACGATTTTTTTCTTTTTTGGAACCTTTTCATACTTAACGCTCCACGTGGACTACGATTTTAACGGTAACCTGTGCCGAGCGAAGCGGTAGCGGAGCAAGGCACCTTGCCCGAAGCATGGCGAGCTTCGCGAGGGGACACGGTGCACTAATTGGGGTTCCCGGTCACTCTACGAAGAAAACGACACCAAAACCCCCCATAAAAAAACTCATGTCCACCTTTTGGCCTGTCGACCTAGAGACCCTGTCGACCTAGATACTGTCGACCAATAGTAGTTACTATCTACCTTCCATACCACACCCATGCGTGGGCACGCCGGTCGAATATCGCGTCTCATGATAGTATGTGCTGCACTTAATATTTATCGAATCGCAGTGCGATCGCATGTGTTTTTAAAAACACATGCGATATATCGCACCGCGATGCGTGATTGGCACACGCCGGGAGTGTGACGTGCCCATCAAGTGATTACCATACGATCTATCGCATGATCGCATGGTAATCACTTTGGCAGTTCAGGTGCGATTTCATTGCACCTGAACTGCCGGTACGATGCCGCGCGATATCACGTCGCGGGGCATCGCACAAGTGTATGGGCACCGTTACAGATAGCACACTGATATGAAGGGGCAATGTATGAACAGTCAGCATTGCTGACCGTTCTGACACCTGCAGCTGTCAGTTCCGACAGCTGCAGGTGGTGATGCCCATACACCACAGCAGGGACAGAGCTATCCCAGGCTGTGGCAGGCGCCGGCTCTGGACTGCGTAGGGGATCTCGCGTGAGTATGACATCCCACACATGCACAGTGGAGCCGGCCAGGCAGGGGGAGACAGTGCATCAGCACTGAGCTGACGCGCTGTAAGCTCAGGAGGGCATCGCCTGAGGGGGGAGCGCTTCGATAGACAAGATGTTAATACATCTTGCTGATGTCCCTTCCTGCTTCACCTCGGGAATAAGGCAAAGCAGGAAGTGTTATGGCGTGTACACCCGGTGAGATTTTTTCTTATGATTTTGACTATAAAGTCAAAATCGTAAGAAAAGTTAGTGCAGATCGCAAGGTGAAAGTCACCTTGCGATGCCGATGCGCGGTCCCGCGTGGTCGGCATCACAAGAATAGACAGACTGTGCAGGCAAGTCAATTTTGACTATCTCTATAGAAGAGATAGTTAAAATTGACACTTAGCCAAAATCGCACATAGTCAGTATTGCAAGCACATAGGGGGTCATTCCGAATTGATCGATTTTCGCAGCGCAGCGATCAGGTGAAAAAACGGCATTTCTGCGCACGCGTATGGGCTGCAATGCACACGCGCGACGTACGGGTACAAAGCCCGTTGTGGCTGTGCTCAGGTTCTAGCAAAGTTTTTCTTCGCACTGACGGCCGCAAGAAGATTGACAGGAAGGGGGCGTTACTGGGTGTCAACTAACCATTTTCAGGGAGTGTTTGCAAAAACGCAGGCGTGTCTGAAAAAATGCAGGCGTGTCTGAAAAAAAGCAGGCGTGGCTGGGCGTTCGATGGGCGGGTGTATGACGTGAAATCCGGACACGAATAGGCTGAAGTGATCGCAAGCGCTGAGTAGGTTCAGAAACTGCACAAACTGGTTTTGCAGAGCTCGGCTGCACAAGCGTTCACACTTCAGCTAAGCTAAAATACACTCCCCAGTGGGCGGCGGCATAGCGTTTGCACGGCTGCTAAAACTAGTCAGCGAGCGATCAACTCGGAATGACCACCAACATCCGTTATTCACATTACACCGCCCAGCGGCGTCCGATCATCACATTACAATGCACAGCGGCGTCCATTATTCACATTAAACTGCACTGACACATCCGTTATTCACATTACAGCGCACGGCAGCGCCCGTTACTCACATTACACCGCATAGCGGTGGCACATTATTCACATTACAGCGTACAGCAGCATCACCTTACACCGCCCAGTAGCATCCAGTACTCACATTACTCCGCACAGCAGCGTCCGTTACTCACATTACACCGCACAGCATCGTCACATTATTCACATTATAACGCACAGTGGTGTCACACTAAAGCACACTTACACGTTACTCACATTACACCGCACAGAGGCTTCCGTTATTCACATTACACCGCACAGCGACTTCCGTTACTCACATTACACCGCACAGAGGCTTCCGTTATTCACATTACACCGCACAGCGACTTCCGTTACTCACATTACACCGCACAGAGGCTTCCGTTATTCACATTACACCGCACAGAGGCTTCCGTTACTCACATTACACCGCACAGCGACTTCCGTTACTCACATTACACCGCACAGAGGCTTCCGTTATTCACATTACAGCGCACAGCGACTTCCGTTACTCACATTACACCGCACAGAGACTTCCGTTACTCACGTTACACCGCAAAGAGACTTCCGTTACTCACATTACACCGCACAGAGACTTCCGTTACTCACATTACAGCGCACAGAGACTTCCGTTACTCACATTACACCGCACAGAGGCTTCCGTTACTCACATTACAGCGCACAGCGACTTCCGTTACTCACATTACAGCGCATAGCGACTTCCGTTATTCACATTACAGCGCATAGCGACTTCCGTTACTCACATCAGCCCTCACAGCGACTTCCGTTACTCACATTACAGCGCACAGCGACTTCCGTTATTCACATTACAGCGCACAGCGACTTCCGTTACTCACATTACACCGCACAGTGACTTCCGTTACTCACATTACAGCACACAGCGACTTCCGTATTCACATTACAGCGCACAGCGACTTCCGTTACTCACATTACACCGCACAGCGACTTCCGTTACTCACATTACAGCGCACAGCGACTTCCGTTATTCACATTACAGCGCACAGCGACTTCCGTTATTCACATTACAGCGCACAGCGACTTCCGTTATTCACATTACAGTGCACAGCGACTTCCGTTACTCACATTACAGCGCACAACGACTTCCATTACTCACATTACAGCGCACAGCGACTTCTGTTACTCACATTACAGCGCACAGCAACTACCGTTACTCACATTACAGCGCACAGCGACTTCCGTTACTCACATTACACCGCACAGCGACTTCCGTTACTCACATTACAGCACACAGCGACTTCCGTTACTCACATTATACCGCACTACGACTTCGGATACTCATATTACAGCGCACAGCGACTTCCGTTACTCACATTACACCACACAGAGGCTTCCGTTATTCACATTACAGCGCACAGTGACTTCCGTTACTCACATTACACCGCACAGCGACTTCCGTTACTCACATTACACCGCACAGCGACTTCCGTTATTCACATTACAGCACACAGCGACTTCCGTTATTCACATTGCAGTGCACAGCGACTTCCGTTATTCACATTACAGTGCACAGCGACTTCTGTTACTCACTTTACAGTGCACAGCGACTTCCGTTATTCACATTACAGTGCACAGTGACTTCCGTTACTCACATTACACTGCACAGCGACTTCCGTTACTCACATTACAGCGCACAGCGACTTCCGTTATTCACATTACACCGCACAGCGACTTCCGTTACTCACATTACAGCGCACAGCGACTTCCGTTGCTCACATTACACCGCACAGCGACTTCGGTTACTCATATTACAGTGCACAGCGACTTCCGTTACTCACATTACAGTACACAGCGACTTCCGTTACTCACATTACACCGCACAGCGACTTCCGTTATTCACATTACAGCGCACAGCGACTTCCATAATTCACATTACAGCGCACAGCGACTTCTGTTATTCACATTACAGTGCACAGTGACTTCCGTTATTCACATTACAGTGCACAGCGACTTCTGTTACTCACATTACAGCACACAGCGACTTCTGTTACTCACATTACAGCACACAGCGACTACCGTTACTCACATTACAGTGCACAGCAACCTCCATTACTCACATTACACCGCACAGTGACTTCCGTTACTCACATTACAGCGCAAAGCGACTTCCGTTATTCACATTACACCGCACAGCGACTTCCGTTACTCACATTACAGCGCACAGCGACTTCCGTTACTCACATTACACCGCACATCGACTTTGGATACTCATATTACAGCGCACAGCGACTTCCGTTACTCACATTACACCGCACAGAGGCTTCCGTTATTCACATTACAGCGCACAGTGACTTCCGTTACTCACATTACACCGCACAGCAACTTCCGTTACTCACATTACACTGCACAGCGACTTCCGTTACTCACATTACAGTGCACAGCGACTTCTGTTATTCACATTACAGTGCACAGCGACTTCCGTTATTCACATTACACCGCACAGCGACTTCCGTTACTCACATTACAGCGCACAGCGACTTCCGTTACTCACATTATAGTGCACAGCGACTTCCGTTACTCACATTACAGCGCACAGCGACTTCCGTTACTCACATTACACCGCACAGCGACTTCCGTTACTCACATTACAGCGCACAGCGACTTGCGTTATTCACATTACAGCGCACAGCGACTTCCGTTATTCACATTACAGCGCACAGCGACTTCCGTTACTCACATTACAGCGCACAGCGACTTCGGTTACTCACATTACACCGCACAGCGGCAACTGTCATTCACATTACAACACCCAGCAGCGTCTGTTACTCACATTACACTGGACAGCGGCGTCACATTATTCACATTACAGAGTACAGCGGTGTCATATTATTCATATTACAGCGTACACCGGCGTCACATTACAATGCACAGAGGCGTCCATTATTCACATTACATCACCCAGCGGCATCTGTTACTCACATTACGCCGCGGGTGTGGGTGCCGATAGAACTGTGCAAAACCACGATGCTCTTTGTACTTGAACGACGTGCCTGCGCATTGCGGTGCATACGCATGCGCAGATTGGCCCCTTTCTGCCATAATCCCTGCGCTGCGAAAATCCATAGCGAGCGATCAACTCGGAATGACCCCCAATGTGCGGTCCTGGAAAGCAGCGCTGCAAAGGGGGACGTTTGTCACAGCAGCTGTTCCAGGCCTCTGTAGGGCCCCCCCAGGTGGCCCAGGTAATTAGTACCCACTCCCCCCTCCTCTCAGCGACCCTGAACATGGTGTCTCAGGGGACAGGAGTGAGAGAGGAGTGCGCGTCAGTTCTCAGGTTCAGCGGAATTTTTTTTTAGAAAACACGGGGAATTCCTTCTTTTTGGTTCTCCAGCATAATTAGTATAAGAAATGTACAATCATTAGTATTTATCGCCATGACAGAATAATGCAGTGTAACCTGATGCGTAGATATTTTATATGCGGTTTCTTTGTTTTATTCAGGTTCAGATTAATCTGCTCTTTTCTCCTGAAGGTTCCGAGTTTGCACAGTGCTCTTTGTAGAAGTTTGGTTCTCGGTGTCTTTGTAATGATTCATTTATTTCCTGCTGTTGCTAATAAAGCAAATCTCATATTAATATGCATCACCATGAATGTGGATGTCGCTGCAGAGTCACATGATGCAGAGATTTCCATGACGTTCCCATGCCGCCGGGTTTAGTATTGACGTTGGGACAGGAACCATGGGGAAGGATGGGGGGGGTGTATTGGCTAGAGGGTGTCTGGATACACGGGGAGCATTGTGGGGGGTATGTCTTGGGTTCAGAGGTACAGTGGAAATCTATAGTGGGCCCCTCTGCCTGAGGGCCCCACCCCTTCATCTAATGTCAGGTTCCAGACTGTGCATTCAGGTTATACGTTGTTACCAGCGGTGCAAGTGGGTGGGTACCGGTGGGTGCGGCGTACCCTTAAGAATTTAGCCATGGGTACACCGTACCCACTGTCGCCGCCGAGCCGTTGCTCCCTCCCTCCCTCCGCTGCTGCTCACTGCGCCCGCGCGCTGCTGCATGAGGGGAGGAGAGCGCAGCGTGCGCCTCTCCTGCCCCTCAGTGTCTACCTTCAATTCAGAGTTCCTGATTGGCTGCCAGACCGCGAGCTTTGATTGGCTCATGGATCGGCGCCTAATTGAAGGTAGAGTGACAGCCGCACCGCCGTCGGAGACTGGGGGGCAGAAGAGGCGCACGCCGCGCTCTCTTCCCCTAACACAAAGGAACAGGACAGCAGTAGCGCAGTAAGCAACAGGGGAGCTGGGGGGGGGGGTTATGTGTACCTGGCACTGTGGGGCAATGTGTATCTGGCACTGTGAGGGCATTTGTGTATCTGGCACCATAGGCGTGCGCAGCACATTTTATTAGGGGGTGCACGGTCAGAGAGTGGTGTGTCTAGCACCGCATTGGGTGTGTCTAGCACCATCTATTGACGGTCAACGCAATATAAAATATCCATCCTTGTACCAATCCTAATAAAGCAGATACATTGTCAGATGTTGTGGTGTGCACCAAACAAACACCCCTGATGGCACTCACTGCAATAACACTGCTCCTCCTCAGCCTGGTCTGGCTCCCCCCCTCTTTCCTCTGCAAGCTGCAGCATCTTACCTACAAGTCAGTCACTCACTGACACTGACAGTCGCAGACTAGTACTGCTGCTGCTGGAAAAACGAGTGACGTGTCAATGCTGCTGCCAACCGCCTGCCTGTATTGAATTTGTCTTCCTAAGAGGAACGCTGGCTGCATGCTGATCCTCATCAGTGGCTGGCGTTGGCATAGCATAGAAGGAGAGTGGTGGGCATGTGGCAGGTGGGCGTGCGAGCAGCATGACGTAATCACATCACGGTGTTTTTGTACATGGAGGTGGAGCCGGGAGTTTGAAAGCCGGTGTCAGTGTCACCCTTGATTAACTCAGGGGTCCGGTCAGTAATACAGTACTGACAGGGTGCAGCACAGAGGAGACAGTAATCAGCCTGCTCAGCGATCGCTGCATCAGGCATGTGAGATCGGGGTGCCGGACATTAGGGGGTGCCTGTGCGCACCAGGCACCCCCCTGCGCACACCTATGTCTGGCACTGTGGGGGCAATGTGTATCTGGCACTGTGGGGCAATGTATATCTGGCACTGTGGGGGTGATAAAGCTAAATATTTATCTTATATAAAACCCTTTGTGAGGTCTAAGAACACTGTACGCTATTTACGTATGAAGTACCGTAAGGGTACGCTTGTTGCATAACAATCGCTTAGCCGTGGTCGAGACGCTCAAGCGTCACGTTCGCTCACGACCAAGAGATCACAGGCAGGCACGCTATTGGCTGCTGACTAACGTAATGGTTCACTGTAGCGTAACGGACGCTGTATCGGGAGCGGGCTGCTCGAGCGATACAGACGCTCACGAGAATACGCTGTTGGTATCGGGCACACTTATAGGTGAGCGACTACCGTAATGCTACGCTATCAGCGTAGCGGACGCTCGAGACCACGAGGAGATCACGAGCGGCGCAGACGCTCACAATGTTAAACCTTTATATCTAAACCATAAACAATGTAATATGCTGTAAAACCTTTGTGTAGAGATAGGGTGTAGATGCAACCTAGTGTAACCTTATTAACTTAAAAGCTGTTTGAGCGTCACCGACGCTCTGAGAATACTTAGCACTATAAGAAATACACGGATACCTGGGCTTAGGGTCTAACGCCTTATATATATATTATGGATATTACTTGCAAAAGAATTAACACAATACAAGTCATACACTACAATATAACATAGACTACCTAACCAGATAACTATACATGAAATACAATACAATACAATTACGTTCAAGGGATTACGAGAGAAAAAGGAGAAGAGAGAGAGAGAGAGAGAGAGATATGGCCCATAACAACAAGGAAAGACAATATGATTGCGGAGAAAACTTACGCACAAAGGAAACGATCGCATGCGCCTCTGGACATCCAGCTCCCGATTTTCAGCAATGAGAACCGTTGAAGAGTGAGAGCTGGATGTGATCGGCTTGTCTATTTATGCCCCACACACAATACAATTCAATGGTCCCTACAATCCCATTGTTCATTGGACACAGGAATTCCTCCTCGCATTATAACAAAAGGTCATAGGTTGATTCATACAGGTGGGCTGTGACTATTTCCAACAGCTCAGGTGGGAGGGAAACTGGGTTTCCCGCCGCATGGATAAGTAAGTGCAAATACAGTAAATGTTCATAAACTTCTTATGTCCATAACTATTCGCACGAGCGATTAATCCGCTTCAAACCAACACCGGAATATTGCTAATTAAAAACTCTTCCGATGGATACTAAACACCACTGTATTACTCCTGTCTGACCCTTCGTATCAAACAAAGGGGGATTTCTCTGTTCATGAACATTCTACATTAACCAAACTTTCAGAATCTATCAAAGGGACCATGATCTACAAAATACATTATATAGTGAAAATATGTAACGATTGAGTCGCACGCTACGATCACATAAACTCTACCGTAAATGCGCACATCGTGCGCCTGCGGGTGCACGCGACAGCGAGTATGCGCACGCACGGGAGAGTGTACGCATGCGCAGCACGGACCTGTATGAGGTGCAAATATGGTAGTGTGCATAGAGATATTTTTCTGACTTTGACAGTCCACCCTTTGGCAGTCAACAATAACTGCCACCTTCTAAAACATTTCAAAAAGAGAAAAATATATGTCAGGGGTTAATACATTTCCATGGTTGGGTAAGGGAGGAGAGGAGAAGGTAGGAAAAGGGTATGACCTAGTGAGATAGCAGAAGCATGTGTGTATGAATCCGTGTTTGGGGGTCATGTATCATCGTGCCGTACGTGTTTTAAATCAAGCTTCGAGGCATTGCGAAGTATACATTTGAATTCCTTCTTATCCCGTGGTACGGGTCTGTGGATGGGCTGTCAAACTTTACCGAGCTCTTTTCGGAACAAAATGGGGAGCACATTTTAGTTGATGATACATGAATGGGGGAATATGTGATTGCTGATATCTGTGCCTGTATTCCCTATACTATGTGTGTAATTACCTGAAGGTTGTAGAGATGAAGAAAAGACATAATTACGGTAAATGCAGTGGTATTCTATGTCAGGTAAATGAACATTTGTCGGTTGAAGTCTTGTTCGGTGTCTGTTGAATGCAGTCTTCTTTGTGCTTTTGCCCATAAGGTGCGAGCAAAAGCTTTGTTAATGTCCATAGATTTACAAAAGTGTTGGGCTAGCGTAATTTTAAAATTTCTAGGGAAACTGGGGATCTATGGCAAAGTTCATCAAAAATCTGTGTATCAGGTTGTCAAAACTTCTTCTTTAATCCATCCGTTGTCTGTATATTGGCTCATCAAATTCCTCGTCCAAGTGGGTCTTTTTACCTTGGAGGAAAACGGAAAAACAGGTGAAAGAAACGGACCGTAGAAATCGCATTTTCATCACATCATTGTTTCTACATTTGGGTCATAAATCAAATCCATTGGAATTACAGTTTCCTCACTCCTTAAACTCATCACCCTGGTACTTCGTTTGCACTTCGTTAAAGCCTGACCGCATCTAAATATCAAGCCAATCGTTATGATAACACCTAAGATACATAGGAGAAACTTCCCAACATCCATTATGACTCCTTGAGCCCATTCTCCTAAACCGGAGAACCAATTTTGCGGGTTCAACCATGACACCCAACCAGTCAGCTCATTACCTACAGCAGCAAGAGTGAGATTGTGTCTCCTGCGAAATTCCCACTTCAGTTGGAGGATATCGTCCATCTTTTGGTCTATGACCTTGACCGGGTCCTCGGTGCTATTCGTAATATATGTGCAACATTTCACGCCGTATTGTGTTGCCAGTGTGACACAATATCCGCCTGTCACTGCTGTGAGGTAATTAAGAACCATTCTATGCTGTACCAGTTCTGTTTTATAAGCTTGAAGTTCTCTTCCAGTATACCTAAACGTGTCATCATACATTTCAGTGATATTATCTAACAAATTTGCAAGCGCAGATATGTATTTATAATTCAACACTCCTCTGGCGGTGCGAGTGATGTCTAACGCGATTAGAAATTGAATCCCGGTGGATTCATGGATCATGTCAGAGGCCGGATGCTCTGTTCTTTCTATCAGGTGCCGTTTAACTACGTGCTCGCAATGGGTGTGAGTATAAGGAGTTTGGGCAACACGGTGTATGTCTTTCATTTTGTCATGTGATACAGTCATTACTTCAGGCAGTACTTTTCCAATATAACACAATCCTTCAGAGTTTGGGGCAAGCCACTTATACGCCTTTCTCCCGCATATGAAATATGCATCATCGGGGAGGACATATGGGACGGAATAGGACATAACCATATTACACACCTTCCATGTGAAATCTCCTAACCCTAATTCTTCCATCTGCTTAGTACACGTATCAGGTTGTACGATATGTGCACAGTATCCTGGTGATACCTCTCCAACTCTCGTAATCCTATTTCCTAAGGTATACCTATATCGGAAAGATTTTCCTCTACTGGCTATGTGGCGTATAAGCTCTGTATCTGTAGGCATTCTATCTGCTCTATATGAAAAGGTCATGGTTTGGTTACTCCATGACACTTCCCAATTTCCCGGCTTTCGGGGATTGGAAATGTTAAAACATATGAGGGATCTATCCACATGATATTGGTGGAGCTTCAAACTAGGAGGACTGGAGATATTAAACCTCCTGTCCACCGGCCTCCCACCACTTAGCTCAAGTACCTCCCCTATCGTTAAAGGAAATGGTACTAGTCCTGATTTGCTATGACCTTGAGGTACTTGAGAGCATACCCAACAATCTGTTTGATTTAACACACTACCCACTAAGGAGTGATAGTCACTCAATGGATGCCGGTCCATGTGGATATTAAAACTGGATTGGCATTTCTTGATGCACCCATCCTCAACTACGTTGTCACAGAGCCTACAGATACAGTTTTCTTCAGCTAACAATCCTTCACAATTCCTTCTATGGTCAATGCTATCGGATCGTTTTCTGATACTCGCCTTTGCTTGTTGATTATGTTGTTCTCGGAAAACTACGCCTCCATCTCTGTCATCAGAACCCATTCTGGATCCTTTCTCGACCTCACTGGTACTCTCGCCGGAACAGACTGCTCTGGTCAACATCATGGTCAACAGGAAAATCCATATCACCGTCTCTTGGGGCAAGTCCATCTTACAGGAGGAAAAAAGAAGAAATTTGTAATGGGGGTACAGGAAAACAGTTTGAGGGGGAGAGAAACTTGTTACGATAATTAAGTTCTCTAGTCTTGTTGTTCTTCTTGTTCTGCTGTCATCTCAAAGGTGCGGTCTCTCAGTCTTCCAAACGAACATTCCGGTGATGCAATATTCCCTCCAAACCAGCGATCTTTCTGTAAGGAGCAAAAAAAAAAATCTTGCATTACCATTTGTCTAACTGAGGTGTGACATACCATCTTTAAAACATAAAACATGAGTGAGAAGAGTAAAAAAACAAAAGAGAGAGAGAACAATTCATATATGTATATATAACATAACACATCAATAAACAACAGAAAAAAAAAGAAACATTTTTCAAACATAAACATTTTCTAAAACATTGATTACAAATAAATCAATATGTATATTTCTTCTTCCTCCGACATACTCCACAGTCTGTCTCTACACAATGACTCCATGCTGCATTCTTAGCTCAACCACCCCAACCTAAAGCCTTGTATCCCCTCACCAATCCACTCTTGCCTCGGGATAGACTTCCCTGCGCTGCACTTCCCAGTATCCAGACCCGAACACTGCACAGCAGGTATCATGCTGCCATGTCCCCAATCTGCCTGCAACAGAGCTGGACCCAGCATAGAGGACGCTAGAGATGAGCGGGTTCGGTTCTCAAG
The DNA here is from genome assembly GCF_028390025.1 of Pseudophryne corroboree. NCBI lineage: Eukaryota > Metazoa > Chordata > Amphibia > Anura > Myobatrachidae > Pseudophryne > Pseudophryne corroboree. The sequence continues at coordinate 14,753,862 of NC_086444.1, read as the reverse complement.
GAACTGAACCCCCCCCGAACTTCACCACCCGAGCCCGGATCTGAGTCAGGCTCGTGTTTTCCCGCCTGACTCGGAAACCACAATGAGGCAAAATGTCATCATCCCGCTGTCGGATTCTCGCGGGGTTTGAATTCCATATAAGGAGCCGCGCGTCGCCGCCATTTTCACTCCGGCATTGGAGAGTGTAGAGAGAGGACGTGTCTTCGTCCTCAGTGTCCGTGTCTTGTGCTGCATCTGTCCAGTCACAGTGGTTGTGTCCTCTGCTGCCATATGTCCAGTGCTGCTGTATAAGTCCAGTCCAGTGGTGCTGTGTTGTGCTGCATCAGTCCAGTCACAGTGGTGGTGTCCTCTGCTGCCATATGTCCAGTGCTGCTGTATAGGGTGCTGTATTGTGCTGCATCAGTACAGTGGTGGTGTGTTGTGCTGCATCAGTCCAGTGGTGGTGTATTGTGCTGCATCAGTCCAGTCACAATGGTGGTGTCCTCTGCTGCCATATGTCCTGTTCTGCTGTCAGGGCCGGTGCTAGGGTGTTCGGTGCCCCCCTGCAAACTATAAGTTTGCGCCCTCCCATATCACACAAAGGGTCAGCGTGTGCCTTTGGCACGCACTGGGAAGGGGCATGGCCACACAATAGTACTCCCATTTAAAATTACAGCACACAGTACCACAATCTTATACAACTTATGCCCCACCCGTAGTAGTAGCGTCCTTTTTTGTAATGCACCCCAGTAGTAGTAGCATCCTGATACATAATGCCCCCCAGTAGTAGTAGCATGCTGATACATAATGCCCCCCCACAGTAGTAGTAGCGTCCTTATACATAATGCCCCCCCAAAAGTAGTAGCGTCCTTATACATAATGCTCCCCAGTAGTAGTAGCATCATTATACATAATGCCCCCCAGTAGTAGTAGCAGCCTTATACATAATGCCCCCCCAGTAGTAGTAGCGTCCTTATACAAAATGCCCCCCAGTAGTAGTAGCATCCTTATACATAATGCCCCCCCAGTAGTAGTAGCATCCTTATACATAATGCCCCCCAGTAGTAGTAGCATCATTATACATAATGCCCCCCAGTAGTAGTAGCATCCTTATACATAATGCCCCCCAGTAGTAGTAGCATCATTATACATAATGCCCCCCTGTAGTAGTAGCGTCCTTATACATAATGCTCCCCAGTAGTAGTAGCATCATTATACATAATGCCCCCCAGTAGTAGTAGCATCCTTATACATAATGCCCCCCCAGTAGTAGTAGCGTCCTTATACAAAATGCCCCCCAGTAGTAGTAGCATCCTTATACATAATGCCCCCCAGTAGTAGTAGCATCCTTATACATAATGCCCCCCAGTAGTAGTAGCATCCTTAAACATAATGCCCCCCAGTAGTAGTAGCATCCTTATACATAATGCCCCCCCAGTAGTAGTAGCGTCCTTATACATAATGCCCCCCCAGTAGTAGTAGCGTCCTTATACATAATGCCCCCCCAGTAGTAGTAGCATCCGTATACATAATGCCCCCCAGTAGTAGTAGCATCGTTATATGTAATGCCCCCCCAGTAATAGTAGCGTCCTTATACATAATGCCCCCCCAGTAGTAGTAGCATCCTTATACATAATGCCCCCCCCAGTAGTAGTAGCATCCTTATACATAATGCCCCCCCCCCAGTTGTAGTAGCATCCTTATTCATAATGCCCCCCCAGTAGTAGTAGCGTCCTTACACATAATGCCCCTCCAGTAGTAGTAGCATCTTTATTCATAATGCCCCCCAGTAGTAGTAGCGTCCTTATACATAATGCACCCCAGTAGTAGTAGCATCCTTATACATAATGCACCCACAGTAGTAGTGGCATCTTTATACATAATGCCCCCGAAGTAGTAGTGGCATCTTTATACATAATGCCCCCCAGTAGTAGTAGCATCCTTATACATAATGCCCCCGCAGTAGTAGTTTCATCTTTATACATAATGCCCTCCAGTAGTAGTAGCATCCTTATACATAATACCCCCCCAGTAGTAGTAGCGTCCTTATACATAATGCCCTCGCAGTAGTAGTGGCATCTTTATACATAATGCCCCCCAGTAGTAGTAGCATCCTTATACATAATGCCTCCCCAGAAGTAGTAGCATCCTTATACATAATGCACCCACAGTAGTAGTAGCATCCTTATACATAATGCACCCCCAGTAGTAGTAGCGTCCTTATACATAATGCCCCCCTAGTAGTAGTAGCGTCCTTATACATAATGCCCCCGCAGTAGTAGTGGCATCTTTATACATAATGCCCCCCAGTAGTAGTAGCATCCTTATACATAATGCCCCCCAGTAGTAGTAGCATCCTTATACATAATGCCCACCCAGTTGTAGTAGCGTCCTTATACATAATGCCCCCCCATTAGTAGTAGCGTCCTTATACATAATGCCCCCGCAGTAGTAGTGGCATCTTTATACATAATGCCCCCCAGTTTTAGTAGCGTACTTATACATAATGCCCCCCAGTAGTAGTAGCATCCTTAAACATAATGCCCCAGCAGAAGTAGTAGCATTCTTATACATAATGCCCCCCCCCGTAGTAGTAGCGTCCTTATACATAATGCCTCCCAGTAGTAGTAGCATCCTTATACATAATGCCCCCCCAGTAGTAGTAGCGTCCTTATACATAATGCCCCCCCAGTAGTAGTAGCATCCTTATACATAATGACCCCCTCAGTAGTAGACACATCCTTATTCATAATGCCCCCCAGTAGTAGAAGCATCCTTATACATAATGCCCCCCCCCAGTAGTAGCAGCATCCTTATACATAATGCCCCCGCAGTAGTAGTGGCATCTTTATACATAATGCCCCCCCAGTAGTAGTAGCATCCTTATACATAATGCACCCACAGTAGTAGTAGCATCCTTATACATAATGCCCCCCCAGAAGTAGTAGCGTCCTTATACATAATGCACCCACAGTAGTAGTAGTAGCATCCTTATACATAATGCCCCCCCAGTAGTAGTAGCATCCTTATACACAATGCCCCCCAGTAGTAGTAGCATCCTTATACATAATGCACCCCAGTAGTAGTAGCATCCTTATACATAATGCCCCCCCCCTCAGTAGTAGTAGCATCCTTATACATAATGCCCCCCCCAGTAGTAGTAGCATCCTTATACATAATGCCCCCCAGTAGTAGTAGCGTTCTTATACATAATGCCCCCCCAGCAGTAGTAGCATCCTTATACATAATGCCCCCCCAGTAGTAGTAGCATCCTTATACATAATGCACCCCAGTAGTAGTAGCATCCTTATACATAATGCCCCCCCAGTAGAAGTAGCATTCTTACACATAATGCCACCCCAGAAGTGGTAGCATCCTTATACATAATGCCCCCCCAGTAGTAGTAGCATCCTTATACATAATGCCCCCCCAGTAGTAGTAGCATCCTTATACATAATGCCCCCCCAGTAGTAGTAGCATCCTTATACATAATGCCCCCCCAGTAGTAGTAGTAGCGTCCTTATGCATAATGCCCCCCCCCAGTAGTAGTAGCGTCCTTATATGTAATGCCCCCCCAGTAGTAGTAGCATCCTTATACATAATGCCCCCCCCCAGTAGTAGTAGCGTCCTTATGCATAATGCCCCCCCCAGTAGTAGTAGCGTCCTTATACATAATGTCCCCCCAGTAGTAGTAGCGTCCTTATACATAATGCCCCCCCCAGTAGTAGAAGCATCCTTTTACATAATGCCCCCCAGTAGTAGTAGCATCCTAATGCATAATCCCCCCCACAGTAGTAGTAGCGTCCTTATACGTAATGCCCCCCCCAGTAGTAGTAGCGTCCTTATACGTAATGCCTCCCCCCCCAGTAGAAGTAGCGTCCTTATACATAACTCCCCCCCAGTAGTAGTAGCATACTTACACATAATGCCCGCCAGTAGTAGTAGCATCCTTATACGTAATGCCCCCCAGTAGTAGTAGCGTCCTTATACGTAATGCCCCCCAGTAGTAGTAGCGTCCTTACACATAATGCCCCCCCAGTTGTAGTAGCATCCTTATACATAATGCCTCCCCAGAAGTAGTAGCATCCTTATACATAATGCCCCCCTAGTAGTAGTAGTGTCCTTATACATAATGCCCCCGCAGTAGTAGTGGCATCTTTATACATAATGCCCCCCAGTAGTAGTAGCATCCTTATACATAATGCCCCCCAGTAGTAGTAGCATCCTTATACATAATGCCCACCCAGTTGTAGTAGCGTCCTTATACATAATGCCCCCCCATTAGTAGTAGCGTCCTTATACAAAATGCCCCCGCAGTAGTAGTGGCATCTTTATACATAATGCCCCCCCAGTAGTAGTAGCATCCTAAAACATAATGCCCCAGCAGAAGTAGTAGCATCCTTATACATAATGCCCCCCCCAGTAGTAGTAGCGTCCTTATACATAATGCCCCCCCAGTAGTAGTAGCATCCTTATACATAATGCCCCCCCAGTAGTAGTAGCGTCCTTATACATAATGCCCCCCCAGTAGTAGTAGCATCCTTATACACAATGCCCCCCCCCAGTAGTAGACACATCCTTATTCATAATGCCCCCCCAGTAGTAGAAGCATCCTTATACATAATGCCCCCCCAGTAGTAGTAGCATCCTTATACATAATGCCCCCGCAGTAGTAGTGGCATCTTTATACATAATGCCCCCCCAGTAGTAGTAGCATCCTTATACATAATGCACCCCAGTAGTAGTAGCATCCTTATACATAATGCCCCCCCAGTAGTAGTAGCATCCTTATACACAATGCCCCCCAGTAGTAGTAGCATCCTTATACATAATGCCCCCCCCAGTAGTAGTAGCATCCTTATACATAATGCCTCCCAGTAGTAGTAGCATCCTTATACATAATGCCCCCCCAGTAGTAGTAGCATCCTTATACATAATGCACCCCAGTAGTAGTAGCATCCTTATACATAATGCCCCCCCAGTAGTAGTAGCGTCCTTATACATAATGCACCCCAGTAGTAGTAGCATCCTTATACATAATGCCCCCCCCAGTAGTAGTAGCGTCCTTATACATAATGCCCCCCAGTAGTAGTAGCATCATTATACATAATGCCCCCCCTGTAGTAGTAGCATCCTTATACATAATGCACCCCAGTAGTAGTAGCATCCTTATACATAATGCCCCCCCAGTAGTAGTAGCGTCCTTATACATAATGCACCCCAGTAGTAGTAGCATCCTTATACATAATGCCCCCCCCAGTAGTAGTAGCGTCCTTATACATAATGCCCTCCAGTAGTAGTAGCATCCTTATACATAATGCCCCCCAGTAGTAGTAGCATCCTTATACATAATGCCCCCCCAGTAGTAGTAGCGTCCTTATACATAATGCCCCCCCCAGCAGTAGTAGCATCCTTATACATAATGCCCCCCAGTAGTAGTAGCATCCTTATACATAATGCACCCCAGTAGTAGTAGCATCCTTATACATAATGCCCCCCCAGTAGAAGTAGCATTCTTACACATAATGCCACCCCAGAAGTGGTAGCATCCTTATACATAATGCCCCCCCAGTAGTAGTAGCATCCTTATACATAATGCCCCCCCAGTAGTAGTAGCATCCTTATACATAATGCCCCCCCAGTAGTAGTAGCATCCTTATACATAATGCCCCCCCAGTAGTAGTAGTAGTAGCGTCCTTATGCATAATGCCCCCCCCCCAGTAGTAGTAGCGTCCTTATATGTAATGCCCCCCCAGTAGTAGTAGCATCCTTATACATAATGCCCCCCCCAGTAGTAGTAGCGTCCTTATGCATAATGCCCCCCCCCAGTAGTAGTAGCGTCCTTATACATAATGTCCCCCCAGTAGTAGTAGCAGCGTCCTTATACATAATGCCCCCCCAGTAGTAGTAGCATCCTTTTACATAATGCCCCCCAGTAGTAGTAGCATCCTAATGCATAATCCCCCCCACAGTAGTAGTAGCGTCCTTATACGTAATGCCCCCCCCAGTAGTAGTAGCGTCCTTATACGTAATGCCTCCCCCCCCAGTAGAAGTAGCGTCCTTATACATAACTCCCCCCCAGTAGTAGTAGCATACTTACACATAATGCCCGCCAGTAGTAGTAGCATCCTTATACGTAATGCCCCCCAGTAGTAGTAGCGTCCTTATACGTAATGCCCCCCAGTAGTAGTAGCATCCTTACACATAATGCCCCCCCAGTAGTAGTAGCATCCTTATACATAATGCCTCCCCAGAAGTAGTAGCATCCTTATACATAATGCCCCCCTAGTAGTAGTAGTAGTGTCCTTATACATAATGCCCCCGCAGTAGTAGTGGCATCTTTATACATAATGCCCCCCCAGTAGTAGTAGCATCCTTATACATAATGCCCCCCAGTAGTAGTAGCATCCTTATACATAATGCCCACCCAGTTGTAGTAGCGTCCTTATACATAATGCCCCCCCATTAGTAGTAGCGTCCTTATACATAATGCCCCCGCAGTAGTAGTGGCATCTTTATACATAATGCCCCCCCAGTAGTAGTAGCATCCTAAAACATAATGCCCCAGCAGAAGTAGTAGCATCCTTATACATAATGCCCCCCCCAGTAGTAGTAGCGTCCTTATACATAATGCCCCCCCAGTAGTAGTAGCATCCTTATACATAATGCCCCCCCAGTAGTAGTAGCGTCCTTATACATAATGCCCCCCCAGTAGTAGTAGCATCCTTATACACAATGCCCCCCCCCCAGTAGTAGACACATCCTTATTCATAATGCCCCCCCAGTAGTAGAAGCATCCTTATACATAATGCCCCCCCAGTAGTAGTAGCATCCTTATACATAATGCCCCCGCAGTAGTAGGTGGCATCTTTATACATAATGCCCCCCCAGTAGTAGTAGCATCCTTATACATAATGCACCCCAGTAGTAGTAGCATCCTTATACATAATGCCCCCCCAGTAGTAGTAGCATCCTTATACACAATGCCCCCCAGTAGTAGTAGCATCCTTATACATAATGCCCCCCCCAGTAGTAGTAGCATCCTTATACATAATGCCCCCCAGTAGTAGTAGCATCCTTATACATAATGCCCCCCCCAGTAGTAGTAGCATCCTTATACATAATGCACCCCAGTAGTAGTAGCATCCTTATACATAATGCCCCCCCAGTAGTAGTAGCGTCCTTATACATAATGCACCCCAGTAGTAGTAGCATCCTTATACATAATGCCCCCCCCAGTAGTAGTAGCGTCCTTATACATAATTCCCCCCAGTAGTAGTAGCATCATTATACATAATGCCCCCCCCTGTAGTAGTAGCATCCTTATACATAATGCACCCCAGTAGTAGTAGCATCCTTATACATAATGCCCCCCCAGTAGTAGTAGCGTCCTTATACATAATGCACCCCAGTAGTAGTAGCATCCTTATACATAATGCCCCCCCCAGTAGTAGTAGCGTCCTTATACATAATGCCCTCCAGTAGTAGTAGCATCCTTATACATAATGCCCCCCAGTAGTAGTAGCGTCCTTATACATAATGCCCCCCCAGTAGTAGTAGCATCCTTATACATAATGCCCCCCAGCAGTAGTAGCATCCTTATACATAATGCCTCCCCAGTAGTAGTAGCATCCTTATACATAATGCCCCCCAGTAGTAGTAGCGTCCTTATACATAATGCCCCCCCCAGTAGTAGTAGCATCCTTATACATAATGCCCCCAGTAGTAGTAGCATCCTTATACATAATGCACCCCAGTAGTAGTAGCATCCTTATACATAATGCCCCCCCCCAGTAGTAGTAGAGTCCTTATTCATAATGCCCCCCCCAAGTAGTAGTAGCGTCCTTATACATAATGCCCCCCCAGTAGAAGTAGCATTCTTACCCATAATGCCACCCCAGTAGTAGTAGCATCCTTACACATAATGCCACCCCAGTAGTAGTAGCATCCTTATACATAATGCCCCCCAGTAGTAGTAGCAGCTCCTTATACATAATGCCCCCCCAGTAGTAGTAGCATCCTTATACATAATGCCCCCCCAGTAGTAGTAGCATCCTTATACATAATGCCCCCCCCAGTAGTAGTAGCGTCCTAATGCATAATGCCCCCCCCAGTAGTAGTAGCGTCCTTATACGTAATGCCCCCCAGTAGTAGTAGCATCCTTATACATAATGTCCCCCCAGTAGTAGTAGCGTCCTTATACATAATGCCCCCCAGTAGTAGTAGCATCCTTTTACATAATGCCCCCAGTAGTAGTAGCATTCTTATGCATAATCCCCCCCAGTAGTAGAAGCGTCCTTATACGTAATGCCCCCCCCCAGTAATAGTAGCGTCCTTATACGTAATGCCCCCCCCAGTAGTAGTAGCGTCCTTATACATAACTCCCCCCCAGTAGTAGTAGCGTACTTACACATAATGCCCCCCAGTAGTAGTAGCATCCTTATACGTAATGCCCCCCAGTAGTAGTAGCGTCCTTACACATAATGCCCCCCCAGTAGTAGTAGCATCCTTATACATAATGCCACCCCAGTAGTAGAAGCATCCTTATGCATAATGACCCCCCAGTAGTAGCAGCGTCCTTATACATAATGCCCCCCCAGTAGTAGTAGCGTCCTTATACATAATGCCCCCCCAGTAGTAGTAGCGTCCTTATACATAATGCCCCCCCCAGTAGTAGTAGCGTCCTTATACATAATGCCCCCCAGTAGTAGTAGCGTCCTTATACATAATGCCCCCCAGTAGTAGTAGCATCCTTATACATAATGCCCCCCCAGTAGTAGTAGCGTCCTTATACATAATGCCCCCCAGTAGTATTAGCATCCTTATACATAATGCCCCCCCAGTAGTAGTAGCATCCTTATACATAGTGCCCCCCAGTAGTAGTAGCGTCCTTATACATAATGACCCCCCAGTAGTAGTAGCGTCCTTATACATAATGCCCCCCCAGTAGTAGTAGTAGCATCCTTATACATAATGCCCCCCCAGTAGTAGTAGCGTCCTTATACATAATGCCCCCCCAGTAGTAGTAGCGTCCTTACACATAATGCCCCCCAGTAGTAGTAGCGTCCTTACACATAATGCCCCCCCAGTAGTAGTAGCATCCTTACACATAATGCCACCCAGTAGTAGCATCCTTATACATAATGCCCCCCAGTAGTAGTAGCGTCCTTATACACAGTGCACCCCCAGTGGTAGATGCGTCCTTATACGCAATGCCCCACTAGTAGTAGTAGTAGCGTCGTTATACGTAATGCCCCCCAGTAGTAGCGTAATTATATGTAACGCCCCCCCTGTAGTAGTAGCATCCTTACATGTAATGCCCCCCCAGTAGTAGCATCGTTATACGTAATGCCCCCCAATAGTATTAGCGTCCAAAAATGTAATGCACCCCAGTAGTAGCATCGTTATACGTAATCCCCCCCCAGTAGTAGCGTCCTTACACGTAATGCCCCCAGCAGTAGTAGCGTCGGCAAATGTAATGCTACCCCAGTAGTAGCATTGTTAGACATAATTCCACCCCCCAGTTGTAGTAGCGTCCGTAAATGTAATGCCCCCCAGTAGTAGCATCGTTATACGTAATGCCCACCCAGTAGTAGCGTCGTTATACGTAATGCCCACCCAGTAGTAGCCTCGTCATACGTAATGCCCACCCAGTAGTAGCGTCGTTATACGTAATGCCCACCCAGTAGTAGTGTCCATAATGCATGCACACACACACATACACCCCCCACCATACACACACATATACATACACACCCACCATACACACACACACACACACACACACACACACACACACACACACACACACACACACACACACACCATACACACACCCACCATACATACACACACATACATTTCTCTCTCACCCACCACTTACCTAAGTCTGGCTGGCCGCCACTGTAATTACTCTCCAGTCTCCCTTTGTACAGCATCCTGGTCCGTGTAGCTCTGCCCCCTTCCATCCCATGTAGCTCCGTTCCTTCTGTCCCGTGTAGTTTCGCCCCCTTCTGCCCCATGTAACTCCGCCCCCAACTCTGATCCATACACAGCCGCTGTCACACAGGTGAGGTGAGGGGAGGGAGGAGGCTTTCATGCTGCCGACGCCACTGCCAGTGACTGTCATACAGTGACAGGCACAGCAGCTGGCAGCAGCAGCAGGGGGACAGGACGGCGCAGCAGCAGGGAAGGGATGCAGAGCAGGGGGAGCGCCTCTCCGTCCCAGCGCCTCCCTGTACTGCATCCCTTCGCTGAGCGGGTAGCGCCGGGCCTGGCTGCTGTATAAGTCCAGTCCAGTGGTGGTGTGTTGTGCTGCATCAGTCCAGTGGTGGTGTCCGTGCTGCATCAGTCCAGTGGTGGTGTCCCTGTGCTGCCGTATATGTCCAGTGGTACTGCCGTATATGTCCGTCCTGCGGTACTGCCGTATAAATCCAGTGACCCTGCCATATAATTCCAGTGCTCCTGCCGTATAATTATAGTGATCCTGATGTATAAATAAATCCAGTGATCCTGCCGTATATGTCCATTGATACTGCCGTATATGTCCAGTGATCCTGCTGTATAATTCCATTGATCCTGCTGTATAATTACAGTGGTACTGGCGTATAAGTCCAGTCCAGTGATACTGCTGTATATGTCAAGTGATACTGCCGTATATGGGGGTCATTCCGAGTTGTTCGCTCGTTGCCGATTTTCGCTATACTGCGATTAGTCGCTTACTGCGCATGCGCAAGGTTCGCAGTGCGCATGCGCTTAGTTATTTTACACAAAAGTTAGGTAATTTACTCACGGCATAACAAAGCTTTTTCATCGCTGTGCTGATCGTAGTGTGATTGACAGGAAGTGGGTGTTTTTGGGAGGAAACTGGGTGTTTTATGGGAGTGTGCGGAAAAACGCAGGCGTTCGAGTTGCAAAACGCAGGAGTGGCTGGGGAAACGGGGGAGTGGTTGGGCAAACGCTGGGTGTGTTTGTGATGTCAAACCAGGAACGAAAAGGGCTGAGCTGGTCGCAATGGCTGAGTAAGTCTGGAGCTACTCAGAAACTGCTAAGAAATTTCTATTCGCAATTCTGCTAAGCTAAGATACACTCCCAGAGGGCGGCGACCTACCGTGTGCAATGCTGCTAAAAGCAGCTAGCGAGCGAACAACTCGGAATCACCCCCTATGTCCATTGATACTGCCGTATATGTCCAGCAGTACTGCCATATATGTCCAGCGGTACTGCCGTATAAATCCAGTGATCCTGCCGTATAATTCCAGTGATCCTGCCGTATAATTGCAGTGATCCTTCCGTATAAGTCCAGTGATCCTGCCGTATAATTCCAGTGATCCTGCCGTATAATTGCAGTGATCCTGCCGTATAATTCCAGTGATCCTGCCGTATAATTCCAGTGGTACTGGCGTATAAGTCCAGTGATCCTGCCATGTAATTACAGTGGTACTGGCGTATACGTCCAGTCCAGTGATACTACCGTATATGTCCAGTGATACTGCCGTATATGTCCAGTGATACTGCCGTATAAATCCAGTGATCCTGCCGTTTAATTCCAGTGATACTGCTGTATAATTCCAGTGATACTGTCGTATATGTCCAGTGGTACTGCCATATAATTCCAGTGATACTGCCGTATATAAATATATATATATATATATATATATACACAAACAGAAAGTTCAGCACTCACCAAAGCAAGTCCACTTATTTTCACAACATTAATAAATAAATGATGGGGGTTTAGTTAGTGAATTGGCCAATGCACGGAAGCCTGCAAACCGCTCGCCAAGGTACCCCATCTTCATGCAGGTCCTACACTATCACAGAGTCTCAAAAATTAAAACCTAGCAACTGTATCACACATAATATAACTGCAAATATGCCTACTAGGTTTACTGTGTATCTGCCAAATACTCCATGGCTTTTAAAGGTACACTAGTCACCTGACACTGGCTGATAAATTACTAAGGAGCAGCTGACACAGGTTTAAGATAATTGGGCTTGCATAGGGGTGCATGAACAAAGCTTGTGGCCACAGTTGATATGAGTTAACCAAAGATTAACCCTACAATATACCAACAAATATAAAACCACAGAATCCCACCCTATGAGTGGTGAGTGCAAACACTGCACCCCGCTTCTGGGGTGGTGAGTGCTGTGGTTTTATATTTGTTGGTATATATATATACCCTGTTGCAAAGCGGATTAATGATGCCATAACAACTATGCTGGTGTTAGACGTGCGTCCAGTTTCCGCCTTTAGTGCAGTGGGACTGCAGTGCCACTCATAGATGGGCCAGGTGTTTGTGCCGCACACTTGTGTCGCTTGGCTTAGTCATACAGCAACCTCGGTGCACCTCTTTTTCTTCTTTGCATGATGTGCTGTTTGGGGCCTATTTTTTAAATCTATCTGCCATCCTGTCTGTCACTGCAGTGCCACTCCTAGATGGGCCAGGTGTTTGTGCCGCACACTTGTGTCGCATAGCTTAGTCATACAGCCACCTCGGTGCAACTTTTAGGCCTAAAACCAATATTGTGAGGTGAGAGGTGTCCAGAATACACTGTAAATGAGTGGAAATGAATGTTATTGAGGTTATTAATACTGTAGGAGCAAAATTACCCCCAAATTCTGTGATTTTAGCAGTTTTTTTTTTTTTTCAACAATCATCCAGATCCAAAACCAAAACATGAAAGTGTGGTTTTGGCAAAACCAATCCAAAACCAAAACATGTGTGGGGAATTAGAACCAAAACCAAAACACAAAACACGCCCAGAACTCATCTGGGGGTTGGGCTTTCAGTTTTGTGGCTCTGACTCTCTGTGGCTATGGAACTCTCTTCCCCACACAGTTCAAGAAGCCTCCACTATAGAATGCTTCCAAATAGACTCAAGACTTCCCTGTCCCTCAGCATTTTACTAATATTAGAGATGTGCACCGGAAATTTTTCGGGTTTTGTGTAGTGATGAGCACCGGAAATTTTTCGGGTTTTGTGTTTTGGTTTTGGGTTCGGTTCCGCGGCCGTGTTTTGGATTCGAACGTGTTTTGGCAAAACCTCACCGAATTTTTTTTGTCGGATTCGGGTGTGTTTTGGATTCGGGTGTTTTTTTCAAAAAACCCTAAAAAACAGCTTAAATCATATAATTTGGGGGTCATTTTGATCCCAAAGTATTATTAACCTCAAAAACCATAATTTCCACTCATTTTCAGTCTATTCTGAACACCTCACACCTCACAATATTATTTTTAGTCCTAAAATTTGCACCGAGGTCGCTGGATGGCTAAGCTAAGCGACCCAAGTGGCCGACACAAACACCTGGCCCATCTAGGAGTGTCACTGCAGTGTCACGCAGGATGGCCCTTCCAAAAAACACCCCCCAAACAGCACATGACGCAAAGAAAAAAAGAGGCGCAATGAGGTAGCTGTGTGAGTAAGCTAAGCGACCCTAGTGGCCGACACAAACACCTGGCCCATCTAGGAGTGGCACTGCAGTGTCACGCAGGATGGCCCTTCCAAAAAACACCCCCCAAACAGCACATGACGCAAAGAAGAAAAAAAAGAGGCGCAATGAGGTAGCTGTGTGACTAAGCTAAGCGACCCTAGTGGCCGACACAAACACCTGGCCCATCTAGGAGTGGCACTGCAGTGTCACGCAGGATGGCCCTTCCTAAAAACACCCCCCAAACAGCACATGACGCAAAGAAGAAAAAAAAGAGGCGCAATGAGGTAGCTGTGTGACTAAGCTAAGCGACCCTACTGGCCGACACAAACACCTGGCCCATCTAGGAGTGGCACTGCAGTGTCACGCAGGATGGCCCTTCCAAAAAACACCCCCCAAACAGCACATGACGCAAAGAAGAAAAAAAAGAGGCGCAATGAGGTAGCTGTGTGAGTAAGCTAAGCGACCCTAGTGGCCGACACAAACACCTGGCCCATCTAGGAGTGGCACTGCAGTGTCACGCAGGCTGGCCCTTCAAAAAACTACCCCCAAAACAGCACATGACGCAAAGAAAAAAAGAGGCGCAATGAGGTAGCTGTGTGACTAAGCTAAGCGACCCTAGTGGCCGACACAAACACCTGGCCCATCTAGGAGTGGAACTGCAGTGTCACGCAGGATGGCCCTTCAAAAAAATACTCCCCAAACAGCACATGATGCAAAGAAAAATGAAAGAAAAAAGAGGTGCAAGATGGAATTGTCCTTGGGCCCTCCCACCCACCCTTATGTTGTATAAACAGGACATGCACACTTTAACCAACCCATCATTTCAGTGACAGGGTCTGCCACATGACTGTGACTGAAATGACGGGTTGGTTTGGACCCCCACCAAAAAAGAAGCAATTAATCTCTCCTTGCACAAACTGGCTCTACAGAGGCAAGATGTCCACCTCATCATCATCCTCCGATATATCACCGTGTACATCCCCCTCCTCACAGATTATCAATTCGTCCCCACTGGAATCCACCATCTCAGCTCCCTGTGTACTTTGTGGAGGCAATTGCTGCTGGTGAATGTCTCCACGGAGGAATTGATTATAATTCATTTTAATGAACATCATCTTCTCCACATTTTCTGGATGTAACCTCGTACGCCGATTGCTGACAAGGTGAGCGGCGGCACTAAACACTCTTTCGGAGTACACACTTGTGGGAGGGCAACTTAGGTAGAATAAAGCCAGTTTGTGCAAGGGCCTCCAAATTGCCTCTTTTTCCTGCCAGTATAAGTACGGACTGTCTGACGTGCCTACTTGGATGCGGTCACTCATATAATCCTCCACCATTCTTTCAATGGGGAGAGAATCATATGCAGTGACAGCAGACGACATGTCCGTAATCGTTGTCAGGTCCTTCAGTCCGGACCAGATGTCAGCATCAGCAGTCGCTCCAGACTGCCCTGCATCACCGCCAGCGGGTGGGCTCGGAATTCTGAGCCTTTTCCTCGCACCCCCAGTTGCGGGAGAATGTGAAGGAGGAGATGTTGACAGGTCGCGTTCCGCTTGACTTGACAATTTTGTCACCAGCAGTTCTTTGAACCCCAGCAGACTTGTGTCTGCCGGAAAGAGAGATACAAGGTAGGTTTTAAATCTAGGATCGAGCACGGTGGCCAAAATGTAGTGCTCTGATTTCAACAGATTGACCACCCGTGAATCCTTGTTAAGCGAATTAAGGGCTCCATCCACAAGTCCCACATGCCTAGCGGAATCGCTCTGTGTTAGCTCCTCCTTCAATGTCTCCAGCTTCTTCTGCAAAAGCCTGATGAGGGGAATGACCTGACTCAGGCTGGCAGTGTCTGAACTGACTTCACGTGTGGCAAGTTCAAAAGGTTGCAGAACCTTGCACAACGTTGAAATCATTCTCCACTGCGCTTGAGACAGGTGCATTCCACCTCCTATATCGTGCTTAGTTGTATAGGCTTGAATGGCCTTTTGCTGCTCCTCCAACCTCTGAAGCATATAGAGGGTTGAATTCCACCTCGTTACCACTTCTTGCTTCAGATGATGGCAGGGCAGGTTCAGGCGTTTTTGGTGTTGCTCCAGTCTTCTGTACGTGGTGCCTGTACGCCGAAAGTGTCCCGCAATTCTTCTGGCCACCGACAGCATCTCTTGCACGCACCTCTCGTTTTTTAAATAATTCTGCACCACCAAATTCAAGGTATGTGCAAAACATGGGACGTGCTGGAATTTGCCCAGATTTAATGCACACACAATATTGCTGGCGTTGTCCGATGCCACAAATCCACAGGAGAGTCCAATTGGGGTAAGCCATTCTGCGATGATCTTCCTCAGTTGCCGTAAGAGGTTTTTAGCTGTGTGTGTATTCTGGAAAGCGGTGATACAAAACGTAGCCTGCCTAGGAACGAGTTGGCGTTTGCGAGATGCTGCTACTGGTGCCGCCGCTGCTGTTCTTGCGGCGGGAGTTAATACATCTACCCAGTGGGCTGTCACAGTCATATAGTCCTGAGTCTGCCCTGCTCCACTTGTCCACATGTCCGTGGTTAAGTGGACATTGGGTACAACTGCATTTTTTAGGACACTGGTGAGTCTTTTTCTGAGGTCTGTGTACATTTTCGGTATCGCCTGCCTTGAGAAATGGAACCTAGATGGTATTTGGTACCGGGGACACAGTATCTCAAACAAGTCTATAGTTGCCTCTGCAGTAATGATGGATACCGGAACCACGTTTCTCACCGCCCAGGCTGCCAAGGCCTCAGTTATCCGCTTTGCAGCAGGATGACTGCTGTGATATTTCATCTTCCTCGCAAAGGACTGTTGGACAGTCAATTGCTTGGTGGAAGTAGTAAAAGTCGTCTTACGACTTCCCCTCTGGAATGACCATCGACTCCCAGCAGCAACAACAGCAGCGCCAGCAGCAGTAGGCGTTACACGCAAGGATGCATCGGAGGAATCCCAGGCAGGAGAGGACTCGTCAGAATTGCCAGTGACATGGCCTGCAGGACTATTGGCATTCCTGGGGATGGAGGAAATTGACACTGAGGGAGTTGGTGGGGTGGTTTGCGTGAGCTTGGTTACAAGAGGAAGGGATTTACTGGTCAGTGGACTGCTTCCGCTGTCGCCCAAAGTTTTAGAACTTGTCACTGACTTATGATGAATGCGCTGCAGGTGACGTATAAGGGAGGATGTTCCGAGGTGGTTAACGTCCTTACCCCTACTTATTACAGCTTGACAAAGGCAACACACGGCTTGACAAATGTTGTCCGCATTTCTGTTGAAATACTTCCACACCGAAGAGCTGATTTTTTTGGTATTTTCACCAGGCATGTCAATGGCCATATTCCTCCCACGGACAACAGGTGTCTCCCCGGGTGCCTGACTTAAACAAACCACCTCACCATCAGAATCCTCCTTGTCAATTTCCTCCCCAGCGCCAGCAACACCCATATCCTCCTCATCCTGGTGTACTTCAACACTGACATCTTCAATCTGACTATCAGGAACTGGACTGCGGGTGCTCCTTCCAGCACTTGCAGGGGGCGTGCAAATGGTGGAAGGCGCATGCTCTTCACGTCCAGTGTTGGGAAGGTCAGGCATCGCAACCGACACAATTGGACTCTCCTTGTGGATTTGTGATTTCGAAGAATGCACAGTTCTTTGCTGTGCTTTTGCCAGCTTAAGTCTTTTCATTTTTCTAGCGAGAGGCTGAGTGCTTCCATCCTCTTGAGAAGCTAAACCACTAGCCATGAACATAGGCCAGGGCCTCAGCCGTTCCTTGCCACTCCGTGTGGTAAATGGCATATTGGCAAGTTTACGCTTCTCCGACGACAATTTTATTTTAGATTTTTGAGTCCTTTTTTTACTGATATTTGGTGTTTGGGATTTTACATGCTCTGTACTATGACATTGGGCATCGGCCTTGGCAGACGAAGTTGATGGCATTTCATCGTCTCGGCCATGACTAGTGGCAGCAGCTTCAGCACGAGGTGGAAGTGGATCTTGATCTTTCCCTATTTTTGGAACCTCAACATTTTTGTTCTCCATATTTTAATAGGTACAACTAAAAGGCACCTCAGGTAAACAATGGAGATGGATGGATACTAGTATACTTATGGATGACGAGCGACTGCCGACACAGAGGTAGCTACAGCCGTGGATTACCGTACTGCGTCTGCTGCTAGTATAGACTGGATGATAATGATATAAAAAATATATATATATCACTACTGCAGGACAGGTATATATTATATAATGACGGACCTGCTGGACACTGTCAGCACTGCAGACTCCTAAAGTTAACTACTAGTATGAAGAAGATAGAAAAAAAAAAAACCACCACAGGTAGGTATACAATTATGGACGAGTGACTGCCGACACAGAGGTAGCTACAGCCGTGGACTACCGTACTGCGTCTGCTGCTAGTATAGACTGGATGATAATGATATAAAAAATATATATATATCACTACTGCAGGACAGGTATATATTATATAATGACGGACCTGCTGGACACTGTCAGCACTGCAGACTCCTAAAGTTAACTACTAGTATGAAGAAGATAGAAAAAAAAAACCCACCACAGGTAGGTATACAATTATAGACGAGCGACTGCCGACACAGAGGTAGCTACAGCCGTGGACTACCGTACTGCGTCTGCTGCTAGTATAGACTGGATGATAATGATATAAAAAATATATATATATATCACTACTGCAGGACAGGTATATATTATATAATGACGGACCTGCTGGACACTGTCAGCACTGCAGACTCCTAAAGTTAACTACTAGTATGAAGAAGATAGAAAAAAAAAAAAAAACCACAACAGGTAGGTATACAATTATGGACGAGCGACTGCTGACACAGAGGTAGCTACAGCCGTGGACTACCGTACTGCGTCTGCTGCTAGTATAGACTGGATGATAATAATATAAAAAATATATATATATCACTACTGCAGGACAGGTATATATTATATAATGACGGACCTGCTGGACACTGTCAGCACTGCAGACTCCTAAAGTTAACTACTAGTATGAAGAAGATAGAAAAAAAAAAACCACCACAGGTAGGTATACAATTATGGACGAGCGACTGCCGACACAGAGGTAGCTACAGCCGTGGACTACCGTACTGCGTCTGCTGCTAGTATAGACTGGATGATAATGATATAAAAAATATATATATATATCACTACTGCAGGAAAGGTATATATTATATAATGACGGACCTGCTGGACACTGTCAGCACTGCAGACTCCTAAAGTTAAATACTAGTATGAAGAAGATAGAAGAAAAAAAAAACCACCACAGGTAGGTATACAATTATGGACGAGCGACTGCCGACACAGAGGTAGCTACAGCCGTGGACTACCGTACTGTGTCTGCTGCTAGTATAGACTGGATGATAATGATATAAAAAATATATATATATCACTACTGCAGGACAGGTATATATTATATAATGACGGACCTGCTGGACACTGTCAGCACTGCAGACTCCTAAAGTTAACTACTAGTATGAAGATAGAAAAAAAAAAAACCACCACAGGTAGGTATACAATTATGGACGAGCGACTGCCGACACAGAGGTAGCTACAGCCGTGGACTACCGTACTGCGTCTGCTGCTAGTATAGACTGGATGATAATGATATAAAAAATATATATATATCACTACTGCAGGACAGGTATATATTATATAATGACGGACCTGCTGGACACTGTCAGCAGAATGCGTTTATAGAATAAAAAATAAAAAAACACCACACGAGTGTTTAACTTTTTCAGGCAGACAATCACAATATACTGGTGGTCACTGGTCACTGGTCAGTCACACTGGCAGTGGCACTCTGGCAGCAAAAGTGTGCACTGTTAAATATATGTACTCCTGCTATAACTGCTCCCCAGTCTCCCCCACAATTAAGCTGTGTGAGCAGTGAGCACTCAGCACAGTCAGATATACATAGATGATATTATCATGCAGCACACTGAGGCTGAGCACAGATATGGTATGTGACTGTGTATCGTTTTTTTTCAGGCAGAGAACGGATTATATATTAAATAATAAATAAAACTGCACTGGTGGTCACTAGTATAACTATCAGCAAAACTCTGCACTCTCTGAGTACTCCTAATGCCCCAGTAAATCAAGTGTCTCACTCTCTATCTATTCTAAACGGAGAGGACGCCAGCCACGTCCTCTCCCTATCAATCTCAATGCACGTGTGAAAATGGCGGCGACGCACGGCTCCTTATATAGAATCCGAGTCTCGCGATAGAATTCGAGCCTCGCGAGAATCCGACAGCGGGATGATGACGTTCGGGCGCGCTCGGGTTAGCCGAGCAAGGCGGGAAGGTTCGAACCTGCCTCGGACCCGTGTAAAAAGGCTGAAGTTCGGGGGGGTTCGGATTCCGAGGAACCGAACCCGCTCATCACTAGTTTTGTGTTTTGGTTTTGGATTCGGTTCAGCGGGCATGTTTTGGATTCGGACGCGTTTTGGCAAAACCTCCCTTAAAAAATGTTGGCGGATTCGGGTGTTTTTTTTCAAAACCCCCTCAAAAACAGCTTAAATCATAGAATGTGTGGGTATTTTTGATCCCATAGTATTATTAACCTCAATAACCATAATTTCCATTCATTTCCAGTCTATTCTGAACACCTCACACCTCACACCTCACAATATTATTTTTAGTCCCAAAATTTGCACCGAGGTCGCTGGATGGCTAAGCGACCCAAGTGGGCGGCACAAACACCTGGCCCATCTAGGAGTGGCACTGCAGTGTCAGACAGGATGGCACTTATAAAAATTGGCACCAAACATCACATGATGCACAGATAAATAAATAAAAAAAAGAGGTGCAAGATGGAATTGTCCTTGGGCCCTCCCACCCACCCTTATGTTGTATAAAAACAGGACATGCACACTTTAACAAACCCATCATTTCAGCGACAGGGTCTGCCACACAACTGTGACTGAAATGACTGGTTGGTTTGGGCCCCCACCAAAAAAAGAAGCAATCAATCTCTCCTTGCACAAACTGGCTCTACAGAGGCAAGATGTCCACCTCATCATCATCCTCCGATTCCTCACCCCTTTCACTGTGTACATCCCCCTCCTCACAGAGTATTAATTTGTCCCCACTGGAATCCACCATCTCAGGTCCCTGTGTACTTTCTGGAGGCAATTGCAGGTGAATGTCTCCACGGAGGAAATGATTATAATTCATTTTGTTGAACATCATCTTCTCCACATTTTCTGGAAGTAACCTCGTACGCCGATCGCTGACAAAGTTACCGGCTGCACTAAACACTCTTTCTGAGTACACACTGGAGAGGGGGGGGGGGGGGAGGGGGGGGCAACTTAGGTAAAATAAAGCCAGTTTGTGCAAGGGCCTCCAAATTGCCTCTTTTTCCTGCCACTATACGTATGTCTGACGTGCCTACTTGGATGCTGTCACTTATATAATCCTCCACCATTCTTTCAATGGTGACAGAATCATATGCAGTGACAGTAGACGACATGTAATCGTTGGCAGGTCCTTCAGTCCGGACCAGATGTCAGTTTTCGCTCCTGACTGCCCTGCATCACCACCAGCGGGTGGTTTTGGAAATCTGATCCTTTTCCTGGCAGCTCCAGTTGCGGGAGAAAATGAAGGAGGAGCTGTTGGCAGGTCACGTTCCGCTTGGCTTGACAAGTGTCTCACCAGCAGGTCTTTGAACATGTGCAGACTTGTGTCTGCCGGAAAGAGAGATATAACGTAGGCTTTAAACCTAGGATCAAGCATGGTGGCCAAAATGTAGTGCTCTGATTTCAACAGATGGACCACTCGTGAATCCTGGTTAAGCGAATGAAGGGCTCCATCCACAAGTCCCACATGCCTAGCGGAATCGCTCCGGGCACAGATATTTGCAGCACACTGAGCACAGATATTTGCAGCACACTGAGCACAGATATTTGCAGCACACTGAGCACAGATATTTGCAGTACGCTGAGCACAGATATTTGCAGCACACTGAGCACAGATATTTGCAGCACACTGAGTACAAATATTTGCAGCACACTGAGCACAGATATTTGCAGTACGCTGAGTACAGATATTTGCAGCACACTGAGCACAGATATTTGCAGCACACTGAGAACAGATATTTGCAGCACACTGGGCACAGATATTTGCCGCACACTGAGCACAGATATTTGCAGCACACTGAGCACATATATTTGCTGCACACTGAGCACAGATACGGAGCTTTTCAGGGAGAGAACGCAGCCACATCCTCTCCATTCAATCTCCAATGCACGAGTGAAAGTGGCGGCGACGTGCGGCTCTTTATATAAATTACGAATCTCGCGAGAATCCGACAGCGGGATGATGACGTTCAGCGTCGTTCGGGTTAACCGAGCAAGACGGGAAGATCCGAGGCTGCCTCGGAACCGTGTAAAATAGGTAAAGTTCGGGGGGGTTCGGATCTCGGTGAACCGAACCCGCTCATCTCTACATATAATATAATATGTACTGGTAAGCTTGTTTTGTAGTCTGTGCTGTATAGTCAGATGTAAAGCACTGGGAGTCCTATCAAGAGAAATTGCTCTATAAATAACATTATAATTATTGTTATTAGCAGCCAGGGTAAGGTGATAGAGCGAGTCTTTCTGTGTCAGATGTCCAGGAACTCTATGAGAGCTCAGAGCTCTGCCAAGTCCCCATGTTATTATCAGGAAGATACTTGTTCTATATACTGTAAAGGCCCTGCTTCAGCGACAGCAGCAAATGCAGAGTGCCGGAACCCCTCACACATAGTCACCCTTCTAGAGGCAGCACAATGCCGAGTGCCGGAACCCCTCACACATAGTCACCCTTCTAGAGGCAGCACAATGACGAGTGCCGGAACCCCTCACACATAGTCACCCTTGGAGAGGCAGCGCAATGCCGAGTGCCGGAACCCCTCACACATAGTCACCCTTCTAGAGGCAGCCAGGCAGCACAATGCCGAGTGCCGGAACCCCCCACACATAGTCACCCTTCTAGAGGCAGCACAATGCCGAGTGCCGGAACCCCTCACACATAGTCACCCTTGTAGAGGCAGCACAATGCCGAGTGCCGGAACCCCTCACACATAGTCACCCTTGTAGAGGCAGCACAATGCCGAGTGCCGGAACCCCTCACACATAGTCACCCTTGTAGAGGCAGCACAATGCCGAGTGCCGGAACCCCTCATACATAGTCACCCTTCTAGAGGCAGCACAATGCCGAGTGCCGGAACCCCTCACACATAGTCACCCTTGTAGAGGCAGCACAATGCCGAGTGCCGGAACCCCTCACACATAGTCACCCTTGTAGAGGCAGCACAATGCCGAGTGCTGGATCCCCTCACACATAGTCACCCTTCTAGAGGCAGCCAGTCAGCACCACCAGGCCAAGTGCCGGAACCCCTCACACATAGTCACCCTTCTAGAGGCAGCACAATGCCGAGTGCCGGAACCCCTCACACATAGTCACCCTTGTAGAGGCAGCACAATGCCGAGTGCTGGATCCCCTCACACATAGTCACCCTTGTAGAGGCAGCCAGTCAGCACCACCAGGCCAAGTTCTGGAACCCCTCACACATAGTCACCCTTCTAGAGGCAGCACAATGCCGAGTGCCGGAACCCCTCACACATAGTCACCCTTGCAGAGGCAGCACAATGCCGAGTGCCGGAACCCATCACACATAGTCACCCTTGTAGAGGCAGCACAATGCCGAGTGCTGGATCCCCTCACACATAGTCACCCTTGTAGAGGCAGCCAGGCAGCACCACCAGGCCAAGTGCCGGAACTCCTCACACATAGTCACCCTTGCAGAGGCAGCCAGGCAGCACCACCAGGCCAAGTGCCGGAATCCCTCACACATAGTCACCCTTGTAGAGGCAGCCAGGCAGCACCAGGCCAAGTGCCGGGGAACTCCTCACACATAGTCACCCTTGTAGAGGCAGCACCATGCCGAGTGCCGGAACCCCTCACACAGTCACCCTTGTAGAGGCAGCACCATGCCGAGTGCTGGAACCCCTCACACATAGTGACCCTTGTAGAGGCAGCCAGGCAGCACCATGTCGAGTGCCGGAACCCCTCACACATAGTCACCCTTCTAGAGGTAGCACAATGCCGAGTGCTGGATCCCCTCACACATAGTCACCCTTCTAGATGCAGCACCATGCCGAGTGCCAGAACCCCTCAAACATAGTCACCCTTCTAGAGGCAGCACCATGCCGAGTGCCGGAACCCCTCACACATAGTCACCCTTCTAGAGGTAGCCAGGCAGCACAATGCCGAGTGCTGGATCCCCTCACACATAGTCACCCTTCTAGAGGCAGCACCATGCCGAGTGCCGGAACCCCTCACACATAGTCACACTTTTAGAGGCAGCACCATGCCGAGTGCCGGAAACCCTCACACATAGTCACCCTTGTAGAGGCAGCCAGGCAGCACAATGCCGAGTGCCGGAACCCCTCACACATAGTCACCCTTCTAGAGGTAGCCAGGCAGCACAATGCCGAGTGCCGGAACCCCTCACACATAGTCACCGTTGTAGAGGTAGCCAGGCAGCACAATGCTGAGTGGCGGAACCCCTCACACATAGTCACCCTTCTAGAGGTAGCCAGGCAGCACAATGATGAGTGCTGGATCACCTCACACATAGTCACCCTTCTAGAGGTAGCCAGGCAGTACAATGCCGAGTGCTGGATCCCCTCACACATAGTCACCGTTGTAGAGGCAGCCAGGCAGCACAATGCTGAGTGCAGGAACCCCTCACACATAGTCATCCTTCTAGAGGTAGCAAGGAAGCACAATGATGAGTGCCGGAACCCCCCACACATAGTCACCCTTGTAGAGGAAGCACCATGCCGAGTGCCGGAACCCCTCACACATAGTCACCCTTCTAGAGGTAGCCAGGCAGCACAATGCCGAGTGCTGGATCCCCTCACACATAGTCACCCTTGTAGAGGTAGCCAGGCAGCACAATGCCGAGTGCCGGAACCCCTCACACATAGTCACCCTTCTAGAGGTAGCCAGGCAGCACAATGCCGAGTGCAGGATCCCCTCACACATAGTCACCCTTGTAGAGGCAGCCAGGCAGCACAATGCTGAGTGCAGGAACCCCTCACACATAGTCACCCTTCTAGAGGTAGCCAGGAAGCACAATGATGAGTGCCGGAACCCCCCACACATAGTCACCCTTGTAGAGGCAGCACCATGCCGAGTGCCGGAACCCCTCACACATAGTCACCCTTCTAGAGGTAGCCAGGCAGCACAATGCCGAGTGCTGGATCCCCTCACACATAGTCACCCTTCTAGAGGCAGCCAGGCAGCACAATGCCGAGTGCTGGATCACCTCACATATAGTCACCCTTCTAGAGGTAGCCAGGCAGCACAATGCCGAGTGCCGGAACCCCTCACACATAGTCACCCTTCTAGAGGCAGCTAGGCAGCACAATGCCGAGTGCTGAATCACCTCACATATAGTCACCCTTCTAGAGGTAGCCAGGAAGCACAATGATGAGTGCCGGAACCCCCCACACATAGTCACCCTTGTAGAGGCAGCACCATGCCGAGTGCCAGAACCCCTTACACATAGTCACCCTTCTAGAAGCAGCCAGGCAGCACAATGCCGAGTGCTGGATCACCTCACATATAGTCACCCTTCTAGAGGTAGCCAGGCAGCACAATGCTGAGTGCAGGAACCCCTCACACAAAGTCACCCTTCCAGAGGTAGCCAGGCAGCACAATGCCGAGTGCCGGAACCCCTCACACATAGTCACCCTTCTAGAGGCAGCCAGGCAGCACAATGCCGAGTGCTGAATCACCTCACATATAGTCACCCTTCTAGAGGTAGCCAGGCAGCAAAATGCCGAGTGCAGGATCCCCTCACACATAGTCACCCTTGTAGAGGCAGCCAGGTAGCACAATGCTGAGTGCAGGAACCCCTCACACATAGTCACCCTTCTAGAGGTAGCCAGGAAGCACAATGATGAGTGCCGGAACCCCCCACACATAGTCACCCTTGTAGAGGCAGCACCATGCCGAGTGCAAGAACCCCTCACACATAGTCACCCTTCTAGAGGCAGCCAGGCAGCACAATGCCGAGTGCCGGAACCCCCCACACATAGTCACCCTTCTAGAGGCAGCACAATGCCGAGTGCCGGAACCCCTCACACATAGTCACCCTTGTAGAGGCAGCACAATGCCGAGTGCCGGAACCCCTCACACATAGTCACCCTTGTAGAGGCAGCACAATGCCGAGTGCCGGAACCCCTCACACATAGTCACCCTTGTAGAGGCAGCACAATGCCGAGTGCCGGAACCCCTCATACATAGTCACCCTTCTAGAGGCAGCACAATGCCGAGTGCCGGAACCCCTCACACATAGTCACCCTTGTAGAGGCAGCACAATGCCGAGTGCCGGAACCCCTCACACATAGTCACCCTTGTAGAGGCAGCACAATGCCGAGTGCTGGATCCCCTCACACATAGTCACCCTTCTAGAGGCAGCCAGTCAGCACCACCAGGCCAAGTGCCGGAACCCCTCACACATAGTCACCCTTCTAGAGGCAGCACAATGCCGAGTGCCGGAACCCCTCACACATAGTCACCCTTGTAGAGGCAGCACAATGCCGAGTGCTGGATCCCCTCACACATAGTCACCCTTGTAGAGGCAGCCAGTCAGCACCACCAGGCCAAGTTCCGGAACCCCTCACACATAGTCACCCTTCTAGAGGCAGCACAATGCCGAGTGCCGGAACCCCTCACACATAGTCACCCTTGCAGAGGCAGCACAATGCCGAGTGCCGGAACCCATCACACATAGTCACCCTTGTAGAGGCAGCACAATGCCGAGTGCTGGATCCCCTCACACATAGTCACCCTTGTAGAGGCAGCCAGGCAGCACCACCAGGCCAAGTGCCGGAACCCCTCACACATAGTCACCCTTGCAGAGGCAGCCAGGCAGCACCACCAGGCCAAGTGCCGGAATCCCTCACACATAGTCACCCTTGTAGAGGCAGCCAGGCAGCACCAGGCCAAGTGCCGGGGAACTCCTCACACATAGTCACCCTTGTAGAGGCAGCACCATGCCGAGTGCCGGAACCCCTCACACAGTCACCCTTGTAGAGGCAGCACCATGCCGAGTGCTGGAACCCCTCACACATAGTGACCCTTGTAGAGGCAGCCAGGCAGCACCATGTCGAGTGCCGGAACCCCTCACACATAGTCACCCTTCTAGAGGTAGCACAATGCCGAGTGCTGGATCCCCTCACACATAGTCACCCTTCTAGATGCAGCACCATGCCGAGTGCCAGAACCCCTCAAACATAGTCACCCTTCTAGAGGCAGCACCATGCCGAGTGCCGGAACCCCTCACACATAGTCACCCTTCTAGAGGTAGCCAGGCAGCACAATGCCGAGTGCTGGATCCCCTCACACATAGTCACCCTTCTAGAGGCAGCACCATGCCGAGTGCCGGAACCCCTCACACATAGTCACACTTTTAGAGGCAGCACCATGCCGAGTGCCGGAACCCCTCACACATAGTCACCCTTGTAGAGGCAGCCAGGCAGCACAATGCCGAGTGCCGGAACCCCTCACACATAGTCACCCTTCTAGAGGTAGCCAGGCAGCACAATGCCGAGTGCCGGAACCCCTCACACATAGTCACCGTTGTAGAGGTAGCCAGGCAGCACAATGCTGAGTGCCGGAACCCCTCACACATAGTCACCCTTCTAGAGGTAGCCAGGCAGCACAATGATGAGTGCTGGATCACCTCACACATAGTCACCCTTCTAGAGGTAGCCAGGCAGTACAATGCCGAGTGCTGGATCCCCTCACACATAGTCACCGTTGTAGAGGCAGCCAGGCAGCACAATGCTGAGTGCAGGAACCCCTCACACATAGTCATCCTTCTAGAGGTAGCAAGGAAGCACAATGATGAGTGCCGGAACCCCCCACACATAGTCACCCTTGTAGAGGAAGCACCATGCCGAGTGCCGGAACCCCTCACACATAGTCACCCTTCTAGAGGTAGCCAGGCAGCACAATGCCGAGTGCTGGATCCCCTCACACATAGTCACCCTTGTAGAGGTAGCCAGGCAGCACAATGCCGAGTGCCGGAACCCCTCACACATAGTCACCCTTCTAGAGGTAGCCAGGCAGCACAATGCCGAGTGCAGGATCCCCTCACACATAGTCACCCTTGTAGAGGCAGCCAGGCAGCACAATGCTGAGTGCAGGAACCCCTCACACATAGTCACCCTTCTAGAGGTAGCCAGGAAGCACAATGATGAGTGCCGGAACCCCCCACACATAGTCACCCTTGTAGAGGCAGCACCATGCCGAGTGCCGGAACCCCTCACACATAGTCACCCTTCTAGAGGTAGCCAGGCAGCACAATGCCGAGTGCTGGATCCCCTCACACATAGTCACCCTTCTAGAGGCAGCCAGGCAGCACAATGCCGAGTGCTGGATCACCTCACATATAGTCACCCTTCTAGAGGTAGCCAGGCAGCACAATGCCGAGTGCCGGAACCCCTCACACATAGTCACCCTTCTAGAGGCAGCTAGGCAGCACAATGCCGAGTGCTGAATCACCTCACATATAGTCACCCTTCTAGAGGTAGCCAGGAAGCACAATGATGAGTGCCGGAACCCCCCACACATAGTCACCCTTGTAGAGGCAGCACCATGCCGAGTGCCAGAACCCCTTACACATAGTCACCCTTCTAGAAGCAGCCAGGTAGCACAATGCCGAGTGCTGGATCACCTCACATATAGTCACCCTTCTAGAGGTAGCCAGGCAGCACAATGCTGAGTGCAGGAACCCCTCACACAAAGTCACCCTTCCAGAGGTAGCCAGGCAGCACAATGCCGAGTGCCGGAACCCCTCACACATAGTCACCCTTCTAGAGGCAGCCAGGCAGCACAATGCCGAGTGCTGAATCACCTCACATATAGTCACCCTTCTAGAGGTAGCCAGGCAGCACAATGCCGAGTGCAGGATCCCCTCACACATAGTCACCCTTGTAGAGGCAGCCAGGTAGCACAATGCTGAGTGCAGGAACCCCTCACACATAGTCACCCTTCTAGAGGTAGCCAGGAAGCACAATGATGAGTGCCGGAACCCCCCACACATAGTCACCCTTGTAGAGGCAGCACCATGCCGAGTGCAAGAACCCCTCACACATAGTCACCCTTCTAGAGGTAGCCAGGCAGCACAATGCCGAGTGCTGGATCCCCTCACACATAGTCACCCTTGTAGAGGTAGCCAGGCAGCACAATGCCGAGTGCCGGAACCCCTCACACATAGTCACCCTTCTAGAGGCAGCCAGGCAGCACAATGCCGAGTGCTGGATCACCTCACATATAGTCACCCTTCTAGAGGTAGCCAGGCAGCACAATGCCGAGTGCCGGAACCCCTCACACATAGTCACCCTTCTAGAGGCAGCCAGGCAGTACAATGCCGAGTGCTGGATCACCTCACACATAGTCACCCTTCTAGAGGTAGCCAGGCAGCACAATGCCGAGTGCTGGATCACCTCACATATAGTCACCCTTCTAGAGGCAGCCAGGCAGCACAATGCCGATTGCTGGATCACCTCACATATAGTCACCCTTCTAGAGGTAGCCAGGAAGCACAATGATGAGTGCCGGAACCCCCCACACATAGTCACCCTTGTAGAGGCAGCACCATGCCGAGTGCCGGAACCCCTCACACATAGTCACCCTTCTAGAGGCAGCCAGGCAGCACAATGCCGAGTGCTGGATCACCTCACATATAGTCACCCTTCTAGAGGTAGCCAGGCAGCACAATGCTGAGTGCAGGAAACCCTCACACAAAGTCACCTTTCCAGAGGTAGCCAGGAAGCACAATGATGAGTGCCGGAACCCCCCCACACATAGTCACCCTTGTAGAGGCAGCACCATGCCGAGTGCCGGAACCCCTCACACATAGTCACCCTTCTAGAGGCAGCCAGGCAGCACAATGCCGAGTGCTGGATCACCTCACATATAGTCACCCTTCTAGAGGTAGCCAGGCAGCACAATGCCGAGTGGCGGAACCCCTCACACATAGTCACCCTTCTAGAGGCAGCCAGGCAGCACAATGCCGAGTGCTGGATCACCTCACACATAGTCACCCTTCTAGAGGTAGCCAGGCAGCACAATGCCGAGTGCTGGATCACCTCACATATAGTCACCCTTCTAGAGGTAGCCAGGAAGCACAATGATGAGTGCCGGAACCCCCCACACATAGTCACCCTTGTAGAGGCAGCACCATGCCGAGTGCCGGAACCCCTCACACATAGTCACCCTTCTAGAGGCAGCCAGGCAGCACAATGCCGAGTGCTGGATCACCTCACATATAGTCACCCTTCTAGAGGTAGCCAGGCAGCACAATGCTGAGTGCAGGAAACCCTCACACAAAGTCACCTTTCCAGAGGTAGCCAGGAAGCACAATGATGAGTGCCGGAACCCCCCACACATAGTCACCCTTGTAGAGGCAGCACCATGCCGAGTGCCGGAACCCCTCACACATAGTCACCCTTCTGGAGGTAGCCAGGCAGCACAATGCCGAGTGCTGGATCCCCTAACACATAGTCACCCTTGTAGAGGTAGCCAGGCAGCACAATGCCGAGTGCTGGATCCCCTCACACATAGTCACCCTTCTAGAGGCAGCCAGGCAGCACAATGCCGAGTGCTGGATCACCTCACACATAGTCACCCTTCTAGAGGTAGCCAGGCAGCACAATGCCTAGTGTTGGATCCCCTCACATATAGTCACCCTTCTAGAGGTAGCCAGGCAGCACAATGCCGAGTGCTGGATCCCCTCACACATAGTCACCCTTCTGGAGGTAGCCAGGAAGCACAATGATGAGTGGCGGAACCCCCCACACATAGTCACCCTTCTAGAGGTAGCCAGGCAGCACAATGCCGAGTGCTGGATCCCCTCACACATAGTCACCCTTCTAGAGGTAGCCAGGAAGCACAATGATGAGTGGCGGAACCCCCCACACATAGTCACCCTTGTAGAGGCAGCACCATGCCGAGTGCCGGAACCCCTCACACATAGTCACCCTTGTAGAGGTAGCCAGGCAGCACAATGCCGAGTGCTGTATCCCCTCACACATAGTCACCCTTGTAGAGGTAGCCAGGCAGCACAATGATGAGTGCTTGATCCCCTCACACATAGTCACCCTTGTAGAGGCAGCCAGGCAGCACCATGCCGAGTGCCGGAACCCCTCACACATAGTCACCCTTCTAGAGGTAGCCAGGCAGCACCATGCCGAGTGCCGGAACCCCTCACACATAGTCACTCTTCTAGAGGTAGCCAGGCAGCACAATGCCGAGTGCCGGAACCCCTCACACATAGTCACCCTTCTAGAGGTAGCCAGGCAGCACCATGCCGAGTGCCGGAACCCCTCACACATAGTCACCCTTCTAGAGGTAGCCAGGCAGCACAATGCCGAGTGCCGGAACCCCTCACACATAGTCACCCTTCTAGAGGTAGCCAGGCAGCACCATGCCGAGTGCCGGAACCCCTCACACATAGTCACCCTTGTAGAGGCAGTAAGGCAGCATTATAGCCAACCTGTATCTCTCCAGCTGCTGTGAATCTAGATGTCCCAGCATACCCTCCCACTGATCAACTGGCAAAGTATCCTGGAACTTGTAGCTTCACAACAGCTGGAGAGCCACAGGTTGGCCATGCCAGTATGAGAGGAGTGATTGTGTAAGTGCCGAGCTGGGTGGTGGGCCCTGGGACTTGAGAAACCCTAGTGCTGCCCCCCGTTTTCCTCTGGTTACTGATCCCGTGTGTACATAACAGTATTTCTATACCGCTCATTGTGCCCAGGGAGCAGATTATTTTCTGTGTCAGTAACAATATAAACATGAGAAAGACAACAATTACAGCAGCCAAGTGCCACAACGTCTCATATTCTCTTTCATCATGTTTTGGGGGAGCCATGGGGGTTTAGTGACCCTCAGCCACCTTTGAAATGCCTCCGTCACATGTGGGCATCAGAGACATCCCCGGGGTGAAGGGTCACCCACAACCTTTCCTTTTTCTCTCAACACCTCTTTTCTCTTCTTCCCCCGCACACCATCCACACAACAGAGACTCCATTCTTCGGAGATGAAACGCAGCGTCAGCTGTCAGCGGTTCCACGTCTGATCTGCAGCCAGTAAATGTGTGCAGACCCCAAGAAACCGAGCTACGTCCGACAGCTGGAACCAGGTCCCGAAACTCACAAAACTAATCTTTCTTTAATATGGGAACTTTCTAAACTGCTCATTTTATCTGACATGTAAAAAAAAAATTTGCAAAAAATTATTTTCTTTCAGAGAAACATCTTACAATGAACCTGTTACATTTAGGAAAATATGGAAAATCTTTATTTTGACGAGGATTTGTTTTCTCGCAGTTTGTCCGACTCTGTTTATGGAAAGTTGGTGCTACATGGATGTCGCGTCTTATAGTGGGGTCACACGGTGACATCACTGTTACTCTTGGATGGCCAATGGTGGATGCGGCCAGTGGCGTCGGGAGGGGTGGGAGGTGGGTACTGTTTACCCAGGCCTGGGCCTGTTGGAGGAGCCTGGGTACCGCTACCCCCCCCCCCCCCCCTCCCAGTGGTAGACAGCGGCAACTTGGGGCAGGGAAAGAGAGGCGTGACTGCTGCTGTGTGCTGCGCGGGGGAGAGAGGCAGCTGCAGCTCAGCCATGCCTCTCTCTCCCTGATATGCAAATGGCGATCGATTGCTGCCCGCCTACCCTCCATGACCACACCCCCTGTCCAGCACGCGCACCCAATTTCCGTCCGTACATCAAATACTGTCATTAATATTTCATAAGGAGGAGGGCAGGCCACAGCTCCCTGCATTGGTGATGCCCCTTTTCATTACCTGGGCCCGACGCAGCTGTCTGTGCCCCTGGATGCAGCAATGCCTGTAAATATAATATTTACAGAGCGTCAGTAGATCCCACAGACCTGTACATATACAAAGCAAATGTTGTCCCAGTTCAGGAATATTATATAAGTACAATGGAAAGTGGGCATGACACGCTAGAAGTCACAAACTAATACAGAATAAGGGATCGCTACAAGAGGTACGCGTTCACCTACATACTAATTACAGATGTGTCCTCATACACCCTGCCTCTGGGGGGGATTCAGACCTGATCGTAGATGTGCTAAATTTCACACATCTACGATCATAGGTGTGCGCAGGGAGGGGTTCCTGGTGCGCACAGGCACCCCCTAATGTCTGGCACCACGATCTCACATGCCTGATGCAGCGATCGCCGAGCAGGCTGATTACTGTCCCCTCTGCGCTGCACCCGGTCAGGACTGCATTACTGACCAGACGGCTGGGTTAATCAAGGATGCCACTGCCCACACGTCACACCCGCCACATGCCAAATTCAATACTGGCAGGCGGTCGGCAGCAGCATTGACACGTCACTCGTTTTTCCAGCAGCAGCAGCAGTATTAGACTGCGACTGTCAGTGTCAGTGAGTGACTGACTTGTAAGTAAGCTTCTGCAGCTTGCAGGGGAAAGAGAGGGGGAGCCAGACCAGGCTGAGGAGGAGCAGTGTAATTGCAGTGAGTGCCATCAGGGGTGTTTGTTTGGTGCACACCACAACATCTGACAATGTATCTGCTTTATTAGAATTGGCACAAGTGTGGATATTTTATATTGCGTTGACGTCAATAGATGGTGCTAGACATGCCCAAAAGGCGGTGCTAGACACACCCCTCCGACGGTGCACCCCCTAATAAAATGTGCTGCGCACGCCTATGTCTACGATCAGTTTCTCAGACATGCAGGGGGACGCCCAGAACAGGGCTAGTCCGCCCCGCATGTCAGACCCGCCCCCTCGCACTGGTGCAAAAGCATTGCACGGCGGCGATGCTTTTGCACCTGGAGAGTTGCTCCCAGCCATCGCAGCTCGTACGCTCTGGCAGGCCGCTACCCGTCGCGTCCAGGGTCGCGAGCACACTCCACAAAGGAATTCAGACTGCGATCGCAGTCTGAATTAGCCCCTTGATACGCCACACAGCGGGAGATGTCTGGCGTGAGTGAGCTGACAGGTACCGTTCAACTCTGTGTGAATAAGTTGCACAAGCAGACTCTGCTGACTCTGCAGAGTAAAATAATATGCAGCATGCCTGTATTCTGTGTGTGTCTGCGCCTGTATCTCATATGAGATGCTACAGAGTTCTCAAGGAAAAGCAATTATTAATATGGATGGCGGTCGTTAGGTCAACAAGCTTTAGGCCAACATACATTGGGTCGACCACTGAAGGTCGACATACATTAAGTCGACATGGTCACTAGGTCGACATGCGAAAAAGTCAACATGAGATTTTCACATTTTTTTTCATTTTTTTCACCTTTTTCATACTTAACGATCCACGTGGACTACAATTGGGAACCGTAACCTGTGCCGAGCGCAGCGGTAGTGGAGCGAGGCACCTTGCCCGAAGCATGGCGAGGGGACACGGTGCACTAAATGGGGTTCCCGGTCACTGTACGGAGAAAACGACATCAAAAACAGTCCACCCAATGTATGTCGACCTAATGAACCACACCCATTAATATAATCTACATTTCAAACTTACCAAATATCTTACTTATGCAGAATTTGTTATCCCCGGATTCTCTGTAACTATTGTACATACCGGCCAGCTCCATGACGCGGGCCTGATTCCGCATTGTACATACCGGCCAGCTCCATGACGCGGGGCCTGATTCCGCATTGTACATACCGGCCAGCTCCATGACGCGGGGCCTGATTCCGCATTGTACATACCGGCAAGCTCCATGACGTGGGCCCTGATTCCGCATTGTACATACCGGCCAGCTCCATGACGTGGGCCCTGATTCCGCATTGTACATACCGGCCAGCTCCATGGCGCGGGCCTGATTCCGCATTGTACATACCGGCCAGCTCCATGACGCGGGCCTGATTCCGCATTGTACATACCGGCCAGCTCCATGACGCGGGGCCTGATTCCGCATTGTACATACCGGCCAGCTCCATGACGCGGGCCTGATTCCGCATTGTACATACCGGCCAGCTCCATGACGTGGGCCTGATTCCGCGTTGTACATACCGGCCAGCTCCATGACGTGGGGCCTGATTCCACATTGTACATACCGGCCAGCTCCATGACGCGGGGCCTGATTCCGCATTGTACATACTGGCCAGCTCCATGACGCTGGGCCTGATTCCGCATTGTACATACTGGCCAGCTCCATGACGTGGGCCCTGATTCCGCATTGTACATACCGGCCAGCTCCATGACGTGGGCCTGATTCCGCATTGTACATACCGGCCAGCTCCATGACGTGGGCCCTGATTCCGCATTGTACATACCGGCCAGCTCCATGACGTGGGCCCTGATTCCGCATTGTACATACCGGCCAGCTCCATGACGTGGGCCCTGATTCCGCACTGTACATACCGGCCAGCTCCATGACATGGGCCCTGATTCCGCATTGTACATACCGGCCAGCTCCATGACGTGGGCCCTGATTCCGCATTGTACATACCGGCCAGCTCCATGACGTGGGCCTGATTCCGCATTGTACATACCGGCCAGCTCCATGACGTGGGCCCTGATTCCGCATTGTACATACCGGTCAGCTCCATGACGTGGGCCCTGATTCCGCATTGTACATACCGGCCAGCTCCGTGACACGGGGCCTGATTCCGCACTGTACATACCGGCCAGCTCCATGACACGGGGCCTGATTCCGCATTGTACATACCGGCCAGCTCCATGACAGGGGGCCTGATTCCGCATTGTACATACCGGCCAGCTCCATGACGTGGGGCCTGATTCCGCATTGTACATACCGGCCAGCTCCATGACACGGGGCCTGATTCCGCATTGTACATACCGGCCAGCTCCATGACACGGGGCCTAATTCCGCATTGTACATACCGGCCAGCTCCATGACGTGGGCCCTGATTCCGCATTGTACATACCGGCCAGCTCCATGACGTGGGCCCTGATTCCGCATTGTACATACCGGCCAGCTCCATGACGCGGGCCTGATTCCGCATTGTACATACCGGCCAGCTCCATGACGTGGGCCCTGATTCCGCATTGTACATACCGGCCAGCTCCATGACGTGGGCCCTGATTCCGCATTGTACATACCGGCCAGCTCCATGACGTGGGCCCTGATTCCGCATTGTAAATATCGGCCAGCTCCATGACGTGGGCCCTGATTCCGCACTGTACATACCGGCCAGCTCCATGACGCAGGGCCTGATTCCGCACTGTACATACCGGCCAGCTCCATGACGTGGGCCCTGATTCCGCATTGTACATACCGGCCAGCTCCATGACGCGGGCCCTGATTCCGCATTGTACATACCGGCCAGCTCCATGACGCGGGCCTGATTCTGCATTGTACATACCGGCCAGCTCCATGACGCGGGCCTGATTTCGCATTGTACATACCGGCCAGCTCCATGACGCTGGCCTGATTCCGCATTGTACATACCGGCCAGCTCCATGACGCGGGCCTGATTCCGCATTGTACATACCGGGTAGCTCCATGACGCGGGCCTGATTCCGCATTGTACATACTGGCCAGCTCCATGACGTGGGGCCTGATTCCGCATTGTACATACCGGCCAGCTCCATGACGTGGGGCCTGATTCCGCATTGTACAAACCGGCCAGCTCCATGACGTGGGGCCTGATTCCGCATTGTACATACCGGCTAGCTCCATGACGCGGGGCCTGATTCCGCATTGTACATACAGGCCAGCTCCATGACGCGGGGCCTGATTTCGCATTGTACATACCGGCCAGCTCCATGACGCGGGCCTGATTCCGCATTGTACATACCGGCCAGCTCCATGACGTGGGCCCTGATTCCACATTGTACATACCGGCCAGCTTCATGACGCGGGGCCTGATTCCGCATTGTACATACCAGCCAGCTCTATGACGCGGGGCATAATTCCGCATTGTACATACCGGCCAGCTTCATGACGTGGGGCCTGATTCCGCATTGTACATATCGGCCAGCTCCATGACGTGGGCCCTGATTCCGCATTGTACATACCGGCCAGCTCCATGACGTGTGGCCTGATTCCGCATTATACATACCGGCCAGCTCCATGACGCGGGGCCTGATTCCGCATTGTACATACCGGCCAGCTCCATGACGTGGGGCCTGATTCCGCATTGTACATACCGTCTAGCTCCATGACACAGGCCTGATTCCGCATTGTACATACCTTCCAGCTCCATGACGTGGGGCCTGTTTCTGCATTGTACATACTGGCTAGCTCCATGACGCGGGCCTGATTCCGCATTGTACATACCGGCCAGCTCCATGACGTGGGGCCTGATTCTGCATTGTACATACCGGCCAGCTCCATGACGTGGGGCCTGATTCCGCATTATACATACCGGCCAGCTCCATGATGCGGGGCCTGATTCCGCATTGTACATATCGGCCAGCTCCATGACGTGGGGCCTGATTCCGCATTGTACATACCGGCCAGCTCCATGACGCGGGGCCTGATTCCGCATTGTACATACCGGTCAGCTCCATAACGCGGGCCTGATTCCGCATTGTACATACCGGCCAGCTCCATGACGTGGGGCCTGATTCCGCATTATACATACCGGCCAGCTCCATGACGTGGGGCCTGATTCCGCATTGTACATACTGGCCAGCTCCATGACGTGGGGCCTGATTCTGCATTGTACATACCGGCCAGCTCCATGACGTGGGGCCTGATTCCGCATTGTACATACTGGCCAGTTCCATGACGTGGGCCCTGATTCCGCATTGTACATACTGGCCAGCTCCATGACGTGGGGCCTGATTCTGCATTATACATACCGGCCAGCTCCATGACGCGGGGCCTGATTCCGCATTGTACATACCGGCCAGCTCCATGACGTGGGGCCTGATTCCGCATTATACATACCGGCCAGCTCCATGACGTGGGGCCTGATTCCGCATTACACATACCGGCCAGCTCCATGACGTGGGCCCTGATTCCGCATTGTACATACCGGCCAGCTCCATGACGTGGGGCCTGATTCCGCATTGTACATACCGGCCAGCTCCATGACGTGTGGCCTGATTCCGCATTGTACATACCGGCAAGCTCCATGACGTGGGGCCTGATTCCGCTTTATACATACCGGCCAGCTTCATGACGCGGGGCCTGATTCCGCATTGTACATATCGGCCAGCTCCATGACGCGGGCCTGATTCCGCATTATACATATCGGCCAGCTCCATGACGCGGGCCTGATTCCGCATTATACATACCGGCCAGCTTCATGACGCGGGGCCTGATTCCGCATTGTACATACCGGCCAGCTCCATGACGCGGGCCTGATTCCGCAATGTACATACCAAACAGCTCCATGACATGGGGCCTGATTCCGCATTGTACATACCGGCCAGCTCCATGACGCGGGCCTGATTCCGCAATGTACATACCGGCCAGCTCCATGACATGGGGCCTGATTCCGCATTGTACATACCGGCCAGCTCCATGACGTGGGGCCTGATTCCGCATTGTACATACCGGCCAGCTCCATGACGTGGGCCCTGATTCCGCATTGTACATACCGGCCAGCTCCATGACGCGGGCCTGATTCCGCAATGTACATACCGGCCAGCTCCATGACATGGGGCCTGATTCCGCATTGTACATACCGGCCAGCTCCATGACGTGGGGCCTGATTCCGCATTGTACATACCGGCCAGCTCCATGACGTGGGCCCTGATTCCGCATTGTACATACCGGCCAGCTCCATGACGTGGGCCCTGATTCCGCATTGTACATACCGGCCAGCTCCATGACGTGGGCCCTGATTCCGCATTGTACATACCGGCCAGCTCCATGACGTGGGCCCTGATTCCGCATTGTACATACCGGCCAGCTCCATGACGTGGGCCCTGATCTCCATGACGCGGGCCTGATTCCGCATTGTACATACCGGCCAGCTCCATGACGTGGGCCTGATTCCGCATTGTACATACCGGCCAGCTCCATGACGTGGGGCCTGATTCCGCATTGTACATACCGGCCAGCTCCATGACGCGGGGCCTGATTCCGCATTGTACATACTGGCCAGCTCCATGACGCTGGGCCTGATTCCGCATTGTACATACTGGCCAGCTCCATGACGTGGGGCCTGATTCCGCATTGTACATACCGGCCAGCTCCATGACATGGGCCTGATTCCGCATTGTACATACCGGCCAGCTCCATGACGTGGGCCCTGATTCCGCATTGTACATACCGGCCAGCTCCATGACGTGGGCCCTGATTCCGCATTGTACATACCGGCCAGCTCCATGACGTGGGCCCTGATTCCGCACTGTACATACCGGCCAGCTCCATGACGTGGGCCCTGATTCCGCATTGTACATACCGGCCAGCTCCATGACGTGGGCCCTGATTCCGCATTGTACATACCGGCAAGCTCCATGACGTGGGGCCTGATTCCGCATTATACATACCGGCCAGCTTCATGACGCGGGGCCTGATTCCGCATTGTACATACTGGCCAGCTCCATGACGCGGGCCTGATTCCGCATTGTACATACCGGCCAGCTCCATGACATGGGGCCTGATTCCGCATTGTACATACCGGCCAGCTCCATGACCTGGGGACTGATTCCGCATTGTACATACCGGTCAGCTCCATGACGTGGGGCCTGATTCCGCATTGTACATACCAGCCAGCTCCATGACCTGAGGCCTGATTCCGCGTTATACATACCGGCCAGCTTCATGACGCGGGGCCTGATTCCGCATTGTACATATCCGCCAGCTCCATGACGCGGGCCTGATTCCGCATTATACATACCGGCCAGCTTCATGACGCGGGGCCTGATTCCGCATTGTACATACTGGCCAGCTCCATGACGCGGGCCTGATTCCGCATTGTACATATCGGCCAGCTCCATGACATGGGGCCTGATTCCGCATTGTACATACCGGCCAGCTCCATGATGCTGGGCCTGATTCCGCATTGTACATACCCGCCAGCTCCACGACGTGGGGCCTGATTCCGCATTATACATACAGGCCAGCTCCATGACGTGGGGCCTGATTCCGCATTGTACATACCGGCCAGCTCCATGACGTGGGGCCTGATTCCGCATTGTACATACCGGCCAGCTCCATGACGTGGGGCCTGATTCCGCATTGTACATACCGGCCAGCTCCATGACGTGGGGCCTGATTCCGCATTGTACATACCGGCTAGCTCCATGACGCTGGCCTGATTCCGCATTGTACATACCGGCCAGCTCCATGACCTGAGGCCTGATTCCGCGTTATACATACCGGCCAGCTTCATGACGCGGGGCCTGATTCCGCATTGTACATATCCGCCAGCTCCATGACGCGGGCCTGATTCCGCATTATACATACCGGCCAGCTTCATGACGCGGGGCCTGATTCCGCATTGTACATACTGGCCAGCTCCATGACGCGGGCCTGATTCCGCATTGTACATATCGGCCAGCTCCATGACATGGGGCCTGATTCCGCATTGTACATACCGGCCAGCTCCATGACGTGGGGCCTGATTCCGCATTGTACATACCGGCTAGCTACATGACGCTGGCCTGATTCCGCATTGTACATACCGGCCAGCTCCATGACCTGGGTCCTGATTCCGCATTGTACATACCGGCCAGCTCCATGACCTGGGGCCTGATTCCGCATTGTACATACCCGCCAGCTCCACGACGTGGGGCCTGATTCCGCATTATACATACCGGCCAGCTCCATGACGTGGGGCCTGATTCCGCATTGTACATACCGGCCAGCTCCATGACGTGGGACCTGATTCCGCATTGTACATACCGGTCAGCTCCATGACGTGGGGCCTGATTCCGCATTGTACATACCAGCCAGCTCCATGACGTGGGGCCTGTTTCCGCATTGTACATACCGGCCAGCTCCATGATGCTGGGCCTGATTCCGCATTGTACATACCGGCCAGCTCCATGACGTGGGGCCTGATTCCGCATTATACATACCGGCCAGCTCCATGACGTGGGGCCTGATTCCGCATTGTACATACCGGCCAGCTCCATGACGCTGGGCCTGATTACGCATTGTACATACCAGCCAGCTCCATGACGTGGGGCCTGATTCCGCATTGTACATACCGGCCAGCTCCATGACGCGGGGCCTGATTCCGCACTGTACATACCGGCCAGCTCCATGACGCTGGGCCTGATTCCGCATTGTACATACCGGCCAGCTCCATGACGTGGGGCCTGATTCCGCATTGTACATACCGGCCAGCTCCATGACGTGGGACCTGATTCCGCATTGTACATACCGGTCAGCTCCATGACGTGGGGCCTGATTCCGCATTGTACATACCAGCCAGCTCCATGACGTGGGGCCTGTTTCCGCATTGTACATACCGGCCAGCTCCATGATGCTGGGCCTGATTCCGCATTGTACATACCGGCCAGCTCCATGACGTGGGGCCTGATTCCGCATTATACATACCGGCCAGCTCCATGACGTGGGGCCTGATTCCGCATTGTACATACCGGCCAGCTCCATGACGCTGGGCCTGATTACGCATTGTACATACCAGCCAGTTCCATGACGTGGGGCCTGATTCCGCATTGTACATACCGGCCAGCTCCATGACGCGGGGCCTGATTCCGCACTGTACATACCGGCCAGCTCCATGACGCTGGGCCTGATTCCGCATTTTACATACCGGCCAGCTCCATGAAGCGGGGCCTGAATCCGCATTGTACATACCGGCCAGCTCCATTATGCTGGACCTGATTATGCATTGTACATACCGGCCAGCTCCATGACGCTGGGCCTGATTCCGCATTGTACATACGGCCAGCTCCATGACGTGGGCCCTGATTCCGCATTGTACATACCGGCCAGCTCCATGACGTGGGGCCTGATTCCGCATTGTACATACGGGCCAGCTCCATGACGTGGGGCCTGATTCCGCACTGTACATATCGGCCAGCTCCATGACGTGGGGCCTGATTCCGCATTGTACATACCGGCCAGCTCCATGACCCGGGGCCTGATTCCGCATTGTACATACAGGCCAGCTCCATGACGTGGGGCCTGATTCCGCATTGTACATAAAGGCCAGCTCCATGACGTGGGGCCTGATTCCGCATTGTACATACCGGCCAGCTCCATGACGCGGGCCTGATTCCGCAATGTACATACCAAACAGCTCCATGACATGGGGCCTGATTCCGCATTGTACATACCGGCCAGCTCCATGACGCGGGCCTGATTCCGCAATGTACATACCGGCCAGCTCCATGACATGGGGCCTGATTCCGCATTGTACATACCGGCCAGCTCCATGACGTGGGGCCTGATTCCGCATTGTACATACCGGCCAGCTCCATGACGTGGGCCCTGATTCCGCATTGTACATACCGGCCAGCTCCATGACGCGGGCCTGATTCCGCAATGTACATACCGGCCAGCTCCATGACATGGGGCCTGATTCCGCATTGTACATACCGGCCAGCTCCATGACGTGGGGCCTGATTCCGCATTGTACATACCGGCCAGCTCCATGACGTGGGCCCTGATTCCGCATTGTACATACCGGCCAGCTCCATGACGTGGGCCCTGATTCCGCATTGTACATACCGGCCAGCTCCATGACGTGGGCCCTGATTCCGCATTGTACATACCGGCCAGCTCCATGACGTGGGCCCTGATTCCGCATTGTACATACCGGCCAGCTCCATGACGTGGGCCCTGATCTCCATGACGCGGGCCTGATTCCGCATTGTACATACCGGCCAGCTCCATGACGTGGGCCTGATTCCGCATTGTACATACCGGCCAGCTCCATGACGTGGGGCCTGATTCCGCATTGTACATACCGGCCAGCTCCATGACGCGGGGCCTGATTCCGCATTGTACATACTGGCCAGCTCCATGACGCTGGGCCTGATTCCGCATTGTACATACTGGCCAGCTCCATGACGTGGGGCCTGATTCCGCATTGTACATACCGGCCAGCTCCATGACATGGGCCTGATTCCGCATTGTACATACCGGCCAGCTCCATGACGTGGGCCTGATTCCGCATTGTACATACTGGCCAGCTCCATGACGTGGGGCCTGATTCCGCATTGTACATACCGGCCAGCTCCATGACGTGGGCCCTGATTCCGCATTGTACATACCGGCCAGCTCCATGACGTGGGCCCTGATTCCGCATTGTACATACCGGCCAGCTCCATGACGTGGGCCCTGATTCCGCACTGTACATACCGGCCAGCTCCATGACGTGGGCCCTGATTCCGCATTGTACATACCGGCCAGCTCCATGACGTGGGCCCTGATTCCGCATTGTACATACCGGCCAGCTCCATGACGTGGGGCCTGATTCCGCATTATACATACCGGCCAGCTTCATGACGCGGGGCCTGATTCCGCATTGTACATATCGGCCAGCTCCATGACGCGGGTCTGATTCCGCATTATACATATCTGCCAGCTCCATGACATGGGGCCTGATTCCGCATTGTACATACCGGCCAGCTCCATGACGTGGGGCCTGATTCCGCATTGTACATACCGGCTAGCTCCATGACGCTGGCCTGATTCCGCATTGTACATACCGGCCAGCTCCATGACCTGGGTCCTGATTCCGCATTGTACATACCGGCCA
Source organism: Pseudophryne corroboree (assembly GCF_028390025.1). Taxonomy (NCBI): domain Eukaryota; kingdom Metazoa; phylum Chordata; class Amphibia; order Anura; family Myobatrachidae; genus Pseudophryne; species Pseudophryne corroboree. The sequence goes on along the minus strand of NC_086444.1, from coordinate 14,710,706 downwards.
GCTCCATGACCTGGGGACTGATTCCGCATTGTACATACCGGTCAGCTCCATGACGTGGGGCCTGATTCCGCATTGTACATACCAGCCAGCTCCATGACGTGGGCCCTGATTCCGCATTGTACATACCGGCCAGCTCCATGATGCTGGGCCTGATTCCGCATTGTACATACCCGCCAGCTCCACGACGTGGGGCCTGATTCCGCATTATACATACAGGCCAGCTCCATGACGTGGGGCCTGATTCCGCATTGTACATACCGGCCAGCTCCATGACGTGGGGCCTGATTCCGCATTGTACATACCGGCCAGCTCCATGACGTGGGGCCTGATTCCGCATTGTACATACCGGCCAGCTCCATGACGTGGGGCCTGATTCCGCATTGTACATACCGGCTAGCTCCATGACGCTGGCCTGATTCCGCATTGTACATACCGGCCAGCTCCATGACCTGAGGCCTGATTCCGCGTTATACATACCGGCCAGCTTCATGACGCGGGGCCTGATTCCGCATTGTACATATCCGCCAGCTCCATGACGCGGGCCTGATTCCGCATTATACATACCGGCCAGCTTCATGACGCGGGGCCTGATTCCGCATTGTACATACTGGCCAGCTCCATGACGCGGGCCTGATTCCGCATTGTACATACCGGCCAGCTCCATGACATGGGGCCTGATTCCGCATTGTACATACCGGCCAGCTCCATGACGTGGGGCCTGATTCCGCATTGTACATACCGGCTAGCTACATGACGCTGGCCTGATTCCGCATTGTACATACCGGCCAGCTCCATGACCTGGGTCCTGATTCCGCATTGTACATACCGGCCAGCTCCATGACCTGGGGCCTGATTCCGCATTGTACATACCCGCCAGCTCCACGACGTGGGGCCTGATTCCGCATTATACATACCGGCCAGCTCCATGACGTGGGGCCTGATTCCGCATTGTACATACCGGCCAGCTCCATGACGTGGGACCTGATTCCGCATTGTACATACCGGTCAGCTCCATGACGTGGGGCCTGATTCCGCATTGTACATACCAGCCAGCTCCATGACGTGGGGCCTGTTTCCGCATTGTACATACCGGCCAGCTCCATGATGCTGGGCCTGATTCCGCATTGTACATACCGGCCAGCTCCATGACGTGGGGCCTGATTCCGCATTATACATACCGGCCAGCTCCATGACGTGGGGCCTGATTCCGTATTGTACATACCGGCCAGCTCCATGACGCTGGGCCTGATTACGCATTGTACATACCAGCCAGCTCCATGACGTGGGGCCTGATTCCGCATTGTACATACCGGCCAGCTCCATGACGCGGGGCCTGATTCCGCACTGTACATACCGGCCAGCTCCATGACGCTGGGCCTGATTCCGCATTGTACATACCGGCCAGCTCCATGACGTGTGTCCTGATTCCGCATTCTACATACCGGCCAGCTCCATGAAGCGGGGCCTGAATCCGCATTGTACATACCGGCCAGCTCCATGATGCTGGACCTGATTATGCATTGTACATACCGGCCAGCTCCATGACGCTGGGCCTGATTCCGCATTGTACATACGGCCAGCTCCATGACGTGGGCCCTGATTCCGCATTGTACATACCGGCCAGCTCCATGACGTGGGGCCTGATTCCGCATTGTACATACGGGCCAGCTCCATGACGTGGGGCCTGATTCCGCACTGTACATATCGGCCAGCTCCATGACGTGGGGCCTGATTCCGCATTGTACATACCGGCCAGCTCCATGACCCGGGGGCCTGATTCCGCATTGTACATACAGGCCAGCTCCATGACGTGGGGCCTGATTCCGCATTGTACATAAAGGCCAGCTCCATGACGTGGGCCCTTATTCCGCATTGTACATACCAGCCAGCTCCATGACGCTGAGCCTGATTCCGCATTGTACATATAGGCCAGCTCCATGACGTGGGGCCTGATTCCGCATTGTACATAAAGGCCAGCTCCATGACGTGGGGCCTGATTCCGCATTGTACATAAAGGCCAGCTCCATGACGTGGGCCCTTATTCCGCATTGTACATACCGGCCAGCTCCATGATGCTGGGCCTGATTCCGCATTGTACATACCGGCCAGCTCCATGACGCGGGGCCAGATTCCGCATTGTACATACCGGCCAGCTCCATGACCTGGGGCCTGATTCCGCATTGTACTTACCAGCCAGCTCCATGACGCGAGGCCTGATTCCGCATTGTACATACCGGCCAGCTCCATGACGTGGGGCCTGATTCCGCATTGTACATACCGGCCAGCTCCATGATGCTGGGCCTGATTCCGCATAGTACATACCGGCCAGCTCCATGACGCGGGGCCCTGATTCCGCATTGTACATACCGGCCAGCTCCATGACCTGGGGCCTGAGTCCGCATTGTACATACCAGCCAGCTCCATGACGCGAGGCCTGATTCCGCATTGTACATACCGTCCAGCTCCATGACGTGGAGCCTGATTCCGCATTGTACATACCGGCCAGCTCCATGACGTGGGGCCTGATTCCGCATTGTACATACCAGCCAGCTCCATGACGTGGGGCCTGATTCCGCATTGTACACACCGGCCAGCTCCATGACGTGTGGCCTGATTCCGCATTGTACATACCAGCCAGCTCCATGACGTGGGGCCTGTTTCCGCATTGTACATACCGGCCAGCTCCATGATGCTGGGCCTGATTCCGCATTGTACATACCGGCCAGCTCCATGACGTGGGGCCTGATTCCGCATTATACATACCGGCCAGCTCCATGACGTGGGGCCTGATTCCGCATTGTACATACCGGCAAGCTCCATGACGCTGGGCCTGATTACGCATTGTACATACCAGCCAGCTCCATGACGTGGGGCCTGATTCCGCATTGTACATACCGGCCAGCTCCATGACGCGGGGCCTGATTCCGCACTGTACATACCGGCCAGCTCCATGACGCTGGGCCTGATTCCGCATTGTACATACCGGCCAGCTCCATGACGTGGGTCCTGATTCCGCATTCTACATACCGGCCAGCTCCATGACGCGGGGCCTGAATCCGCATTGTACATACCGGCCAGCTCCATGATGCTGGACCTGATTATGCATTGTACATACCGGCCAGCTCCATGACGCTGGGCCTGATTCCGCATTGTACATACGGCCAGCTCCATGACGTGGGCCCTGATTCCGCATTGTACATACCGGCCAGCTCCATGACGTGGGGCCTGATTCCGCATTGTACATACGGGCCAGCTCCATGACGTGGGGCCTGATTCCGCACTGTACATATCGGCCAGCTCCATGACGTGGGGCCTGATTCCGCATTGTACATACCGGCCAGCTCCATGACGCGGGGCCTGATTCCGCATTGTACATACCGGCAAGCTCCATGACGTGGGCCCTGATTCCGCATTGTACATACCGGCCAGCTCCATGACGCGGGGCCTGATTCCGCATTGTACATACGGGCCAGCTCCATGACGCGGGGCCTGATTCCGCACTGTACATACCGGCCAGCTCCATGACGTGGGGCCTGATTCCGCATTGTACATACCGGCCAGCTCCATGACGTGGGGCCTGATTCCGCATTGTACATACCGTTCAGCTTCATGACGTTGGGCCTGATTCCGCATTGTACATACCGGCCAGCTCCATGACGTGGGCCCTGATTCCGCATTGTACATACCGGCCAGCTCCATGATGCTGGGCCTGATTCCGCATTGTACATACCGGCCAGCTCCATGACGCGGGCCTGATTCCGCAATGTACATACCGGCCAGCTCCATGACATGGGGCCTGATTCCGCATTGTACATACCGGCCAGCTCCATGACGTGGGGCCTGATTCCGCATTGTACATACCGGCCAGCTCCATGACGTGGGCCCTGATTCCGCATTGTACATACCGGCCAGCTCCATGACGCGGGCCTGATTCCGCAATGTACATACCGGCCAGCTCCATGACATTGGGCCTGATTCCGCATTGTACATACCGGCCAGCTCCATGACGTGGGGCCTGATTCCGCATTGTACATACCGGCCAGCTCCATGACGTGGGCCCTGATTCCGCATTGTACATACCGGCCAGCTCCATGACGTGGGCCCTGATTCCGCATTGTACATACCGGCCAGCTCCATGACGTGGGCCCTGATTCCGCATTGTACATACCGGCCAGCTCCATGACGTGGGCCCTGATTCCGCATTGTACATACCGGCCAGCTCCATGACGTGGGCCCTGATCTCCATGACGCGGGCCTGATTCCGCATTGTACATACCGGCCAGCTCCATGACGTGGGCCTGATTCCGCATTGTACATACCGGCCAGCTCCATGACGTGGGGCCTGATTCCGCATTGTACATACCGGCCAGCTCCATGACGCGGGGCCTGATTCCGCATTGTACATACTGGCCAGCTCCATGACGCTGGGCCTGATTCCGCATTGTACATACTGGCCAGCTCCATGACGTGGGGCCTGATTCCGCATTGTACATACCGGCCAGCTCCATGACATGGGCCTGATTCCGCATTGTACATACCGGCCAGCTCCATGACGTGGGCCCTGATTCCGCATTGTACATACCGGCCAGCTCCATGACGTGGGCCCTGATTCCGCATTGTACATACCGGCCAGCTCCATGACGTGGGCCCTGATTCCGCACTGTACATACCGGCCAGCTCCATGACGTGGGCCCTGATTCCGCATTGTACATACCGGCCAGCTCCATGACGTGGGCCCTGATTCCGCATTGTACATACCGGCCAGATCCATGACGTGGGGCCTGATTCCGCATTATACATACCGGCCAGCTTCATGACGCGGGGCCTGATTCCGCATTGTACATATCGGCCAGCTCCATGACGCGGGTCTGATTCCGCATTATACATATCTGCCAGCTCCATGACGCGGGCCTGATTCCGCATTATACATACCGGCCAGCTTCATGACGCGGGGCCTGATTCCGCATTGTACATACTGGCCAGCTCCATGACGCGGGCCTGATTCCGCATTGTACATACCGGCCAGCTCCATGACATGGGGCCTGATTCCGCATTGTACATACCGGCCAGCTCCATGACGTGGGGCCTGATTCCGCATTGTACATACCGGCTAGCTCCATGACGCTGGCCTGATTCCGCATTGTACATACCGGCCAGCTCCATGACCTGGGTCCTGATTCCGCATTGTACATACCGGCCAGCTCCATGACCTGGGGACTGATTCCGCATTGTACATACCGGTCAGCTCCATGACGTGGGGCCTGATTCCGCATTGTACATACCAGCCAGCTCCATGACGTGGGCCCTGATTCCGCATTGTACATACCGGCCAGCTCCATGATGCTGGGCCTGATTCCGCATTGTACATACCCGCCAGCTCCACGACGTGGGGCCTGATTCCGCATTATACATACAGGCCAGCTCCATGACGTGGGGCCTGATTCCGCATTGTACATACCGGCCAGCTCCATGACGTGGGGCCTGATTCCGCATTGTACATACCGGCCAGCTCCATGACGTGGGGCCTGATTCCGCATTGTACATACCGGCCAGCTCCATGACGTGGGGCCTGATTCCGCATTGTACATACCGGCTAGCTCCATGACGCTGGCCTGATTCCGCATTGTACATACCGGCCAGCTCCATGACCTGAGGCCTGATTCCGCGTTATACATACCGGCCAGCTTCATGACGCGGGGCCTGATTCCGCATTGTACATATCCGCCAGCTCCATGACGCGGGCCTGATTCCGCATTATACATACCGGCCAGCTTCATGACGCGGGGCCTGATTCCGCATTGTACATACTGGCCAGCTCCATGACGCGGGCCTGATTCCGCATTGTACATACCGGCCAGCTCCATGACATGGGGCCTGATTCCGCATTGTACATACCGGCCAGCTCCATGATGTGGGGCCTGATTCCGCATTGTACATACCGGCTAGCTACATGACGCTGGCCTGATTCCGCATTGTACATACCGGCCAGCTCCATGACCTGGGTCCTGATTCCGCATTGTACATACCGGCCAGCTCCATGACCTGGGGCCTGATTCCGCATTGTACATACCCGCCAGCTCCACGACGTGGGGCCTGATTCCGCATTATACATACCGGCCAGCTCCATGACGTGGGGCCTGATTCCGCATTGTACATACCGGCCAGCTCCATGACGTGGGACCTGATTCCGCATTGTACATACCGGTCAGCTCCATGACGTGGGGCCTGATTCCGCATTGTACATACCAGCCAGCTCCATGACGTGGGGCCTGTTTCCGCATTGTACATACCGGCCAGCTCCATGATGCTGGGCCTGATTCCGCATTGTACATACCGGCCAGCTCCATGACGTGGGGCCTGATTCCGCATTATACATACCGGCCAGCTCCATGACGTGGGGCCTGATTCCGCATTGTACATACCGGCCAGCTCCATGACGCTGGGCCTGATTACGCATTGTACATACCAGCCAGCTCCATGACGTGGGGCCTGATTCCGCATTGTACATACCGGCCAGCTCCATGACGCGGGGCCTGATTCCGCACTGTACATACCGGCCAGCTCCATGACGCTGGGCCTGATTCCGCATTGTACATACCGGCCAGCTCCATGACGTGTGTCCTGATTCCGCATTCTACATACCGGCCAGCTCCATGAAGCGGGGCCTGAATCCGCATTGTACATACCGGCCAGCTCCATGATGCTGGACCTGATTATGCATTGTACATACCGGCCAGCTCCATGACGCTGGGCCTGATTCCGCATTGTACATACGGCCAGCTCCATGACGTGGGCCCTGATTCCGCATTGTACATACCGGCCAGCTCCATGACGTGGGGCCTGATTCCGCATTGTACATACGGGCCAGCTCCATGACGTGGGGCCTGATTCCGCACTGTACATATCGGCCAGCTCCATGACGTGGGGCCTGATTCCGCATTGTACATACCGGCCAGCTCCATGACCCGGGGCCTGATTCCGCATTGTACATACAGGCCAGCTCCATGACGTGGGGCCTGATTCCGCATTGTACATAAAGGCCAGCTCCATGACGTGGGCCCTTATTCCGCATTGTACATACCAGCCAGCTCCATGACGCTGAGCCTGATTCCGCATTGTACATATAGGCCAGCTCCATGACGTGGGGCCTGATTCCGCATTGTACATAAAGGCCAGCTCCATGACGTGGGGCCTGATTCCGCATTGTACATAAAGGCCAGCTCCATGACGTGGGCCCTTATTCCGCATTGTACATACCGGCCAGCTCCATGATGCTGGGCCTGATTCCGCATTGTACATACCGGCCAGCTCCATGACGCGGGGCCAGATTCCGCATTGTACATACCGGCCAGCTCCATGACCTGGGGCCTGATTCCGCATTGTACTTACCAGCCAGCTCCATGACGCGAGGCCTGATTCCGCATTGTACATACCGGCCAGCTCCATGACGTGGGGCCTGATTCCGCATTGTACATACCGGCCAGCTCCATGATGCTGGGCCTGATTCCGCATAGTACATACCGGCCAGCTCCATGACGCGGGGCCCTGATTCCGCATTGTACATACCGGCCAGCTCCATGACCTGGGGCCTGAGTCCGCATTGTACATACCAGCCAGCTCCATGACGCGAGGCCTGATTCCGCATTGTACATACCGGCCAGCTCCATGACGTGGAGCCTGATTCCGCATTGTACATACCGGCCAGCTCCATGACGTGGGGCCTGATTCCGCATTGTACATACCAGCCAGCTCCATGACGTGGGGCCTGATTCCGCATTGTACACACCGGCCAGCTCCATGACGTGTGGCCTGATTCCGCATTGTACATACCAGCCAGCTCCATGACGTGGGGCCTGTTTCCGCATTGTACATACCGGCCAGCTCCATGATGCTGGGCCTGATTCCGCATTGTACATACCGGCCAGCTCCATGACGTGGGGCCTGATTCCGCATTATACATACCGGCCAGCTCCATGACGTGGGGCCTGATTCCGCATTGTACATACCGGCCAGCTCCATGACGCTGGGCCTGATTACGCATTGTACATACCAGCCAGCTCCATGACGTGGGGCCTGATTCCGCATTGTACATACCGGCCAGCTCCATGACGCGGGGCCTGATTCCGCACTGTACATACCGGCCAGCTCCATGACGCTGGGCCTGATTCCGCATTGTACATACCGGCCAGCTCCATGACGTGGGTCCTGATTCCGCATTCTACATACCGGCCAGCTCCATGACGCGGGGCCTGAATCCGCATTGTACATACCGGCCAGCTCCATGATGCTGGACCTGATTATGCATTGTACATACCGGCCAGCTCCATGACGCTGGGCCTGATTCCGCATTGTACATACGGCCAGCTCCATGACGTGGGCCCTGATTCCGCATTGTACATACCGGCCAGCTCCATGACGTGGGGCCTGATTCCGCATTGTACATACGGGCCAGCTCCATGACGTGGGGCCTGATTCCGCACTGTACATATCGGCCAGCTCCATGACGTGGGGCCTGATTCCGCATTGTACATACCGGCCAGCTCCATGACGCGGGGCCTGATTCCGCATTGTACATACCGGCAAGCTCCATGACGTGGGCCCTGATTCCGCATTGTACATACCGGCCAGCTCCATGACGCGGGGCCTGATTCCGCATTGTACATACGGGCCAGCTCCATGACGCGGGGCCTGATTCCGCACTGTACATACCGGCCAGCTCCATGACGTGGGGCCTGATTCCGCATTGTACATACCGGCCAGCTCCATGACGTGGGGCCTGATTCCGCATTGTACATACCGTTCAGCTTCATGACGTTGGGCCTGATTCCGCATTGTACATACCGGCCAGCTCCATGACGTGGGCCCTGATTCCGCATTGTACATACCGGCCAGCTCCATGATGCTGGGCCTGATTCCGCATTGTACATACCGGCCAGCTCCATGACGCGGGGCCAGATTCCGCATTGTACATACCGGCCAGCTCCATGACCTGGGGCCTGATTCCGCATTGTACATACCGGCCAGCTCCATGATGCTGGGCCTGATTCTGCATTGTACATACCGGCAAGCTCCATGACGCTGGGCCTGATTCCGCATTGTACATACCAGCCAGCTCCATGACGCTGAGCCTGATTCCGCATTGTACATACAGGCCAGCTCCATGACGAGGGGCCTGATTCCGCATTGTACATAAAGGCCAGCTCCATGACGTGGGCCCTTATTCCGCATTGTACATACCAGCCAGCTCCATGACGCTGAGCCTGTTTCCGCATTGTACATACAGGCCAGCTCCATGACGTGGGGCCTGATTCCGCATTGTACATAAAGGCCAGCTCCATGACGTGGGGCCTGATTCCGCATTGTACATACAGGCCAGCTCCATGAGGTGGGGCCTGATTCCGCATTGTACATAAATGCCAGCTCCATGACGTGGGCCCTTATTCCGCATTGTACATACCGGCCAGCTCCATGACGCTGGCCTGATTACGCATTGTACATACCGGCCAGCTCCATGACGTGGGGCCTGATTCCGCATTGTACATACCGGTCAGCTCCATGACGCGAGGCCTGATTCCGCATTGTACATACCGGCCTGCTCCATGACGCTGGGTCTGATTCCGCATTGTACATACCGGCCAGCTCCATGACGCGGGGCCTGATTCCGCATTGTACATACCGGTCAGCTCCATGACGCTGGCCTGATTACGCATTGTACATACCGGCCAGCTCCATGACGTGGGGCCTGATTCCGCATTGTACATACCGGCCAGCTCCATGACGTGGGCCCTGAATCCGCATTGTACATACCGGCCAGCTCCATGATGCTGGGCCTGATTCCGCATTGTACATACCGGCCAGCTCCATGACGTGGGGCCTGATTCCGCATTGTACATACCGGCCAGCTCCATGACGTGGGGCCTGATTCCGCATTGTACATACCGGCCAGCTCCATGACGTGGTCCCTGATTCCGCATTGTACATACCGGCCAGCTCCATGACGTGGGCCCTGATTCCGCATTGTACATACCGGCCAGCTCCATGGCGCGGGGCCTGATTCCGCATTGTACATACCGGCCAGCTCCATGACGTGGGCCCTGATTCCGCATTGTACATACCGGCCAGCTCCATGACGTGGGCCCTGATGTCCGTGACGCGGGCCTGATTCCGCATTGTACATACCGGCCAGCTCCATGACGTGGGCCTGATTGCGCATTGTACATACCGGCCAGCTCCATGACGTGGGGCCAGATTCCGCATTGTACATACCGGCCAGCTCCATGACGCGGGGCCTGATTCCGCATTGTACATACTGGCCAGCTCCATGACGTGGGGCATGATTCCGCATTGTACATACCGGCCAGCTCCATGACGTGGGGCCTGATTCCGCATTGTACATACCGGCCAGCTCCATGACGTGGGCCTGATTCCGCATTGTACATACCGGCCAGCTCCATGACGTGGGCCCTGATTCCGCATTGTACATACCGGCCAGCTCCATGACGTGGGCCCTGATTCCGCATTGTACATACCGGCCAGCTCCATGACGTGGGCCCTGATTCCGCATTGTACATACCGGCCAGCTCCATGACGTGGGCCCTGATCTCCATGACGCGGGCCTGATTCCGCATTGTACATACCGGCCAGCTCCATGACGGGGGCCTGATTCCGCATTGTACATACCGGCCAGCTCCATGACGTGGGGCCTGATTCCGCATTGTACATACCGGCCAGCTCCATGACGCGGGGCCTGATTCCGCATTGTACATACTGGCCAGCTCCATGACGCTGGGCCTGATTCCGCATTGTACATACTGGCCAGCTCCATGACGTGGGGCCTGATTCCGCATTGTACATACCGGCCAGCTCCATGACGTGGGCCTGATTCCGCATTGTACATACCGGCCAGCTCCATGACGTGGACCCTGATTCCGCATTGTACATACCGGCCAGCTCCATGACGTGGGCCCTGATTCCGCATTGTACATACCGGCCAGCTCCATGACGTGGGCCCTGATTCCGCATTGTACATACCGGCCAGCTCCATGACGTGGGCCCTGATTCCGCATTGTACATACCGGCCAGCTCCATGACGTGGGGCCTGATTCCGCATTATGCATACCGGCCAGCTTCATGACGCGGGGCCTGATTCCGCATTGTACATATCGGCCAGCTCCATGATGCGGGCCTGATTCCGCATTATACATATCGGCCAGCTCCATGACGCGGGCCTGATTCCGCATTATACATACCGGCCAGCTTCATGACGCGGGGCCTGATTCCGCATTGTACATACTGGCCAGCTCCATGACGCGGGCCTGATTCCGCATTGTACATACCGGCCAGCTCCATGACATGGGGCCTGATTCCGCATTGTACATACCGGCCAGCTCCATGACGTGGGGCCTGATTACGCATTGTACATACCGGCTAGCTCCATGACGCTGGCCTGATTCCGCATTGTACATACCGGCCAGCTCCATGACCTGGGTCCTGATTCCGCATTGTACATACCGGCCAGCTCCATGACCTGGGGCCTGATTCCGCATTGTACATACCGGTCAGCTCCATGACGTGGGGCCTGATTCCGCATTGTACATACCAGCCAGCTCCATGACGTGGGCCCTGATTCCGCATTGTACATACCGGCCAGCTCCATGATGCTGGGCCTGATTCCGCATTGTACATACCCGCCAGCTCCACGACGTGGGGCCTGATTCCGCATTATACATACCGGCCAGCTCCATGACGTGGGGCCTGATTCCGCATTGTACATACCGGCCAGCTCCATGACGTGGGGCCTGATTCCGCATTGTACATACCGGCCAGCTCCATGACGTGGGGCCTGATTCCGCATTGGACATACCGGCCAGCTCCATGACGTGGGGCCTGATTCCGCATTGTACATACCGGCTAGCTCCATGACGCTGGCCTGATTCCGCATTGTACATACCGGCCAGCTCCACGACCTGGGGCCTGATTCCGCATTATACATACCGGCCAGCTTCATGACGCGGGGCCTGATTCCGCATTGTACATATCGGCCAGCTCCATGACGCGGGCCTGATTCCGAATTATACATATCGGCCAGCTCCATGACGCGGGCCTGATTCCGCATTATACATACCGGCCAGCTTCATGACGCGGGGCCTGATTCCGCATTGTACATACTGGCCAGCTCCATGACGCGGGCCTGATTCCGCATTGTACATACCGGCCAGCTCCATGACATGGGGCCTGATTCCGCATTGTACATACCGGCCAGCTCCATGACGTGGGGCCTGATTCCGCATTGTACATACCGGCTAGCTCCATGACGCTGGCCTGATTCCGCATTGTACATACCGGCCAGCTCCATGACCTGGGTCCTGATTCCGCATTGTACATACCGGCCAGCTCCATGACCTGGGGCCTGATTCCGCATTGTACATACCGGTCAGCTCCATGACGTGGGGCCTGATTCCGCATTGTACATACCGGCCAGCTCCATGACGTGGGCCCTGATTCCGCATTGTACATATCGGCCAGCTCCATGATGCGGGCCTGATTCCGCATTATACATATCGGCCAGCTCCATGACGCGGGCCTGATTCCGCATTATACATACCGGCCAGCTTCATGACGCGGGGCCTGATTCCGCATTGTACATACTGGCCAGCTCCATGACGCGGGCCTGATTCCGCATTGTACATACCGGCCAGCTCCATGACATGGGGCCTGATTCCGCATTGTACATACCGGCCAGCTCCATGACCTGGGGCCTGATTACGCATTGTACATACCGGCTAGCTCCATGACGCTGGCCTGATTCCGCATTGTACATACCGGCCAGCTCCATGACCTGGGTCCTGATTCCGCATTGTACATACCGGCCAGCTCCATGACCTGGGGCCTGATTCCGCATTGTACATACCGGTCAGCTCCATGACGTGGGGCCTGATTCCGCATTGTACATACCAGCCAGCTCCATGACGTGGGCCCTGATTCCGCATTGTACATACCGGCCAGCTCCATGATACTGGGCCTGATTCCGCATTGTACATACCCGCCAGCTCCACGACGTGGGGCCTGATTCCGCATTATACATACCGGCCAGCTCCATGACGCTGGCCTGATTCCGCATTGTACATACCGGCCAGCTCCATGACCTGGGGCCTGATTCCGCATTATACATACCGGCCAGCTTCATGACGCGGGGCCTGATTCCGCATTGTACATATCGGCCAGCTCCATGACGCGGGCCTGATTCCGCATTATACATATCGGCCAGCTCCATGACGCGGGCCTGATTCCGCATTATACATACCGGCCAGCTTCATGACGCGGGGCCTGATTCCGCATTGTACATACTGGCCAGCTCCATGACGCGGGCCTGATTCCGCATTGTACATACCGGCCAGCTCCATGACATGGGGCCCGATTCCGCATTGTACATACCGGCCAGCTCCATGACGTGGGGCCTGATTCCGCATTGTACATACCGGCTAGCTCCATGACGCTGGCCTGATTCCGCATTGTACATACCGGCCAGCTCCATGACCTGGGTCCTGATTCCGCATTGTACATACCGGCCAGCTCCATGACCTGGGGCCTGATTCCGCATTGTACATACCGGTCAGCTCCATGACGTGGGGCCTGATTCCGCATTGTACATACCGGCCAGCTCCATGACGTGGGCCCTGATTCCGCATTGTACATACCGGCCAGCTCCATGATGCTGGGCCTGATTCCGCATTGTACATACCCGCCAGCTCCACAACGTGGGGCCTGATTCCGCATTATACATACCGGCCAGCTCCATGACGTGGGGCCTGATTCCGCATTGTACATACCGGCCAGCTCCATGACGTGGGACCTGATTCCACATTGTACATACCGGCCAGCTCCATGACGTGGGGCCTGATTCCGCATTGTACATACCAGCCAGCTCCATGACGTGGGGCCTGTTTCCGCATTGTACATACCGGCCAGCTCCATGATGCTGGGCCTGATTCCGCATTGTACATACCGGCCAGCTCCATGACGTGGGGCCTGATTCCGTATTATACATACCGGCCAGCTCCATGACGTGGGGCCTGATTCCGCATTGTACATACCGGCCAGCTCCATGACGCTGGGCCTGATTCCGCATTGTACATACCAGCCAGCTCCATGACGTGGGGCCTGATTCCGCATTGTACATACAGGCCAGCTCCATGACGTGGGCCCTGATTCCGCATTCTACATACCGGCCAGCTCCATGACGCGGGGCCTGAATCCGCATTGTACATACCGGCCAGCTCCATGATGCTGGACCTGATTATGCATTGTAAATACCGGCCAGCTCCATGACGCTGGGCCTGATTCCGCATTGTACATACGGCCAGCTCCATGACGTGGGCCCTGATTCCGCATTGTACATACCGGCCAGCTCCATGAGGTGGGGCCTGATTCCGCATTGTACATACGGGCCAGCTCCATGACGTGGGGCCTGATTCCGCACTGTACATATCGGCCAGCTCCATGACGTGGGGCCTGATTCCGCATTGTACATACCGGCCAGCTCCATGACGCGGGGCCTGATTCCGCATTGTACATACCGGCCAGCTCCATGACGTGGGCCCTGATTCCGCATTGTACATACCGGCCAGCTCCATGACGCGGGGCCTGATTCCGCATTGTACATACGGGCCAGCTCCATGACGCGGGGCCTGATTCCGCACTGTACATACCGGCCAGCTCCATGACGTGGGGCCTGATTCCGCATTGTACATACCGGCCAGCTCCATGACGCGGGGCCTGATTCCGCATTGTACATACCGTTCAGATCCATGACGTGGGGCCTGATTCCGCATAGTACATACCGGCCAGCTCCATGACGCTGGGCCTGATTCTGCATTGTACATACCGGCCAGCTCCATGATGCTGGGCCTGATTCCGCATTGTACATACCGGCCAGCTCCATGACGCGGGGCCAGATTCCGCATTGTACATACCGGCCAGCTCCATGACCTGGGGCCTGATTCCGCATTGTACATACCGGCCAGCTCCATGACGTGGGGCCTGATTCCGCATTGTACATACCGGCCAGCTCCATGACGCTGGGCCTGATTCTGCATTGTACATACCGGCCAGCTCCATGACGCTGGGCCTGATTCCGCATTGTACATACCAGCCAGCTCCATGACGTGGGGCCTGATTCCGCATTGTACATAAAGGCCAGCTCCATGACTTGGGCCCTTATTCCGCATTGTACATACCGGCCAGCTCCATGATGCTGGGCCTGATTCCGCATTGTACATACCGGCCAGCTCCATGACGTGGGGCCAGATTCCGCATTGTACATACCGGCCAGCTCCATGACCTGGGGCCTGATTCCGCATTGTACATACCAGCCAGCTCCATGACGCGAGGCCTGATTCCGCATTGTACATACCGGCCAGCTCCATGACGTGGGGCCTGATTCCGCATTGTACATACCGGCCAGCTCCATGACCTGGGGCCTGATTCCGCATTGTACATACCAGCCAGCTCCATGACGCTGGGTCTGATTCCGCATTATACATACCGGCCAGCTCCATGACGTGGGGCCTGATTCCGCATTGTACATACCGGCCAGCTCCATGACGTGGGCCCTGATTCCGCATTGTACATACCGGCCAGCTCCATGACGTGGGGCCTGATTCCGCATTGTACATACCGGCCAGCTCCATGACCTGTGGCCTGATTCCGCATTGTACATACCGGTCAGCTCCATGACGTGGGGCCTGATTCCGCATTGTACATACCGGCCAGCTCCATGACGTGGGCCCTGAATCCGCATTGTACATACCGGCCAGCTCCATGATGCTGGGCCAGATTCCGCATTGTACATACCGGCCAGATCCATGACGTGGGGCCTGATTCCGCATTATACATACCGGCCAGCTCCATGACGTGGGGCCTGATTCCGCATTGTACATACCGGCCAGCTCCATGACGTGGGGCCTGATTCCGCATTGTACATACCAGCCAGCTCCATGACGTGGGGCCTGATTCCGTATTGTACATACCAGCCAGCTCCATGACGTGGAGCCTGATTCCGCATTGTACATACCGGCCAGCTCCATGACGTGGGGCCTGATTCCGCATTGTACATACCAGCCAGCTCCATGACGTGGGGCTTGATTCCGCATTGTACATACCAGCCAGCTCCATGACGTGGGGCCTGATTCCGCATTGTACATACCGGCCAGCTCCATGACGTGGGGCCTGATTTCGCATTGTACATACCGGCCAGCTCCATGACGTGGGCCCTGATTCCGCATTGTACATACCGGTCAGCTCCATGACGTGGGGCCTGATTCCGCATTGTACATACCGGCCAGCTCCATGACGTGGGCCCTGAATCCGCATTGTACATACCGGCCAGCTCCATGATGCTGGGCCTGATTCCGCATTGTACATACCGGCTAGCTCCATGACGTGGGGCCTGATTCCGCATTATACATACCGGCCAGCTCCATGACGTGGGGCCTGATTCCGCATTGTACATACCGGCCAGCTCCATGACGCTGGGCCTGATTCCTCATTGTACATACCAGCCAGCTCCATGACGTGGGGCCTGATTCCGCATTGTACATACAGGCCAGCTCCATGACGTGGGCCCTGATTCCGCATTGTACATACCGGCCAGCTCCATGACGCTGGGCCTGATTCCGCATTGTACATACCAGCCAGCTCCATGACGTGGGGCCTGATTCCGCATTGTACATACCGGCCAGCTTCATGACGCTGGGCCTGATTCCGCATTGTACATACCGGCCATTTCCATGACCTGCGGCCTGATTCCGCATTGTACATACCGGCCAGCTCCATGACGCGGGGCCTGAATCCTCATTGTACATACCGGCCAGCTCCATGATGCTGGACCTGATTCCGCATTGTACATACCGGCCAGCTCCATGACGCTGGGCCTGATTCCGCATTGTACATACCGGCCAGCTCCATGACGTGGGGCCTGATTCCGCATTGTACATACCGGCCAGCTCCATGACGCGGGGCCTGATTCCGCATTGTACATACGGGCCAGCTCCATGACGTGGGGCCTGATTCCGCACTGTACATATCGGCCAGCTCCATGACGTGGGGCCTGATTCTGCATTGTACATACCGGCCAGCTCCATGACGCGGGGCCTGATTCCGCATTGTACATACCGGCCAGCTCCATGACGTGGGCCCTGATTCCGCATTGTACATACCGGCCAGCTCCATGACGTGGGCCCTGATTCCGCATTGTACATACCGGCCAGCTCCATGACGCTGGGCCTGATTCCGCATTGTACATACCGGCCAGCTCCATGACGTGGGGCCTGATTCCGCATTGTACATACCGGCCAGCTCCATGACGCGGGGCCTGATTCCGCATTGTACATACGGGCCAGCTCCATGACGTGGGGCCTGATTCCGCACTGTACATATCGGCCAGCTCCATGACGTGGGGCCTGATTCCGCACTGTACATATCGGCCAGCTCCATGACGTGGGGCCTGATTCTGCATTGTACATACCGGCCAGCTCCATGACGCGGGGCCTGATTCCGCATTGTACATACCGGCCAGCTCCATGACGTGGGCCCTGATTCCGCATTGTACATACCGGCCAGCTCCATGATGCTGGGCCTGATTCCGCATTGTACATACTGGCCAGCTCCATGACGTGGGCCCTGATTCCGCATTGTACATACCGGCCAGCTCCATGACGTGGGCCCTGATTCCGCATTGTACATACCAGCCAGCTCCATGACGCTGGGCCTGATTCCGCATTGTACATACCGGCCAGCTCCATGACGCTGGGCCTGATTCCGCATTGTACATACCGGCCAGCTCCATGACGCTGGGCCTGATTCCGCATTGTACATACGGGCCAGCTCCATGACGCGGGGCCTGATTCCGCACTGTACATACCGGCCAGCTCCATGACGTGGGGCCTGATTCCGCATTGTACATACCGGCCAGCTCCATGACGTGGGGCCTGATTCCGCACTGTACATATCGGCCAGCTCCATGACGTGGGGCCTGATTCTGCATTGTACATACCGGCCAGCTCCATGACGTGGGCCCTGATTCCGCATTGTACATACCGGCCAGCTCCATGATGCTGGGCCTGATTCCGCATTGTACATACCAGCCAGCTCCATGACGTGGGGCCTGATTCCGCATTGTACATAAAGGCCAGCTCCATGACGTGGGCCCTGATTCCGCATTGTACATACCGGCCAGCTCCATGATGCTGGGCCTGATTCCGCATTGTACATACCGGCCAGCTCCATGACGCGAGGCCTGATTCCGCATTGTACATACCGGCCAGCTCCATGACGCTGGGCCTGATTCCGCATTGTACATACCGGCCAGCTCCATGACGTGGGGCCTGATTCCGCATTGTACATACCGGCCAGCTCCATGACGTGGGGCCTGATTCCACATTGTACATACCGGCCAGCTCCATGACGCTGGGCCTGATTCCGCATTGTACATACCGGCCAGCTCCATGACGCTGGGCCTGATTCCGCATTGTACATACCGGCCTGCTCCATGACGTGGACCCTGATTCCGCATTGTACATACCGGCCAGCTCCATGACGTGGGGCCTGATTCCGCATTGTACATACTGGCCAGCTCCATGACGCGGGCCCTGATTCCGCATTGTACATACCGGCCAGCTCCATGACGTGGGGCCTGATTCCGCATTGTACATACCGGCCAGCTCCATGATGTGGGCCCTGATTCCGCAATGTACATACCGGCCAGCTCCATGACGCGGGGCCTGATTCCGCATTGTACATACCGGCCAGCTCCATGACGCGGGGCCTGATTCCGCATTGTACATACCGGCCAACACCATGACGTGGGCCCTGATTCCGCATTGTACATACCGGCCAGCTCCATGACGCGGGGCCTGATTCCGCATTGTACATACGGGCCAGCTCCATGACGCGGGGCCTGATTCCGCACTGTACATACCGGCCAGCTCCATGACGTGGGGCCTGATTCCGCATTGTACATACCGGCCAGCTCCATGACGTGGGGCCTGATTCCGCACTGTACATATCGGCCAGCTCCATGACGTGGGGCCTGATTCTGCATTGTACATACCGGCCAGCTCCATGACGCGGGGCCTGATTCCGCATTGTACATACCGGCCAGCTCCATGACGTGGGCCCTGATTCCGCATTGTACATACCGGCCAGCTCCATGATGCTGGGCCTGATTCCGCATTGTACATACCGGCCAGCTCCATGACGTGGGGCCTGATTCCGCATTGTACATACCGGCCAGCTCCATGACGTGGGCCCTGATTCCGCATTGTACATACCAGCCAGCTCCATGACGCTGGGCCTGATTCCGCATTGTACATACCGGCCAGCTCCATGACGTGGGCCCTGATTCCGCATTGTACATACCGGCCAGCTCCATGACGTGGGCCCTGATTCCGCATTGTACATACCAGCCAGCTCCATGACGCTGGGCCTGATTCCGCATTGTACATACCGGCCAGCTCCATGACGCTGGGCCTGATTCCGCATTGTACATACCGGCCAGCTCCATGACGCTGGGCCTGATTCCGCATTGTACATACCGGCCAGCTCCATGACGCTGGGCCTGATTCCGCATTGTACATACCGGCCAGCTCCATGACGTGGGGCCTGATTCCGCATTGTACATACCGGCCAGCTCCATGACGTGGGGCCTGATTCCACATTGTACATACCGGCCAG
The DNA here is from genome assembly GCF_028390025.1 of Pseudophryne corroboree. NCBI lineage: Eukaryota > Metazoa > Chordata > Amphibia > Anura > Myobatrachidae > Pseudophryne > Pseudophryne corroboree. Next base: position 14,690,975 of record NC_086444.1, on the reverse strand, counting down.
CTCCATGACGCTGGGCCTGATTCCGCATTGTACATACCGGCCAGCTCCATGACGCTGGGCCTGATTCCGCATTGTACATACCGGCCTGCTCCATGACGTGGACCCTGATTCCGCATTGTACATTCCGGCCAGCTCCATGACGTGGGGCCTGATTCCGCATTGTACATACCGGCCAGCTCCATGACGCGGGCCCTGATTCCGCATTGTACATACCGGCCAGCTCCATGACGTGGGGCCTGATTCCGCATTGTACATACCGGCCAGCTCGATGATGTGGGCCCTGATTCCGCATTGTACATACCGGCCAGCTCCATGACGCGGGGCCTGATTCCGCATTGTACATACCGGCCAGCTCCATGACGCGGGGCCTGATTCCGCATTGTACATACCGGCCAACACCATGACGTGGGCCCTGATTCCGCATTGTACATACCGGCCAGCTCCATGACGCGGGGCCTGATTCCGCATTGTACATACGTGCCAGCTTCATGACGCGGGGCCTGATTCCGCACTGTACATACCGGCCAGCTCCATGACGTGGGGCCTGATTCCGCATTGTACATACCGGCCAGCTCCATGACGTGGGTCCTGATTCCGCATTGTACATAAAGGCCAGCTCCATGACGCGGGGCCTGATTCCGCATTGTACATAAAGGCCAGCTCCATGACGCGGGGTCTGATTCCGCATTGTACATAAAGGCCAGCTCCATGACGTGGGGCCTGATTCCGCATTGTACATACCGGCCAGCTCCATGACGTGGGCCCTGATTCCGCATTGTACATACCGGCCAGCTCCATGATGCTGGGCCTGATTCCGCATTGTACATACCGGCCAGCTCCATGATGCTGGGCCTGATTCCGCATTGTACATACCAGCCAGCTCCATGACGTGGGGCCTGATTCCGCATTGTACATAAAGGCCAGCTCCATGACGTGGGCCCTGATTCCGCATTGTACATACCGGCCAGCTCCATGATGCTGGGCCTGATTCCGCATTGTACATACCGGCCAGCTCCATGACGCGAGGCCTGATTCCGCATTGTACATACCGGCCAGCTCCATGACGCGGGGCCTGATTCCGCATTGTAAATACGGGCCAGCTCCATGACGCGGGGCCTGATTCCGCACTGTACATACCGGCCAGCTCCATGACGTGGGGCCTGATTCCGCATTGTACATAGCGTTTAGCTCCATGACGTGGGGCCTGATTCCGCATTGTACATACCGGCCAGCTCCATGACGTGGGCCCTGATTCCGCATTGTACATAGCGTTTAGCTCCATGACGTGGGGCCTGATTCCGCATTGTACATACCTGCCAGCTCCATGACGCGAGGCCTGATTCCGCATTGTACATACCGGCCAGCTCCATGACGCGGGGCCTGATTCCGCACTGTACATACCGGCCAGCTCCATGACGTGGGGCCTGATTCCGCATTGTACATAGCGTTTAGCTCCATGATGCTGGGCCTGATTCCGCATTGTACATACCGGCCAGCTCCATGATGCTGGGCCTGATTCCGCATTATACATACCGGCCAACTCCATGACATGGGGCCTGATTCCGCATTGTACATACCAGCCAGCTCCATGACGCTGGGCCTGATTCCGCATTGTACATACCGGCCAGCTCCATGACGCTGGGCCTGATTCCGCATTGTACATACCAGCCAGCTCCATGACGTGGGGCCTGATTCCGCATTGTACATACCTGCCAGCTCCATGACGTGGGGCCTGATTCCGCATTGTACATACCAGCCAGCTCCATGACGAGGGGCCTGATTCCGCATTGTACATACCAGCCAGCTCCATGACGTGGGGCCTGATTCCGCATTGTACATACAGGCCAGCTCCTTGACGTGGGCCCTGATTCCGCATTGTACATACCGGCCAGCTCCATGACGTGGGCCCTGATTCCGCATTGTACATACCGGCCAGCTCCATGACGTGGGCCCTGATTCCGCATTGTACATACTGGCCAGCTCCATGACGTGGGCCCTGATTCCGCATTGTACATACCGGCCAGCTCCATGACGCGGGCCTGATTCCGCATTGTACATACCAGCCAGCTCCATGACGCGAGGCCTGATTCCGCATTGTACATACCGGCCAGCTCCATGATGCGGGGCCTGATTCCGCATTGTACATACCGGCCAGCTCCATGACGCGAGGCCTGATTCCGCATTGTACATACCAGCCAGCTCCATGATGCGGGGCCTGATTCCGCATTGTACATACCGGCCTGCTCCATGACGTGGGCCCTGATTCCGCATTGTACATACCGGCCAGCTCCATGACGTGGGGCCTGATTCCGCATTGTACATACCGGCCAGCTCCATGACGTGGGGCCTGATTCCGCATTGTACATACCGGCCAGCTCCATGACGTGGGCCCTGATTCCGCATTGTGCATACCGGCCTGCTCCATGATGCGGGGTCTGATTCCGCATTGTACATACCGGCCAGCTCCATGACGTGGGCCCTGATTCCGCATTGTACATACCGGCCAGCTCCATGACGTGGGGCCTGATTCCGCATTGTACATACCGGCCAGCTCCATGACGTGGGGCCTGATTCCGCATTGTACATACCGGCCAGCTCCATGACATGGGCCCTGATTCCGCTTTGTACATACAGGCCAGCTCCATGACGTGGGGCCTGATTCCGCATTGTACATACCGTCCAGCTCCATGACGCGGGGCCTGATTCCGCATTGTACATACCGTCCAGCTCCATGACACGGGGCCTGATTCCGCATTGTACATACCGGTCAGCTCCATGACGCGGGGCCTGATTCCGCATTGTACATACCGGCCAGCTCCATGACGTGGGGCCTGATTCCGCATTGTACATACCTGCCAGCTCCATGACGTGGTGCCTGATTAAGCATTGTACATACCGGCCAGCTCCATGACGTGGGCCCTGATTCCGCATTGTACATACCGGCCAGCTCCATGACGCGGGGCCTGATTCCGCTTTGTACATACCAGCCAGCTCCATGACGTGGGGCCTGATTCCGCATTGTACATACCGTCCAGCTCCATGACACGGGCCTGATTCCGCATTGTACATACCGGCCAGCTCCATGACGCGGGGCCTGATTCCGCATTGTACATACCGGCCAGCTCCATGACGTGGGGCCTGATTCCGCATTGTACATACCGGCCAGCTCCACGACGTGGTCCCTGATTCCGCATTGTACAATCTGGCCAGCTCCATGACGCGGGGCCTGATTCCGCATTGTACAATCCGGCCAGCTTTATGACGCGGGGCCTGATTCCGCATTGTACATACCGGCCAGCTCCATGACGCGGGGCCTGATCCGCATTGTACATACAGGCCAGCTCCATGATGCGGGGTCTGATTCCGCATTGTACATACCGGCCAGCTCCATGACGTGGGGCCTGATTCCGCATTGTACATACCGGCCAGCTCCATGACGCTGGGCCTGATTCTGCATTGTACATACCAGCCAGCTCCATGACGTGGGGCCTGATTCCGCATTATACATACCAGCCAGCTCCATGACGTGGGGCCTGATTCCGCATTGTACATACCGGCCAGCTCCATGACGTGGGGCCTGATTCCGCATTGTACATACCAGCCAGCTCCATGACGCTGGGCCTGATTCCGCATTGTACATACCGGCCAGCTCCATGACGCTGGGCCTGATTCCGCATTGTACATACCGGCCAGCTCCATGACGCGGGGCCTGATTCCGCATTTTACATACCGGCCAGCTTCATGACGCTGGGCCTGATTCCGCATTGTACATACCGGCCAGCTCCATGACGCGAGGCCTGATTCCGCATTGTACATACCGGCCAGCTCCATGATGCGGGGCCTGATTCCGCATTGTACATACCGGCCTGCTCCATGACGCTGGGTCTGATTCCGCATTGTACATACAGGCCAGCTCCATGACGTGGGGCCTGATTCCGCATTGTACATACCGTCCAGCTCCATGACGCGAGGCCTGATTCCGCATTGTACATACCGGCCAGCTCCATGATGCGGGGCCTGATTCCGCATTGTACATACCGGCCTGCTCCATGACGCTGGGTCTGATTCCGCATTGTACATACAGGCCAGCTCCATGACGTGGGGCCTGATTCCGCATTGTACATACCGGCCAGCTCCATGACGCGGGCCTGATTCCGCATTGTACTATCTGGCCAGCTCCATGACGCGGGGCCTGATTCCGCATTGTACAATCCGGCCAGCTCCATGACGCAGGGCCTGATTCCGCATTGTACATACCGGCCAGCTCCATGACGCTGGGCCTGATTCCGCATTGTACATACAAGCCAGCTCCATGACGCGGGGCCTGATTCCGCATTGTACATACCGGCCAGCTCCATGACGTGGGGCCTGATTCCGCATTGTACATACCGGCAAGCTCCATGACGCTGGGCCTGATTCTGCATTGTACATACCAGCCAGCTCCATGACGTGGCGCCTGATTCCGCATTATACATACCAGCCAGCTCCATGACGTGGGGCCTGATTCCGCATTGTACATACCGGCCAGCTCCATGACGTGGGCCCTGATTCCGCATTGTACATAGCGGCCAGCTCCATGATGCTGGGCCTGATTCCGCATTGTACATACCGGCCAGCTCCATGACGCTGGGCCTGATTCCGCATTGTACATACCGGCCAGCTCCATGACGTGGGGCCTGATTCCGCATTATACATACCGTCCAGCTCCATGACATAGGGCCTGATTCCGCATTGTACATACCAGCCAGCTCCATGACGCTGGGCCTGATTCCGCATTGTACATACCGGCCAGCTCCATGACGCGAGGCCTGATTCCGCATTGTACATACCGGCCAGCTCCATGATGCAGGGCCTGATTCCGCATTGTACATACTGGCCTGCTCCATGACGCTGGGTCTGATTCCGCATTGTACATAAAGGCCAGCTCCATGACGTGGGGCCTGATTCCGCATTGTACATACCGTCCAGCTCCATGACGCGGGGCCTGATTCCGCATTGTACATACCGTCCAGCTCCATGACATGGGGCCTGATTCCGCATTGTACATACCGGCCAGCTCCATGACGCGGGGCCTGATTCCACATTGTACATACCGGCCAGCTCCATGACGTGGGGCCTGATTCCGCATTGTACATACCGGCCAGCTCCATAACGTGGTCCCTGATTCCGCATTGTACATACCGGCCAGCTCCATGACGCGGGCCTGATTCCGCATTGTACAATCTGGCCAGCTCCATGACGCGGGGCCTGATTCCGCATTGTACAATCCGGCCAGCTCCATGACGCGGGGCCTGATTCCGCATTGTACATACCGGCCAGCTCCATGACGCTGGGCCTGATTCCGCATTGTACATACAAGCCAGCTCCATGACGCGGGGCCTGATTCCGCATTGTACATACCGGCCAGCTCCATGACGCGGGGCCTGATTCCGCATTGTACATACCGGCAAGCTCCATGACGCTGGGCCTGATTCTGCATTGTACATACCAGCCAGCTCCATGACGTGGCGCCTGATTCCGCATTATACATACCAGCCAGCTCCATGACGTGGGGCCTGATTCCGCATTGTACATACCGGCCAGCTCCATGACGTGGGCCCTGATTCCGCATTGTACATAGCGGCCAGCTCCATGATGCTGGGCCTGATTCCGCATTGTACATACCGGCCAGCTCCATGACGCTGGGCCTGATTCCGCATTGTACATACCGGCCAGCTCCATGACGTGGGGCCTGATTCCGCATTATACATACCGTCCAGCTCCATGACATGGGGCCTGATTCCGCATTGTACATACCAGCCAGCTCCATGACGCTGGGCCTGATTCCGCATTGTACATACCGGCCAGCTCCATGATGCTGGGCCTGATTCCGCATTATACATACCAGCCAGCTCCATGACGTGGGGCCTGATTCCGCATTGTACATACCGGCCAGCTCCATGACGTGGGGCCTGATTCCGCATTGTACATACCAGCCAGCTCCATGACGCTGGGCCTGATTCCGCATTGTACATACCGGCCAGCTCCATGACGCTGGGCCTGATTCCGCATTGTACATACCGGCCAGCTCCATGACGCGGGGCCTGATTCCGCATTTTACATACCGGCCAGCTTCATGACGCTGGGCCTGATTCCGCATTGTACATACCAGCCAGCTCCATGACGAGGGGCCTGATTCCACATTGTACATACCGGCCAACTCCATGACGCTGGGCCTGATTCCGCATTGTACATACTGGCCAGCTCCATGACGCTGGCCTGATTCCGCATTGTACATACCGGCCAGCTCCATGACGCTGGGTCTGATTCCGCATTGTACATACCGGCTAGCTCCAAGACGCTGGCCTGATTCCGCATTGTACATACCGGCCAGCTCCATGACGCTGGGTCTGATTCCGCATTGTACATACCGGCCAGCTCCATGACGTGGGGCCTGATTCCGCATTGTACATACCGGCCAGCTCCATGACGCTGGGTCTGATTCCGCATTGTACATACCGGCTAGCTCCATGACGCTGGGTCTGATTCCGCATTGTACATACCGGCCAGCTCCATGACGCTGGGCCTGATTCCGCATTGTACATACAGGCCAGCTCCATGACGTGGGACCTGATTCCGCATTGTACATACAGGCCAGCTCCATGACGCTGGGCCTGATTCCGCATTGTACATACCGGCCAGCTCCATGACGCGGGGCCTGATTCCGCATTTTACATACCGGCCAGCTTCATGACGCTGGGCCTGATTCCGCATTGTACATACCAGCCAGCCCCATGACGTGGGGCCTGATTCCACATTGTACATACCGGCCAGCTCCATGACGCTGGGCCTGATTCCGCATTGTACATACCGGCCTGCTCCATGACGCTGCGTCTGATTCCGCATTGTACATACCGGCCAGCTCCATGACGTGGGCCCTGATTCCGCATTGTACATACCGGCCAGCTCCATGATGTGGGCCCTGATTCCGCATTGTACATACCGGCCAGCTCCATGATGCTGGGCCTGATTCCGCATTGTACATACCGGCCAGCTCCATGACGTGGGCCCTGATTCCGCATTGTACATACCGGTCAGCTCCATGACGTGGACCTGATTCCGCATTGTACATACCGGCCAGCTCCATGATGCGGGGCCTGATTCCGCATTGTACATAAAGGCCAGCTCCATGACGCTGGGTCTGATTCCGCATTGTACATACCGGCCAGCTCCATGACGTGGGCCCTGATTCCGCATTGTACATACCGGCCAGCTCCATGACGCTGGGCCTGATTCCGCATTGTACATACTGGCCAGCTCCATGACGCTGGCCTGATTCCGCATTGTACATACCGGCCAGCTCCATGACGCTGGGTCTGATTCCGCATTGTACATACCGGCTAGCTCCATGACGCTGGCCTGATTCCGCATTGTACATACCGGCCAGCTCCATGACGCTGGGTCTGATTCCGCATTGTACATACCGGCCAGCTCCATGACGTGGGGCCTGATTCCGCATTGTACATACCGGCCAGCTCCATGACGCTGGCCTGATTCCGCATTGTACATACCGGCCAGCTCCATGACGCTGGGTCTGATTCCGCATTGTACATACCGGCTAGCTCCATGACGCTGGCCTGATTCCGCATTGTACATACCGGCCAGCTCCATGACGTGGGCCCTGATTCCGCATTGTACATACCGGCCAGCTCCATGACGCTGGGCCTGATTTCGCATTGTACATACTGGCCAGCTCCATGACGCTGGCCTGATTCCGCATTGTACATACCGGCCAGCTCCATGACGCTGGGTCTGATTCCGCATTGTACATACCGGCTAGCTCCATGACGCTGGCCTGATTCCGCATTGTACATACCGGCCAGCTCCATGACGCTGGGTCTGATTCCGCATTGTACATACCGGCCAGCTCCATGACGTGGGGCCTGATTCCGCATTGTACATACCGGCCAGCTCCATGACGCTGGGTCTGATTCCGCATTGTACATACCGGCTAGCTCCATGACGCTGGGTCTGATTCCGCATTGTACATACCGGCCAGCTCCATGACGCGGGGCCTGATTCCGCATTGTACATACAGGCCAGCTCCATGACGTGGGACCTGATTCCGCATTGTACATACAGGCCAGCTCCATGACGCTGGGCCTGATTCCGCATTGTACATACCGGCCAGCTCCATGACGCGGGGCCTGATTCCGCATTTTACATACCGGCCAGCTTCATGACGCTGGGCCTGATTCCGCATTGTACATACCAGCCAGCCCCATGACGTGGGGCCTGATTCCACATTGTACATACCGGCCAGCTCCATGACGCTGGGCCTGATTCCGCATTGTACATACCGGCCTGCTCCATGACGCTGCGTCTGATTCCGCATTGTACATACCGGCCAGCTCCATGACGTGGGCCCTGATTCCGCATTGTACATACCGGCCAGCTCCATGATGTGGGCCCTGATTCCGCATTGTACATACCGGCCAGCTCCATGATGCTGGGCCTGATTCCGCATTGTACATACCGGCCAGCTCCATGACGTGGGCCCTGATTCCGCATTGTACATACCGGTCAGCTCCATGACGTGGACCTGATTCCGCATTGTACATACCGGCCAGCTCCATGATGCGGGGCCTGATTCCGCATTGTACATAAAGGCCAGCTCCATGACGCTGGGTCTGATTCCGCATTGTACATACCGGCCAGCTCCATGACGTGGGCCCTGATTCCGCATTGTACATACCGGTCAGCTCCATGACGCGAGGCCTGATTCTGCATTGTACATACCGGCCAGCTCCATGACACAGGGCCTGATTCCGCATTGTACATACCGGCCTGCTCCATGACGCTGGGTCTGATTCCGCATTGTACATACCGGCCAGCTCCATGACGTGGGCCCTGATTCCGCATTGTACATACCGGCCAGCTCCATGACGTGGGGCCTGATTCCGCATTGAACATACCGGCCAGCTCCATGACGTGGGCCCTGATTCCGCATTGTACATACCGGCCAGCTCCATGACGCGGGGCCTGATTCTGCTTTGTACATACAGGCCAGCTCCATGACGTGGGGCCTGATTCCGCATTATACATACCGTCCAGCTCCATGACGCGGGGCCTGATTCCGCATTGTACATACCGTCCAGCTCCATGACACGGGGCCTGATTCCGCATTGTACATACCGGCCAGCTCCATGACGCGGGGCCTGATTCCGCATTGTACATACCGGCCAGCTCCATGACGTGGGGCCTGATTCCGCATTGTACATACCGGCCAGCTCCATGACGTGGTGCCTGATTAAGCATTGTACATACCGGCCAGCTCCATGACGCGGGCCTGATTCCGCATTGTACATACCGGCCAGCTCCATGACGTGGTCCCTGATTCCGCATTGTACATACCGGCCAGCTCCATGACGTGGGCCCTGATTCCGCATTGTACATACCGGCCAGCTCCATGACGTGGGGCCTGATTCCGCATTGTACATAAAGGCCAGCTCCATGACGTGGGCCCTGATTCCGCATTGTACATACAGGCCAACTCCATGACGTGGGCCCTGATTCCGCATTGTACATACCGGCCAGCTCCATGATGCTGGGCCTGATTCCGCATTGTACATACCAGCCAGCTCCATGACGTGGGCCCTGATTCCGCATTGTACATACCGTCCAGCTCCATGTCACGGGGCCTGATTCCGCATTGTACATATCGGCCAGCTCCATGGCGCGGGGCCTGATTCCACATTGTACATACCGGCCAGCTCCATGACGTGGGGCCTGATTCCGCATTGTACATACCGGCCAGCTCCATGACGTGGTCCCTGATTCCGCATTGTACATACCGTCCAGCTCCATGACACGGGGCCTGATTTCGCATTGTACATACCGGCCAGCTCCATGACGCGGGGCCTGATTCCACATTGTACATACCGGCCAGCTCCATGACGTGGGGCCTGATTCCGCATTGTACATACCGGCCAGCTCCATGACGTGGTGCCTGATTAAGCATTGTACATACCGGCCAGCTCCATGACGCGGGGCCTGATTCCGCATTGTACATACCGGCCAGCTCCATGACGCGGTCCCTGATTCCGCATTGTACATACCGGCCAGCTCCATGACGTGGTCCCTGATTCCGCATTGTACATACCGGCCAGCTCCATGACGTGGGCCCTGATTCCGCATTGTACATACCGGCCATTTCCATGACCTGCGGCCTGATTCCGCATTGTACATACCGGCCAGCTCCATGACGCGGGGCCTGAATCCGCATTGTACATACCGGCCAGCTCCATGATGCTGGGCCTGATTCCGCATTGTACATACCGGCCAGCTCCATGACGCGTGGCCTGATTCCGCATTGTACATACCGGCCAGCTCCATGACGTGGGGCCTGATTCTGCATTGTACATACCGGCCAGCTCCATGACACGGGGCCTGATTTCGCATTGTACATACCGGCCAGCTCCATGACGCGGGGCCTGATTCCGCATTGTACATACCGGCAAGCTCCATGACGTGGGGCCTGATTCCGCATTGTACATACCGGCCAGCTCCATGACGTGGGCCCTGATTCCGCTTTGTACATACCGGCCAGCTCCATGACGCGGGGCCTGATTCCGCATTGTACATACCGGCCAGCTCCATGACGTGGGCCCTGATTCCGCATTGTACATACCGGCCATTTCCATGACCTGCGGCCTGATTCCGCATTGTACATACCGGCCAGCTCCATGACGCGGGCCTGATTCCGCATTGTACATACCGGCCTGCTCCATGACGCGGGGTCTGATTCCGCATTGTACATACCGGCCAGCTCCATGACGTGGTCCCTGATTCCGCATTGTACATACCGGCCAGCTCCATGACGTGGGCCCTGATTCCGCATTGTACATATCGGCCATTTCCATGACCTGAGGCCTGATTCCGCATTGTACATACCGGCCAGCTCCATGACGCGGGGCCTGAATCCGCATTGTACATACCGGCCAGCTCCATGATGCTGGGCCTGAATCAGCATTGTACATACTGGCCAGCTCCATGACGCTGGGCCTGATTCCGCATTGTACATACCGGCCAGCTCCATGACGCGGGGCCTCATTCCACATTGTACATACCGGCCAGCTCCATGACGCGTGGCCTGATTCCGCATTGTACATACCGGCCAGCTCCATGACACGGGGCCTGATTCCGCATTGTACATACCGGCCAGCTCCATGACGCATGGCCTGATTCCGCATTGTACATACCGGCCAGCTCCATGACGTGGGGCCTGATTCCGCATTGTACATACCGGCCAGCTCCATGACGTGGGCCCTGATTCCGCATTGTACATACCGGCCAGCTCCATGACGCTGGGCCTGATTCCGCATTGTACATACCGGCCAGCTCCATGACGCGGGGCCTGATTCCGCATTTTACATACCGGCCAGCTTCATGACGCTGGGCCTGATTCCGCATTGTACATACCAGCCAGCTCCATGACGTGGGGCCTGATTCCACATTGTACATACCGGCCAACTCCATGACGCTGGGCCTGATTCCGCATTGTACATACTGGCCAGCTCCATGACGCTGGCCTGATTCCGCATTGTACATACCGGCCAGCTCCATGACGCTGGGTCTGATTCCGCATTGTACATACCGGCTAGCTCCAAGACGCTGGCCTGATTCCGCATTGTACATACCGGCCAGCTCCATGACGCTGGGTCTGATTCCGCATTGTACATACCGGCCAGCTCCATGACGTGGGGCCTGATTCCGCATTGTACATACCGGCCAGCTCCATGACGCTGGGTCTGATTCCGCATTGTACATACCGGCTAGCTCCATGACGCTGGGTCTGATTCCGCATTGTACATACCGGCCAGCTCCATGACGCTGGGCCTGATTCCGCATTGTACATACAGGCCAGCTCCATGACGTGGGACCTGATTCCGCATTGTACATACCGGCCAGCTCCTTGATGCTGGGCCTGATTCCGCATTGTACATACCGGCCAGCTCCATGACGTGGGCCCTGATTCCGCATTGTACATACCGGTCAGCTCCATGACGTGGACCTGATTCCGCATTGTACATACCGGCCAGCTCCATGATGCGGGGCCTGATTCCGCATTGTACATAAAGGCCAGCTCCATGACGCTGGGTCTGATTCCGCATTGTACATACCGGCCAGCTCCATGACGTGGGCCCTGATTCCGCATTGTACATACCGGTCAGCTCCATGACGCGAGGCCTGATTCCGCATTGTACATACCGGCCAGCTCCATGACGCTGGGCCTGATTCCGCATTGTACATACTGGCCAGCTCCATGACGCTGGCCTGATTCCGCATTGTACATACCGGCCAGCTCCATGACGCTGGGTCTGATTCCGCATTGTACATACCGGCTAGCTCCATGACGCTGGCCTGATTCCGCATTGTACATACCGGCCAGCTCCATGACGCTGGGTCTGATTCCGCATTGTACATACCGGCCAGCTCCATGACGTGGGGCCTGATTCCGCATTGTACATACCGGCCAGCTCCATGACGCTGGGTCTGATTCCGCATTGTACATACCGGCTAGCTCCATGACGCTGGGTCTGATTCCGCATTGTACATACCGGCCAGCTCCATGACGCGGGGCCTGATTCCGCATTGTACATACAGGCCAGCTCCATGACGTGGGACCTGATTCCGCATTGTACATACAGGCCAGCTCCATGACGCTGGGCCTGATTCCGCATTGTACATACCGGCCAGCTCCATGACGCGGGGCCTGATTCCGCATTTTACATACCGGCCAGCTTCATGACGCTGGGCCTGATTCCGCATTGTACATACCAGCCAGCCCCATGACGTGGGGCCTGATTCCACATTGTACATACCGGCCAGCTCCATGACGCTGGGCCTGATTCCGCATTGTACATACCGGCCTGCTCCATGACGCTGCGTCTGATTCCGCATTGTACATACCGGCCAGCTCCATGACGTGGGCCCTGATTCCGCATTGTACATACCGGCCAGCTCCATGATGTGGGCCCTGATTCCGCATTGTACATACCGGCCAGCTCCATGATGCTGGGCCTGATTCCGCATTGTACATACCGGCCAGCTCCATGACGTGGGCCCTGATTCCGCATTGTACATACCGGTCAGCTCCATGACGTGGACCTGATTCCGCATTGTACATACCGGCCAGCTCCATGATGCGGGGCCTGATTACGCATTGTACATAAAGGCCAGCTCCATGACGCTGGGTCTGATTCCGCATTGTACATACCGGCCAGCTCCATGACGTGGGCCCTGATTCCGCATTGTACATACCGGTCAGCTCCATGACGCGAGGCCTGATTCTGCATTGTACATACCGGCCAGCTCCATGACACAGGGCCTGATTCCGCATTGTACATACCGGCCTGCTCCATGACGCTGGGTCTGATTCCGCATTGTACATACCGGCCAGCTCCATGACGTGGGCCCTGATTCCGCATTGTACATACCGGCCAGCTCCATGACGTGGGGCCTGATTCCGCATTGAACATACCGGCCAGCTCCATGACGTGGGCCCTGATTCCGCATTGTACATACCGGCCAGCTCCATGACGCGGGGCCTGATTCTGCATTGTACATACAGGCCAGCTCCATGACGTGGGGCCTGATTCCGCATTATACATACCGTCCAGCTCCATGACGCGGGGCCTGATTCCGCATTGTACATACCGTCCAGCTCCATGACACGGGGCCTGATTCCGCATTGTACATACCGGCCAGCTCCATGACGCGGGGCCTGATTCCGCATTGTACATACCGGCCAGCTCCATGACGTGGGGCCTGATTCCGCATTGTACATACCGGCCAGCTCCATGACGTGGTGCCTGATTAAGCATTGTACATACCGGCCAGCTCCATGACGCGGGCCTGATTCCGCATTGTACATACCGGCCAGCTCCATGACGTGGTCCCTGATTCCGCATTGTACATACCGGCCAGCTCCATGACGTGGGCCCTGATTCCGCATTGTACATACCGGCCAGCTCCATGACGTGGGGCCTGATTCCGCATTGTACATAAAGGCCAGCTCCATGACGTGGGCCCTGATTCCGCATTGTACATACAGGCCAACTCCATGACGTGGGCCCTGATTCCGCATTGTACATACCGGCCAGCTCCATGATGCTGGGCCTGATTCCTCATTGTACATACCAGCCAGCTCCATGACGTGGGCCCTGATTCCGCATTGTACATACCGTCCAGCTCCATGTCACGGGGCCTGATTCCGCATTGTACATATCGGCCAGCTTCATGGCGCGGGGCCTGATTCCACATTGTACATACCGGCCAGCTCCATGACGTGGGGCCTGATTCCGCATTGTACATACCGGCCAGCTCCATGACGTGGTCCCTGATTCCGCATTGTACATACCGTCCAGCTCCATGACACGGGGCCTGATTTCGCATTGTACATACCGGCCAGCTCCATGACGCGGGGCCTGATTCCACATTGTACATACCGGCCAGCTCCATGACGTGGGGCCTGATTCCGCATTGTACATACCGGCCAGCTCCATGACGTGGTGCCTGATTAAGCATTGTACCTACCATCCAGCTCCATGACGCGGGGCCTGATTCCGCATTGTACATACCGGCCAGCTCCATGACGCGGTCCCTGATTCCGCATTGTACATACCGGCCAGCTCCATGACGTGGTCCCTGATTCCGCATTGTACATACCGGCCAGCTCCATGACGTGGGCCCTGATTCCGCATTGTACATACCGGCCATTTCCATGACCTGCGGCCTGATTCCGCATTGTACATACCGGCCAGCTCCATGACGCGGGGCCTGAATCCGCATTGTACATACCGGCCAGCTCCATGATGCTGGGCCTGATTCCGCATTGTACATACCGGCCAGCTCCATGACGCTTGGCCTGATTCCGCATTGTACATACCGGCCAGCTCCATGACGTGGGGCCTGATTCTGCATTGTACATACCGGCCAGCTCCATGACACGGGGCCTGATTTCGCATTGTACATACCGGCCAGCTCCATGACGCGGGGCCTGATTCCGCATTGTACATACCGGCAAGCTCCATGACGTGGGGCCTGATTCCGCATTGTACATACCGGCCAGCTCCATGACGTGGGCCCTGATTCCGCTTTGTACATACCGGCCAGCTCCATGACGCGGGGCCTGATTCCGCATTGTACATACCGGCCAGCTCCATGACGTGGGCCCTGATTCCGCATTGTACATACCGGCCATTTCCATGACCTGCGGCCTGATTCCGCATTGTACATACCGGCCAGCTCCATGACGCGGGCCTGATTCCGCATTGTACATACCGGCCTGCTCCATGACGCGGGGTCTGATTCCGCATTGTACATACCGGCCAGCTCCATGACGTGGTCCCTGATTCCGCATTGTACATACCGGCCAGCTCCATGACGTGGGCCCTGATTCCGCATTGTACATACCGGCCATTTCCATGACCTGCGGCCTGATTCCGCATTGTACATACCGGCCAGCTCCATGACGCGGGCCTGATTCCGCATTGTACATACCGGCCTGCTCCATGACGCGGGGTCTGATTCCGCATTGTACATACCGGCCAGCTCCATGACGTGGTCCCTGATTCCGCATTGTACATATCGGCCATTTCCATGACCTGAGGCCTGATTCCGCATTGTACATACCGGCCAGCTCCATGACGTGGGCCCTGATTCCGCATTGTACATACCGGCCAGCTCCATGACGTGGGGCCTGATTCCGCATTGTACATACCGGCCAGCTCCATGACGCGGGCCTGATTCCGCACTGTACATACCAGCCAGCTCCATGACGTGGGCCCTGATTCCGCATTGTACATACCGGCCAGCTCCATGACGTGGGCCCTGATTCCGCATTGCACATACCGGCCAGCTCCATGACGCGGAGCCTGATTCCGCATTGTACATACCGGCCAGCTCCATGACGTAGGGCCTGATTCCGCACTGTACATACCGGCCAGCTCCATGACGTGGGGCCTGATTCCGCACTGTACATACCGGCCAGCTCCATGACGTGGGGCCTGATTCCGCATTGTACATACCGGCCAGCTCCATGACGTAGGGCCTGATTCCGCACTGTACATACCGGCCAGCTCCATGACGTGGGGCCTGATTCCGCATTGTACATACCGGCTAGCTCCATGACGCAGGGCCTGATTCCGCATTGTACATACCGGCCAGCTCCATGACGCGGGGCCTGATTCCGCATTGTACATACAGGCCAGCTCCATGACGTGGGGCCTGATTCCGCATTGTACATACTGTCCAGCTCCATGATGCGGGGCCTGATTCCGCATTGTACAACCCGGACAGCTCCATGACGCGGGGCCTGATTCCGCATTGTACTTACCGGCCAGCTCCATGACGCGGGGCCTGATCCGCATTGTACATACAGGCCAGCTCCATGACGCGGGGCCTGATTCCGCATTGTACATACCGGCCAGCTCCATGACGTGGGGCCTGATTCCGCATTGTACATACCGGCCAGCTCCATGACGTGGGCCCTGATTCCGCATTGTACATACCGGCCAGCTCCATGACGTGGGGCCTGATTCCGCATTGTACATACCGGCCAGCTCCATGACGCGGGGCCTGATTCCGCATTGTACATACCGGCCAGCTCCATGACGTGGGGCCTGATTCCGCATTGTACATACCTGCCAGCTCCATGACGTGGTCCCTGATTCCGCATTGTACATACCGGCCAGCTCCATGACGCGGGGCCTGATTCCGCATTGTACATACCAGCCAGCTCCATGACGCGGGGCCTGATTCCGCATTGTACATACCAGCCAGCTCCATGACGTGGGGCCTGATTCCACATTGTACATACCGGCCAGCTCCATGACGCTGTGCCTGATTCCGCATTGTACATACCGGCCTGCTCCATGACGCTGGGTCTGATTCCGCATTGTACATACCGGCCAGCTCCATGACGTGGGGCCTGATTCCGCATTGTACATACAGGCCAGCTCCATGACGTGGGCCCTGATTCCGCATTGTACATACCGGCCAGGTCCATGATGTGGGGCCTGATTCCGCATTGTACATAAAGGCCAGCTCCATGACATGGGCCCTGATTCCGCATTGTACATACAGGCCAACTCCATGACGTGGGCCCTGATTCCGCATTGTACATACCAGCCAGCTCCATTACGCGGGGCCTGATTCCACATTGTACATACCAGCCAGCTCCATGACGTGGGGCCTGATTCCGCATTGTACATACCGGCCAGCTCCATGACGTGGGCCCTGATTCCGCATTGTACATACCGGCCAGCTCCATGACGTGGGCCCTGATTCCGCATTGTACATACCGGCCAGCTCCATGACGCGGGCCTGATTCCGCACTGTACATACCAGCCAGCTCCATGACGTGGGCCCTGATTCCGCATTGTACATACCGGCCAGCTCCATGACGTGGGCCCTGATTCCGCATTGCACATACCGGCAAGCTCCATGACGCTGGGCCTGATTCCGCATTGTACATACCGGACAGCTCCATGACGTGGGGCCTGATTCCGCACTGTACATACCGGCCAGCTCCATGACGTGGGGCCTGATTCCACATTGTACATACCGGCCAGCTCCATGACGCTGGGCCTGATTCCGCATTTTACATACCGGCCAGCTCCATGACGTGGGGCCTGATTCCGCATTGTACATACCGGCCAGCTCCATGACGTGGTGCCTGATTAAGCATTGTACATACCGGCCAGCTCCATGACGCGGGGCCTGATTCCGCATTGTACATACCGGCCAGCTCCATGACGTGGTCCCTGATTCCGCATTGTACATACCGGCCAGCTCCATGACGTGGTCCCTGATTCCGCATTGTACATACCGGCCAGCTCCATGACGCGGGCCTGATTCCGCATTGTACATACCGGCCTGCTCCATGACGCGGGGTCTGATTCCGCATTGTACATACCGGCCAGCTCCATGACGTGGTCCCTGATTCCGCATTGTACATACCTGCCAGCTCCATGACGTGGTCCCTGATTCCGCATTGTACATACCGGCCAGCTCCATGACGCTGGGCCTGATTCCGCATTGTACATACCGGCCAGCTCCATGACGCGGGGCCTGATTCCGCATTTTACATACCGGCCAGCTTCATGACGC
Source organism: Pseudophryne corroboree (assembly GCF_028390025.1). Classification (NCBI taxonomy): domain Eukaryota; kingdom Metazoa; phylum Chordata; class Amphibia; order Anura; family Myobatrachidae; genus Pseudophryne; species Pseudophryne corroboree. Next base: position 14,672,822 of record NC_086444.1, on the reverse strand, counting down.
TGGGCCTGATTCCACATTGTACATACCAGCCAGCTCCATGACGTGGGGCCTGATTCCACATTGTACATACCGGCCAGCTCCATGACGCTGGGCCTGATTCCGCATTTTACATACCGGCCAGCTCCATGACGTGGGGCCTGATTCTGCATTGTACATACCGGCCAGCTCCATGACGTGGTCCCTGATTCCGCATTGTACATACCGGCCAGCTCCATGACGCGGGCCTGATTCCGCATTGTACATACCGGCCTGCTCCATGACGCGGGGTCTGATTCCGCATTGTACATACCGGCCAGCTCCATGACGCGGGGCCTGATTCCGCATTGTACATACCGGCCAGCTCCATGACGTGGTCCCTGATTCCGCATTGTACATACCGGCCAGCTCCATGACGTGGGCCCTGATTCCGCATTGTACATACCGGCCATTTCCATGACCTGCGGCCTGATTCCGCATTGTACATACCGGCCAGCTCCATGACGCGGGGCCTGATTCCGCATTGTACATACCGGCCAGCTCCATGACGTTGGCCCTGATTCCGCATTGTACATACCGGCCAGCTCCATGACGTGGGGCCTGATTCCGCATTGTACATACCGGCCAGCTCCATGACGCTGGGCCTGATTCCGCATTTTACATACCGGCCAGCTCCATGACGTGGGGCCTGATTCCGCATTGTACATACCGGCCAGCTCCATGACGTGGTGCCTGATTAAGCATTGTACATACCGGCCAGCTCTATGACGTGGGCCCTGATTCCGCATTGTACATACCGGCCAGCTCCATGACGTGGGGCCTGATTCCACATTGTACATACCGGCCAGCTCCATGACGCTGGGCCTGATTCCGCATTTTACATGCCGGCCAGCTCCATGACGTGGGGCCTGATTCCGCATTGTACATACCGGCCAGCTCCATGACGTGGTGCCTGATTAAGCATTGTACATACCGGCCAGCTCCATGACTCGGGGCCTGATTCCGCATTGTACATACCGGCCAGCTCCATGACGTGGTCCCTGATTCCGCATTGTACATACTGGCCAGCTCCATGACGCTGGCCTGATTCCGCATTGTACATACCGGCCTGCTCCATGACGCGGGGTCTGATTCCGCATTGTACATACCGGCCAGCTCCATGACGTGGTCCCTGATTCCGCATTGTACATACCGGCCAGCTCCATGACGTGGGCCCTGATTCCGCATTGTACATACCGGCCAGCTCCATGACGCTGGGCCTGATTCCGCATTGTACATACCGGCCAGCTCCATGACGCGGGGCCTGATTCCGCATTTTACATACCGGCCAGCTTCATGACGCTGGGCCTGATTCCGCATTGTACATACCAGCCAGCTCCATGACGTGGGGCCTGATTCCACATTGTACATACCGGCCAGCTCCATTACGCTGGGCCTGATTCCGCATTTTACATACCGGCCAGCTCCATGACGTGGGGCCTGATTCCGCATTGTACATACCGGCCAGCTCCATGACGTGGTCCCTGATTCCGCATTGTACATACCGGCCAGCTCCATGACGTGGTCCCTGATTCCGCATTGTACATACCGGCCAGCTCCATGACGCGGGCCTGATTCCGCATTGTACATACCGGCCAGCTCCATGATGCGGGGTCTGATTCCGCATTGTACATACCGGCCAGCTCCATGACGCGGGGCCTGATTCCGCATTGTACATACCGGCCAGCTCCATGACGTGGTCCCTGATTCCGCATTGTACATACCGGCCAGCTCCATAACGTGGGCCCTGATTCCGCATTGTACATACCGGCCAGCTCCATGACGTGGGGCCTGATTCCGCATTGTACATACCGGCCAGCTCCATGACGTGGGGCCTGATTCCGCATTGTACATAAAGGCCAGCTCCATGACGTAGGCCCTGATTCCGCATTGTACATACCGGCCAGCTCCATGACGTGGGCCCTGATTCCGCATTGTACATAAAGGCCAGCTCCATGACGTTGGGCCTGATTCCGCATTGTACATACCGGCCAGCTCCATGACGCGGGGCCTGATTCCGCATTTTACATACCGGCCAGCTTCATGACGCTGGGCCTGATTCCACATTGTACATACCAGCCAGCTCCATGACGTGGGGCCTGATTCCACATTGTACATACCGGCCAGCTCCATGACGCTGGGCCTGATTCCGCATTTTACATACCGGCCAGCTCCATGACGTGGGGCCTGATTCTGCATTGTACATACCGGCCAGCTCCATGACGTGGTCCCTGATTCCGCATTGTACATACCGGCCAGCTCCATGACGCGGGCCTGATTCCGCATTGTACATACCGGCCTGCTCCATGACGCGGGGTCTGATTCCGCATTGTACATACCGGCCAGCTCCATGACGCGGGGCCTGATTCCGCATTGTACATACCGGCCAGCTCCATGACGTGGTCCCTGATTCCGCATTGTACATACCGGCCAGCTCCATGACGTGGGCCCTGATTCCGCATTGTACATACCGGCCATTTCCATGACCTGCGGCCTGATTCCGCATTGTACATACCGGCCAGCTCCATGACGCGGGGCCTGATTCCGCATTGTACATACCGGCCAGCTCCATGACGTGGTCCCTGATTCCGCATTGTACATACCGGCAAGCTCCATGACGCGGGCCTGATTCCGCATTGTACATACCGGCCTGCTCCATGACGCGGGGTCTGATTCCGCATTGTACATACCGGCCAGCTCCATGACGCGGGGCCTGATTCCGCATTGTACATACCGGCCAGCTCCATGACGTGGTCCCTGATTCCGCATTGTACATACCGGCCAGCTCCATGACGTGGGCCCTGATTCCGCATTGTACATACCGGCCATTTCCATGACCTGCGGCCTGATTCCGCATTGTACATACCGGCCAGCTCCATGACGCGGGGCCTGATTCCGCATTGTACATACCGGCCAGCTCCATGACGTTGGCCCTGATTCCGCATTGTACATACCGGCCAGCTCCATGACGTGGGGCCTGATTCCGCATTGTACATACCGGCCAGCTCCATGACGCTGGGCCTGATTCCGCATTTTACATACCGGCCAGCTCCATGACGTGGGGCCTGATTCCGCATTGTACATACCGGCCAGCTCCATGACGTGGTGCCTGATTAAGCATTGTACATACCGGCCAGCTCTATGACGTGGGCCCTGATTCCGCATTGTACATACCGGCCAGCTCCATGACGTGGGGCCTGATTCCACATTGTACATACCGGCCAGCTCCATGACGCTGGGCCTGATTCCGCATTTTACATGCCGGCCAGCTCCATGACGTGGGGCCTGATTCCGCATTGTACATACCGGCCAGCTCCATGACGTGGTGCCTGATTAAGCATTGTACATACCGGCCAGCTCCATGACTCGGGGCCTGATTCCGCATTGTACATACCGGCCAGCTCCATGACGTGGTCCCTGATTCCGCATTGTACATACTGGCCAGCTCCATGACGCTGGCCTGATTCCGCATTGTACATACCGGCCTGCTCCATGACGCGGGGTCTGATTCCGCATTGTACATACCGGCCAGCTCCATGACGTGGTCCCTGATTCCGCATTGTACATACCGGCCAGCTCCATGACGTGGGCCCTGATTCCGCATTGTACATACCGGCCAGCTCCATGACGCTGGGCCTGATTCCGCATTGTACATACCGGCCAGCTCCATGACGCGGGGCCTGATTCCGCATTTTACATACCGGCCAGCTTCATGACGCTGGGCCTGATTCCGCATTGTACATACCAGCCAGCTCCATGACGTGGGGCCTGATTCCACATTGTACATACCGGCCAGCTCCATTACGCTGGGCCTGATTCCGCATTTTACATACCGGCCAGCTCCATGACGTGGGGCCTGATTCCGCATTGTACATACCGGCCAGCTCCATGACGTGGTCCCTGATTCCGCATTGTACATACCGGCCAGCTCCATGACGTGGTCCCTGATTCCGCATTGTACATACCGGCCAGCTCCATGACGCGGGCCTGATTCCGCATTGTACATACCGGCCAGCTCCATGATGCGGGGTCTGATTCCGCATTGTACATACCGGCCAGCTCCATGACGCGGGGCCTGATTCCGCATTGTACATACCGGCCAGCTCCATGACGTGGTCCCTGATTCCGCATTGTACATACCGGCCAGCTCCATAACGTGGGCCCTGATTCCGCATTGTACATACCGGCCAGCTCCATGACGTGGGGCCTGATTCCGCATTGTACATACCGGCCAGCTCCATGACGTGGGGCCTGATTCCGCATTGTACATAAAGGCCAGCTCCATGACGTAGGCCCTGATTCCGCATTGTACATACCGGCCAGCTCCATGACGTGGGCCCTGATTCCGCATTGTACATAAAGGCCAGCTCCATGACGTTGGGCCTGATTCCGCATTGTACATAAAGGCCAGCTCCATAACGTAGGCCCTGATTCCGCATTGTACATACAGGCCAACTCCATGATGCTGGGCCTGATTCCACATTGTACATACCAGCCAGCTCCATGACGTGGGCCCTGATTCCGCTTGTACATACCGTCCAGCTCCATGACACGGGGCCTGATTTCGCATTGTACATACCGGCCAGCTCCATGACGTGGGGCCTGATTCCGCATTGTACATACAGGCCAGCTCCATGACGTGGGCCCTGATTCCGCAGTGTACATACCGGCCAGCTCCATGACGTGGGGCCTGATTCCGCATTGTACATAAAGGCCAGCTCCATGACGTAGGCCCTGATTCCGCATTGTACATACCGGCCAGCTCCATGACGTGGGCCCTGATTCCGCATTGTACATAAAGGCCAGCTCCATGACGTGGGGCCTGATTCCGCATTGTACATAAAGGCCAGCTCCATGACGTAGGCCCTGATTCCGCATTGTACATACCAGCCAGCTCCATGACGTGGGGCCTGATTCCGCATTGTACATACCGGCCAGCTCCATGACGTGGGCCCTGATTCCGCATTGTACATACCGGCCAGCTCCATGACGTGGGGCCTGATTCCGCATTGTACATACCGGCCAGCTCCATGACGTGGGCCCTGATTCCGCATTGTACATACCGGCCATTTCCATGACCTGCGGCCTGATTCCGCATTGTACATACCGGCCAGCTCCATGACGCGGGCCTGATTCCGCATTGTACATACCGGCCTGCTCCATGACGCGGGGTCTGATTCCGCATTGTACATACCGGCCAGCTCCATGACGTTGGGCCTGATTCCGCATTGTACATACCGGCCAGCTCCATGACGTGGTCCCTGATTCCGCATTGTACATACCGGCCAGCTCCATGACGTGGGCCCTGATTCCGCATTGTACATACCGGCCATTTCCATGACCTGCGGCCTGATTCCGCATTGTACATACCGGCCAGCTCCATGACGCGGGGCCTGAATCCGCATTGTACATACCGGCCAGCTCCATGATGCTGGGCCTGATTCCGCATTGTACATATTGGCCAGCTCCATGACGCTGGGCCTGATTCCGCATTGTACATACTGGCCAGCTCCATGACGCGGGGCCTGATTCCGCATTGTACATACCGGCCAGCTCCATGACGCGGGGCCTGATTCCGCTTTGTATATACAGGCCAGCTCCATGACGCGGGGCCTGATTCCGCATTGTACATACCGGCCAGCTCCATGACGTGGGGCCTGATTCCGCATTGTACATACCGGCCAGCTCCATGACGTGGGGCCTGATTCCGCATTGTACATACCGGCCAGCTCCATGACGCGGGCCTGATTCCGCACTGTACATACCGGCCAGCTCCATGACGTGGGGCCTGATTCCGCATTGTACATACCGGCCAGCTCCATGACGTGGGCCCTGATTCCGCATTGCACATACCGGCCAGCTCCACGACGCGGAGCCTGATTCCGCATTGTACATACCGGCCAGCTCCATGACGTGGGGCCTGATTCCGCACTGTACATACCGGCCAGCTCCATGACGTGGGGCCTGATTCCGCATTGTACATACCGGCCAGCTCCATGACGCGGGGCCTGATTCCGCATTGTACATACCGGCCAGCTCCATGATGCGGGGCCTGATTCCGCATTGTACATACAGGCCAGCTCCATGACGTGGGGCCTGATTCCGCATTGTACATACCGGCCAGCTCCATGACGCGGGGCCTGATTCCGCACTGTACATACCGGCCAGCTCCATGACACGGGGCCTGATTCCGCATTGTACATACCGGCCAGCTCCATGACGCGTGGCCTGATTCCGCATTGTACATACCGGCCAGCTCCATGACGTGGGGCCTGATTCCGCATTGTACATACCGGCCAGCTCCATGACGTGGGCCCTGATTCCGCATTGTACATACCGGCCAGCTCCATGACGTGGGGCCTGATTCCGCATTGTACATACCGGCCAGCTCCATGACGCGGGCCTGATTCCGCACTGTACATACCAGCCAGCTCCATGACGTGGGCCCTGATTCCGCATTGTACATACCGGCCAGCTCCATGACGTGGGCCCTGATTCCGCATTGCACATACCGGCCAGCTCCATGACGCGGAGCCTGATTCCGCATTGTACATACCGGCCAGCTCCATGACGTGGGGCCTGATTCCGCACTGTACATACCGGCCAGCTCCATGACGTGGGGCCTGATTCCGCATTGTACATACCGGCCAGCTCCATGACGCGGGGCCTGATTCCGCATTGTACATACCGGCCAGCTCCATGACGCGGGGCCTGATTCCGCATTGTACACACAGGCCAGCTCCATGACGTGGGGCCTGATTCCGCATTGTACATACTGTCCAGCTCCATGATGCGGGGCCTGATTCCGCATTGTACAATCCGGACAGCTCCATGACGCGGGGCCTGATTCCGCATTGTACTTACCGGCCAGCTCCATGACGCGGGGCCTGATCCGCATTGTACATACAGGCCAGCTCCATGACGCAGGGCCTGATTCCGCATTGTACATACCGGCCAGCTCCATGACGTGGGGCCTGATTCCGCATTGTACATACCGGCCAGCTCCATGACGTGGGCCCTGATTCCGCATTGTACATACCGGCCAGCTCCATGACGTGGGGCCTGATTCCGCATTGTTCATACCGGCCAGCTCCATGACGCGGGGCCTGATTCCGCATTGTACATACCGGCCAGCTCCATGACGTGGGGCCTGATTCCGCATTGTACATACCTGCCAGCTCCATGACGTGGTCCCTGATTCCGCATTGTACATACCGGCCAGCTCCATGACGCGGGGCCTGATTCCGCATTGTACATACCAGCCAGCTCCATGACGCGAGGCCTGATTCCGCATTTTACATACCGGCCAGCTTCATGACGCTGGGCCTGATTCCGCATTGTACATACCAGCCAGCTCCATGACGTGGGGCCTGATTCCACATTGTACATACCGGCCAGCTCCATGACGCTGTGCCTGATTCCGCATTGTACATACCGGCCTGCTCCATGACACGGGGCCTGATTCCGCATTGTACATACCGGCCAGCTCCATGACGCGTGGCCTGATTCCGCATTGTACATACCGGCCAGCTCCATGACGTGGGGCCTGATTCCGCATTGTACATACCGGCCAGCTCCATGACGTGGGCCCTGATTCCGCATTGTACATACCGGCCAGCTCCATGACGTGGGGCCTGATTCCGCATTGTACATACCGGCCAGCTCCATGACGCGGGCCTGATTCCGCACTGTACATACCAGCCAGCTCCATGACGTGGGCCCTGATTCCGCATTGTACATACCGGCCAGCTCCATGACGTGGGCCCTGATTCCGCATTGCACATACCGGCCAGCTCCATGACGCGGAGCCTGATTCCGCATTGTACATACCGGCCAGCTCCATGACGTGGGGCCTGATTCCGCACTGTACATACCGGCCAGCTCCATGACGTGGGGCCTGATTCCGCATTGTACATACCGGCCAGCTCCATGACGCGGGGCCTGATTCCGCATTGTACATACCGGCCAGCTCCATGACGCGGGACCTGATTCCGCATTGTACACACAGGCCAGCTCCATGACGTGGGGCCTGATTCCGCATTGTACATACTGTCCAGCTCCATGATGCGGGGCCTGATTCCGCATTGTACAATCCGGACAGCTCCATGACGCGGGGCCTGATTCCGCATTGTACTTACCGGCCAGCTCCATGACGCGGGGCCTGATCCGCATTGTACATACAGGCCAGCTCCATGACGCAGGGCCTGATTCCGCATTGTACATACCGGCCAGCTCCATGACGTGGGGCCTGATTCCGCATTGTACATACCGGCCAGCTCCATGACGTGGGCCCTGATTCCGCATTGTACATACCGGCCAGCTCCATGACGTGGGGCCTGATTCCGCATTGTTCATACCGGCCAGCTCCATGACGCGGGGCCTGATTCCGCATTGTACATACCGGCCAGCTCCATGACGTGGGGCCTGATTCCGCATTGTACATACCTGCCAGCTCCATGACGTGGTCCCTGATTCCGCATTGTACATACCGGCCAGCTCCATGACGCGGGGCCTGATTCCGCATTGTACATACCAGCCAGCTCCATGACGCGAGGCCTGATTCCGCATTTTACATACCGGCCAGCTTCATGACGCTGGGCCTGATTCCGCATTGTACATACCAGCCAGCTCCATGACGTGGGGCCTGATTCCACATTGTACATACCGGCCAGCTCCATGACGCTGTGCCTGATTCCGCATTGTACATACCGGCCTGCTCCATGACGCTGGGTCTGATTCCGCATTGTACATACCGGCCAGCTCCATGACGTGGGGCCTGATTCCGCATTGTACATACAGGCCAGCTCCATGACGAGGGCCCTGATTCCGCATTGTACATACCGGCCAGCTCCATGATGTGGGGCCTGATTCCGCATTGTACATAAAGGCCAGCTCCATGACTTGGGCTCTGATTCCGCATTGTACATACAGGCCAACTCCATGACGTGGGCCCTGATTCCGCATTGTACATACCGGCCAGCTCCATGATGCTGGGCCTGATTCCGCATTGTACATACCAGCCAGCTCCATGACGTGGGCCCTGATTCCGCATTGTACATACCGTCCAGCTCCATGACACGGGGCCTGATTTCGCATTGTACATACCGGCCAGCTCCATGACGCGGGGCCTGATTCCACATTGTACATACCGGCCAGCTCCATGACGTGGGGCCTGATTCCGCATTGTACATACCGGCCAGCTCCATGACGTGGTCCCTGATTCCGCATTGTACATACCGTCCAGCTCCATGACACGGGGCCTGATTTCGCATTGTACATACCGGCCAGCTCCATGACGCGGGGCCTGATTCCACATTGTACATACCGGCCAGCTCCATGACGTGGTGCCTGATTAAGCATTGTACATACCGGCCAGCTCCATGACGTGGTGCCTGATTAAGCATTGTACATACCGGCCAGCTCCATGACGCGGGGCCTGATTCCGCATTGTACATACCGGCCAGCTCCATGACGCGGTCCCTGATTCCGCATTGTACATACCGGCCAGCTCCATGACGTGGTCCCTGATTCCGCATTGTACATACCGGCCAGCTCCATGACGTGGGCCCTGATTCCGCATTGTACATACCGGCCATTTCCATGACCTGCGGCCTGATTCCGCATTGTACATACCGGCCAGCTCCATGACGCGGGGCCTGAATCCGCATTGTACATACCGGCCAGCTCCATGATGCTGGGCCTGATTCCGCATTGTACATACCGGCCAGCTCCATGACGCTGGGCCTGATTCCGCATTGTACATACCGGCCAGCTCCATGACGTGGTCCCTGATTCCGCATTGTACATACCGTCCAGCTCCATGACACGGGGCCTGATTTCGCATTGTACATACCGGCCAGCTCCATTACGCGGGGCCTGATTCCACATTGTACATACCAGCCAGCTCCATGACGTGGGGCCTGATTCCGCATTGTACATACCGGCCAGCTCCATGACGTGGGCCCTGATTCCGCATTGTACATACCGGCCAGCTCCATGACCTGGGCCTGATTCCGCACTGTACATACCGGCCAGCTCCATGACACGGGGCCTGATTCCGCATTGTACATACCGGCCAGCTCCATGACGTGGGGCCTGATTCCGCATTGTACATAAAGGCCAGCTCCATGACTTGGGCTCTGATTCCGCATTGTACATACAGGCCAACTCCATGACGTGGGCCCTGATTCCGCATTGTACATACCGGCCAGCTCCATGATGCTGGGCCTGATTCCGCATTGTACATACCAGCCAGCTCCATGACGTGGGGCCTGATTCTGCATTGTACATAAAGGCCAGCTCCATGACGTGGGCCCTGATTCCGCATTGTACATACCGTCCAGCTCCATGACACGGGGCCTGATTTCGCATTGTACATACCGGCCAGCTCCATGATGCGGGGCCTGATTCCACATTGTACATACCGGCCAGCTCCATGACGTGGGGCCTGATTCCGCATTGTACATACCGGCCAGCTCCATGACGTGGTCCCTGATTCCGCATTGTACATACCGTCCAGCTCCATGACACGGGGCCTGATTTCGCATTGTACATACCGGCCAGCTCCATGACGCGGGGCCTGATTCCACATTGTACATACCGGCCAGCTCCATGACGTGGTGCCTGATTAAGCATTGTACATACCGGCCAGCTCCATGACGTGGTGCCTGATTAAGCATTGTACATACCGGCCAGCTCCATGACGCGGGGCCTGATTCCGCATTGTACATACCGGCCAGCTCCATGACGCGGTCCCTGATTCCGCATTGTACATACCGGCCAGCTCCATGACGTGGTCCCTGATTCCGCATTGTACATACCGGCCAGCTCCATGACGTGGGCCCTGATTCCGCATTGTACATACCGGCCATTTCCATGACCTGCGGCCTGATTCCGCATTGTACATACCGGCCAGCTCCATGACGCGGGGCCTGAATCCGCATTGTACATACCAGCCAGCTCCATGATGCTGGGCCTGATTCCGCATTGTACATACCGGCCAGCTCCATGACGCTGGGCCTGATTCCGCATTGTACATACCGGCCAGCTCCATGACGTGGTCCCTGATTCCGCATTGTACATACCGTCCAGCTCCATGACACGGGGCCTGATTTCGCATTGTACATTCCGGCCAGCTCCATTACGCGGGGCCTGATTCCACATTGTACATACCAGCCAGCTCCATGACGTGGGGCCTGATTCCGCATTGTACATACCGGCCAGCTCCATGACGTGGGCCCTGATTCCGCATTGTACATACCGGCCAGCTCCATGACGTGGGGCCTGATTCCGCATTGTACATACCGGCCAGCTCCATGACGCGGGCCTGATTCCGCACTGTACATACCAGCCAGCTCCATGACGTGGGCCCTGATTCCGCATTGTACATACCGGCCAGCTCCATGACGCGGGGCCTGATTCCGCATTGTACATACCGGCCAGCTTCATGACGCGGGGCCTGATCCGAATTGTACATACAGGCCAGCTCCATGACGTGGGCCCTGATTCCGCATTGCACATACCGGCCAGCTCCATGACGCTGGGCCTGATTCCGCATTGTACATACCGGACAGCTCCATGACGTGGGGCCTGATTCCGCACTGTACATACCGGCCAGCTCCATGACGTGGGGCCTGATTCCACATTGTACATACCGGCCAGCTCCATGACGCTGGGCCTGATTCCGCATTTTACATACCGGCCAGCTCCATGACGTGGGGCCTGATTCCGCATTGTACATACCGGCCAGCTCCATGACGTGGTGCCTGATTAAGCATTGTACATACCGGCCAGCTCCATGACGCGGGGCCTGATTCCGCATTGTACATACCGGCCAGCTCCATGACGTGGTCCCTGATTCCGCATTGTACATACCGGCCAGCTCCATGACGTGGTCCCTGATTCCGCATTGTACATACCGGCCAGCTCCATGACGCGGGCCTGATTCCGCATTGTACATACCGGCCTGCTCCATGACGCGGGGTCTGATTCCGCATTGTACATACCGGCCAGCTCCATGACGTGGTCCCTGATTCCGCATTGTACATACCTGCCAGCTCCATGACGTGGTCCCTGATTCCGCATTGTACATACCGGCCAGCTCCATGACGCTGGGGCTGATTCCGCATTGTACATACCGGCCAGCTCCATGACGCGGGGCCTGATTCTGCATTTTACATATCGGCCAGCTTCATGACGCTGGGCCTGATTCCACATTGTACATACCAGCCAGCTCCATGACGTGGGGCCTGATTCCACATTGTACATACCGGCCAGCTCCATGACGCTGGGCCTGATTCCGCATTTTACATACCGGCCAGCTCCATGACGTGGGGCCTGATTCTGCATTGTACGTACCGGCCAGCTCCATGACGTGGTCCCTGATTCCGCATTGTACATACCGGCCAGCTCCATGACGCGGGCCTGATTCCGCATTGTACATACCGGCCTGCTCCATGACGCGGGGTCTGATTCCGCATTGTACATACCGGCCAGCTCCATGACGCGGGGCCTGATTCCGCATTGTACATACCGGCCAGCTCCATGACGTGGTCCCTGATTCCGCATTGTACATACCGGCCAGCTCCATGACGTGGGCCCTGATTTCGCATTGTACATACCGGCCATTTCCATGACCTGCGGCCTGATTCCGCATTGTACATACCGGCCAGCTCCATGACGCGGGGCCTGATTCCGCATTGTACATACCGGCCAGCTCCATGACGTGGGCCCTGATTCCGCATTGTACATACCGGCCAGCTCCATGACGTGGGGCCTGATTTCGCATTGTACATACCGGCCAGCTCCATGACGTGGGCCCTGATTCCGCATTGTATATACCGGCCATTTCCATGACCTGCGGCCTGATTCCGCATTGTACATACCGGCCAGCTCCATGACGCGGGGCCTGATTCCGCATTGTACATACCGGCCAGCTCCATGACGCTGGGCCTGATTCCGCATTGTACATACCGGCCAGCTCCATGACGAGGTCCCTGATTCCGCATTGTACATACCGTCCAGCTCCATGACACGGGGCCTGATTTCGCATTGTACATACCGGCCAGCTCCATGATGCTGGGCCTGATTCCGCATTGTACATACCGGCCAGCTCCATGACGCTGGGCCTGATTCCGCATTGTACATACCGGCCAGCTCCATGACGAGGTCCCTGATTCCGCATTGTACATACCGTCCAGCTCCATGACACGGGGCCTGATTTCGCATTGTACATACCGGCCAGCTCCATTACGCGGGGCCTGATTCCACATTGTACATACCAGCCAGCTCCATGACGTGGGGCCTGATTCCGCATTGTACATACCGGCCAGCTCCATGACGTGGGCCCTGATTCCGCATTGTACATACCGGCCAGATCCATGACGTGGGGCCTGATTCCGCATTGTACATACCGGCCAGCTCCATGACGCGGGCCTGATTCCGCACTGTACATACCAGCCAGCTCCATGACGTGGGCCCTGATTCCGCATTGTACATACCGGCCAGCTCCATGACGCGGGGCCTGATTCCGCATTGTACATACCGGCCAGCTCCATGACGCGGGGCCTGATCCGCATTGTACATACAGGCCAGCTCCATGACGTGGGCCCTGATTCCGCATTGCACATACCGGCCAGCTCCATGACGCTGGGCCTGATTCCGCATTGTACATACCGGACAGCTCCATGACGTGGGGCCTGATTCCGCACTGTACATACCGGCCAGCTCCATGACGTGGGGCCTGATTCCACATTGTACATACCGGCCAGCTCCATGACGCTGGGCCTGATTCCGCATTTTACATACCGGCCAGCTCCATGACGTGGGGCCTGATTCCGCATTGTACATACCGGCCAGCTCCATGACGTGGTCCCTGATTCCGCATTGTACATACCGGCCAGCTCCATGACGCTGGGGCTGATTCCGCATTGTACATACCGGCCAGCTCCATGACGCGGGGCCTGATTCTGCATTTTACATATCGGCCAGCTTCATGACGCTGGGCCTGATTCCACATTGTACATACCAGCCAGCTCCATGACGTGGGGCCTGATTCCACATTGTACATACCGGCCAGCTCCATGACGCTGGGCCTGATTCCGCATTTTACATACCGGCCAGCTCCATGACGTGGGGCCTGATTCTGCATTGTACGTACCGGCCAGCTCCATGACGTGGTCCCTGATTCCGCATTGTACATACCGGCCAGCTCCATGACGCGGGCCTGATTCCGCATTGTACATACCGGCCTGCTCCATGACGCGGGGTCTGATTCCGCATTGTACATACCGGCCAGCTCCATGACGCGGGGCCTGATTCCGCATTGTACATACCGGCCAGCTCCATGACGTGGTCCCTGATTCCGCATTGTACATACCGGCCAGCTCCATGACGTGGGCCCTGATTCCGCATTGTACATACCGGCCATTTCCATGACCTGCGGCCTGATTCCGCATTGTACATACCGGCCAGCTCCATGACGCGGGGCCTGATTCCGCATTGTACATACCGGCCAGCTCCATGACGTGGGCCCTGATTCCGCATTGTACATACCGGCCAGCTCCATGACGTGGGGCCTGATTTCGCATTGTACATACCGGCCAGCTCCATGACGTGGGCCCTGATTCCGCATTGTATATACCGGCCATTTCCATGACCTGCGGCCTGATTCCGCATTGTACATACCGGCCAGCTCCATGACGCGGGGCCTGATTCCGCATTGTACATACCGGCCAGCTCCATGACGCTGGGCCTGATTCCGCATTGTACATACCGGCCAGCTCCATGACGAGGTCCCTGATTCCGCATTGTACATACCGTCCAGCTCCATGACACGGGGCCTGATTTCGCATTGTACATACCGGCCAGCTCCATGATGCTGGGCCTGATTCCGCATTGTACATACCGGCCAGCTCCATGACGCTGGGCCTGATTCCGCATTGTACATACCGGCCAGCTCCATGACGAGGTCCCTGATTCCGCATTGTACATACCGTCCAGCTCCATGACACGGGGCCTGATTTCGCATTGTACATACCGGCCAGCTCCATTACGCGGGGCCTGATTCCACATTGTACATACCAGCCAGCTCCATGACGTGGGGCCTGATTCCGCATTGTACATACCGGCCAGCTCCATGACGTGGGCCCTGATTCCGCATTGTACATACCGGCCAGATCCATGACGTGGGGCCTGATTCCGCATTGTACATACCGGCCAGCTCCATGACGCGGGCCTGATTCCGCACTGTACATACCAGCCAGCTCCATGACGTGGGCCCTGATTCCGCATTGTACATACCGGCCAGCTCCATGACGCGGGGCCTGATTCCGCATTGTACATACCGGCCAGCTCCATGACGCGGGGCCTGATCCGCATTGTACATACAGGCCAGCTCCATGACGTGGGCCCTGATTCCGCATTGCACATACTGGCCAGCTCCATGACGCTGGGCCTGATTCCGCATTGTACATACCGGACAGCTCCATGACGTGGGGCCTGATTCCGCACTGTACATACCGGCCAGCTCCATGACGTGGGGCCTGATTCCACATTGTACATACCGGCCAGCTCCATGACGCTGGGCCTGATTCCGCATTTTACATACCGGCCAGCTCCATGACGTGGGGCCTGATTCCGCATTGTACATACCGGCCAGCTCCATGACGTGGTGCCTGATTAAGCATTGTACATACCGGCCAGCTCCATGACGCGGGGCCTGATTCCGCATTGTACATACCGGCCAGCTCCATGACGTGGTCCCTGATTCCGCATTGTACATACCGGCCAGCTCCATGACGCGGGCCTGATTCCGCATTGTACATACCGGCCTGCTCCATGACGCGGGGCCTGATTCCGCATTGTACATACCGGCCAGCTCCATGACGTGGTCCCTGATTCCGCATTGTACATACCGGCCAGCTCCATGACGTGGGCCCTGATTCCGCATTGTACATACCGGCCATTTCCATGACCTGCGGCCTGATTCCGCATTGTACATACCGGCCAGCTCCATGACGCGGGGCCTGATTCCGCATTGTACATACCGGCCAGCTCCATGACGTGGGCCCTGATTCCGCATTGTACATACCGGCCAGCTCCATGACGTGGGGCCTGATTTCGCATTGTACATACCGGCCAGCTCCATGACGTGGGCCCTGATTCCGCATTGTATATACCGGCCATTTCCATGACCTGCGGCCTGATTCCGCATTGTACATACCGGCCAGCTCCATGACGCGGGGCCTGATTCCGCATTGTACATACCGGCCAGCTCCATGACGCTGGGCCTGATTCCGCATTGTACATACCGGCCAGCTCCATGACGAGGTCCCTGATTCCGCATTGTACATACCGTCCAGCTCCATGACACGGGGCCTGATTTCGCATTGTACATACCGGCCAGCTCCATGATGCTGGGCCTGATTCCGCATTGTACATACCGGCCAGCTCCATGACGCTGGGCCTGATTCCGCATTGTACATACCGGCCAGCTCCATGACGAGGTCCCTGATTCCGCATTGTACATACCGTCCAGCTCCATGACACGGGGCCTGATTTCGCATTGTACATACCGGCCAGCTCCATTACGCGGGGCCTGATTCCACATTGTACATACCAGCCAGCTCCATGACGTGGGGCCTGATTCCGCATTGTACATACCGGCCAGCTCCATGACGTGGGCCCTGATTCCGCATTGTACATACCGGCCAGATCCATGACGTGGGGCCTGATTCCGCATTGTACATACCGGCCAGCTCCATGACGCGGGCCTGATTCCGCACTGTACATACCAGCCAGCTCCATGACGTGGGCCCTGATTCCGCATTGTACATACCGGCCAGCTCCATGACGCGGGGCCTGATTCCGCATTGTACATACCGGCCAGCTCCATGACGCGGGGCCTGATCCGCATTGTACATACAGGCCAGCTCC
Source organism: Pseudophryne corroboree (assembly GCF_028390025.1). Lineage (NCBI taxonomy): Eukaryota > Metazoa > Chordata > Amphibia > Anura > Myobatrachidae > Pseudophryne > Pseudophryne corroboree. The sequence continues at coordinate 14,655,872 of NC_086444.1, read as the reverse complement.
ATGACGTGGGCCCTGATTCCGCATTGCACATACCGGCCAGCTCCATGACGTGGGGCCTGATTCCACATTGTACATACCGGCCAGCTCCATGACGCTGGGCCTGATTCCGCATTTTACATACCGGCCAGCTCCATGACGTGGGGCCTGATTCCGCATTGTACATACCGGCCAGCTCCATGACGTGGTGCCTGATTAAGCATTGTACATACCGGCCAGCTCCATGACGCGGGGCCTGATTCCGCATTGTACATACCGGCCAGCTCCATGACGTGGTCCCTGATTCCGCATTGTACATACCGGCCAGCTCCATGACGTGGTCCCTGATTCCGCATTGTACATACCGGCCAGCTCCATGACGCGGGCCTGATTCCGCATTGTACATACCGGCCTGCTCCATGACGCGGGGTCTGATTCCGCATTGCACATACCGGCCAGCTCCATGACGTGGTCCCTGATTCCGCATTGTACATACCTGCCAGCTCCATGACGTGGTCCCTGATTCCGCATTGTACATACCGGCCAGCTCCATGACGCTGGGCCTGATTCCGCATTGTACATACCGGCCAGCTCCATGACGCGGGGCCTGATTCCGCATTTTACATACCGGCCAGCTTCATGACGCTGGGCCTGATTCCACATTGTACATACCAGCCAGCTCCATGACGTGGGACCTGATTCCACATTGTACATACCGGCCAGCTCCATGACGCTGGGCCTGATTCCGCATTTTACATACCGGCCAGCTCCATGACGTGGGGCCTGATTCTGCATTGTACATACCGGCCAGCTCCATGATATGGTCCCTGATTCCGCATTGTACATACCGGCCAGCTCCATGACGCGGGCCTGATTCCGCATTGTACATACCGGCCTGCTCCATGACGCGGGGTCTGATTCCGCATTGTACATACCGGCCAGCTCCATGACGCGGGGCCTGATTCCGCATTGTACATACCGGCCAGCTCCATGACGTGGTCCCTGATTCCGCATTGTACATACCGGCCAGCTCCATGACGTGGGCCCTGATTCCGCATTGTACATACCGGCCATTTCCATGACCTGCGGCCTGATTCCGCATTGTACATACCGGCCAGCTCCATGACGCGGGGCCTGATTCCGCATTGTACATACCGGCCAGCTCCATGACGTGGGCCCTGATTCCGCATTGTACATACCGGCCAGCTCCATGACGTGGGGCCTGATTTCGCATTGTACATACCGGCCAGCTCCATGACGCTGGGCCTGATTCCGCATTTTACATACCGGCCAGCTCCATGACGTGGGGCCTGATTCCGCATTGTACATACCGGCCAGTTCCATGACGTGGTGCCTGATTAAGCATTGTACATACTGGCCAGCTCTATGACGTGGGCCCTGATTCCGCATTGTACATACCGGCCAGCTCCATGACGTGGGGCCTGATTCCACATTGTACATACCGGCCAGCTCCATGACGCTGGGCCTGATTCCGCATTTTACATACCGGCCAGCTCCATGACGTGGGGCCTGTTCCGCATTGTACATACCGGCCAGCTCCATGACGTGGTGCCTGATTAAGCATTGTACATACCGGCCAGCTCCATGACTCGGGGCCTGATTTCGCATTGTACATACCGGCCAGCTCCATGACGTGGTCCCTGATTCCGCATTGTACATACCGGCCAGCTCCATGACGTGGTCCCTGATTCCGCATTGTACATACCGGCAAGCTCCATGACGCTGGCCTGATTCCGCATTGTACATACCGGCCTGCTCCATGACGCGGGGTCTGATTCCGCATTGTACATACCGGCCAGCTCCATGACGTGGTCCCTGATTCCGCATTGTACATACCGGCCAGCTCCATGACGTGGGCCCTGATTCCGCATTGTACATACCGGCCAGCTCCATGACGCTGGGCATTATTCCGCATTGTACATACCGGCCAGCTCCATGACGCGGGGCCTGATTCCGCATTTTACATACCGGCCAGCTTCATGACGCTGGGCCTGATTCCGCATTGTACATACCAGCCAGCTCCATGACGTGGGGCCTAATTCCACATTGTACATACCGGCCAGCAACATGACGCTGGGCCTGATTCCGCATTGTACATACCGGCCAGCTCCATGACGTGGGGCCTGATTTCGCATTGTACATAACGGCCAGCTCCATGACGCTGGGCCTGATTCCGCATTTTACATACCGGCCAGCTCCATGACGTGGGGCCTGATTCCGCATTGTACATACCGGCCAGTTCCATGACGTGGTGCCTGATTAAGCATTGTACATACTGGCCAGCTCTATGACGTGGGCCCTGATTCCGCATTGTACATACCGGCCAGCTCCATGACGTGGGGCCTGATTCCACATTGTACATACCGGCCAGCTCCATGACGCTGGGCCTGATTCCGCATTTTACATACCGGCCAGCTCCATGACGTGGGGCCTGATTCCGCATTGTACATACCGGCCAGCTCCATGACGTGGTGCCTGATTAAGCATTGTACATACCGGCCAGCTCCATGACTCGGGGCCTGATTTCGCATTGTACATACCGGCCAGCTCCATGACGTGGTCCCTGATTCCGCATTGTACATACCGGCCAGCTCCATGACGTGGTCCCTGATTCCGCATTGTACATACCGGCAAGCTCCATGACGCTGGCCTGATTCCGCATTGTACATACCGGCCTGCTCCATGACGCGGGGTCTGATTCCGCATTGTACATACCGGCCAGCTCCATGACGTGGTCCCTGATTCCGCATTGTACATACCGGCCAGCTCCATGACGTGGGCCCTGATTCCGCATTGTACATACCGGCCAGCTCCATGACGCTGGGCATTATTCCGCATTGTACATACCGGCCAGCTCCATGACGCGGGGCCTGATTCCGCATTTTACATACCGGCCAGCTTCATGACGCTGGGCCTGATTCCGCATTGTACATACCAGCCAGCTCCATGACGTGGGGCCTGATTCCACATTGTACATACCGGCCAGCTACATGACGCTGGGCCTGATTCCGCATTTTACATACCGGCCAGCTCCATGACGTGGGGCCTGATTCCGCATTGTACATACCGGCCAGCTCCATGACGTGGTCCCTGATTCCGCATTGTACATACCGGCCAGCTCCATGATGTGGTCCCTGATTCCGCATTGTACATACCGGCCAGCTCCATGACGCGGGCCTGATTCCGCATTGTACATACCGGCCTGCTCCATGACGTGGGGTCTGATTCCGCATTGTACATACCGGCCAGCTCCATGACGCGGGGTCTGATTCCGCATTGTACATACCGGCCAGCTCCATGACGCGGGGCCTGATTCCGCATTGTACATACCGGCCAGCTCCATGACGTGGTCCCTGATTCCGCATTGTACATACCGGCCAGCTCCATAACGTGGGCCCTGATTCCGCATTGTACATACCGGCCAGCTCCATGACGTGGGGCCTGATTCCGCATTGTACATACAGGCCAGCTCCATGACGTGGGCCCTGATTCCGCATTGTACATACCGGCCAGCTCCATGACGTGGGGCCTGATTCCGCATTGTACATAAAGGCCAGCTCCATGACGTAGGCCCTGATTCCGCATTGTACATACCGGCCAGCTCCATGACGTGGGCCCTGATTCCGCATTGTACATAAAGGCCAGCTCCATGACGTGGGGCCTGATTCCGCATTGTACATAAAGGCCAGCTCCATGACGTAGGCCCTGATTCCGCATTGTACATACAGGCCAACTCCATGATGCTGGGCCTGATTCCACATTGTACATACCAGCCAGCTCCATGACGTGGGGCCTGATTCCGCATTGTACATAAAGGCCAGCTCCATGACGTGGGGCCTGATTCCGCATTGTACATAAAGGCTAGCTCCATGACGTAGGCCCTGATTCCGCATTGTACATACAGGCCAACTCCATGATGCTGGGTCTGATTCCGCATTGTACATACCGGCCAGCTCCATGACGCGGGGCCTGATTCCACATTGTACATACCGGCAAGCTCCATGACGTGGGCCCTGATTCCGCATTGTACATACCGTCCAGCTCCATGACACGGGGCCTGATTTCGCACTGTACATACCGGCCAGCTCCATGACGCGGGGCCTGATTCCACATTGTACATACCGGCCAGCTCCATGACGTGGGGCCTGATTCCGCATTATACATACCGGCCAGCTCCATGACGCGGGGCCTGATTCCGCATTGTACATACCGTCCAGCTCCATGACACGGGGCCTGATTTCGCATTGTACATACCGGCCAGCTCCATGACGTGGGCCCTGATTCCGCATTGTACATACCGTCCAGCTCCATGACACGGGGCCTGATTCCGCATTGTACATACCGTCCAGCTCCATGACACGGGGCCTGATTTCGCACTGTACATACCGGCCAGCTCCATGACGCGGGGCCTGATTCCACATTGTACATACCGGCCAGCTCCATGACGTGGGGCCTGATTCCGCATTATACATACCGGCCAGCTCCATGACGCGGGGCCTGATTCCGCATTGTACATACCGTCCAGCTCCATGACACGGGGCCTGATTTCGCATTGTACATACCGGCCAGCTCCATGACGTTGGGCCTGATTCCGCATTGTACATACCGGCCAGCTCCATGACACGGGGCCTGATTTCGCATTGTACATACCGGCCAGCTCCATGACGTTGGGCCTGATTCCGCATTGTACATACCGGCCAGCTCCATGACGCGGGGCCTGATTCCACATTGTACATATCGTCCAGCTCCATGACACGGGGCCTGATTTCGCATTGTACATACCAGCCAGCTCCATGACGTGGGGCCTGATTCCGCATTGTACATATCGTCCAGCTCCATGACACGGGGCCTGATTTCGCATTGTACATACCGGCCAGCTCCATGACGCGGGGCCTGATTCCACATTGTACATACCAGCCAGCTCCATGACGTGGGGCCTGATTCCGCATTGTACATACCGGCCAGCTCCATGACGTGGTCCCTGATTCCGCATTGTACATACCGGCCAGCTCCATGACGTGGGGCCTGATTCCGCATTGTACATACCGGCCAGCTCCATGACGTGGGCCCTGATTCCGCATTGTACATACCGGCCATTTCCATGACCTGCGGCCTGATTCCGCAATGTACATACCGGCCAGCTCCATGACGCGGGCCTGATTCCGCATTGTACATACCGGCCTGCTCCATGACGCGGGGTCTGATTCCGCATTGTACATACCGGCCAGCTCCATGACGTTGGGCCTGATTCCGCATTGTACATACCGGCCAGCTCCATGACGTGGTCCCTGATTCCGCATTGTACATACCGGCCAGCTCCATGACGTGGGCCCTGATTCCGCATTGTACATACCGGCCATTTCCATGACCTGCGGCCTGATTCCGCATTGTACATACCGGCCAGCTCCATGACGCGGGGCCTGAATTCGCATTGTACATACCGGCCAGCTCCATGATGCTGGGCCTGATTCCGCATTGTACATACTGGCCAGCTCCATGACGCTGGGCCTGATTCCGCATTGTACATACCGGCCAGCTCCATGACGCGGGGCCTGATTCCGCATTGTACATACCGGCCAGCTCCATGACGCGGGGCCTGATTCCGCTTTGTATATACAGGCCAGCTCCATGACGCGGGGCCTGATTCCGCATTGTACATACCGGCCAGCTCCATGACGTGGGCCCTGATTCCGCATTGTACATACCGGCCAGCTCCATGACGTGGGGCCTGATTCCGCATTGTACATACCGGCCAGCTCCATGACGCGGGCCTGATTCCGCACTGTACATACCGGCCAGCTCCATGACGTGGGGCCTGATTCCGCATTGTACATACCGGCCAGCTCCATGACGTGGGCCCTGATTCCGCATTGCACATACCGGCCAGCTCCATGACGCGGAGCCTGATTCCGCATTGTACATACCGGCCAGCTCCATGACGTGGGGCCTGATTCCGCACTGTACATACCGGCCAGCTCCATGACGTGGGGCCTGATTCCGCATTGTACATACCGGCCAGCTCCATGACGCGGGGCCTGATTCCGCATTGTACATACCGGCCAGCTCCATGACGCGGGGCCTGATTCCGCATTGTACATACATGCCAGCTCCATGACGTGGGGCCTGATTCCGCATTGTACATACCGGCCAGCTCCATGACGCGGGGCCTGATTCCGCATTGTACATACCGGCCAGATCCATGATGCTGGGCCTGATTCCGCATTGTATATACTGGCCAGCTCCATGACGCTGGGCCTGATTCCGCATTGTACATACCGGCCAGCTCCATGACGCGGGGCCTGATTCCGCATTGTACATACCGGCCAGCTCCATGACGCGGGGCCTGATTTCGCATTGTACATACCGGCCAGCTCCATGACGCGGGGCCTGATTCCACATTGTACATACCGGCCAGCTCCATGACGTGGGGCCTGATTCCGCATTGTACATACCGGCCAGCTCCATGACGTGGTGCCTGATTAAGCATTGTACATACCGGCCAGCTCCATGGCGCGGGGCCTGATTCCGCATTGTACATACCGGCCAGCTCCATGACGCGGTCCCTGATTCCGCATTGTACATACCGGCCGGCTCCATGACGTGGTCCCTGATTCCGCATTGTACATACCGGCCAGCTCCATGACGTGGTCCCTGATTCCGCATTGTACATACCGGCCAGCTCCATGACGTGGGCCCTGATTCCGTATTGTACATACCGGCCATTTCCATGACCTGCGGCCTGATTCCGCATTGTACATACCGGCCAGCTCCATGACGCGGGCCCTGATTCCGCATTGTACATACCGGCCATTTCCATGACCTGCGGCCTGATTCCGCATTGTACATACCGGCCAGCTCCATGATGCTGGGCCTGATTCCGCATTGTACATACCGGCCAGCTCCATGACGTGGTCCCTGATTCCGCATTGTACATACCGTCCAGCTCCATGACACGGGGCCTGATTTCGCATTGTACATACCGGCCAGCTCCATTACGCGGGGCCTGATTCCACATTGTAAATACCAGCCAGCTCCATGACGTGGGGCCTGATTCCGCATTGTACATACCGGCCAGCTCCATGACGTAGGCCCTGATTCCGCATTGTACATACCGGCCAGCTCCATGATGTGGGGCCTGATTCCACATTGTACATACCGGCCAGCTCCATGACGCGGGCCTGATTCCGCACTGTACATACCAGCCAGCTCCATGACGTGGGCCCTGATTCCGCATTGTACATACCGGCCAGCTCCATGACGTGGGCCCTGATTCCGCATTGCACATACCGGCCAGCTCCATGACGTGGGGCCTGATTCCGCACTGTACATACCGGCCAGCTCCATGACGTGGGGCCTGATTCCACATTGTACATACCGGCCAGCTCCATGACGCTGGGCCTGATTCCGCATTTTACATACCGGCCAGCTCCATGACGTGGGGCCTGATTCCGCATTGTACATACCGGCCAGCTCCATGACGCGGGGCCTGATTCCGCATTGTACATACCGGCCAGCCCCATGACGTAGTCCCTGATTCCGCATTTGTACATACCGGCCAGCTCCATGACGTGGTCCCTGATTCCGCATTGTACATACCGGCCAGCTCCATGACGCGGGCCTGATTCCGCATTGTACATACCGGCCTGCTCCATGACGCGGGGTCTGATTCCGCATTGTACATACCGGCCAGCTCCATGACGTGGTCCCTGATTCCGCATTGTACATACCTGCCAGCTCCATGACGTGGTCCCTGATTCCGCATTGTACATACCGGCCAGCTCCATGACGCTGGGCCTGATTCCGCATTGTACATACCGGCCAGCTCCATGACGCGGGGCCTGATTCCGCATTTTACATACCGGCCAGCTTCATGACGCTGGGCCTGATTCCACATTGTACATACCAGCCAGCTCCATGACGTGGGGCCTGATTCCACATTGTACATACCGGCCAGCTCCATGACGCTGGGCCTGATTCCGCATTTTACATACCGGCCAGCTCCATGACGTGGGCCTGATTCCGCATTGTACATACCGGCCAGCTCCATGACGTGGGGCCTGATTCCGCATTTTACATACCGGCCAGCTCCATGACGCGGGCCTGATTCCGCATTGTACATACCGGCCAGCTCCATGACGCGGGGCCTGATTAAGCATTGTACATACCGGCCAGCTCCATGACGCGGGGCCTGATTCCGCATTGTACATACCGGCCAGCTCCATGACGTGGTCCCTGATTCTGCTTTGTACATACCGGCCAGCTCCATGACGCGGGCCTGATTCCGCATTGTACATACCGGCCTGCTCCATGACGCGGGGTCTGATTCCGCATTGTACATACCGGCCAGCTCCATGACGCGGGGCCTGATTCCGCATTGTACATACCGGCCAGCTCCATGACGTGGTCCCTGATTCCGCATTGTACATACCGGCCAGCTCCATGACGTGGGCCCTGATTCCGCATTGTACATACCGGCCATTTCCATGACCTGCGGCCTGATTCCGCATTGTACATACCGGCCAGCTCCATGACGCGGGGCCTGAATCCACATTGTACATGCAGGCCAGCTCCATGATGCTGGGCCTGATTCCGCATTGTACATACTGGCCAGCTCCATGACGCTGGGCCTGATTCCGCATTGTACATACCGGCCAGCTCCATGACGCGGGGCCTGATTCCGCATTATACATACCGGCCAGCTCCATGACGCGGGGCCTGATTCCGCATTGTACATACCGGCCAGCTCCATGACGTGGGCCCTGATTCCGCATTGTACATACCGGCCAGCTCCATGACGTGGTCCCTGATTCCGCATTGTACATATCGGCCAGCTCCATGACGCTGGGCCTGATTCCGCATTTTACATACCGGCCAGCTCCATGACGTGGGGCCTGATTCCGCATTGTACATACCGGCCAGCTCCATGACGTGGTGCCTGATTAAGCATTGTACATACCGGCCAGCTCTATGACGTGGGCCCTGATTCCGCTTTGTACATACCGGCCAGCTCCATGACGTGGGGCCTGATTCCACATTGTACATACCGGCCAGCTCCATGACGCTGGGCCTGATTCCGCATTTTACATACCGGCCAGCTCCATGACGTGGGGCCTGATTCCGCATTGTACATACCGGCCAGCTCCATGACGTGGGGTCTGATTCCGCAATGTACATACCGGCCAGCTCCATGACTCGGGGCCTGATTCCGCATTGTACATACCGGCCAGCTCCATGACGTGGTCCCTGATTCCGCATTGTACATACCGGCCAGCTCCATGACGTGGTCCCTGATTCCGCATTGTACATACCGGCCAGCTCCATGACGCTGGCCTGATTCCGCATTGTACATACCGGCCTGCTCCATGACGCGGGGTCTGATTCCGCATTGTACATACCGGCCAGCTCCATGACGCGGGGCCTGATTCCGCATTGTACATACCGGCCAGCTCCATGACGTGGTCCCTGATTCCGCATTGTACATACCGGCCAGCTCCATGACGTGGTCCCTGATTCCGCATTGTACATACCGGCCAGCTCCATGACGCGGGCCTGATTCCGCATTGTACATACCGGCCTGCTCCATGACGCGGGGTCTGATTCTGCATTGTACATACCGGCCAGCTCTATGACGTGGGCCCTGATTCCGCTTTGTACATACCGGCCAGCTCCATGACGTGGGGCCTGATTCCACATTGTACATACCGGCCAGCTCCATGACGCTGGGCCTGATTCCGCATTTTACATACCGGCCAGCTCCATGACGTGGGGCCTGATTCCGCATTGTACATACCGGCCAGCTCCATGACGTGGGGTCTGATTCCGCAATGTACATACCGGCCAGCTCCATGACTCGGGGCCTGATTCCGCATTGTACATACCGGCCAGCTCCATGACGTGGTCCCTGATTCCGCATTGTACATACCGGCCAGCTCCATGACGTGGTCCCTGATTCCGCATTGTACATACCGGCCAGCTCCATGACGCTGGCCTGATTCCGCATTGTACATACCGGCCTGCTCCATGACGCGGGGTCTGATTCCGCATTGTACATACCGGCCAGCTCCATGACGCGGGGCCTGATTCCGCATTGTACATACCGGCCAGCTCCATGACGTGGTCCCTGATTCCGCATTGTACATACCGGCCAGCTCCATGACGTGGTCCCTGATTCCGCATTGTACATACCGGCCAGCTCCATGACGCGGGCCTGATTCCGCATTGTACATACCGGCCTGCTCCATGACGCGGGGTCTGATTCTGCATTGTACATACCGGCCAGCTCCATGACGTGGTCCCTGATTCCGCATTGTACATACCTGCCAGCTCCATGACGTGGTCCCTGATACCGCATTGTACATACCGGCCAGCTCCATGACGCTGGGCCTGATTCCGCATTGTACATACCGGCCAGCTCCATGACGCGGGGCCTGATTCCGCATTTTACATACCGGCCAGCTTCATGACGCTGGGCCTGATTCCACATTGTACATACCGGCTAGCTCCATGACGTGGGCCCTGATTCCGCATTGTACATACCGGCCAGCTCCATGACGCGGGGTCTGATTCCGCATTGTACATACCGGCCAGCTCCATGACGTGGTCCCTGATTCCGCATTGTACATACCTGCCAGCTCCATGACGTGGTCCCTGATTCCGCATTGTACATACCGGCCAGCTCCATGACGCTGGGCCTGATTCCGCATTGTACATACCGGCCAGCTCCATGACGCGGGGCCTGATTCCGCATTGTACATACCGGCCAGCTTCATGACGCTGGGCCTGATTCCACATTGTACATACCGGCCAGCTCCATGTCGTGGGGCCTGATTCCACATTGTACATACCGGCCAGCTCCATGACGCTGGGCCTGATTCCGCATTTTACATACCGGCCAGCTCCATGACGTGGGGCCTGATTCCGCATTGTACATACCGGCCAGCTCCATGACGTGGGGCCTGATTCCGCATTTTACATACCGGCCAGCTCCATGACGCGGGCCTGATTCCGCATTGTACATACCGGCCAGCTCCATGACGCGGGGCCTGATTAAGCATTGTACATACCGGCCAGCTCCATGACGCGGGGCCTGATTCCGCATTGTACATACCGGCCAGCTCCATGACGTGGTCCCTGATTCCGCATTGTACATACCGGCCAGCTCCATGACGCGGGCCTGATTCCGCATTGTACATACCGGCCTGCTCCATGACGCGGGGTCTGATTCCGCATTGTACATACCGGCCAGCTCCATGACGCGGGGCCTGATTCCGCATTGTACATACCGGCCAGCTCCATGACGTGGTCCCTGATTCCGCATTGTACATACCGGCCAGCTCCATGACGTGGGCCCTGATTCCGCATTGTACATACCGGCCATTTCCATGACCTGCGGCCTGATTCCGCATTGTACATACCGGCCAGCTCCATGACGCGGGGCCTGAATCCGCATTGTACATGCAGGCCAGCTCCATGATGCTGGGCCTGATTCCGCATTGTACATACTGGCCAGCTCCATGACGCTGGGCCTGATTCCGCATTGTACATACCGGCCAGCTCCATGACGCGGGGCCTGATTCCGCATTATACATACCGGCCAGCTCCATGACGCGGGGCCTGATTCCGCATTGTACATACCGGCCAGCTCCATGACGTGGGCCCTGATTCCACATTGTACATACCGGCCAGCTCCATGACGTGGGGCCTGATTCCGCATTGTACATACCGGCCAGCTCCTTGACGCTGGGCCTGATTCCGCATTTTACATACCGGCCAGCTCCATGACGTGGGGCCTGATTCCGCATTGTACATACCGGCCAGCTCCATGACGTGGTGCCTGATTAAGCATTGTACATACCGGCCAGCTCTATGACGTGGGCCCTGATTCCGCTTTGTACATACCGGCCAGCTCCATGACGTTGGGCCTGATTCCACATTGTACATACCGGCCAGCTCCATGACGCTGGGCCTGATTCCGCATTTTACATACCGGCCAGCTCCATGACGTGGGGCCTGATTCCGCATTGTACATACCGGCCAGCTCCATGACGTGGGGCCTGATTCCGCATTGTACATACCGGCCAGCTCCATGACTCGGGGCCTGATTCCGCATTGTACATACCGGCCAGCTCCATGACGTGGTCCCTGATTCCGCATTGTACATACCGGCCAGCTCCATGACGTGGTCCCTGATTCCGCATTGTACATACCGGCCAGCTCCATGACGCTGGCCTGATTCCGCATTGTACATACCGGCCTGCTCCATGACGCGGGGTCTGATTCCGCATTGTACATACCGGCCAGCTCCATGACGCGGGGCCTGATTCCGCATTGTACATACCGGCCAGCTCCATGACGTGGTCCCTGATTCCGCATTGTACATACCGGCCAGCTCCATGACGCTGGGCCTGATTCCGCATTGTACATACCGGCCAGCTCCATGACGCGGGGCCTGATTCCGCATTTTACATACCGGCCAGCTTCATGACGCTGGGCCTGATTCCGCATTGTACATACCAGCCAGCTCCATGACGTGGGGCCTGATTCCACATTGTACATACCGGCCAGCTCCATGACGCTGGGCCTGATTCCGCATTTTACATACCGGCCAGCTCCATGACGTGGGGCCTGATTCCGCATTGTACATACCGGCCAGCTCCATGACGTGGTGCCTGATTAAGCATTGTACATACCGGCCAGCTCCATGACGCGGGGCCTGATTCCGCATTGTACATACCGGCCAGCTCCATGACGTGGTCCCTGATTCCGCATTGTACATACCGGCCTGCTCCATGACGCTGGGTCTGATTCCGCATTGTACATACCGGCCAGCTCCATGACGTGGGGCCTGATTCCGCATCGTACATACCGGCCAGCTCCATGATACTGGGCCTGATTCCGCATTGTACATACCCGCCAGCTCCATGACGCGGGGCCTGATTCCGCATTGTACATACCGGCCAGCTCCATGATGCTGGGCCTGATTCCGCATTGTACATACCGGCCAGCTCCATGACGAGGGGCCTGATTCCGCATTTTACATACCGGCCAGCTACATGACGCGGGCCCTGATTCCACATTGTACATACCGGCCAGCTCCATGACGTGGGGCCTGATTCCGCATTATACATACCGGCAAGCTCCATGATGCTGGGCCTGATTCCGCATTGTACATACCGGCCAGCTCCATGACGCGGGGCCTGATTCCGCACTGTACATACCGGCCAGTTCCATGACGCGGGGCCTGATTCCGCACTGTACATACCGGCCAGCTCCATGATGCGGAGCCTGATTCCGCACTGTACATCCCGGCCAGCTCCATGACGTGGGCCCTGATTCCGCATTGTACATACCGGCCAGCTCCATGACGCGGGGCCTGATTCCGCATTGTACATACCGGCCAGCTCCATGACGTGGTCCCTGATTCCGCATTGTACATACCGGCCAGCTCCATGACGTGGGCCCTGATTCCGCATTGTACATACCGGCTATTTCCATGACCTGCGGCCTGATTCCGCATTGTACATACCGGCCAGCTCCATGACGCGGGGCCTGAATCCGCATTGTACATACCGGCCAGCTCCATGATGCTGGGCCTGATTCCGCATTGTACATACTGGCCAGCTCCATGATGCTGGACCTGATTCCGCATTGTACATACCGGCCAGCTCCATGACGTGGGCCCTGATTCCGCATTGTACATACCGGCCAGCTCCATGACGCGGGGCCTGATTCCGCATTGTACATACAGGCCAGCTCCATGACGCGGGGCCTGATTCCGCATTGTACATACCGGACAGCTCCATGACGTGGGGCCTGATTCCGCATTGTACATACAGGCCAGCTCCATGACGTGGGCCCTGATTCCGCATTGTACATACCGGCCAGCTCCATGACGTGGGGCCTGATTCCGCATTGTACATACCGGCCAGCTCCATGACGCGGGCCTGATTCCGCACTGTACATACCAGCCAGCTCCATGACGTGGGCCCTGATTCCGCATTGTACATACCGGCCAGCTCCATGACGTGGGCCCTGATTCCGCATTGCACATACCGGCCAGCTCCATGACGCGGAGCCTGATTCCGCATTGTATATACCGGCCAGCTCCATGACGTGGGGCCTGATTCCGCACTGTACATACCGGCCAGCTCCATGACGCGGGGCCTGATTCCGCATTGTACATACAGGCCAGCTCCATGACGCGGGGCCTGATTCCGCATTGTACATACCGTCCAGCTCCATGATGCAGGGCCTGATTCCGCATTGTACAATCCGTCCAGCTCCATGACGCGGGGCCTGATTCCGCATTGTACATACCGGCCAGCTCCATGACGCGGGGCCTGATCCGCATTGTACATACAGGCCTGCTCGATGACGCGGGGCCTGATTCCGCATTGTACATACCGGCCAGCTCCATGACGTGGGGCCTGATTCCGCATTGGACATACCGGCCAGCTCCATGACGTGGGCCCTGATTCCGCATTGTACATACCGGCCAGCTCCATGACGTGGGGCCTGATTCCGCATTGTACATACCGGCCAGCTCCATGACGCGGGGCCTGATTCCGCATTGTACATACTGGCCAGCTCCATGACGTGGGGCCTGATTCCGCATTTTACATACCGGCCAGCTCCATGACGCGGGGCCTGATTCAGCATTTTACATACCGGCCAGCTTCATGACGCTGTGCCTGATTCCGCATTGTACATACCAGCCAGCTCCATGACGCGGGGCCTGATTCCGCATTTTACATACCGGCCAGCTTCATGACGCTGGGCCTGATTCCGCATTGTACATACCAGCCAGCTCCATGACGTGGGGCCTGATTCCACATTGTACATACCGGCCAGCTCCATGACGCTGGGCCTGATTCCGCATTGTACATACCGGCATGCTCCATGACGCTGGGTCTGATTCCGCATTGTACATACCGGCCAGCTCCATGACGTGGGGCCTGATTCCGCATTGTACATACAGGCCAGCTCCATGACGTGGGCCCTGATTCCGCATTGTACATACCGGCCAGCTCCATGACGTGGGGCCTGATTCCGCATTGTACATAAAGGCCAGCTCCATGACGTGGGCCCTGATTCCGCATTGTACATACCGGCCAACTCCATGACGTGGGCCCTGATTCCGCATTGTACATACCGGCCAGCTCCATGATGCTGGGCCTGATTCCGCATTGTACATACCAGCCAGCTCCATGACGTGGGGCCTGATTCCGCATTGTACATAAAGGCCAGCTCCATGACGTGGGCCCTGATTCCGCATTGTACATACCGGCCAGCTCCATGACGCGGGGCCTGATTTCGCATTGTACATAAAGGCCAGCTCCATGACGTGGGCCCTGATTCCGCATTGTACATACAGGCCAACTCCATGACGTGGGCCCTGATTCCGCATTGTACATACCGGCCAGCTCCATGATGCTGGGCCAGATTTCGCATTGTACATACCGGCCAGCTCCATGACGCGGGGCCTGATTCCACATTGTACATACCGGCCAGCTCCATGACGTGGGGCCTGATTCCGCATTGTACATACCGGCCAGCTCCATGACGTGGTGCCTGATTAAGCATTGTACATAGCGGCCAGCTCCATGACGTGGTCCCTGATTCCGCATTGTACATACCGGCCAGCTCCATGACGTGGGCCCTGATTCCGCATTGTACATACCGGCCAGCTCCATGACGCGGGGTCTGATTCCGCATTGTACATTCCGGCCAGCTCCATGACGCGGGGCCTGATTCCGCATTGTACATACCGGCCAGCTCCATGACGTGGTCCCTGATTCCGCATTGTACATACCGGCCAGCTCCATGACGTGGGCCCTGATTCCGCATTGTACATACCGGCCAGCTCCATAACGCTGGGCCTAATTCCGCATTGTACATACCGGCCAGCTCCATGACGTGGGGCCTGATTCCGCATTGTACATACCGGCCAGCTCCATGATGCTGGGCCTGATTCCGCATTGTACATACCGGCCAGCTCCATGACGTGGTGCCTGATTAAGCATTGTACTTACCGGCCAGCTCCATGACGTGGTCCCTGATTCCGCATTGTACATACCGGCCAGCTCCATGACGTGGGCCCTGATTCCGCATTGTACATACCGGCCAGCTCCATGACGCGGGGTCTGATTCCGCATTGTACATTCCGGCCAGCTCCATGACGCGGGGCCTGATTCCGCATTGTACATACCGGCCAGCTCCATGACGTGGTCCCTGATTCCGCATTGTACATACCGGCCAGCTCCATGACGTGGTCCCTGATTCCGCATTGTACATACCGGCCAGCTCCATGACGTGGGCCCTGATTCCGCATTGTACATACCGGCCAGCTCCATGACGCTGGGCCTGATTCCGCATTGTACATACCGGCCAGCTCCATGACGTGGGGCCTGATTCCGCATTGCACATACCGGCCAGCACCATGATGCTGGGCCTGATTCCGCATTGTACATACCGGCCAGCTCCATGATGCTGGGCCCGATTCCGCATTGTACATACCGGCCAGCAACATGACGCGGGCCCTGATTCCACATTGTACATACCGGCCAGCTCCATGACGTGGGGCCCGATTCCGCATTGTACATACCGGCCAGCTCCATGACGCTGGGCCTGATTCCGCATTGTACATACCGGCCAGCTCCATGACGTGGGGCCTGATTCCGCATTGTACATACCGGCCAGCTCCATGATGCTGGGCCTGATTCCGCATTGTACATACCGGCCAGCTCCATGACGCGGGGCCTGATTCCGCATTGTACATACCGGCCAGCTACATGACGCGGGCCCTGATTCCACATTGTACATACCGGCCAGCTCCATGACGCGGGCCTGAATCCGCATTGTACATACCGGCCAGCTCCATGATGCTGGGCCTGATTCCGCATTGTACATACAGGCCAGCTCCATGACGTGGGCCCTGATTCCGCATTGTACATACCGGCCAACTCCATGACGTGGGGCCTGATTCCGCATTATACATACCGGCCAGCTCCATGACGCGGGGCCTGATTCCGCATTGTACATACCGGCCAGCTCCATGATGCTGGGCCTGATTCCGCATTGTACATACCGGCCAGCTCCATGACGCGGGGCCTGATTCCGCACTGTACATACCGGCCAGCTCCATGATGCTGAGCCTGATTCCGCACTGTACATACCGGCCAGCTCCATGACGTGGGGCCTGATTCCGCATTGTACATACCGGCCAGCTCCATGACGTGGGGCCTGATTCCGCACTGTACATACAGGCCAGCTCCATGACGTGGGCCCTGATTCCGCATTGTACATACCGGCCAGCTCCATGACGCGGGGCCTGATTCCGCATTGTACATACCGGCCAGCTCCATGACGTGGGGCCTGATTCCGCATTGTACATACCGGCCAGCTTCATTACGCGGGGCCTGATTCCGCATTGTACATACCGGCCAGCTCCATGACGCGGGGCCTGATTCCGCACTGTACATACCGGTCAGCTCCATGACGTGGAGACTGATTCCGCATTGTACATACTGGCCAGCTCCATGACGCGGGGCCTGATTCCGCACTGTACATACTGGCCAGCTCCATGACGCGGGGCCTGATTCCGCACTGTACATACCGGCCAGCTCCATGACGTGGGGCCTGATTCCGCATTGTACATACTGGCCAGCTCCATGACGCCGGGCCTGATTCCACATTGTACATACCGGCCAGCTCCATGACGTGGGGCCTGATTCCGCATTGTACATACCAGCCAGCTCCATGACGCGGGGCATGATCCCGCACTGTACATACCTGCCAGCTCCATGACGTGGGGCCTGATTCCGCATTATACATACCGGCCAGCTCCATGATGCTGGGCCTGATTCCGCATTGTACATACCGGCCAGCTCCATGACGCGGGGCCTGATTCCGCACTGTACATACCGGCCAGTTCCATGACGCGGGGCCTGATTCCGCACTGTACATACTGGCCAGCTCCATGATGCGGAGCCTGATTCCGCACTGTACATACCGGCCAGCTCCATGACGTGGGCCCTGATTCCGCATTGTACATACCGGCCAGCTCCATGATGTGGGGCCTGATTCCGCACTGTACATACCGGCCAGCTCCATGATGTGGGGCCTGATTCCGCATTGCACATACCGGCCAGCTCCATGACGCGGGGCCTGATTCCGCATTGTACATACCGGCCAGCTCCATGACGTGGGGCTTGATTCCGCATTGTACATACCGGCCAGCTTCATTACGCGGGGCCTGATTCCGCATTGTACATACCGGCCAGCTCCATGACGCGGGGCCTGATTCCGCACTGTACATACCGGTCAGCTCCATGACGTGGGGACTGATTCCGCATTGTACATACTGGCCAGCTCCATGACGCGGGGCCTGATTCCGCACTGTACATACTGGCCAGCTCCATGACGCGGGGCCTGATTCCGCACTGTACATACCGGCCAGCTCCATGACGTGGGGCCTGATTCCGCATTGTACATACTGGCCAGCTCCATGACGCAGGGCCTGATTCCGCATTGTACATACTGGCCAGCTCCATGACGCCGGGCCTGATTCCACATTGTACATACCGGCCAGCTCCATGACGTGGGGCCTGATTCCGCATTGTACATACCAGCCAGCTCCATGACGCGGGGCCTGATTCCGCACTGTACATACCGGCCAGCTCCATGACGTGGGGCCTGATTCCGCATTGTACATACCGGCCAGCTCCATGACGTGGGGCCTGATTCCGCATTGTACATACCGGCTAGCTCCATGACGTGGTCCCTGATTCCGCATTGTACATATCGGCCAGCTCCATGACGTGGGGCCTGATTCCGCATTGTACATACCGGCCAGCTCCATGACGCTGGGCCTGATTCCGCATTGTACATACCGGCCAGCTCCATGACGTGGGCCCTGATTCCGCATTGTACATACCGGCCAGCTCCATGACGCTGGGCCTGATTCCGCATTGTACATAACCTGATGGTGAGAGATCTGTACATGTGACAACCATCGCAGCTACCAATGGGGCCCATAGTGGTGACCTCCCTGTCTCCCTGGAGAGTATAGCGTTCTCCCCCAGGCTGGGCTGGGGCGGCATAACACAGTGATGATGTCACTACCCTCTGCCAGTCATGGAGGTAACACACCTATGGCTACATGAAGCCTTCTAGCTTTCCTCATCGCTCACAGGGGGTTATTCAGATGTGGTGGAAGGTTGCTTCTTCAGCTGTAAAGTACTGATTATCCAGGACCCATTCTGCTTAGCAGAAAATCAGTGATTGACAGTCTGCTGCCATCTAGGAGGTGGGGAGGGGGCAGCGATGGCTTCCGTTTGGGAAAATGGAGGCATGTCGCCATTGTTTAGGACCTGGGGAAGGAGACCAGGGATCTCCAACGTTGGTCGGACATTTCCTGGCCACCCGATGGTAGGTGAGAAATCCGATGCTGCATCCTAGGACACACTTTGTTTCACTACTGCAGCAGGAGCCATCTGTAGACACCTCCTGTTGCATCACCATACAGACAGCTGCCTAGGGGCACTGGGACTTGAGGGGAAGGCCAACTGAGGCTGCCTGTGAGAAAAATGAAGGATGCCCCTGATTATGCTTACTGCTGGTGACAGCCACACCCATAGTTGCACCTAATATTATTATTTATACACACTGCAGCCTGCTTCTCTGGCTATCAGTGTTATAAGCTGGGTGCAGCCTGCAGCCAACAGTGTGGGTGCCCCACACACTTCCCTCTACTCCCCTTCCCTCTGGCACAGACAATTATGCCAGCTCCGCCTCCCAGACTGTACAACCAGAACGAGGAACTGGATGAGCAGAAGTCAGGCAGGTAAGGGAACTTTTTAATAGCTTATTGGTGTGGGATTAAGGTTAATTGGTGCTATGAGAGGGGAGTCAAAGGGTGCTGAAAGTGAATATATTCATAGCTGCTAGGTAGAGAGATTATTGGGTGCTGAGAGGGGGCATAATGAGTGCTGGCGTGAATGGATTAATAGGTACTATGCTGTGGGGGATTAATGGGTGCTGATAGTGAAAAGATTAAAAGGTGCTTGTTGGGGGGCTAATTTGTGCTGTGGGGGGTTAATAAATGGTCAGGATGAAATAATTAATAGGTTCTTGGTGGGGGGAGGTTAAGTGGTGCTGACAGGTTGAACAAATGTTTTAATGGGCGCTATTAGGGTGAACTGATTAATAGATTTAAGAGGAACAGGTTAATGAGTGCTGAGTGTGTGAATTGATTAATAGGTTCTGGGTGGGGGGAGGTTAATGGGTGCAGACAGGGTTGACAAATGTGTTAATGGGTGCTGTGAGGATAAATTGATAAAATCTTAGAGAGGAAATGGTTAATGAGTGCTGAGTGTGTGAGTTGATTCATTGATTCTTCAAGGGAATGGGTTAATAGTTGCTAGTGGTGAATGGATAATGGGTTCCCGGTGGAGGGACATTAATGGGTGCTGATAGTATGGATTAATCTGTTAATGGGTTCTGGGATTGTGAATTCATTATTGTATTCTTTGAGAGGAATGGTTTAATGGGTGTTAGATAAAGGAAGCTAATGGATACTGAGTTTGGGGGGTGAATTGGTAAATGGTGTTGATGGAGGCGAAGGTAAATAGGCATATTGGGTGCTCTGGTTCTGCAACAAAGTGTAATACATTTACAGACAGGTGGTGCATATGAAAAATGACTCATCAGTCATAAACTTTGGCAAACATGTAAGTGTTGGTTTATGTAAATGGTTGGAGTGTATTGAGGAACTTGGGGTGGTAATTTGAAGCTATGCCTAGGGCACTTAGAATCCGAGCATCCAATCTGCATCGCCATCACTGCTGCTTCCAAGGAAATGACAGCAACTCCAAAATCATCTGAATTACGCTCCCTATCTATTCCTTCTGTCTCATCCTAACCCACCACTCTATGCTCCTCACTCACTGTCTCTCCTCTGTGTCACCCCTGTCTGTCTGCCCCTCCCCTATAGAGTGTAAGCTCTCATCCTAACCCACCGCTCTATGCTCCTCACTCACTGTCTCTCCCCATCTGTGTCACCCCTGTCTGTCTCTCCCCTATAGAGTGTAATCTCTCATCCTAACCCACCGCTCTATGCTCCTCACTCACTGTCTCTCCTCTCTGTGTCACCCCTGTCTGTCTGTCCCTCCTCTATAGAGTGTAATCTCTCATCCTAACCCACCGCTCTATGCTCCTCACTCACTGTCTCTCCTCTCTGTGTCACCCCTGTCTGTCTCTCCCTCCCCTATAGAGTGTAAGCTCTCATCCTAACCCACCGCTCTATGCCCCTCACTCACTGTCTCTCCTCTGTGTCACCCCTGTCTGTCTGCCCCTCCCCTATAGAGTGTAAGCTCTCATCCTAACCCACCACTCTATGATCCTCACTCACTGTCTCTCCTCTCTGTGTCACCCCTGTCTGTCTGCCCCTCCCCTATAGAGTGTAAGCTCTCATCCTAACCCACCACTCTATGCTCCTCACTCACTGTCTCTCTTCTGTGTCACCCCTGTCTGTCTGTCCCTCCCCTATAGAGTGTAAGCTCTCATCCTAACCCACCGCTCTATGTTCCTCACTCACTGTCTCTCCTCTGTGTCACCCCTGTCTGTCCTTCCCCTATAGAGTGTAAGCTCTCATCCTAACCCACCGCTCTATGCTCCTCACTCACTGTCTCTCCTCTGTCACCCCTGTCTGCCCCTCCCCTATAGAGTGTAAGCTCTCATCCTAACCCACCACTCTATGATCCTCGCTCACTGTCTCTCCTCTGTGTCACCCCTGTCTGTCCCTCCCCTATAGAGTGTAATCTCTCATCCTTACCCACCGCTCTATGCTCCTCATTCACTGTCTCTCCTCTGTGTCACCCCTGTCTGTCTGCCCCTCCCTTATAGAGTGTAAGCTCTCATCCTAACCCACCACTCTATGCTCCTCATTCACTGTCTCTCCTCTGTGTCACCCCTGTCTGTCTGCCCCTCCCCTATAGAGTGTAAGCTCTCATCCTAACCCACCGCTCTATGCTCCTCACTCACTGTATCTCCTCTGTGTCACCCCTGTCTGTCTGTCCCTCCCCTATAGAGTGTAAGCTCTCATCCTAACCCACCACTCTATGCTCCTCACTCACTGTCTCTCTTCTGTGTCACCCCTGTCTGTCTGTCCCTCCCCTATAGAGTGTAAGCTCTCATCCTAACCCACCGCTTTATGCTCCTCACTCACTGTCTCTCCTCTGTGTCACCCCTGTCTGTCTGCCCCTCCCCTACAGAGTGTAAGCTCTCATCCTACCCCACCGCTCTATGCTCCTCACTCACTGTCTCTCCTCTGTGTCACCCCTGTCTGTCTGCCCCTCCCCTATAGAGTGTAAGCTCTAATCCTAACCCACCACTCTATGCACCTCATTCACTGTCTCTCCTCTGTGTCACCCCTGTCTGTCTGCCCCTCCCCTATAGAGTGTAAGCTCTCATCCTAACCCACTGCTCTATGCTCCTCACTCACTGTCTCTCCTCTGTGTCACCCCTGTCTGTCCCTCCCTTATAGAGTGTAAGCTCTCATCCTAACCCACCGCTCTATGCTCCTCACTCACTCTCTCCTCTGTGTCACCCCTGTCTGTCTGCCCCTCCCTTATAGAGTGTAAGCTCTCATCCTAACCCACCACTCTATGCTCCTCATTCACTGTCTCTCCTCTGTGTCACCCCTGTCTGTCTGCCCCTCCCCTATAGAGTGTAATCTCTCATCCTTACCCACCGCTCTATGCTCCTCATTCACTGTCTCTCCTCTGTGTCACCCCTGTCTGTCTGCCCCTCCCTTATAGAGTGTAAGCTCTCATCCTAACCGTATTGCAAAATAGAATTTAGACAAGTGACAAGGCGCTGCTTACAGCTGCTAATTAAGATATCATAAAAGAGGTTTCTCCTCCCTCAAATCAAAACAGACAAGCACACAACATATATGATACCACAAAACCAGCGCTGTATCGGGGTAGAACAGATTCGTATTCCCGTAGTTTTCCTGATTTCTCAGTTTGTACCGGAAAAAAAGGGAAAATTGCAAACCATAGTGTATTACCTTAGGTTACTTAATTTATTAAAATTTAAATTTAAAAACAAGACAAAAAGTGGAAGATGATTTTTCCAAAAGCAATCTCCACTACAAATACATAAAATCTGCACAGCATGTGCTAATGGCATTCATCTGTGGGCTGGGTCCTGACAAAAATAGAGCAATGGATAATTACCACGAACTGGTGAGAACCGAATAATCAGTTCTATGAGCATAAGTTGATGTAACTTATGCTCATAGAACTGATTATTCGGTTCTCACCAGTTCGTGGTAATTATCCATTGCTCTATTTTTGTCAGGACCCAGCCCACAGATGAATGCCATTAGCACATGCTGTGCAGATTTTATGTATTTGTAGTGGAGATTGCTTTTGGAAAAATCATCTTCCACTTTTTGTCTTGTTTTTAAATTTAAATTTTAATAAATTAAGTAACCTAAGGTAATACACTATGGTTTGCAATTTTCCCTTTTTTTCCGGTACAAACTGAGAAATCAGGAAAACTACGGGAATACGAATCTGTTCTACCCCGATACAGCGCTGGTTTTGTGGTATCATATATGTTGTGTGCTTCTCATCCTAACCCACCACTCTATGCTCCTCATTCACTGTCTCTCCTCTGTGTCACCCCTGTCTGTCTGCCCCTCCCCTATAGAGTGTAAGCTCTCATCCTAACCCACCGCTCTATGCTCCTCACTCACTGTCTCTCCTCTGTGTCACCCCTGTCTGTCTGTCCCTCCCCTATAGAGTGTAAGCTCTCATCCTAACCCACCACTCTATGCTCCTCACTCACTGTCTCTCCTGTGTCACCCCTGTCTGTCTGCCCCTCCCCTATAGAGTGTAAGCTCTCATCCTAACCCACCGCTTTATGCTCCTCACTCACTGTCTCTCCTCTGTGTCACCCCTGTCTGTCTGCCCCTCCCCTACAGAGTGTAAGCTCTCATCCTACCCCACCGCTCTATGCTCCTCACTCACTGTCTCTCCTCTGTGTCACCCCTGTCTGTCTGCCCCTCCCCTATAGAGTGTAAGCTCTAATCCTAACCCACCACTCTATGCTCCTCATTCACTGTCTCTCCTCTGTGTCACCCCTGTCTGTCTGCCCCTCCCCTATAGAGTGTAAGCTCTCATCCTAACCCACTGCTCTATGCTCCTCACTCACTGTCTCTCCTCTGTGTCACCCCTGTCTGTCCCTCCCTTATAGAGTGTAAGCTCTCATCCTAACCCACCGCTCTATGCTCCTCACTCACTGTCTCTCCTCTGTGTCACCCCTGTCTGTCTGTCGCTCCCCTATAGAGTGTAAGCTCTCATCCTAACCCACCGCTCTATGCTCCTCACTCACTGTCTCTCCTCTGTGTCACCCCTGTCTGTCTGCCCCTCCCTATAGAGTGTAAGCTCTCATCCTAACACACCGCTCTATGCTCCTCACTCACTGTCTCTCCTCTGTGTCACCCCTGTCTGTCTGTCCCTCCCCTATAGAGTGTAATCTCTCATCCTAACCCACCACTCTATGCTCCTCACTCACTGTCTCTCCTCTGTGTCACCCCTGTCTGTCTGTCCCTCCCCTATAGAGTGTAAGCTCTCATCCTAACCCACCGCTCTATGCTCCTCACTCACTGTCTCTCCTCTGTGTCACCCCTGTCTGTCTGCCCCTCCCTATAGAGTGTAAGCTCTCATCCTAACACACCGCTCTATGCTCCTCACTCACTGTCTCTCCTCTGTGTCACCCCTGTCTGTCTGTCCCTCCCCTATAGAGTGTAATCTCTCATCCTAACCCACCACTCTATGCTCCTCACTCACTGTCTCTCCTCTGTGTCACCCCTGTCTGTCTGTCCCTCCCCTATAGAGTGTAAGCTCTCATCCTAACCCACCGCTCTATGCTCCTCACTCACTGTCTCTCCTCTGTGTCACCCCTGTCTGTCTGCCCCTCCCTATAGAGTGTAATCTCTCATCCTAACCCACCACTCTATGCTCCTCACTCACTGTCTCTCCTCTGTGTCACCCCTGTCTGTCTGTCCCTCCCCTATAGTGTGTAAGCTCTCATCCTAACACACCGCTCTATGCTCCTCACTCACTGTCTCTCCTCTGTGTCACCCCTGTCTGTCCCTCCCCTATAGAGTGTAAGCTCTCATCCTAACCCACCGCTCTATGCTCCTCACTCACTGTCTCTCCTTTGTGTCACCCCTGTCTCTTCTGCCCCTCCCCTATAGAGTGTAATCTCTCATCCTAACCCACCGCTCTATGCTCCTCACTCACTGTCTCTCCTTTGTGTCACCCCTGTCTCTTCTGCCCCTCCCCTATAGAGTGTAAGCTCTCATCCTAACCCACCGCTCTATGCTCCTCACTCACTGTCTCTCCTCTGTGTCACCGCTGTCTGTCTGCCCCTCCCCTATAGAGTGTAAGCTCTCATCCTAACCCACCGCTCTATGCTCCTCACTCGTCTCTCCTCTCTGTGTCACCCCTGTCTGTCTGCCCCTCCCCTATAGAGTGTAAGCTCTCATCCTAACCCACCGCTCTATGCTCCTCACTCACTGTCTCTCCTCTGTGTCACCCCTGTCTGTCTGTCCCTCCCCTATAGAGTGTAAGCTCTCATCCTAACCCACAGCTCTATGCTCCTCACTCACTGTCTCTCCTCTCTGTGTCACCTCTGCCTGTCTGTCCCTCCCCTATAGAGTGTAAGCTCTCATCCTAACCCACCGCTCTATGCTCCTCACTCACTGTCTCTCCTCTGTGTCACCCCTGTCTGTCTGCCCCTCCCCTATAGAGTGTAAGCTCTCATCCTAACCCACCGCTCTATGCTCCTCACTCGTCTCTCCTCTCTGTGTCACCCCTGTCTGTCTGCCCCTCCCCTATAGAGTGCAAGCTCTCATCCTAACCCACCGCTCTATGCTCCTCACTCACTGTCTCTCCTCTGTGTCACCCCTGTCTGTCTGTCCCTCCCCTATAGAGTGTAAGCTCTCATCCTAACCCACAGCTCTATGCTCCTCACTCACTGTCTCTCCTCTCTGTGTCACCCCTGCCTGTCTGTCCCTCCCCTATAGAGTGTAAGCTCTCATCCTAACCCACCGCTCTATGCTCCTCACTCACTGTCTCTCCTCTGTGTCACCCCTGTCTGTCTGCCCCTCCCCTATAGAGTGTAAGCTCTAATCCTAACCCACCGCTCTATGTTCCTCACTCACTGTCTCTCCTCTGTGTCACCCCTGTCTGTCTGCCCTTCCCCTATAGAGTGTAAGCTCTCATCCTAACCCACCGCTCTATGCTCCTCACTCACTGTCTCCCCTCTGTATCACCCGTCTGCCCCTCCCCTATAGAGTGTAAGCTCTCATCCTAACCCACCGCTCTATGCTCCTCACTCACTGTCTCTCCTCTGTGTCACCCTTGTCTGTCCCTCCCTCCCCTACAGAGTGTAAGCTCTCATCCTAACCCACCGCTCTATGCTCCTCACTCACTGTCTCTCCTCTGTGTCACCCCTGTCTGTCCCTCCCCTATAGAGTGTAATCTCTCATCCTAACCCACCGCTCTATGCTCCTCACTCAATGTCTCTTCTCTGTGTCACCCCTGTCTGTCCCTCCCCTATAGAGTGTAAGCTCTCATCCTAACCCACCGCTCTATGCTCCTCACTCAATGTCTCTCCTCTGTGTCACCCCTGTCTGTCTGTCCCTCCCCTATAGAGTGTAAGCTCTCATCCTAACCCACCGCTCTATGCTCCTCATTCACTGTCTCTCCTCTGTGTCACCCCTGTCTGCTCCTCCCCTATAGAGTGTAAGCTCTCATCCTAACCCACCGCTCTATGCTCCTCACTCGTCTCTCCTCTCTGTGTCACCCCTGTCTGTCTGCCCCTCCCCTATAGAGTGTAAGCTCTCATCCTAACCCACCACTCTATGCTCCTCACTCACTGTCTCTCCTCTGTGTCACCCCTGTCTGTCTGTCCCTCCCCTATAGAGTGTAATCTCTCATCCTAACCCACCACTCTATGCCCCTCACTCACTGTCTCTCCTCTCTGTGTCACCCCTGCCTGTCTGTCCCTCCCCTATAGAGTGTAAGCTCTCATCCTAACCCACCGCTCTATGCTCCTCACTCACTGTCTCTCCTCTGTGTCACCCCTGTCTGTCTGCCCCTCCCTATAGAGTGTAAGCTCTCATCCTAACCCACCGCTCTATGCTCCTCATTCACTGTCTCTCCTCTGTGTCACCCCTGTCTGCTCCTCCCCTATAGAGTGTAAGCTCTCATCCTAACCCACCGCTCTATGCACCTCGCTCACTGTCTCTCCTCTGTGTCACCCCTGTCTGTCCCTCCTCTATAGAGTATAAGCTCTCATCCTAACCCACCGCTCTATGCTCCTCACTCACTGTCTCTCCTCTGTGTCACCCCTGTCTGTCTGTCCCTCCCCTATAGAGTGTAAGCTCTCATCCTAACCCACCGCTCTATGCACCTCGCTCACTGTCTCCCCTCTGTGTCCTCTGTATACAGTGTCGGACTGGGGCATGATGGGCCCACCGGGGGGATGCAGTGGTAGGGGCCCATAATTAGGGATGTGGCCATCCTACAAAGGGGGTGTGGCCAGCCTCCACTGAGGCTTGAAATACACAATAGTTTAGTGCAGTGTAATGCAACATATCTACCATGTATAATCCAAGTGCACAGTCTTGAACCTGATCCCTAGAGGAAGGAGTAGGCCCTCAGGCAGTGGGGCCTACCGGTGGTTTCCCTGGTACCCCTGTGGGCCAGTCCGACCCTGTCTGTATATCTTGTATCCCATGTTATACTATATTGTGTACTGTAATCGCTGCTTTATAGTCATTATTGCATTGTTCATGTACTATGTATTGCAGTGTATACCCCTTTTGGTGTTAGATATATAAAAGATGTTATAGTGTCCTCTTGTTACAGTGGAATGGAGATCTTTGGAATTTATTGTTGCTTGTAATTCTTCAGGTAGTGACCCCTGTGCCTATAAGAGCCACTTTTCCCATAAGACTCTATGGGGGAAATTCAATTGTTTGAAAAGGAAAGATAGGAAAAAACAGACACCCAACTGACTTTTCAAACAATTGAATACCGCCCAATGTGTCTACCAGTACTGGGATGCCCACCAGGACTTATGCCACTGGTGGTAGTATGAGCAAAACCCCTGGCTGTATAGGGGAGGGGTCCTGGGGTGCTCCTGAATCAAAGCCAGCAGGAACTGAAACCTAAGATAACTAAATAGGCAGTGAGGATAAATGGGGAGAAGGGAAGGCAAACAATGGCAGAATTACTAAAACTAAAGTACTGAGGGGATGAGGAACTGCTGGGCCAGGGGGAGATTAATACTGAGGAGAGCAAACACAAATAATACCCCTAACTGGGGATAGCCTTCGGGCTGGGAGGAATAGAACTATAAGTAGCAGCTACTGTAGTTCTTAACTAACACTAAAGACAAAACTAAAGATATATAATACAGCAAGGTAATTCTATGGAAGGAGCAGAAGCTTGACACCAGAGCTGACACAGTTAATGGATGCTGATAGGCAAGTGAGAATTCTGGAGACAGAGACTGGAACACAGTGACGAGTGCTTCCGCAGCAACCAGAAACTATGACCAGCATTGAATGAGGGACAGGAAATACATATATAGGAGATAATACCCAATCAGAGCAGCCAAGGAGACCAGGCCCTCTGACGAGGCGACTCAATTCACCTGTTCAGCTACACACAGGCAAAACTCCTCATTATACTGTAGCTGAAGCTGAACATACAGATGCAGGAATCTGAAATGAACTGGGAATGCAAGCTGATCCAATAGAAACAAATCATTACACATCTGAAGCTCATGAAAGTGTACTATCAGACCACCCTGGCATTATAAGACTACTGAGTAATTATATACCAAATGGCGGTATTCCTGCAGGCACTATACTGGTTTATACCTGTGAGGGCTTTTATGGGAATACAGTTTAATCTAGGTCTTTTGGTGATTTTGGTCAGGCACCAGCCACATCTATACATGTAATGTAGAATGAGCCTCAGGTAAAGGTTGTATAGTATTTGGGTAGTAGTGGAAGGATTTAGCATGCCACTACTGCCTCATGGGTTTACTGTACCTTCTGCAAAACGCTGGCGCCACTCTCTGTACATTGTAGAGATTACATGTGATGTCAGAGGGTATCCGGCCTGGCAGAGGCTCCCAGGTTATTCCCAGATTGCTGTTCTATTTTAGTAATGTTCCTCTGTATACCACCCCAATGGTCAGACAGAACAGTACAAACAAGATATACGGGCATACAGTATTTATTAATTTCAGATTTTAAACTGGATATCCCCATAGTGTGCTAAGTTACTAATGACTGATTAGACTTCCAGACCTGAACAGGTGACTACAGTTTGCATGATGCAACAGAATCTAATAATTTCCTATCCTTTACAGTAACCTGCAATATTGCCGTAGCAGCAGAAATACTCATTGCAGAGGTCGGTCTTACATGGCTCCTGCACAGGAATGTAACACGCAAACCTCCCGTTCTGAAGAAACATTGAATGCAGGTTTCATTTGCTGCGGGCATAAAAGTACCCTATAACGTGAAATAACTTTATTACAACTATTCTACACAGCAATTTCTTTAAGTATCACTAATTTCAATGTTACAATCCATCCCACCATTTATTACTCACGTTGAGGGAGCATTATGTGAGCTGGTAAAGTGTTATATACTGATTTCTCTGCTAATGTTTACCAGTTACCAGCCGTCCTCCGAGAAAAGACCAGAAAATAAATACAGCGTTCTGTTGTTTTATCTATTCTCGGAAAGAACATTCCGAGAACCAGAGGAAGACAACGCATAAAATATTCATCCAAACCAAAGTTTAGAAAGTAACTTCAGGGCGGGAAAAAGAGATTCCAGTTGCTAAGTTTTGGGTTGTATGTACAGGATGATCTGCTCAGTAAGGGGCTGATGCAGGGAGTGTAGAATGATCTGCCCGCCGCACACCAACTCTCAGGAGACACCTCTACATGTGAGGCACAGGACGTGTGCACTACACGGTGTGGTGGAGCCCATCAGACATTACCAGACAGCATAGCTGTACCGCATGAGGGACGTCTGCTGACAGTGGGCCTAATTCTGAGTTGATCGCAGCAGCAAATATGTTAGCAGTTGGACAAAACCATGGGGGTCATTCCGAGTTGTTCGCTCGCAAGGCGATTTTAGCAGAGTTACACACGCTAAGCCGCCGCCTACTGGGAGTGAATCTTAGCTTCTTAAAATTGCGAACGATGTATTCGCAATATTGCGATTACAAACTACTTAGCAGTTTCAGAGTAGCTTCAGACTTACTCGGCATCTGCGATCAGTTCAGTGCTTGTCGTTCCTGGTTTGACGTCACAAACACACCCAGCGTTCGCCCAGACACTCCCCCGTTTCTCCAGCCTCTCCCGCGTTTTTTCTGGAAACGGTAGCGTTTTTATCCACACGCCCATAAAACGCCGTGTTTCCGCCCAGTAACACCCATTTCCTGTCAATCACATTACGATCGCCGGAGCGAAGAAAAAGCCGTGAGTAAAAAAACTATCTTCATAGCAAATTTACTTGGCACAGTCGCAGTGCGAACATTGCGCATGCGTACTAAGCAGAAAAACGCTGCGATGCGAAGAAAATTACCGAGCGAACGACTCGGAATGAGGGCCCATGTGCACTGCAGGTGGGGTAGATGTAACATGTGCAGAGAGATTAGATTTGGGTGGGGTGTGTTCAAACTGAAATCTAAATTGCAGTGTAAAAATAAAGCAGCCAATATTTACCCTGCACAGAAACACTATAACCCACCCAAATCTAACTCTCTCTGCACATGTTACATCTGCCCCACCTGCAGTGCACATGGTTTTGCCCAATTGCTAACAAACTTGCTGCTGCGATCAACTCAGAATTACCCCCAGTGTCCATGTCTGAGTCGCAGATACATGTCCACACCTTTACCCCCCTATGGCCTACGCTTGCCAGCCCCTTCTGTCAATAAGATGTACATTCTGTATACGGACGTACAGTGTGTATTCTAATGTTTCATGAGCATCTGCCGAATGAATATTCCCCCCAAAAATAAAAATATAAATAAGCCATAATGTATATATTTAAAAATCTTGGGGAGCTCATTCTGTAGAACCCCAGGATTGGTTTCCTGATTTGTTTTTCATATAAACAGTAAGACACTTTGCATAAAGCAAAACCCTGCCTCCAAAATACAAAACCCTACCTTCCTAACATACTACACTCTACCTTCCTAACATACTACACTCTACCTTCCTAACATACTACACTCTAAATTCCTAACATACTACACTCTACCTTCCTAACACACTACACTCTACCTCTCCAACATACTACACTCTACCTTCCTAACATACTACACTCTACCTTCCTAACACACTACACTCTACCTCTCCAACATACTACACTCTACCTTCCTAACATACTACACTCTACCTTCCTAACACACTACACTCTACCTCTCCAACACACTACACTCTACCTTCCTAACATACTACACTCTACCTTCCTAACATACTACACTCTAAATTCCTAACATACTACACTCTACCTTCCTAACACACTACACTCTACCTCTCCAACATACTACACTCTACCTTCCTAACATACTACACTCTACCTTCCTAACACACTACACTCTACCTCTCCAACATACTACACTCTACCTTCCTAACATACTACACTCTACCTTCCTAACATACTACACTCTAGCTTCCTAACATACTACACTCTACCTCTCCAACATACTACACTCTACCTTCCTAACATACTACACTTTACCTTCCTAACATACTACACTCTACCTTCCTAACACACTACACTCTACCTCTCCAACATACTACACTCTACCTTCCTAACATACTACACTCTACCTTCCTAACACACTACACTCTACCTCTCCAACATACTACACTCTACCTTCCTAACATACTACACTCTACCTTCCTAACATACTACACTCTACCTTCCTAACATACTACACTCTACCTCTCCAACATACTACACTCTACCTTCCTAACATACTACACTCTACCTTCCTAACATACTACACTCTACCTCTCCAACATACTACACTCTACCTTCCTAACATACTACACTCTACCTTCCTAACATACTACACTCTACCTTCCTAACACACTACACTCTACCTCTCCAACATACTACACTCTACCTTCCTAACATACTACACTCTACCTTCCTAACATACTACACTCTACCTCTCCAACATACTACACTCTACCTTCCTAACATACTACACTCTACCTTCCTAACATACTACACTCTACCTTCCTAACATACTACACTCTACATTCCTAACATACTACACTCTACCTTCCTAACATACTACACTCTACCTTCCTAACATACTACACTCTACCTTCCTAACATACTACACTCTACCTTCCTAACATACTACACTCTACCTTCTGTCAAAGTCAGAAAAATGTCTCAATGCACGTTGCCATATTTGCACCGCACACTGGTCCGCGCTGCGCGTGCATGCGCTCTCCCGTGGATTCGCATACCCGCAATAACGTGCACTCGCAGGCGCGGTATGCGTATTTACGGTAGAGTTTATGTAGTCGTAGCGTGCGACTCATTCGTTACAAATGTTCACAATTAATGTAGTTTATAGATCATGGTCCCTTTGATAGATTCTGAAAGTTTGGTTAAAATACAATGTCCCAGAGCTGAGGAATCCCTCTTTATATCGTACGAAGGGCCTAACAGGAATCATACAGCAGTGTTTGGTACCCATCGGAAGAGTATTTAATTAGCAATATTCCGGTGTTGGTTTGGAGCGTATTAATCGCTCGTGCGAATAATTATGGACATAAGAAGTTTATGTCCATTTCTATTAATTACACATACTCAGGTATGCGGCGGGAAACCCAGTTTCCCACCCACCTGAGCTGTTGGAAATCGTCACAGCCCACCTGTATGAATCACCCTATGACCTTTTGTTATGATGCAGGGCCGAATTCCTTCGGCCAATGGACAATGGGATTGTAGGACCAGGAGATTGCATTGTGTGTGGGGCATAAATAGGCAGGCCGACCACATCCAGCTCACTCTCTCATCAACGGTTATCTGCTGATAGCCGGGAGCTGGATATCGAGGCGCAGGCGATCATACCCTTTGTGCGTAAGTTTCTCTCCGTAATCATTGTCTTTCTGTGAGCCAATTTCTCTCATCTCATCTCTCTCTCGCTCTCTCTCTCTCTGTCCTGTTCTCTCATATCTCCCCTAGACTAGGCTAGTATTGTATTGTATTAGATAGTATTGTATTGCATTGCATTTAGGTCAGTGTAGTATTGTCTTTTTTGTAGTTATTGTTTAGTTCTGTGGTTAGGAAGTCTCTGTTATATTGTAGTGTATCATTTGTACTGTTATCCCCTTTTACAAGTATATTAGATATAATACAGTTAATAGGCCTTGGAACCTAAACCAGCATCTGTGTATTTCCTATAGTGTTAAGTGTTCACTTGAGCGTTGGTGACGCTCAAGCAGCTTTGTAGTTAGTCAGGTTACACAAGGTTGCACTTACACCCTGTACTCACATTAAGGTATTCAGTGTATTTCATTGGTATAAGGTTTTATCATAAAGGTATAGTGTTGTGAGCGTCTGCATCGCTGGTGACCTCCTCGTGGTCTCGAGCGTAAGCTACGCCATAGCGAATCATTACCCTAGACATAACCAATAACGTGTCCTGTGATCGCTGGGCCGTGAGCGAACGTGACGCTTGAGCGTCTCGCCTACAGCTGAGCGATCGTTACGCAACTAGCGTACCATTACGGTACTTCTTAAGTAAACAGCGTACAGTGTTCTTAGCTTCATAAAGGGTTGTTTATACGACAAGGGAATTTAGCATTGTCAATTGGGGACTCGTCCTATACTTCTCACATCTGCACTAGGTAGATCAGCAGACATTATCCCCCAGCAAAGGGTGGGAGATTGTCTCATAGTGCTGGCGGGATAAGCGTCTGCTTCGCTTAGATAAAGAGTGCTGAAGGAACCCGGTAACCGGAAGTAAGAACAAAACGCTTGTGTCCTTTTAAAACTGTTTATTTTTTTTCTTTTGTCTTGCGTACGCACGCATATATCTGCATTTCTGTTTCATTTTCGTATATCACTATTCCTGTTTGCCAATTTTATAGTTGATAGAAAGTGCTAAAAAGAGATTTGCTGTTATTTCATAGTAGAGGTAATAGTTAAAGTATAGAACAAACACACGGTTTGTCTGAGATACAAGGCAGTCAGTGTGGATTGCGGTAGATGATCAGGGATCATTTACATTGATAAAAATATATTGTGTTACGGTGGATCCTTTGCATTGCGTACACGTGTCGCTAACAAAGACTAGCGTACGCAATCCAAAAGGCAGACGCACGCAGCGTACATTACGCAACGTAGCGTCCGGTTACGCTCACGTAGCTCAAGTCACGAAAAAAGTTGAATTAGCGCAAAGCGATAAGTAACGCACAGCGGTAGATAACGCGAAGCGGTAAATAGCGCAAATCTATTTTTGGAAAATCGGAAATTTAGTTTAACAGATCCTGCTCCTAATTGGTAACACTGTTCGGCTAAAGACAAATTTCTGCGCAGAAATAGATATAGAAACAAAAGTGTACATGTGTTGAGTGAGTGTGTTTTGTATACAAAAGTTTATATAACTTTAAGGTGGAACCAAAAGGAAAGCCGGGTACTCGTCAAGGGACATACGTGTAAGTGACATATACGGTGGCTAGGGAGGCATCCCTGGTTAAATAATATTTGAGCATTAGAGTATAGCGGACCATAAGGTAACAAGACCAGGAGGACCATAAGGTAACAAGACCAGGAGGTCATAAGGTAACAAGACCAGGAGGTCGTAAGATAAAAGGTCCGCTATAAAAGTCCAGTGGCACAACGCCTGGGGTGTTGGTGCAGAACCCATATAGGCCATACAAGCTCTGGCTGAAGGAATCGCAGCCGGAAACATAGATTCCATTGATCTTTCAGTACATGACAAGTAGTGCTCGTGTACTGAACGATTGGACCGCACGTAATTGTGTGCAGTAGTTAGTAATCTGACCTAATACCATTAGAGTAAAGTGGTCACAAACGCTATTTGTACATTCTGACGTGATTTGTGTAATTTTTTATTTTTGGAAGGGAAGTTCGCTGGTCACTCGGGAACTATCCAACAACCGATACTTACTGGGGACTGGTAGGTCCAGCACGCCCCAGTAAATAAAGGTTCACAGGGGCCCTAAGTTGGGTACAGCAGCTCTGGCTACAGTGATTGCAGCACAGGCCAACGTGGGCGAGAAGTAAGTGGGGTACTTGATAAACCACCACCGCCGGCCTGCCCAAGGACATCTTGGTTTGTTTGTAAGGGTTCGCTGAAAGCCTTGATATTCAAGGAGGAATAGGCAACGCCTGCAGATTATGGGGGCCATTTGTTCAGGTAGGGGGCGATCAACCTCGGTTCGGGTTGATTCAGAGAACCGATCCATCGGGTCGGCACGATATGTGATGTGTAAGAAATATGGAAATCACGCTGAAGTTTTATGTGATGAATGGGAGAGAATGACTGTACAAGACAGGGACAAATTCCCAAGAATAGGTAGCTTCAGTCCAGTAGTGTTACAAAATTTAAGGAGGAGGATAAGTCTCGTTGAACCAACGAAGAGACAAAATAAACATTATGAATATTTACAGTTATGGCAACAGGAAAGTGAATTACAAAAAGAGTCTATTGACTTTTCTGACTCTTATCTTGAGGGGAGAGACATGGCAGCAGGAGAGGAGTTGATTGCGGAGAGAAAAGCACAAAAGTGGAACAATAAAAACGCTCTTAGCAACTGTAATATAGATTATAAGGATAAGTGTAATAAATGTAACCATGATTATTGTAATACTGTTGAATGTACAACTATTAACCTGTGCAAGCTGCACCCCATGTCAAACCTCCCTCAGGAATACAAACAAGAAAGTGAGCCCAGAACGATGTCGGCACCTCTTCCAGAAGCCATCCTACAAGACATCCAGGTGGACACGACCAAATTGGTAAAGGCAATAATCGAACCCCCTAACAGAGGGTCAGGTGAGGTCGTGTCCACAGGTACGTACAATGTTTCATATCACGCACAAACAGATGTACCCCATATTGTAAGACCAACACAAGATGATGTAGCTGAGCTCGATCTGGCCAGGGTGATCTCAGTCCCCAATGGGAAGACTGACGATCAGGGAATCATTCCCGTCAAGGACAGTGCAATGCGCTGTCTCTTGTCCCGGACCGAATTGAGATCAATTATGTCCGAATTTCCTGATCCTGGGAAAAATCTAGCCAAATGCCAAAGGTTTATTAAAGAACTAGGAAACGCCACAGAACCCACCAACAAAGAGTGGCGGACAGTGCTGAGGGCATGTTTGCCCTCCAGGGTTGACCCTGAAAAATTCATTGCTGATTGTAAATTAAACATGGAGGTACCCTGTATGGAGGAACACAATCAGGAATGTATTAGGCAGATTAACCGACAGTTAGGAATATATTTCCCAACCACTGTCAAGTGGAGTGAAATTTTCTCCATAAGGCAAAACGAAAAGGAAAATGTTTCTAATTATTTCAATCGAGCACTGCAAATAATGGCTAGGAACACTGGGATCGCAGACATCAAGACAAATGCACAACATAAAGGAATAGCGGTTAAGGTATTAATGAATGGTTTAAAGGATGAATTAAAAACAAGGGTACAGACCACCAACCCAAACTGGAGAGATATCTCGGTGGCCGCACTAAGAGAGGCCGTCATTAATCATGACCAGAATATCACCAGGTACAGAGAGTCACAAAGAGATAAGTTA
The DNA here is from genome assembly GCF_028390025.1 of Pseudophryne corroboree. Classification (NCBI taxonomy): domain Eukaryota; kingdom Metazoa; phylum Chordata; class Amphibia; order Anura; family Myobatrachidae; genus Pseudophryne; species Pseudophryne corroboree. The sequence continues at coordinate 14,618,941 of NC_086444.1, read as the reverse complement.
ATGGCAGCAAATATACAGGCCCAAATCACAAGACCACCCCAACAAAAGCCCCACACCCCTGCGAGAAACCCAGATATGGTAGTCTGTTACCATTGTCATAAAAAGGGACACATTGCAAGAGATTGTAGATCAAGAGAAAGACAACGACATAATCATGGTATCCAAGGAACCAGGGAAGTACAGGGGAAACGATTGATGATGATGAGCATCCGAGCGTTTGAGGAGGCATCAAATCAACCAAAACCTCAGGTCATTGACACGTGGAGGGAGCCCAGGATTTGTTACCATTGTAGGAGAGAAGGGCATTATGCCAGCAACTGTAATAACACACATAAAGTTAGACCCCCTAGACCAAGAAATGAGCAAAATTACAATACACACCATTATAATCAAGGATCACATAGGCAGGAAAGGTGATTATTAGGAATGGAGGCAAGCCTGAAGTAACGGTTAATGAAATGGGAGGTCATTCACTAAAGACACAGGAATGACCAGGTGAAAAGTTGTAAATGTATTTGTGAAAAATGTTTTTCTCTCCCTCTCTCTATCCCCATCTCTGACTAGTAGTGGTAAGAATTCACACATTGCATATCCACTTGGTCCTTGCAGAAGTCTACCAAACCCCAGCATGACCTCCGCCACAATGTATTTCTGGCCAGATACAGACAGTGGAGTAATGCAGGTGCTGGTGGGGAGGGACTGCTCAAGGAGACCAGTAGACACATAGATATGACAGCCTAATAAGTCTGACAATGTTTTTCTAATGCTAACAATGTTTTCTTACAATGTTTAAAAATGCTTTGTTTCTCTTTTCTTGTTGATGGTTATTGTCGAGTTATGTGATGTATATATGCACATGAATTGTTCTCTATCTCTTTTGTTTTTTATTTTCTCTCTCTCCTCACTCATGTTTCCATGATTTAAAGATGGTATGTCACCCCTAAGTGTTAACCAATGGTAATGCCAGATTTTTGCTCCACACAGAAAGATCGCTAGTTAGGAAGAAAGATTACATCACCAGAAGGTTCATTCGGAAGACTGAAGAGACAGCACCTTTTGAGAGGACAGCAGAACAAAAAGAACAACAAAACGAGAGAACTTATTATCGTAACGAGTTCTCTCCCCCTCAAACTGATTTTCTTATACCCCCTTTACAAATTTCTTCTTTTCTCCTCCTGTAAGATGGACTTGCCCCAAGAGACTGTGACATGGATTTTCCCGTTAACCATGATGTTGACCAGAGCAGTCTGTTTCGGTGAGAGTACCAGTGAGGTCGAGAAAGGATCCAGAAAGGTCCTGATGACTGAGACGGAGGTGTAAATTTCCAATAGCAACCCAATCACCAAGCAAAGGCGAGTACCGGGCACGATCTAACAACCATGTTATTTGTAAACAACTGTGAAGGAATGTTAGTTCAAAAAAGAAAGTTGTATCTGTAGGCTCTGTAACAAAGAAATGCCAATCCAGTTTTAATATCCATATGGACCGGCATCCATTGAGTGACTATCACTCTCTAGTGGGTAACGTGTTAAACCAAACAGATTGTTGGGTATGCTCTCAAGTACCTCAGGGTCACAGCAAATCAGGGCTAGTACCATTTCCTTTAACGTTAGGGGAGGTACTTGAGCTAAGTGGTGGGAGACCGGTGGACCGGAGGTTTAATATCTCCAGCCCTCCTAGTTTGAAGCTCCACCAAAACCATGTGGATAGGTCCCTCATATGTTTTAACATCTCCAATCCCAGAAAACCGGGAAATTGGGAAGTGTCATGGAGCAACCTTACCATGACCTTTTCACACAGAGCAGATAGAATGCCTACAGATACAGAGCTGGTACGCCACATAGCCAGTAGAGGAAAATCTTTCCGGTATCGATATACCTTAGGAAATAGGATTACTAGAGTTGGAGAGGTATCACCAGGATACTGTGCACATATCGTACAAACCGATACGTGCATTAGGCAGATGGAAGAATTAGGGTCAGGAGATTTCACCTGGAAGGTTTGTAACATGGTCATGTCCTTCTCCGTCCCATATGTTCTCCCCGATGATGCATATTTCATATGCGGGAGAAAGGCGTACAAGTGGCTTGCCCCAAACTCTGAAGGATTGTGTTATATTGGAAAAGTATTGCCTGAAGTGATGACTGTTACACATGACAAAATGAAGGACATACACCGTGGTGCCCAAGCTCCTTATACTCACACTCATTACGAGCACCGAGTTAAAAGACAACTGTCAGAAAGGTTAGAGCATCCGGCCTCTGATCTTATCCATGAATCCACCGGGATTCAGGTTCTGGTAGCGTTAGATTTCACTCGTACCGCTCGGGGAGTGATGAATTATAGATACATTTCCGCACTCGCCAATTTGTTAGATAATATCACTGAAATGTATGATGACACGTTTAGATACACTGGAAGAGAACTTCAAGCTTATAAAACAGAACTAGTTCAGCATAGGATGGTTCTTAATTATCTTACAGCAGTAACAGGCGGATATTGTGTTACATTGGCAACACAGTACGGCATAAAGTGTTGCACGTATATCACAAATAGCACCGAGGATCCGGTAGAGGTCATAGACCAAAAGATGGACGATATTCTCCAATTGAAGTGGGAATTTCGTCGAAAACACAATCTCACCCTTGCTGCTGTAGGTAATGAGCTGACTAGTTGGGTGTCATGGTTGAACCCGCGAAATTGGTTCTCCGGTTTAGGAGACTGGGCTCAAGGAGTCATAATGGATGTTGGAAAGTTTCTACTATGTATCTTGGGTGTCGTTATATCGATTGGATTGATATTTAGATGCGGGCAGGCTTTAATGAGGTGCAAACAAAGTACAAAAGTGATGAGCTTGAGGAGTGAGGAAACTGTAATTAACCTGGATTTGATTTATGACCCAATGATAGAAACCAGAATGTGATGAAAATGCGATTATACGGTCCGTTTCTTTCACCTGTTTTTCTGCTTTTCTCCCAGATACAAAGACCCCCTTGGACGAGGAAGCTGACGAGACGAGATGTATACAGACAACAGACAAGCACCAAAGAAGAAGATTTGACAACTTTAAATATGGACACTTGATGAACTTTGCCATGGATCCCCAGTTTCCCTAGTATCTTTAAACTCACGCTAGCCCAACATTTTTGTAAATCTAATGGCACTGACAAAGCTTGTTGCTCATGCCTAAGGAGCAATACAGCACAAAGAAGACGACTCTCAACAGATACCGAAAACAACTTCGACGACAGATGTACATTTCCCTGACATAGAATATCATTGCATTTTTCGTAAGTGTTCTTTATCTTCATCTCTACAACCCTCAGGTAACGACACACATAGACGATAGGGAATACAGGCACAGATATCAGCAACCACATACCTCCCCCATTCATGTATCATCAACTAAAATGTGCATCCCCATTTTGTTACAACCACAGCCGAAATGAGCTCGGTAGAGTTTGACAGCCCATCCACAGACCTGTACCACAGGATAAGAAGGAATTCAAATGTATACTTCGCAATACCTCGAAGCTTGATTTACAACACGTACGGCACGATGATACATGACCCCCCAAACATGGATTCATACACACATGCTTCTGCTATCTCACTAGGTCATACCCTCTTCACACCTTCTCCTCTCTCCTCCCCTACCCAACCATGGAAATCAATTAACCCCTGACTTACATTTTTCTCCTTAAATGTTTTGTGGCAGTTATTATTGACTGCCAAAGGGTGGACTGTCAAAGTCAGAAAAATGTCTCAATGCACGTTGCCATATTTGCACCGCACACTGGTCCGCGCTGCGCGTGCATGCGCTCTCCCGTGGATTCGCATACCCGCAATAACGTGCACTCGCAGGCGCGGTATGCGTATTTACGGTAGAGTTTATGTAGTCGTAGCGTGCGACTCATTCGTTACAAATGTTCACAATTAATGTAGTTTATAGATCATGGTCCCTTTGATAGATTCTGAAAGTTTGGTTAAAATACAATGTCCCAGAGCTGAGGAATCCCTCTTTATATCGTACGAAGGGCCTAACAGGAATCATACAGCAGTGTTTGGTACCCATCGGAAGAGTATTTAATTAGCAATATTCCGGTGTTGGTTTGGAGCGTATTAATCGCTCGTGCGAATAATTATGGACATAAGAAGTTTATGTCCATTTCTATTAATTACACATACTCAGGTATGCGGCGGGAAACCCAGTTTCCCACCCACCTGAGCTGTTGGAAATCGTCACAGCCCACCTGTATGAATCACCCTATGACCTTTTGTTATGATGCAGGGCCGAATTCCTTCGGCCAATGGACAATGGGATTGTAGGACCAGGAGATTGCATTGTGTGTGGGGCATAAATAGGCAGGCCGACCACATCCAGCTCACTCTCTCATCAACGGTTATCTGCTGATAGCCGGGAGCTGGATATCGAGGCGCAGGCGATCATACCCTTTGTGCGTAAGTTTCTCTCCGTAATCATTGTCTTTCTGTGAGCCAATTTCTCTCATCTCATCTCTCTCTCGCTCTCTCTCTCTCTGTCCTGTTCTCTCATATCTCCCCTAGACTAGGCTAGTATTGTATTGTATTAGATAGTATTGTATTGCATTGCATTTAGGTCAGTGTAGTATTGTCTTTTTTGTAGTTATTGTTTAGTTCTGTGGTTAGGAAGTCTCTGTTATATTGTAGTGTATCATTTGTACTGTTATCCCCTTTTACAAGTATATTAGATATAATACAGTTAATAGGCCTTGGAACCTAAACCAGCATCTGTGTATTTCCTATAGTGTTAAGTGTTCACTTGAGCGTCGGTGACGCTCAAGCAGCTTTGTAGTTAGTCAGGTTACACAAGGTTGCACTTACACCCTGTACTCACATTAAGGTATTCAGTGTATTTCATTGGTATAAGGTTTTATCATAAAGGTATAGTGTTGTGAGCGTCTGCATCGCTGGTGACCTCCTCGTGGTCTCGAGCGTAAGCTACGCCATAGCGAATCATTACCCTAGACATAACCAATAACGTGTCCTGTGATCGCTGGGCCGTGAGCGAACGTGACGCTTGAGCGTCTCGCCTACGGCTGAGCGATCGTTACGCAACTAGCGTACCATTACGGTACTTCTTAAGTAAACAGCGTACAGTGTTCTTAGCTTCATAAAGGGTTGTTTATACGACAAGGGAATTTAGCATTGTCACTTCCTAACATACTACACTCTACCTTCCTAACACACTACACTCTACCTCTCCAACATACTACACTCTACCTTCCTAACATACTACACTCTACCTTCCTAACATACTACACTCTACCTCTCCAACATACTACACTCTACCTTCCTAACATACTACACTCTACCTTCCTAACATACTACACTCTACCTTCCTAACACACTACACTCTACCTCTCCAACATACTACACTCTACCTTCCTAACATACTACACTCTACCTTCCTAACATACTACACTCTACCTCTCCAACATACTACACTCTACCTTCCTAACATACTACACTCTACCTTCCTAACATACTACACTCTACCTTCCTAACATACTACACTCTACCTTCCTAACATACTACACTCTACCTTCCTAACACACTACACTCTACCTCTCCAACATACTACACTCTACCTTCCTAACATACTACACTCTACCTTCCTAACATACTACACTCTACCTCTCCAACATACTACACTCTACCTTCCTAACATACTACACTCTACCTTCCTAACACACTACACTCTACCTCTCCAACATACTACACTCTACCTTCCTAACATACTACACTCTACCTTCCTAACATACTACACTCTATCTCTCCAACATACTACACTCTACCTTCCTAACATACTACACTCTACCTTCCTAACATACTACACTCTACCTCTCCAACATACTACACTCTACCTTCCTAACATACTACACTCTACCTTCCTAACATACTACACTCTACCTCTCCAACATACTACACTCTACCTTCCTAACATACTACACTCTACCTTCCTAACATACTACACTCTACCTTCCTAACATACTACACTCTACCTTCCTAACATACTACACTCTAAATTCCTAACATACTACACTCTACCTTCCTAACACACTACACTCTACCTTCCTAACATACTACACTCTAAATTCCTAACATACTACACTCTACCTTCCTAACACACTACACTCTACCTCTCCAACATACTACACTCTACCTTCCTAACATACTACACTCTACCTTCCTAACACACTACACTCTACCTCTCCAACATACTACACTCTACCTTCCTAACATACTACACTCTACCTTCCTAACATACTACACTCTACCTCTCCAACATACTACACTCTACCTTCCTAACATACTACACTCTACCTTCCTAACATACTACACTCTACCTTCCTAACACACTACACTCTACCTCTCCAACATACTACACTCTACCTTCCTAACATACTACACTCTACCTTCCTAACACACTACACTCTACCTCTCCAACATACTACACTCTACCTTCCTAACATACTACACTCTACCTTCCTAACATACTACACTCTACCTTCCTAACATACTACACTCTACCTCTCCAACATACTACACTCTACCTTCCTAACATACTACACTCTACCTTCCTAACATACTACACTCTACCTTCCTAACACACTACACTCTACCTCTCCAACATACTACACTCTACCTTCCTAACACTCTACACTCTACCTTCCTAACATACTACACTCTACCTCTCCAACATACTACACTCTACCTTCCTAACATACTACACTCTACCTTCCTAACATACTACACTCTACCTTCCTAACATACTACACTCTACCTTCCTAACATACTACACTCTACCTTCCTAACACACTACACTCTATCTCTCCAACATACTACACTCTACCTTCCTAACATACTACACTCTACCTTCCTAACATACTACACTCTACCTCTCCAACATACTACACTCTACCTTCCTAACATACTACACTCTACCTTCCTAACATACTACACTCTACCTTCCTAACACACTACACTCTACCTCTCCAACATACTACACTCTACCTTCCTAACATACTACACTCTACCTTCCTAACATACTACACTCTACCTCTCCAACATACTACACTCTACCTTCCTAACATACTACACTCTACCTTCCTAACATACTACACTCTACCTTCCAAACATACTACACTCTACCTTCCTAACATACTACACTCTACCTTCCTAACATACTACACTCTACCTTCCTAACACACTACACTCTACCTCTCCAACATACTACACTCTACCTTCCTAACATACTACACTCTACCTTCCTAACATACTACACTCTACCTCTCCAACATACTACACTCTACCTTCCTAACATACTACACTCTACCTTCCTAACACACTACACTCTACCTCTCCAACATACTACACTCTACCTTCCTAACATACTACACTCTACCTCTCCAACATACTACACTCTACCTTCCTAACATACTACACTCTATCTTCCTAACATACTACACTTTACCTCTCCAACATACTACACTCTACCTTCCTAACATACTACACTCTACCTTCCTAACATACTACACTCTACCTCTCCAACATACTACACTCTACCTTCCTAACATACTACACTCTACCTTCCTAACATACTACACTATACCTCTCCAACATACTACACTCTACCTTCCTAACATACTACACTCTACCTTCCTAACATACTACACTCTACCTCTCCAACATACTACACTCTACCTTCCTAACATACTACACTCTACCTTCCTAACATACTACACTCTACCTCTCCAACATACTACACTCTACCTTCCTAACATACTACACTCTACCTTCCAATCCTAACATACTACACTCTACCTCTTCAACATACTACACTCTACCTTCCTAACATACTACACTCTACCTTCCAATCCTAACATACTACACTCTACCTCTCCAACATACTACACTCTACCTTCCTAACATACTACACTCTACCTCTCCAACATACTACACTCTACCTTCCTAACATACTACACCCTGACTCTCCAACATACAAAACCCTACCTCTCCAAAATACTACACCCCACCTCTCCACCATCCTACACCCTACCTCTCCAACATACAAAACCCTACCTTCCTAACATACTACACTCTACATTCCTAACATACTACACTCTACCTTCCTAACATACTACACTCTACCTCTCCAACATACTACACTCTACCTCTCCAACATACTACACTCTACCTCTCCAACATACTACACTCTACCTCTCCAACATACTACACTCTACCTTCCTAACATACTACACCCTGACTCTCCAACATACAAAACCCTACCTCTCCAACATACTACACCCTACCTCTCCACCATCCTACACCTTACCTCTACAACATACAAAACCCCACCTCTCCAACATACAACACCCTGCCTCTCCATTATCCTACACCCTGCCTCTCCAACATACAAAACCCTACCTCTCCAAAATGCAACACCCTGCCTCTCCAACATACAAAACCCTACCTCTCCAACATACAACACACTGCCTCTCCAACATACAACACCCTGCCTCTCCAACATACAACACCCTACCTCTCTAAAATACAGCACCCTACCTCTCCATCATACTACACTCTACCTCTCCAACATACTACACTCTACCTCTCCAAAATACTACACCCTGCCTCCCTAACATAAACTACCTTACACTACACCATACATCTCTAACATACAGCACCCTACCTCTCCAACATTATACACTCTACCTTCCAACATTCTTTACTCTACCTCTCCAACAGTCTACATTATATCTCTCAAACATATTACACCCTACTTCTCCAACATTCTACACTCTACCTCTTCAACATGCAGCACCCTACCTCTCCAACATTCTACACTCTACATCTCCAACATACTACATTCTACCTCTCCAACATACTACACCCTACCACTCCAACATACTACACCCTACCTCCTTAACATACTACACCCTACCTCTCCAACATACTACACTCTACCTCTCCAACATACTGCACCCTGCCTCTCCAACATACTACACCCTACCTCTCCAACATACTACACTTTACCTCTTCAACATACTACACTCTACCTCTCCAACGTACTACACTCTACCTCTCCAACATACTACATTCTACCTCTACAACATTCTACATTCTACCTCTCCAACATACTACACCCTACCTCTTCAACATTCTACATTCTACCTCTTCAACATTCTACATTCTACCTCTCCAACATGCTACAATCCACCCCTCCAACACACTACACCATACGTCTCCAACATATAGCACCCTACCTCTCCAACATACAGCACACTACCTTTCCAACATACTACACCATTCGTCTCCTACATACAGCACTCTACTTCTCTAACATACAGCACCCTACCCCTCCAAAATACTATACCTCTCCAACATACTACACCCTACCTCTCCAACATACAGCACCCTACCTCTCCAACTTACTACACCCTATCTCTCCAACATACAGCATCCTACCTCTTCAACATACTACACCATACGTCTCTAACATACAGCATCCTGCCTCTCCAACATTCTACACTCGACCTCTCCAGCATGCTACACTATACCTCTCCAGCATACTACACCCTGCCTCTCCAACATACTACACCCTATCTCTCCAACATACTACACCCTACCTCTCCAACATACTACACCCTATCTCTCTAACATACAGTACCCTACCTCTCCAACATTCTACACTTTACCTCTCTAACATACTACACTCTACCTCTCCAACATACTGCACTGTACCTCTCCAAATAACTACACTCTACCTACTCACACAGTAATGCCCATTACACATTATGCCACACATTTCAATGCCCTTTATGCATTATGCCACACACCATAATGCCCATTACACATTATGTCACACACCGCAGTGCCCCTTACTCAATATGCCACACACCGTAGTGCACATTACGCCACACACTGTAATGCCCATTACACAATATTCCATACACCATAATTGCCCATGACACATTATGCAACACACCGTAATGCCCATTACACTTTATGCCACACACTGTAATGCCCATTTTACAATATGCCACACACTGTAATGCCAAATACACAGTACACCATACACCATAATGCCCATTACACATTATGCCACACACCGTAATGCCCATTACATATTATGCCACACATTTCAATGCCCCTTACACATTATGTCACACACCATAATGCCCGTTACACATTATGTCACACACAGCAGTGCCCCTTACTCAATGTGCCACACACCGTAATGCCCATTGCACAAAAAAAAGTTTCAGGAGTGTATGTACGCATACAAAACGTATGCTTAACAGTTTTTTTTTTCAAACAGCTGATCCATATATTAAATGGCCAAAATGAATTGGGGTAGTTTTGAATGAAATATGTTTTCTGCTTGTTTTACTGTACAGGATGTTTACATGATAATTTCGTTGACATTTCAGTGTTGGTCTGTTAATGACAAATAAAGTATTGTAATTGTAATATCGTAATATAATTTTCATTGTCAGAGGTTTTATGCTCATTGCCAGGGGTTTCATATGCTTCATTCCATGCTCATTGTCAGGGGTTTCCTGCTCATTGTCATGGGTTTCCTGCTCATTGTCAGGGGTTTCATGCTCGTTGCCAGGGTCTCATGCTTGTTGTCAAGGGTCTCCTGCTCATTGCCATGGGTCTCCGGCTCATTGCCAGGGTTTCATGCTCAGCACTCCATGCTCATTGTCAGGGGTTTCCTGCTCATTGTCAGGCGTTTCCTGCTCATTGCCAGGGGTTTCATGCTCGTTGCCAGGGTCTCATGCTTGTTGTCAAGGGTCTCCTGCTCATTGCCATGGGTCTCCGGCTCATTGCCAGGGTTTCATGCTCTGCACTCCATGCTCTTTGCCAGGCGTTTACTGCTCATTGTCAGGGGTTTCATGCTTGTTGCCAGGGGTTTCATGCTCATTGCCAGGGTCTCATGCTTGTTGTCAAAGGTCTCCTGCTCATTGCCAGGGTTTCATGATTGTGTCAGGGGTTTCATGCTCTGGGTTCCATGCTCATTGCCAGGGGTTTCCTCTTCATTGCCAGGGTTTTCAGTCTCAAGTCGGGGGTCTCATGATCGTTGCCAGGAGTTTCATGCTCATTACCAGGAGTTTCATGCTCATTGCCAGGCATTTCATGCTTGATGCCAGGGGTTTCCTGTTCATTGGCCGGGTCTCATGCTTGTTGTCAGAGGTCTCTTGCTCATTACCAGGGGTTTCATGATTGTGTCAAGGTTCTCATGCTCATTGCAAGGGGTTTCATGCTTGTTACCAGGGGTTTCATGCTCATTGCCAGGGGTTTCATGCTCATTGCCAGGGGTTTCATGCTCATTGCCAGGGGTTTCCTCCTCTTTGCCAGGTGTTTCAGTCTTGTGTCAAGGGTCTCATGCTCATTGCCAAGTGTTTCTCTGATAACCAGACCCACCCAAACATAGGGGATCTAATAGGGATCCGAGTCCAGTTTGGGTTTCCCACCTGACTTGGATCCCAAATTGAGGCAAAATGTTCCCGTTGTTGGATCTCACGTGTTTTGGCTCTATATAGGACAGGCAGGGGCACTGTGTCTGTGCAGAGTGGAGTAAGGGAGCCTGGTGTGTTCAGGATAGTGGACACACTGTACAAAAAAGGCTGTGTTTGTGCCATTGTGGTTGTCACTACTGATCAGTGCAGTGGAGGAACTTGTGCCGATGTAGGCGGTGCATTGCACCGAGGCACGACACACTGAAGGGGCTGACTCATTGTATGCCGCCAGTGTTGTGCATGCCACCAGTGCTCCCCTTCTGCAATATACTGTGAACAACAAAGCAATGGCGGCAGCGCATATACTGGTCCTGGATGGAGAGGGAGGGGCGGCCATTCTTCCCTCTCCTCTTGAATGCCTCCTTCAAGCTGCTGCTAACTGTGAATCTCTGCCCATCCGGAGGAGGAGTCGCTCTCTCAGTTCCTCCCCCAGACCTATTAGTGCATCTGATGAGGAGGAAAAAATGGCAGATTGGAGGCCCTTATACGAAGGGCTTTATATAACTTAAGCTGCCCACCCTCCAGTGTGTACTTAGAAAGAGTTTCAGCACAGCCGGAAACCTTGTCAGCAATCGGCGTAGGAGGCTACATCCTCAAAATGTGAAAAGTTGATGTTCATAAAAATTAAATACAAATTCCACATGGAAGACCTTTTCCAGCAATTACATTACAGTACAGAGACAGCTGTAATAGTTGATTCCAACAGGGATGAATTCATATTTTTTTTTTTAAATGATGTACACACTGATGAGGATGAGGATGATAATGGTGATGACATCTTGCCTCTAGATGCTCTGTAGAGATCATTGCTAGCACTGTCAGCTGCGCATTGGTAGTTTGTTTTGTGGGGGTAACAAACAAACCAAGCACTTCAGCCACAAAAATGTAGTCCCTGTTAATGAAGTGCTTGGTTTGTTGAATTGTTTATGTCCTTTACAACATAAGGGTGGGTGGGAGAGCCCTAGGACAATTCCATCTTGAACACTTTTTTTATTATGGGCTGTTTGTTGGTGAATTTTGGAATATTTGTAGCTCTGCAATGCAGCTATTCATTTTCTTGGCTTCGTAAGTCTTGTCAGGAATCCTTGCCTATTACAATTGTATTCTTTTTTTGGTTATTAAAAATGTGTTGCACATTACTAATGGTTGGATTACTGCAATAGCAAGTAAAAATGTTTGTCTGTGCAACAAATACCGTCACCAATGCCCTCAGTGATTAATTCAAATTTTTGGAATCAAACAAATTAAATGAACTTACTAATCAACCCTTCCTTCCTTTACCTGCCTTCCACTACATACATACTTTACCTCTGAGCTAGTTCTTGATTAATGATAACATTCTTGGTTTTCCTGGGGTCGTATAGTTGATTAAACTGCCACCCTGTCTGCCACTGCAATGCCAATCTATATCCTAGATGGGCCAGGGGTTTGTGCTGTCCTCTGCTGTTGCTTAGTTTAGTTATCCAGTTAGCTCGGCGCAAGCTTTTGGCATAAACTGGATGAAAAGAATATTGTGAACTGTGAGGGGGTCAAAATTGACTTAAAATCGATGTTATTAGGGTGTATAATACTATAGGAACAAAAACACCCCCAAATTCTGTTACTTTATTTTTTTGGGAAAAAATATAAAATACAGCTCCAAAACAAAAACACGTGGAGGGAAGTTTTGGCCAAGCCAAAACCAAAGATAAATTAGAACCGAAAACCAAAACACGGGGTCGGCGCAGATCTCTATTAATGGATCTGGGGGTCTGATTCAGATGTGCTTGGAGAAGCTATTGCGGCTTACATAGAAGCAGCAGTGATAACATGTCACGTGTGCTGCCGCATTACGGATCTGAACTGCAACTCAAAACACAGCAACGGATCACCTGCCACACAACTGGCCGGCTGCGTAACCCCTTTCATGGCGCAAGCCGGTCACCACGGGCCCACCCAAGAGGCCAGGAAATCTCTGTCTTCCGACAGAGATTGTGGCCTCGGCACTCCCCCAATATGGAGGTGACACGTCTCTGTTTTGGGACACGATGACCATCGCTGCCCCCTCCCCGCCCGCACACTGTAGCAGACTCAAACACTGGCAGTCTGCAGCTGCAATGCATCCAACGGTGCAGGGCCCGTACTGTGCACAGGCATAGTTTGGGTCCGGTGCAGGCGCTAAGGGCTGGATGTACTAAGTGAAAATGTGGTAAAACGCCAGTTTTCGTGGGTTTTACCACATCTTCCTATGTACTAACCCTGGTCGCCGGGTTTTCGGTGCATAGGGTAATGCCAGCTTTTGCTGGTGTTTCTCTGTAGAAGACTATTGGGCTTCCTTCCGCACCCATCCTGAGGGATCCAATCTGATACCCCCCTCGCCCCCCTGTGTACCTCTGCCAGCAAGATGTCCTTTCTCAGCCACCATCCTCCTCCTCCGACCTGTTGGGCAGGCACCCAGTGAGTCAATGCCGCAGCAACGTCGTACAGGTAGCTCCTCTCCCGGCCCCAGGCTGCGCTGATTGGTGGATCATGTGCTGACAGCAGCGGGGGAGGAGCGGCGTCTCTGTCCCTCTTTCACCCGGAGCGCAGGTAAACGGCGTCCTTCCTCCAGCAGCAGCCGGCATTGCAAAGGACAGCTCTTATTGGGGAGAACTGTCCTTTGTTATACTGATGTTAATACGTATGCGATTAATATGTAAGCGAAGTGTGGCGGAATACTCTGACACTCCTTAGTACATCCCGCCCTAAGTATCAAACATCAGTATGTGCCGCACCTCCAACCACATCTGAATCAAATGTTGGGATCCGCTGCCAGTAAGCAGATCATGGAGGGTGTAGTGGTCAGCATTGCTGCCTCACAGCACTGAGGTCTTGGGTTAGATTCCCACCACTGCTCTAACAGTGTGGAGTTTGTATGTCCTCCAATTGCTTGTGTGAGTTTCCTATAGACTCCACTGGGGCAGGGACTGATGTGACTGGCTATTTTCTGTAAAGCGCTCCGGTATAAGTGCAGGGCCGGTTCTACACCTTGTGGCGCCCAGGGCGAAAGTTTACCCCTCAACCCGCAGCAAAACAGTGCGCGCCGGAGGCACGCTGCAAAAAATAGGGGTGTGGCTTCATAGGGGAGGGGCATGGCCACAGTTATACCCCCAGTAGCTGTGCCCCAAGATTTGCCCCAAGTAGTTGTACCCCAGTTGATTTGCCCCCAGTAGATTTGCCCCTTGTAGCTGTGCCCCCAGTAGATTTGCCCCTGTAGCTGTGCCCCCAGTAGAGTTGCCCCAGTAGCTGTGCCCCCTATAGCTATGCCCCCAGTAGATTTGCCCCAGTAGTTGTGCCCCCTATAGCTATGCCCCCAGTAGATTTGCCCCTGTGGGATCAGTACTAAATCCCGCTGGACGGGATCCCGGCGGTCGAAAATCCGACGCCGGAATCCCGACCACACAATCCCAACAGGGGTGGCGAGCGGAACACAGCCCCTTACGGCCTCGCTGCGCTCGCCACGCTGCGGGCACGGTGCCTCGCTACACTCGGCACACTATTATGTTCTCCCTCTGTGGGTGTCATGGACACCCACGGAGGGAGAATATGTCGGGATTGTGCTGGTCGGGATTCCGGCGTCGGTATTTCGACCGCCTGGATTCCGTCCGGCGGGATCTTGACCACCTCCCGCCCCAGTAGTTGTGCCCTGTCACTGTGCCCTCTGTTGCTTTGCCCCCAGTAGTTGTGCCCCCTGTAGCTAATAGCTATGCCACCAGTAGATTTGCCCCAGTAGTTGTGCCCCCTGTTGCTTTGCCCCCAGTAGTTGTGCCCCCTGTTGCTTTGCACCCAGTAGTTGTGCCCCCTGTCGCTGTGCCCCCTGTAGCTATGCCCCCAGTAGATTTGCTCCATTAGTTGTGCCCGTGTTGCTTTGCCCCAGTAGTTGTGCCCCCTGTTGCTGCGCTGTGCCCCCAGTAGTTGTGCCCTCTGTTGCTGTGCCCCAGTAGTTGTGCCCCCAGTAGATTTGCCCCAGTAGTTGTGCCCCCTGTTGCTTTGCCCCCAGTAGTTGTGCCCCCTGTCGCCGTGCCCCCAGTAGTTGTGCCCTCTGTCGCTGTGCCCCCAGTAGTTGTGCCCCCAGTAGTTGTACCCCCAGTAGCTGTGCCCCTTGTTGCTGTGCCCCCTGTTGCTGTGCCCCCAGTAGTTGTGCCCTCTGTTGCTGTGCCCCCAGTAGTTGTGCCCTCTGTTCCTGTGCCCCCTGTTGCTTTGCCCCCAGTAGTTGTGCCCCCAGTAGCTGTGCCCTCTGTTGCTTTGCCCCCAGTAGTTGTGCCCTCTGTCGCTGTGATCCCAGTAGTTGTGCCCTCTGTCGCTGTGCCCCCTGTAGTTGTGCCCCCAGTAGTTGTGCCCCTTGTTGCTGTGCCCCCTGTTGCTGTGCCCCCTGTAGTTGTGCCCTCTGTTGCTGTGCCCCCAGTAGTTGTGCCCTCTGTTGCTGTGCCCCCAGTAGTTGTGCCCCCTGTTGCTGTGCCCCCAGTAGCTGTGCCCTCTGTTGTTGTGCCCCCAGTAGTTGTGCCCTCTGTTGCTGTGCCCCCAGTAGTTGTGCCCCCTGTCGCTGTGCCCCCAGTAGTTGTTCCCCCTGTAGCTTTGCCCCCTATAGCTGTGCCCCCAGTAGTTGTGCCCCTGGTTGCTTTGCCCCCAGTAGTGGTGCCCCCGGTTGCTTTGCCCCCAGTAGTTGTGCCCCTGGTTGCTTTGCCCCCAGTAGTTGTGCCCCCTGTAGCTGTGCCCCCAGTAGTTGTGCCCCTGGTTGCTTTGCCCCCAGTAGTTGTGCCCCCTCTTGCTTTGCCCCCAGTAGTTGTGCCCCCTGTTGCTTTGCTCCCAGTAGTTATGC